>NC_059430.1:75458819-76077985 GCF_021028975.2 Sphaerodactylus townsendi | reverse complement strand
TAAGCTAATGTCAAACCTGTAACGAAGGGCCAATCATGAAATGCACCTGAGGAGCCCCCAGTTGCTTGAAGGAACAAGACAGAGCATCCTACAGCAGAAATCCATATAGGGACACTGTACAAAAGTTTTGAAATCACTATTGGGTTATTATTATTATTATTATTATTATTATTATTATTATTATTATTATTATTATTATTTTTATTTATTTATTTATTTATTTAACTTATATACCGTGATCCCCTATAAGGGGTATCCAGGCGGTGAACAACATTCACTACAACATCAACAGGAGCGGTCGTACAAATATAAACACATAGGCTCCATCCCATAAAATAGCTTAAAACTCAGGGTTAAAGACTCTAATAGATGCTAGAATATAATGTGCCTCATTCAAAAAGAAAAACTGCCTTCATAGTAGCTGTAGTAGACTTCTAAGTGACCAATTGTTTATGACAACTGCAAGACAAGGTGGAATGAAATAAGACACCCAGATACCTGAACCTGAGGAAACTTGAGAAATCTTCTGTGCATTAATTATCAGAAGCACACTTAATAATTTTAGTTTTAATAAATTTTTATAGATAATTCCTCATGTAAATAGTAATATGGAATCTTTTTAGAACCCAAAGAAGACCAACACAGGTTCAGGAAAGGAAAAATGAGACATTTGCATAAAGTAAAAAGAGAGGCTGAAATAGCCAGAGAATTAGGCGTATGAAAAGAAGGATAATTAGGACAGCTATAAATTAGACAGCTATAAATTAAATAGAGATGACTCTAAAAGGTATCCCTGTCTAACCCTTAGACAACAGAAAAAAACAGTAATTAGATAACCCTTACTGTTACACTGCACTTGGGCTGAAGTATCAGTATAAAGGATTTTAATTAACCACAACAGTCTCCTATCAACAGCAGACTCTGCATTAGTGGGACAACACTAGGAAGAAGAAGAAGAAGTCTATCAATTGTGATCTATTTCACCATGACTTGAATTTTCAGCCCATATTCAGGTTCTAGATATGGAGTCAAGTACATAGAAAAGATCTGTAAAAGCTGCATGCAAAAAATCCTTCCTTGAGATGGCATACTTATTTATCAAGTAGGATAACACAGGATAGGATAACAAGTAGTTTAACACAGGATACAGGTATCCTGTATCCCTTACAAAATCCCACTTGTTCTCGGCCAATGATCTTGGAGTTGGCCATCCAAGACTGAAGTCTGTTCAACAAAAATAAGACACCCAGATACCTGAACCTGAGGAAACCTGAGAAATCTTCTGTGCATTAATTATCAGAAGCACACTTAATAATTTTAGTTTTAATAAATTTTTATAGATAATTCCTCATGTAAATAGTAATATGGAATCTTTTTAGAACCCAAAGAAGACCAACATCGGCACACTCGATGAGCAGGTGGCTGACTGGAACTCCCGATCTAGCCCGATGCCATCGTAGGTTATTAGCCTCGGCTTACCTCTGGCGACCTACGTCCCACGTTCCGGCTGGCCCCTCTGGTATACCGAGGGCTCTACAGCATGGATGAAGCGAGAACTCAGGCGTCTAGAGCGAAGTGGAGGGAAAACTTCGTGGCGGTGTATGCTAACATCTTATAGGGCGTTTGTGAGGGCTTCCATGGGTTGGCGATGGCGAAGGAGACAAAGAGTTTTCTTTTCCCTCCTCTCGGCGATCTGCCAAGCTCTGCGCCAGAGCGCAACTGTTTCTAGTGTGATTCGGGTCCCCTGACCCTCACTACCCTCAGAGGGTCTACAAATGATCACCATTGGCGATTGGCTGTGAGGCATTTATGAGCTTCGCCCACTTGAGATGAAGTCACGCGTCACTGGCCATGGGACCTCCCCGTGCTTCACTGACTGGCACAATTAGTGAACTGGAGGCTCCCCTTACCGTCTTCAGGCCCTTGTTTGGTCTCGGTTTGCCCTGCTCTCTGGAGGCCAGCTGTTGGCGGGGCCCACAGCTTAGCATGTTGAACCACCACTACCTGTCCTTTCTGGATCCGCAAGGCCCTCCTGGCTTGTTAAAGTTTGCGGGGAGGAACTACGACCCCACCTAAGTTGAATAAATATCATCAATGGCTCCCCTTGAGCAAGGAGTCTTTCCAGGTGGGTTGAAGGGAGGCAGTAGTCCATACTCTTAAAAAAGACCACCGTTAGATCCTGAGAATCTGGCCAATTACGCCGATCTCCGAATCTCTTCCGTTCTGGGAAGGTAGTGAGAGAGTGGTAGCTGGAGCAGCTTCAGGGCTTCCCCTGGAGGACACGCTTGACGCTGACCCCTTCCAGTCCGGCTTCCGTGCTGGGCATGGGAGATGAGGGAGCCGTTCTTATTAGCCGTCTGAATCACAATGCCTCCATATGCTGCAACTGGACCGGGAGAGGCTGGATCGGCAGCTGCTGGCCATAGATCTTACGCTAGCGCTTTGATGGTCGAATGGAAGCCGACCTTTTGGCTCCACCGCCTGGCAGCTTCCAGTGCGGGGCTTTTGTCCTTCAGTGGATTGTCTCGTTTCTCCGGGACCCGGACTCAGCAAGTGTAGTGGAGATCAGCCCTCCGGACGGTGCCCGCTTCAGTGCGGTAAGTGCCCCGGTAGCTTCTATCTCCTGGCTATTATTTAATATCTGTCACGCACCCCTTGCTCCGGTTAGGAAATGCGGAGCTTTGGGCACGATCTGTCACCGATGCACGCTTGATGACGCTCAGCTCATTCTGTTGATGGAAGGGAGGCGGCCATGGCCTGCAGCTCCCCACAGCATTGTCTGGAAGCGGTTAGCTGGTTGAAAAGGTTGCAACAGAGCAGGTTAAAACTAAACCCATCGAGAGCCGGAGATCCTCTGGCTGAGGCGCTTGAGGAGGTCGGGGATTTCCAGCCGCCCGGTGTGGGAGGGGCTCCTCGTTGGCACCGGCCCCTCTGTCCGCAACCTGGGGTCCACCTGGATTGATCTCTTTTAATGGGGAGAGACCCAGGTGGCCCTTACAACCAGACTGCGTTTTCCTATCTCCGACAGGCCCGTCGGCTGGCCCCTTCCTCTCCCAAAGCTGGGACCTGGCCACTGTGATCCCATTACAGCGGTCACCTCCAGGCTAGACTATTGTAATTAGCTCTAAGCTGGCCTATTCCCTTGCGCCTCGATCCGGAAGCTGAAGCTGGTCCAGCATGCAGCAAGCGATCTGCCCCACAGAGTGGTGCCTACCGTGACCACATCCAGCCTTTTCGTATTGCAGCCAGCTGCACTTGGCTTCCAGTGGAATTCGGATCATCCACAAGGTATGGGTATTAAACCTTTAAAGGCCTTACCCAGGCCTGGGGCCTCTACGACACCTCTGGGGACATTCTTACCCACTATACATTGTCCCTGCATGGCCTCTGGGAATTCAGCAGAGGAGCCAGTTTACTGAGGGTCCCTGGCTCCCTCACCGATAATGGCTCTGACTGGCTTCCACCCGAGCCAGGGCTCTTGCAGCCCATGGCTCCAGCCCTGATGGGAACACTCTCCACCATCTGTCCTGGGACTCCTGCGGGATCTTGGAGAGTTCCATGGGAGCCTGTAGGCTGACCGAATTGTTCCACCGGGCCTTTGGGAAACGGCCCGTTGATGGTGTGCTGCCCTTCCTGTGTTCTCCTTACCATCATGGGAGCCTATAACATCTATACCGCCTCCTCTCCGGGAGGGGTCTTTTATCTACTGATAGTTTATATTGACGCTATGCTTGAGCTTGCATGGAGGCAGCTGTAGTTTTTAACATATGTAACTTATGTATTTATTGATTGATTGATTTTAAATGTAACTGATATTGCTGTATTGTTTATGACGCTTGTTGTCCACCGCCCAGAGCCCTTAGGGGATGGGGCGGTCTACAAATATAATAATAAAATAAAAATAAAATAAAATAAAAAATGCTGTATAGATTTTACCAACTACTGACAACAAACCCAATAGGTCAAAGATCATTAGGATTATCTTTATCTCCAGTTTTATAGGTAGGAACAGTTATACTGGAATGACATCCAGGGAGGTTCACACCAGTAAAATTATGGTAAGCATTTCAACAATAGAAAAGATAGTCCAAGGCGGGCCTGGGCCTGCTAAAAGCCATGTTCCTGATCTCCAAGGCCAGTGCCTTGGACTATGTTTTCAAGTCATGGTGAGTATTTCAACTACATTCCCATGAGCCTTTGCTAAATATGCAAATAAGTAATATAGAAAACATAGTCCAAGGCACTGACCTTGGAGATCAGGAACGTGGCCCCATCCTTGCAACAGGGAGGTGTGGGGGCAGTGCTCCTCGGGGGTGCCCAGAGGAGGCTTTGTCTCTGTTTGGACCCAGTACGCCTCTGCTTCTACATGTTATCATCTCATCAGCTGTTTGTGGTAGTTTAGGCTGAGAGGGTGCTACCGGTCCAAGGTGACAACAGGCTTCCATGGCAGAGTGGGGATTTAAACTTGCATTTCTCAAATCCTAGTTCGTCACTCTTTTCACTAGAACTCTGTGCTGGCTGTCTTTTTAACCTTCCCAGTATTTTTATGTTCCATGTTTCAGATGCCCCCAGGAATAATTTCCTGTAGTTTGCAGTGAATTCTACCCATTTGTTCAGAAATCTTGATTTGAACAATTTTTATTGCTGCTCTTTATGTTGCCTTGCCAACCTCTCTCTATCTCTCAAAGAAAGAATTACTTATGGCGACCAAGGGAGCTAATGGAAGATGTAATATTTGAATCAAGCTTCCTCATCAATGTTTTTACTCTGCACCATATTTTAAGCGTATCATCAGGAGACTGTCCTTATGCTATTCCCCAAGTTTGGTGAGGTTTGGTTCAGGGAGTCCAAATTTATGGACTCCCAAAGGGGGTGCCCCATCCCCCATTGTTTCCAATGGGAGCTAATAGGAGATGGGGGCTGCAGTTTTGAGGGTCCATAACTTTGGCCCCCCTGAACCAAACTGCACCAAACCTGGGGGGTATCATTAGGGAAGTCTCCTGATGAGACCCTGAAAGTTTTGAGACTGTGCCTTCAGAAATGTGCCCCCACCCCCCGGCAACCTGCAACCCCCATTGACAGCAATGCAGAAAACTCAATGCGGAACAAAGATTCATGGGCAAATGTCTGGAATGTTCCTGCAGGGGGTGCATTTTTGGACATATCAGCACCAAAATTTCAGGGTATCATCTGGAGACTGTCATGATGGCACCCCCCAAGATTGGTTCAGGGGGTTCAATGTTATTGGACCCTCAAAAGGGTAGCCCCCATCTCCTTAGCAAAGAATGGGGGATGGGGCACCCCCTTTGAGGGTCCATAACTTTGGACTCCCTAAACCAAACTGCACCGAACTTGGGAGGTCCCATAAGGACAGTTTCCATATGATACCCTGAAATGTTGGTGCCAATACATCCAAACGTGCGCCCCCTGCAGGAACATCCCAGAAACTTGCCCTTTGTTCTGCATTGAGTTTTCTGTATTGCTGTCAATGGGGGTTGCAGGCTGGGGGTGGGCACATTACTGAAGGCACTGTCTCAAAGCTTTCAGGGTCTCATCAGGAGACTGCATAACTTTGGACTCCTTGAACCAAACCTCAGCAAACTTGGGGAGTAGCATAAGGACAGTCTCCTGATGAGACCCTGAAATTTTGGTGCTATGTCTAAAAATGCACCCCCTGCAGGCACCAATGTCCTGGTGCAAAAAAAATGGTCGTGGTGGAGTGGCTGCCCATGGGGGGGGGGCATCCAACTCAGGTTTTGCCCAGGGCTACAGTTTGCCTCGTTACGCCCCTGTAGAAACACACCTATGCATGAAACCCACAAATTTCAATTGGTATGTCCTTGAGGTATAGGTTACAATCTGTAGTGGTAAGGCTCACACAAACTGAGAATTGAACATACATTTTGAAATTTTAGTGGAACTAATGGAGTTAATGTGATTGGTGTGGTTATCTACGATACTTAGACACAGCAACAACTAGAAAAAAAACCCTCACTTTATTTAATGAATTGAATTCTTACATGAGATTCATGCCACAATGTTAACATTGAATTGACTGATAAAATGAAAGATTTTCTTTCCTGGGGACAATTTGTAGGAGAGATAATCATAGTGAATACCTATTACTAGTGAAACATTTCCTTCCTGTCCAAATCTTGCTGATTGTGCAGGATGTCTAGCAGTTTGTAGCCTTCTTATAGTTAAGAAACTAAAAATCAAAGAGTTCCTAAACAAGCAGATACATAGATAATGTAAACAAGCTCTTTCTTGTGATGCAGTCTACTAAAATTAGCATATTAAAGCATCTGTCTAGCCAGATGCTAATAGTAGTTTCTTAATGCTTCTGATTCATTTTGAAGTGGCTTCAGGCTTGTCCCACATTTATTTTCGTAAATTTCATAATTCAGTTGTTAGCTTAATTTTCAGTATTTGCTGTTCAACATCTTGGATAGTAAGACTTGAAACAAGCTTAACATTATAAGTGTGTGTGTGTGTGTGTGCGCGCGCGCGTGCATGTGCATGCGTGCGTGTGTGTCGATTTAGAGTAGTGTCGTATTTTCCCTGTTGCAAAAATCTTTTTTTTTATTTTTGTACTAATGAGAGAGAAGAATGTGGTTGTCCAAACTGTGTATCTCATTCATTACTTACAATAGTATAGATTTATACCAGTTTCATCTATTTTCTAATGGTTCATCTGATGTAGATAACAATAAATTAGCCCATAAATTGTATGTTTATATTATTACCAAAAGAGCTATTCTTTACATATATTTCTGCAAGTAGTAAATATATTAGTTTCCTAAGTTGGGTAATATAGATATTGTATACATTTAATTTAACCATTCATTCCCTTTATCAATTTTTTTTCTTCCATTTCTGAGCAACTAATATGCTAAATGCTTTCAAGAGCTTACAGATTCATTCAGTTTGATGCTGCCATCACATACCGTATATACTTGCGTATAAGTCGACCCGCATATAAGTCGAGACACCTAATTTTACCACAAAAAACTGGGAAAACTTATTGACTCGCGTATAAGTCGAGGGTGGGAAATGCAGCAGCTGGTGGTAAATTTCAAAAATAAAAATAGATGCCAATAAAATTACATCAATTGAGGCATCAGTAGGTTAACTGTTTTTGAATATTTATTTCAAAGAAAAACAGTAAACTGGCTCTGTAAGTGGAAAAGAGGGTCAACAAGAACAATATGGTATCAACAATAACTTTAAAAGTACAAAAACCTTAGCTCAACTAGCAACCAAGCTAAAACACAAGAGTTAAAATCCTCCAAAGAGCTGGAACCTCATCATCATCTGTATGTCCAAATATATGGCAACTTAGATTTTTTAGGAGGGATATTATTATCAGAAATGGAAAATCTACTGGTAACTCAAAATTGTAAACAGTGGGGGATGGGGCATCCCCTTTGGGGGTCAATAACTTTGGATCCCCTGACCCAAACCTCACCAAACCTGGCTGGTATCATAAAGAGACTCTCCTGATGATACCAGCCAGGTTTGGTGAAGTTTGGTTCAGAGGGTCCAAAGTTATGGACCCTCAAAAGGGTAGCCCCATCTACTAATAGCTCCCATTAAAAACAATGGGGAATGGGGCACCTCATTTGGGGGTTCATAACTTTGGACCCCCCAAACCAAACTTTACCAAACTTGGCTGGTATCATCAGGAGTGTCTTCTTAGGGTACCTGGAAATTTTGGTGCCGCTAGCATAAAAACTGCGCCCCCTGCTGGCCGGCAAAGTAAAAACACACACAAAATTTTAATGACCCGCATATAAGTCGAGGGGAGCTTTTTCAGCATAAAAAATGTGCTGAAAAATTCGACTTATACATGAGTATATATGGTATTTAACACCTAACAATACTACTGGGGAGTAATCAATTTTAGCTCTAGGCTAAATCTTTGTTGAGTAGAATTTCTGAATCTTGCCTGAAAAGGCTAAAGAACAGGAATGCTTCTGTTCCCCATGCCATATCACAACGTAACATTTAGAGTAGGTTTTACACGCTTCGGAGTGGGCTTTTTTTAGGTAGAACATTTCTTCAAATCACATTGATGTTGTTCACAATTAGATTCAAGTCAGTTTATACTTCATGACACTATAGAGGACCCTTACTGGTGGAACCTAGCTTCTACATATTTTGCCTTAGTTTGCAGTAATTTGCTGTATATCAAGATAATTATATAAAATATGCATAGCACATAAAATAGCTTTCTTCACTGTATTACATTCAATAAGAATTCTGAAAACTAGCAGGATCCTTTTACTCACTGGAATGAACTGAATGCATTCAAACTAATGATATTCCTGTTTTTCAAAATCACAAGGCAAGTTCTGTAAAGCAGCAGTTAGGACTTTACAAAAGTATGGATTCATGGAACCTTCTGTTTGCTTTCATGTCTTAGCAATAGAGATACTTTCAGTGATGTGCCCTCAACATGATGGGCTAGAACTGGAATAATTTCAGTTTTAACTAAAAAAAAAAGAATAGTAGGAAGGGCTACAAATCTATGATTTTAAAAAATATATATTTTGGCGATATGGGGTTGAATCCACACTAGCGTTTCTGCTGGTGAATCCACAGATACAAGGACCTGGGCCAACAGATCCACAGGTATCAATCCAAGCTATCAGTACCTTGTAGTATAAAGAAAAATAGTACTACAAATAACAAGGTACTAGATTGATGGTAGTGTTTGTATTTTTAAATATAAGGTTCAAGTAATTCTATGCTAAACTGATATATTTTCTTTCCTTAAGCAATGTGAAGTCTGAGTGTAGTGAAAGTATATTATACTGCCCATATAACTTGTTTAAACTGAGATACCCTTGTACTGATGTACGGATGCAAAATTTTAGCTATCTCTGTTCTTGCCTTGTTTTGAAAAGTGATTGAATTTTAGTTTGTATTCTCATAGATCCTGTGTAGCTTCCTTCAAAGGTCCAGATTTCTCCAGCCTTAATTTTATTAAAAGAGGCGATAATAAAGAGCCAACAATCAGAAGCCTTTAGTCCTATAATTTGTTTTCCTATCTATTATTTATACCAGCTCCCTGGCAATTTGCTGTACTTTGATGTTTGCAGAAGATAACTGATAATTTTCAAAGACAAACTAATTTCGAGTATCATGCGTATTAAGCTAAACTTCTCAGGACTATTCCTGTATGTTAACCTGCTATTTTAATCTCTAGAAAATAGCTTGTTTACTATTCTGTTTTTAGGTTACAAGTTCAGCTGAGTTTCTGATGTTAATACCAGCTGGTTTTTAATCATTTAGTTTTCTCCAAAATTAGGGAAGTATATGCATACATATATGTATATTGCTCACCAAACATATGTTTTTCAAGTTTGGCCCCCATCTGCAGTTAGCTAAATCTCTAGATAGGAGTCATACTTACCCAGGACAGATGCTGAGAAATGCACCAGGCTTGGAGTTGCTCCCAGCTGACAGTTCTGGGCTCAGAGATAGGGTAGAAGAAGTGGGGTGATAGGGGTAGAAAGAAGGGAGATTTGTCGGAGGGAGGGTGGAGAGAGATAGAAAAGTTATCTTCTGAGGGAGGGGGAGAGAGATAAAAAAGACAGGGGGATTGAAGGAAGGGGGATAGAAAGAAAGAAGGGGGATTTGTCTGAGGGGAGAGAAAGAGGTACGGTTTAACAAGGCATGGGGAATAGAAGAGCTGATAGTAAGAGAAGATCTGAAAAGGATGGGATAAAAGCTGCAAATTGACATAGAGGGTTGAGGGGGGAAAAGGTTAAGAGGATTGCTAGAGATGGGGGGAGAAAGAGAAAAACCAACATAGAAGGGATGCAGGGAGAAGGGCTGCTACAGGAAAATTGATAGATAAGGGTTTGGGAGAGAAAGAGAAATTACAGAACTTTGACAGAGAAGTTAAGAGAAGGAATGAAGCATAGTAGGGGAATGCTCTCTCCCTGCAAATTTCTTGCAAGTCCCCACTGTCTGTATATCTAATTCCCAAGTCCGACCCCTGCCTATGGATACTTAATCCTTAGCCTTTCAAAACTTCAAAGATCTTACAGGTCTGGAGGGTGAAAGAGGAAAATAGTAAGAATTTTATGGAGACTGTGACTGTAAATGAAAAGGAATGGAAAGATCTGAGAGACACAGAGGCTGAAGTCACTCTGAGCAGGCCACAGTTAGTACAGGAAGAACAATATCTGCCAGGCGAAACCTACAAAATCAGAGGGACCAGTGGCCCAGCCTTTCAAGGTAAAGTAGCAGAGATCCCTATGTAGAGTGTTGTGTGGTTTCCGGGCTGTATGGCCGTGTTCTAGTAGCATTTTCTTCTGCCTGCATCTGTGGATGGCATCTTCAAAAGATGATGCAGACAAAACTTCAGGAGAAAATGCTATTAGAACACAGCCATACAGCCGGAAACCACACAACACCCCAGTGATTCCGGCTGTGAAAGCCTTCGACAGTACATCCCTATGTAACACACAGACTTCCATGGAAAGTTGATAATGGGAATCTGGAAAACACTAACATTTCCATTTTATTGAGAAATGATTTAGCTTCACAGACTAAAAAAGTTAATGTGATTACCAGAGCTACAGTAAGAAATAGTAGGCCTGATTATATAGGCATTGCTATGGTGAAAGAATTGAGACATGTAGAGGAGGATGTGGAAACTAAACTCAATCTGATTTCTACACATACAAACAGTGAAGAGTTTCTGAGCTATTGAAGCCAATGTGGAGTAGTAGTTAGAGTTTCAGTGTAGGGTCCAAAAGATCCAGGTTCAATTGTGAATTTTGCTGTAAAAGGTCACTGGGTGATTTTATACCAGTTGTATACTTTCAGTCTCACCCACGTTGCAAGGTTGTTGTGTAGATAAAAAGGAGTAGAGAATGAAGGTTGCTTTGGTCCCCACTGGAGAATGATGGGGTAGAAATGTAGTAACTAAATAACAAATATAGCTAAAGATAAGAAGTAGATAAAAGGTAGTCTGGTGAATGGCTGAGAAGAGATTGACATGGGGGAAGAAGAGAGGATATGGAAGTTGCCAGATGGAGAGAACGAGGAAATAGTATGGGGACTAGGCCAGAGTGGCGAATGAAGGACTTCCCAGAAGTTGTTGTGGGTTCCATACAGTGGAAATATGCCAGGCCCAGTGGGGGGGCACTGTACAACTGGGCCACAAATGTAGAGGCTGGAGTGGGAAAAGGGAAAGCTTAAGGCTGAGGCAGATAAATGTGGGCTGGCTGTTGAATAAGAAGAAGATAGAGTTGCCCTAGTCAGTAAATACCTAGAGATTTGGTGAGCAGGGAGGGGAGGGACTAATTGTAGTATGTTTTCACAACTTTTTTTTGTCTTTCACAGATTATTGTTCAGTGGTAACAATCGTGGACCAATCGGACACTAAGTTGGTTTGTACGCTTTTTAATGCAAACACAGATGCCCTTCCAAAAATCTACAAAAATGGTGACATTGTTCGATTTCATAGATTAAAGGTAAATTTACCCTAGTATCTCGGACTTGTGGAGTTTGTGCTGAACTGCAGTGTGGTGCAACCAACCAAGCAGGTCATTGTCCATGCTAAGTAATCCAGAGTTTTTCACACATATTTTTCAAGCCGAAGCTGAGAGGTGCAAGCCCCTTACTGCTGAATGCTAAATATAAAGAGATAGCCTATATGTGAACAGGGGGAGGGGGTTGCTTGCAGAGATCAGAGGTCCAATCTCTGCAGCCAAACCCAGCTCATGCCTCCCCACTGGCAAAGCCAGTTTCTGTCTTTGAATGGGGGGGGGGGGGGGCGCAGCTGCCTGCGGAGTCTGGAATTCCTATCAGGCAGCTATGACAGCCAAAATATTTGAAACCTATCTGTTTTTTTTCCAACACCAAGCTAAGTTGGCTCTGCTGAATAGCCTGGGTTTTTTTTCTGGGGAACCCCCACCCAAAAAACCAAGATAGTGTTTTCATGGTTTCTTGTGATTCAGTTTTACCAAATTTCCACTCCAGTGGCATACCTCAGGATGCCTAGTAAGCACATTGCACAAGTGATATTTGAACCAGGGGCTTCCAGATTCATAGCTTTATACTTGCTGTGGCAGCTTCCTTGTGCTTCACAGCAGTATAAAAAAGCAGGCTCTGAATATTCTAAAGTAAATATTTTCCATTTCCTGTAGAGATACTGTTTTGCTCAACAACGACCAGATTATAAGTCTGAAAAGTTGAGGACACTTCAGCCTGAGTTGTACATGTTCTTTTGTAAATGTCCTTCTTGTGGGGAAAGCTTAGTTCAAGTATGCATGTATGTGAATGAAGCTTTAGCTTTCATTTTAACCGTGATCTTAACAGCCTTGCAGGAAAAATTGAGCAGAAACCTCCTGCTTGTCTTGAAGCAGATAAAACTCTGCACCATAAAAGCTGAATGTGCTGCATGACCGTAGCTCAATATGTAAGGATATTTATTTACTAAACTGATATTTTGTTGCCAGGATTTTTTTAGAACGTCAGCCGTAAAATAAAATAAAAACTTTAGAAATATAAACTACAAAAATTCAAAATGCAAAGCAAGTTGAAATTGTGAGGAATATAAACTCACAACTCCAACAGCAGGAGACAAACTACACATTACAGCAGCCATGACGAATGACATTCAGCATTTTAAAAGTCCACAAGAGCCTAACTGAACTTGGGACCGTGGGGGCGTGGGCTAAACCATTTTCCCAAGCCAAAATAGGCTGTGGGCAGGATTATTTGTCCTTGGAGCAGCTTCGAAATCGGGAAGATAACACACACACACCCCCAGGGTTCATTCCTGTTGATTATTAAAATATCTTTCCCTCTGAACCTGTTGTGTGTTGCAAAGAAAGTGAGATTGGTTCCCAGACTCAATTGGTTAGAAATCATCATAATATGACCCTCTGACCATATTTACCAGAAACTAGTTGAAACAAAAATATTTCCATATACAGTGGCAAATTAGAAGGCCCTGCTTCTTATAGATTTGAGTATCTTCTAGATAGGTTGAAGTACAGACTCTTCAGAGTTCATTTAGGAACAGAAGTTCATTGAGATGCATAGAACCCAAACCTTATATCTGAATTCAAAATGAAAAACTTGATGTAAAAATATGAAAGTTGATTGATTGAAACTACCATGATTTACATTTCTCTTATCCTTGTATAGAATGTATCTGGATTTTCTTCTGATACAAGTTCCTTTAGTTAGAATGTATAGCAACTGCAGAAAGACATTCTGTTAATACTACTTTATATTCAAAATATTGTATTTGCCTACTATTATCTTGTGGAAGAAAATGGGAATTATTAATCTTTTATAGGATGAACAAATTGGCGTTGTTTCTACATATTTTGGGGACATACATTTTGTAACTTAACTACAAAGATTAAGCAAATATATTTACTACAAATGGGTTGATTTGTTTTTTTAAAACTAATTTAATTAATCTGTTTTCATAATCAGATAATGGAGTGTGTTTTTGATAATATGTGATTAAGTAATGAAAAGAAATCCTCTCGCGTATTAGCAATGCACTGAAAATAACTGTAATGGGTGTGGATAAAGGAATAGAAAAAGAAAGTCAGAGAATATTCTCCAGTCAGAGAAAAATAGTTGTCGTGTAAACATATGACATGTTGTGGCCAACTCAAGCAGTGAAATAGATGAGAGAAAAATTATTTAAATTCCAAAAATATGGGGGAGCAGATAATATATTCAAATTCAACATGCCTCACTACCCCAATGGGACTACTTAAATATGAGAAGCAACAGGAAAGCAGTGGAGGGTGATGGATGGGAAACACAAAATTATTCTGTTGATGCTACCTTTCTGAGGTTTTTTAAAAATTAACTTTATTTACACTCTGCCTTTCTCCCCAGTGGAAATCCAAAGTAGTTTACACTGCTTTCCTCTCCTCCATTTTATCTTCAAAACAGCCCTGTGAAGTCGGTTAGGCTGAAAATGTGCAACTGGTCTGAAGTCATCCTGCATGCCTCCACAGCTGAACATTAGTCTGCAACTTCACACTAAGCACATCATTCACTGAATTAACTTCTCTAGGTAGTCAGGGTTTGGGGAGGGGTGGGGACTTACAGCAGACCTTGACCAATTTTCTTTTGCTGTGTAAGTCAGCCCAAAAAATGAAGCACCAGACTCATTTTGCAGTCTGCTGGATTTTGTATTTTAATCACTATATTTTGTAATTATTACTGCCACAGACAGCTACTACTGAATACTTCAGTTTCTTGGAATTCTGTTCAAGCGATGACAAAAATTCTGAAGTATGGGAGTAACCCTGACTATCATCATAATAAAATAATTGCTGAAAATATTAGGTTCTGCAGTTAAATTCTTAGGTGCCAGGGCTACCTGGCATCTGAGATTTGTTGAGCCTTGGCATACACTATTTTGGTTCTTAGTCATTCAGATGCAGAAAAGACTTCAGCATAGAGACCCCAAGCAACAAAATTAATGAACTTATCAGGAAGTACTTTATTTATTTAAATATGAGAAGCGACATGATAGCCACTCTGCAAAAGACAGAGGAATAGATTCATTTCAGTACTTCAGACTTGAACGGAAACACCACACTCCCAAAGTCAGCAATGTAGGCAATTGCTGAGCCAAATCAGACATTGCAGGTGTGCCCCAGTCACACAGAAAGTAGGTTGGAGGGTATAACAGCAAGAAGGATGCTTTGATGAGAAGCTCAGAACCTTCTCCTTAGCTGCAGCATACATCCCCACAGTCTGCCTTCTAGATCTTTTTTTTCACAATCAACCTTTGATCCTGGAAATGGGCTTGGTTTAGAAAAAAGTTGGCAGAGAGTGCCCAAAGCACCTAGCCCAGTGAAAAGCAGCATCGACTTCTGCTGTTTTGCACTTGGTGCCGCCTCCTCCAAGGGCCAACAAATCAGATCAAGCTGTTAATCCTGCCTGGAGCACCCAACCTAGGGCAGTAGCAGCTGCTTTGTGCTGGAGTTTGCTCAGCACCAGTTGACTTGGACAGTCCAGTGTTTTGACTGACTGGTTGGGATAAACTCTGAAAAAATACTAGACACGAAAATGTGTAGTTAGTGAAAATACTGTGCTGTGTAGTGAAGCCTCTGGGCATAGGCTGATAACCTTGTTTTCGGGCCAGATCCAGCTGCCCGGATAATATGACAACCCTCAACGTGTATAGAATGTGGGTGAAAGAAAGATGATATTCAGACTGGCTCCACCTTTGGTTCATGTTCCTTTTTATCATTCATATATGGGTACCACAATTTAATTTTATCTGCAGGCTGTGCCTATAACTTCTACCAGTGTCTAATACAACCTAGCCTTTCCCTTTTCCCCCTTTGCTATGCACAAAGCGGTGTGCCTTCCAGAGAGCTGGGAACTGAGTGTATGAACAACCTATTTAAGATTTTTACAGCTGTTGCACCAATTCATTTTGTAGCATTTTAAAATGTTATTTATGCAGGGCAACATGGTTGATTAAAGTGGGTTCACATATGTTCACATAATGGGTTGTTTATAACAAAGCACTTAGGAGTCAAATATTTGCCATACTAAGAGAAATCCCTGTATTCTTTGCAATAGTGTTTATTTGTTTCACTCAGAATGTGTGGAGAGAAGGGAACTATTTACTAGCTCTCCACTGTGTTTCCAAAGTATGGATTTGTCTTCTTTAGTAGACTTACAGTTGTGTAAGTACTGTCTCATAGGGTTTTTTTTTTTACCTCAGGTCTATCTTAGAATCCAATTTAGCTATGGTCAGGGTTCAACTGGCAAGCAAATTTAGAATAGTAAAAGTTAATTAAGCTACTTAAACATTATAGTTTTAAGCTGCCTAAGTAAATTATAATTTTCCTGCTTATCAGGGCGGAATATGCTTCCCATTGTTTCAATTAATTCATGTACTTCCCAGGCAAAATTCTTTGTCTAACGGAATAGCATCTTATCCTATTATCTGGCACTATATTGCAAAAAATTAATTAGGATCATGGAGCAGTATTTGAAATATGTGGTTGGAGTTAAATATTAGACACAAAGGACGCATACCTTGAAGTTTTTATAAATGCCAGTTTTTTAAAAATATGCTATTAAATCTCTCATCTAGTTCAAAAGTTAGATTCAGATTCCTATTTTTCCATGAGTTTTTTTCCTTTTCCTTTATTTTTTTAAAATTTTCTTTCCTTTTTTTGGTCATATATTTTGTAACGTTAAAAGTAATCTTTGCAAAAGTTGCATTACCACAATTGCATTACCACAATTTTACAACATACATTTTTGTTAGTTTTAAATCATGTAGTAGTAGGCAAATTGGGACCTTTTTATAGACCAGGCTGAAAGCAAAACTAAGGTTAACATGTAGTTCAGTAATTCATATTTATTAATTTAGCAAAATGAAGCCACTTGGGGATGTGAATTAAAAGGAGAGTGATATGGCAATACTGCACTTTTCTTTCTTTTAATCCTTTTTGTTCAGAGTAGTTTCAGTGCTAAAAATTGCATGTCTCAGTCAGTCTGTCCCACCCCCACCTACTATGTGATTTTGACCTTGCTGTGGAAAACAGGCAGCCCAATCCATTGGGTGGGAGACAGTTTCATGGTGGCCAGAGACAGTGTAGCCAGTCCACCTTCTCAGAGGAATAGGAAGGCATAGGGAAGATGAAAAAACCCAGCAACTCAACAAAAGCCCTGTTAGTTTCCAGTGGGCTACACATGCATTTTTGCTGGTGTAAGTTGCTGGCAGCTAAAGGGGTCATTCCCTGGCTGAAAGTCCTCAGGAAGCTGACTAAAATCAGCCCCGCCCTATGGACTTTGCAGCAGAGGAATGCCAGTGTAGCAGCAACTTCCACATTCATGCGCCACAGAGCCACGTGGCACCTGCGAGCAGCATTAATGTCTCTATCAACAGTGAATTTCACGCCGGTTCCACAGCCAGTAAATTGTCCACAACAAAAACAGCTGTTATCATGGGAGGTGGGCAGATTTTTGTTATGAGAACAGCTTTAGGGGAAAGGTTTATTATCTGCCCTCCACATGTTCTGGCTTTCTTTTCAAACCAATTTTGTTTGGGATGGCTTCTGTTTGTAAAGATTATTTTCTCAAATGTGGGAGAAGTAGGACATGTAGTTGTTTTCTTGCTTAGTGACATATTAATGCTATGTAATGTTTGCATATGTGCCAATACAGCTCTTCTATAGTCAGTTATTAACTTCATTCTTTTTAGTAAAAGACAAAAGATTTATACTATCTTAAAAGAATCTCTGTTGTATTGCAATATAAACCATTATGGTTTGATGAAGGGGATCAAATATTTGGGGGCATATAACCCATTATGGGTTAAAAAAAACCTATTTAGAAAGTGGAACTAATTGCATAATATGGAGTTTTGTGGCACAGAATTTACCAAAGCACAGAGAAAATCAGCTCTTCTATATATGCCTTTTAATGAACTTTTAATAGTGGTATCTCCAGGTATAAGATGATGAAATACTGTGGAGTTGGTTTTTTAGAACATTTTATCTAAATGATGAGAAATAAAACATTTGTTGGAAAGAGAAGTTTGAAATTCCACCTTGAATGTGGCAATATAAATGAAGCAGTATTGTCATAAACATACATAAACAAGACTTTCCTTCTCCTTGTGTCTTTTACAGTAATGGAGTATATTGCTGAAGTCAGCTGAAATACTAGAGGCTATCCATTTATCATAACTTGAAGTTCTTTGATAAAGATGCTTGTTTACTGCGTTAGGGACTAATCACTAATCACTGCGAAGGGTTTGTTTTACAAAGAAATTAATTTTAAATTGTTATGCACTTTAAAGTAATACTTTAAAAATGATAAGAAATTTGAATTTACTGATTAAAACTGTGAGGAGTCACATGAGTCAGATGATAATTAATTGGGCAATTTTCCCAATTGTGCAAAATTTCATGGAATGTATCTCCCCACCCTCCTTTTTGAATATTCTGATTCCTTTATGAGTTCAGTTGATGCACTGATGCCTTCAGTATTGCACATGTGAAAAGCAATGAGATTGTTCAGCCCTCTGAAGACTGGTTTGGGATTTTTATGTAGATATGTTAACCATTATTTTTTCTCATGCCTAAAGACTTCTTATGTAGAAGCCTCCACTTTGGGAAGACCCATTTCATGGCATTCTTATAGTCACAGGGTTATCATCTTCACAGTTGGAAAGAATAATGAGAGGAATCAGCCTGAATTTTCAGACTTCAGGGTTTCGTGCTTTCATGAATGTACTGCTACACCTCTTTTCACAGTTTCTTGTAATTTTATTAATGCTTTTAGAAAAGTGATTTTTTCAGAGTAGGCTTGGTTGTCATCACAACAAAAAACTAACCACAAACCTTGCACTAGTTTCTCCCCAGGATTCTTATAGTTTCATTTTTTCATGAAAGGTCCATTTAGCTGAATTTTAGAGCCAGTATAGGAAACAACTGTTTAAGAAATCAATCTGCCAGTATTGAATGGTATAAATAGAAGTTTATGTATAAAAATGACAAAAGCTGTATGCATTTATTTTTCTTATTCAGTAGAAAGTATTCTGATGTCAAATTATGATATTTGCACATATACCAATGCTCTCTGAAAACTCAGATATAAAATAATTTTCTAAGTAGTCGGGTGCAGTGGTGACCTGGGATTTTAAGATTTTTTGAACCCTGTCTTATGGTCACTTTGTTTAAGCAGCCTTTAGAGCTCAGGAGAGCATGACCAGAAGGATGTTTCTTCCTCATAATTTGCCCCACCATATTAAAGGAGTGGCTGAACCCCCATTATCTCTCTTTAAAAACAAAGTATTATATGCAACAAAAATCTTGTTCAATTTGCTTGTTGCCCAATATTGAGAAATGTAGAATATTTTTGTTTGTTTTGCTTCTGAGTCAAGGTGCAGTTTCTTCAGATGTTCAAGTAAATGCAGTGTGTGGTTCACACTTGTAATTCCAGTAAAAAAGCAATTTTTTAAAAAGGACCATAACCATGCTTTTTAGAGTAAGGATTAACCTGTGATTGTAATTAAATTATATATGTAACACTTTTAGTATGCTGAAACTATTATTTCTTGTTTTATACATGGCAAAAAATTGAGTTTAACCGATAGATGCTTTAATTTATATTATTAATTTGTTTATACACAACTTTCTCTCTATATAACTATATCACTGGCTGAAGGTCACTGAGCTGTGGCAAGGTGGATATGAGTAAATAAACAAACAAATCCTGGGACTCCAAAATTCTAGTATAGCTCTGCAGCTAGCGTACCATGATGGCTCCCTCATTGAGTCAGTTATTATAATTGGAAATTCTTTGTATGTTTGTCATGTTTTTGAGCAGTGTGGATTGGCATTTGAACGTAATTGCTAAAAACGTTAAACCTGGGTTTCATTATAGTACAACCAATGTCTTCATTTTGTCTAGGTCCAAGAGTTCAATGGACAGATGCAAGGAATTACCAATAATGGTTTTGCAGCACTTACTTTTGACGGCACAGTAGGAGCACCAGTGGTTCCCCGAACTACCACCAAATTATTCACATTTACCGATGAAGACAAGAAGATAGTAGAAGATTTGCGCATTTGGGCAGCAAGAAATTTTTCAAATTCTGTACCAGCAGCAAATTTGTCGAGCATCCAGCCACAAATGTTTTTTGACTTCACATGCCAACTAGTTGGGAAAGCAAAAACAGATGGATCTTCCTATCTCCTTAAGGTTTGCTTGTTTGTCAGTTTTGTTTTGTTTTAATTTTATTGCATTGTTATCCCAGCCTTTCCCCTTAAATGTTAATTTAAGTATTCTTATTCATTGGTACTTATTCATTTTTGATGAATGTAGGATTTTCTGCTTACCTGCTACTTCAGTCTCACAGAGAAGATCACAAATTGTAATTCTCCTTTCTGACCCTGGGACACCTTCAGACATGTAACCAGGGAAGTGTGGGGGTGCTTGAACCCCAGGCACTCCTTGTGACGAGAGCAGGCCAGGGAGGGTGTTCTTTCCCTAACCTGTTCCCACCCTCTTCTATTCCTGCCCTCAGCACCACTTGCCTGAATGTAAGTTAATCTTAATTTTAAAGCAACTGGGGGGTTGGGGGGGATTGTGGGCAACTGTACGCTCCTCTGCAGAAACCCTCTCTCTTCCCCTCCCTCTTCCTCCCCCTCCTGTCTTTCCCTTTCTCTCCTCCCCCCCTCTGGATGGAGGATAAACTACTGAGTAGTAATGTATGAGAACAAGATATTGGGGTGCAGGTCAACAGTAAGTCAAATATGAGCAGTGACTGTGATGCAGTGACAAAAAATGCTAATGCAATCATGGGTGTATTGATTGGAGCATAACAATAAGTTCACAAGAGGTTGTGGGGAGTGCAGTTTGAGAGCTTACTCAGGTCCATTTTCTATAGATATGCCCTGGATACTGGCAGGTTCCTTTACCCTCACAGGTTCAGGCAGCTTCCTTATTATACTGGACAGGTTTCCCCACCTTTTCTGTGACTGAGCTGTTTTGAGGTAGCATATGAAGTGTTTAAAGCTCATCTGCTCAGCCTTAGGAACTCCAGAAAGGTGAAGGGAGCTTGTTTTTCCCTTATGGCAAATCCCCCTTTTCAAGACACCAGAGAACTGTGGCAAGTTCAGTAAACACAAGTTAAAAATGTGGAACAAATTAGATAAAATCAGGAGATATTTCTAATGATTAGAAATCAGGAAAGACGTAACTATATTCAAATATCAGTTTGTCACAGGCATAGTTCTTAATCAAGTTCTATAATTTTTTTCAGTTACGAGAGGTACTTCAAGATGGTTCAGTTAGATGTTACTGGCTAATGGATTCATAATGACTTTGAGTTCTAACAGGCTAGGACTCTTTCACACAGTACGCATACTTACACACAGTACGCATACAGCCTTGACACCATTAGCTAACCACCTCACATAAATTGTGAGGGAACTCTCTGATTTATGGTCACCTCTGGAAAGCCTCACTACTATTCCACCAGCTTTGACCACTAAATAAAACTCTCAGTTCTACTTTCTGTGTATTGTCTGCCCTTGGAACGCACTGAAATCAGTGTATTTCCAGTCAGATCCACTCCCTGACAGAAATCCCATCAGAGGAAATGTTTAATGCATGCAGTAAAGGGACTTGATGTTAACTCACAGGTATCTAAATTCAAAAAGTTCACAAAAGTTTTCCCCTCAGAGAGATACCTCTGAGTCAGCTAGCGGTGCCGCCCGTCAGGGTGCTTTCTTATTCCTAGGAAATTTTTCCCCACTCTGTTGTGATATCACTTTGTCCCACAGCCTGACTTGCATTTTTACACCTCTATTTTTCTGTGGAGTTCACCACAGCACCTTGTATTTTTACTGTGAAAATTTAAACGTTGTGATTATACAGATTTTGCACATATGCAGTGTTTTTTGCATATCTTACTTCCAAGCTCAAGTCTTGGAAAAAATTTAGATTAGTTTTTTTTTTGCAAGGAACACAGTGGCAAACACGAATGGTGAGAATGTAGAGATTGGATCTGTATGATCAGTGCCAGATGGCTGAGATGAACATGTTAAAAAGATGTTAGACAGTATTATAAGCTCTGTTTAGCTGTGGCAAGTATTTGGATGGGAGACCTCCAAAGAATTCCAGGAGCATGACCTGGAGACAGGCCACGGCAAACCACCTCTGACTGTCTCTTGCCTTGAAAGCACTACAGTTGTGACATATCAAAAAAGTCAGTCATGACTTCACAGCAAAAAAAAATGTTGCTCATAGGCCTTATTTATGCTCTTCTGTTAGGGGTTGATATACTTCTTTTGAATACAACTGTTTGGTTGTGGAATTCAAGAGTCCTTCGAGTTCTCAGGAGAGCCAGTATGGCATAGTGGTTAAGAGTAAAAAACTATAACCAGATTTGATTCCCCACTCCTCCACATGAAGCCTGAATGACCTTGGACTAGTCACCGTTCTCTCAGAACTCTCTCAGCCCCATCTATCTCACAAGGTTCCTGCTGAGGGGAAGAATAGGAAGGTGACACTAAGCTGCTTTGAGACTCCATAAAGGTAGAGAAAAGCAGGGTATAAAAATTTCTAAATGTCAGTCTTTCTGAAATCTCAGAACAAAAGTGATCATATATGTTTAAAAGTGTTATCTTGTGCATTTGTGTCACAAGGTTGATACATGATCCTTGTACACATATATTTTCCTGTCTTCTAAAGATCATTATTTTCTTGGGGAAGGTATCCTTTTTCTAAAATGTTTTCTATATAAGTGTTTCCTTTTCTATTTCTTCAGCTTGTTCTTCCTTAATTATGGATAAATATATAGGAAGATCTATACTTCAGCAGATAAACAAAATGCAAAGTCTCCTGCTGTAAAGTAACAGTTTTTGAAAAGTAATTCATAACATCAATTTGCTAAAAAGGAATATGTATTTTACTCATAGTAATACATAATACATATGATTGGGGGTGGTGGTGTTTGTCCCCAAATGTTTCAGGGTCATCTCTGATAATCACTTGTTCACTGGGCATTTAACTAATTTCCATCTCTGTGTTGCTGCCTTCCAGCAATTATCATTAGCCATATTTTAATAGAGACTAGTGGGGCCCAGCCACGCGTTGCTGTGGCTTATTGTGGTGAAATGGAAAAGGAACAGTAGCAGCAAATCAATTGCAGAGGCCAGCAGTATGTGCTCATGCAAACACATATACTGTGCGATGTCATTGATGTGTGTGCCCGCATTCCTTGGGGGGGAGGAATGGAAAGGCACCCCTCCCACACATCTAGGCTGGCTGGTCATGATCCTTTACCTGGGAGTAAGTTTGGTTGGTGGCAATGGGTGTCGCTTCTGAGGAAACCCTCTGAGGGGCGCGACGCAGCCATTCAAAGTATGTCAAAGTTGCTGTACCGAGCTTACTCCTGAGTAATGCGTGCCTGGTTTTCTTAACTGTAACTGCAGTATTCAGGCAATCTAGGGTGCCTGGTCCCTCCCTCCCATCCCTTGCATGTCGCCCCTCACTCTCTTCCCTCCCTCACTTCTCTTCCCTTGCTTGCCACCCCTCCCCCTCCTTCCCTTCCCTTTCCCTCTGCTAGGGTGGGTAGGTCATATCAAGATGCTGGGTCCCCTGCCTCCCCTCCCTTGCATGTCGCCCCTCACTCTCTCCCCTCTCTCACTTCTCTTCCCTTGCATGCCACCCCTCCCTCCCTTCCCCCTCCCTCATGTGTATGTGTGTGTATGTGTTTCACTTCCACTCGAGTTACTGCCTATGTACTGTTTCCACTGCTCCTATCTGGTCATCTGAGTGAAAATTCTAAGCAGCAGCGAACACTTGTTCTAAAGGGTGACCCAGTTACACACAGACAGCTGCATGGTGGTCCTTCACCAAGGGAAATGGAAAAAGGCATTTTACCTGGGCCAGGTGTGAAATTTCAGGTATGTGAACATCTAAAAACACTCTCGCCTGGCTGACTATAGTGGCTGGGAATTTTCAGAGGAATTGGCCCAGCAGTTACTGAGGTATACTGTCATCAACAAAAACACTGTTAGCTTTTTATATATATAGATGTAACAAATGCTGCTTGATTACTTTATTGAAGCTGCAATGATGATTCCTATTCAGGTTGTTATTTTCAATACTTTATAAGGGAACTCTGTTTAAACTAATCGTTGAACTTTTTTTCCAATGTTCCTGCTAAAATGCAAATAAATGGATGCACAGCAAAATCTTCACATAAAATAAGTGTGAATATAATATCAATACAATATTCACTGTTTGCTGTCAAACCAGCGAAGGTCTATTATTGTATGGTCCTTGTATTAGTTTGCAGACATTCGGAGGATGCCAACAAATAATTTTGTTTCATCTGCAATACTAAGTTTTATTTGATTTTCTATTAAGTTTTACTAGATGGACAGGAGTATAGTCATAAGAACATAAGAACATAAGAACAAGCCAGCTGGATCAGACCAAAGTCCATCTAGTCCAGCTCTCTGCTACTCGCAGTGGCCCACCAGGTGCCTTTGGGAGCTCACATGTAGGATGTGAACGCAATGGCCTTCTAGGCTGTTGCTCCCGATCACCCTGGTCTGTTAAGGCATTTGCAATCTCAGATCAAAGAGGGATCAAGATTGGTGGCCATAAAATCAACTTCTCCTCCATAAAATCTGTCCAAGCCCCTTTTAAAGCTATCCCGGGTTAGTGGCCATCACCCACTCCCTCTTGGCAACATGTTCCAAACACCAATCACACGTTGCATGAAGAAGTGTTTCCTTTTATTAGTCCTAATTCTTCCCCCCAGCATTTTCAGTGAATGTCCCCTGGTTCTAGTATTGTGAGAAAGAGAGAAAAATGTCTCTCTGTCAACATTTTCTACCCCATGCATAATTTTGTAGACTTCAATCATATCCCCCCTCAGCCGCCTCCTCTCCAAACTAAAGAGTCCCAAACGCTGCAGCCTCTCCTCATAGGGAAGGTGCTCCAGTCCCTCAATCATCCTTGTTGCCCTTCTCTGCACTTTTTCTATCTCCTCAATATCCTTTTTGAGATGCGGTGACCAGAACTGGACACAGTACTCCAAGTGCGGTCGCACCACTGCTTTATATAAAGGGCATGACAATCTTTGCAGTTTTATTCTCAATTCCTTTTCTAATGATCCCCAGCATAGAGTTTGCCTTTTTCACAGCTGCCATGCATTGAGTTGACATTCCCATGGAACTATCAACTAAGACGCCTAAATCCCTTTCCTGGTCTGTGACTGATAGCACTGACCCCTGTAGCGTGTATGTGAAGTTTGGATTTTTTGCCCCTATGTGCATCACTTTACATTTTGCTACATTGAACTGCATTGCAAGTTGAAATAGGGGAGGGAGTTCCTTATAATGGACCTTAAGTGTAGAGGAAATTAAGATGCCCAGTCCTCCCTTGGCTCTTCCTGGGCCTTTCCCTCGTACAGCCTGTACTGAGAGGGCGGAGTAACCATCTAGTTCCAGCTGCTCCGTCATCCAAGTCTCCTGAAGTGCAATGATGTCAAAATTTCGTCTAAAAAAGGGAAGGTCCATTGAGTATGCCAAACATCTATGCCATCCTGCAACGTTCCACGAGAGAATAGATAGTGAATTTGGACATGGGGCCCTTAGTCAATCTGATGTAATTTGGTTCAGAGTTCCCTGGTGATCCATGAAGATACTGCCATTTTTTCCTTGTATTGTGCTTTGTCTAGACTCCATTTTCTCTGGCGAGAGATCACTCAGATTTGGTTCCTTCGAGAAGCTCTTAATCATAGTCTGTGTATTGTACTCAGCAAGCTCCTGAGCCCATGTGGTCCCAACCTTCTCACTGAATAGATTATAGGATAGGGCTCCAGAGAGATGTGAGTCCAGCTCTATTTCGTGGGTTACCTCGACCCTCTGCACTTGGTGTAGAGTCTGAGGGGCCTCGTCCATGTCTTTTTGCCCTTTAGGAGACAATAACAGTGGCAGCGATTCTGGGCTGGTTGGTGCTTTTGTGTACAGGAGGTCTCTTGGGTCCTGTGTTGGCTGCAGAGTCTCAGTTTGGCACTTTTTGCTCTTAATTAGGTCACACTTCAGTGTTTCCAGCCTCTTTATAATTTCCAGTTGCTCTGGATCGGGAAGAGCAAGGAACGAGTCTCTGAGATCTTTTTCCAGGGTCAGATCTTGAGTTTCTCCCTCTAGCTCTATTACATTTCCCAGGCTCTGTTGCTTCTGTTTTGTGTCTGTTTTATGTACATACTTAACTAGGTGTGGTTTGGTACTGGATGGATGGTTTCTGTGTTGAGTATGTTTAACTCTCAAAACCAGGGGAGATATAGTGTCATTTATGAACACTCGTGTTGGAGAGATGCCTTTTGTTGCTAGTTTTGACCTCAAACGCATTAGCATGGTAGGAATGAGATCAGAATGGAAGCCTAAGATGACTCTTGTTGGATAGTAGCTGGGATTCAGTATTTCCACTGATTTGAGGTCTAGTTTTCTCCCGTCTCTGTTTAATAATGTTTGCAGGTGTCTTTTAGCAAGCTGCATAGAATTCCAGTATGGTGTTGTTCCTCTATATTGAGAAATTTCTAGGCAGACTTTATTGCAGACAAGCACCAGGTGGCAGGGGTTTTCTATTTTAGGAAATAGGAGGGTAGGCTCCTTTAAGGGTGCTTTACCAAAGGTTACTTCACATTCTATGCGCCCTTTATTTTCCTGCTCCTTGATGACTGCGTCTAATTTAGAGTTTAACATCCTCAACTCCTTGTGGATGTGCTCCACTGTCCTGGCAGTGAGGTGTAATAAATTAGTACAGTCTAGCTGGTCTGATAACTCTGATACCGTCAGTGGAGTTTCTCTTCCTTTTGTAGTGTTTTTCGTCTCTTCTGTGTTATTTGTAGGGTCACCCTGTCGACTTGCCTCCTTAATGACCTTATCTTCCCCTCTTTCATCGTCTGGTACAGTTGGAGCCGAAAAGCGATTTGCAGTAGGGACTTGGGTGTTATAAAAATCAGCAATTTTGAGCTGTTTGGCTGTTGGGGGAGTATTTTCCTCTGCATCTCTCTGGCGCTTCTTACGTCCCATGATCGGCCGCTTTTTTCTTCTTATCTACTGTAATGAATGTCTAGGGAGTTGTTTTCTTTTCGTTAATAGACTAAAACGCTTTGAGATATATTTGAGGGAGTTTTTCCCTTTTAAGTTAAAGTTTAAAAGAATTTTAAAAAGAAATTCATCTGGCCTTGGATGGAGCTCATCACCACGCAGCCTCTCGCTTCAAACCGGAACCAGAACTCGCCGACAGGAGTATATATGGCCGTTTCCGCACGGCCCATTAATGGCGCCCTGGGGATGGGATAAACGCCCGTCCCAGGAGCCGATATTACGCCTGGCGGCGCTGCACTGCGCGCAGCGTGGCGCCGACCTGAATCCTCCCTCTCCCCAGAGGCGTCAAAGCCGCCCTGGCTAACCAACACTTTAAAGGGTTGTTTTTCCTTCAACAGCGTGTTCCCGGCGGCGCGGTGCAAACAGCACCGCCGGGAACACCTATTTCCACTTCCCCGTTCACTCACTGTGTCCCGTAGATGCGGCCTGCTGGCCGTCGATGCCCCCGCCAGCTGTCCTCTGACCCCTGGAGGTCAGAGGGCAGCGGTCGGCAGGGGCTAGCCTTCCAACGAACGGCGGCTGAAATTGCGCAAGGTAAACGAACAACTCCGTCTTGGAGCCGCCTGCCGTCTGCCGGCCTCTCTGGAGGCCGCCTGCATGCTTGCATGCGAACGGCCTCCGCCTCCATGCCGGCAGAATTCTTTGCCCGGCGATGGAGCGCGCTCCAGAAAACCTGCTGCGGAAGCGGCGCAGTATGATACTGAATGTGATTCAGTTGCAAGCCCCTACAATAAAGGGAAAGAATAATACTGAGCTGGCTTCTTATTAACAGCTGTGTCAGACATTTATTTTTTCCACACTAGCATCCTAACTGTGATGAGGCAAGGGGACCTGATACTTCTGCAGTAGCTGTTCTGATGCATGTGCTGCATTTCCAGTTTCATTTGTTTTTAGAGATAACCTCTTAGCAATTGCTGACAGAGCACCCTAAGTGAGTTCTTAAGCTTCAAAAATGTAAAAAAGCAGACTGGGGGTATGTCACAAGTGGGATTAAAAGTGAAATGAGAGTCAGTTCTTGGATAATATTCCCTGAGTGTCCCTTTAAACATCAAGCTGAGTCAAGCTGTTAGCCCATCTACTTCACTACTGACAATTACCACTGACAGTTTCTCTCCCAGGATCTTATTTCCTGGTCTTTTCCTAGCCCTACTAAAATCTGCTGTGGCTTATTCCCAGTACACCTTTTAAACTTGGGTAAGTTTGTAGAACCTGTTTGTTGGGTCTGCATGGTTGTTGCTAAAAGGAGTTCTCCGTTTTCAGTATAACCATGGATGCTTTGTGTACTCCTTTATGGATGTACTCTGTTCTGGAAGATTGGCAAGATGCATCATAGCAAACTTGTTTTTCATTATGCATCAGGCATTTTTCTCTCTTAGTGATGATCTTTTCACACATATGTGTTTTCATCATCATCGACTTCATCTTCAAATTATAACTAGCATGTAAGCAGCATTCAGGGGTTTCGTATAAAGTTTTAATCTATCTAGATCTGCATTTTCTATTCTGACTTAGCAGAGAAAGTTCTTTCCTGCTGTCTGATGTTCAAGGGACTGACTTGAAGAACCTCCGCTAGCAAAGCATGCCATTCTGCCACCTACTGACAGCCACTCCTAATCTTTTTCTGTATCACATTACTATTTCTCATGTATTGAAGTTAAAGGAGAAGGGTTTCAGTGGTGGCGTTGCAGATGATCAGTTGTGTTCGCCAGGTATTCTACAGTCATCAGAAATATAAAGTATATCACACTCAAGGACTGGACTAAGAAGCATTCAGTAAGGAGGCATTCATGTGTTCAGTACATATAGAATGCTGTGCATGGAAAATGCATATCGGCCCAAAGCTGTACCAGAATGTTTCTTATCTGCACATTTTTCAAAGTGCTTGGAGTAATGCAGAGTTCTGTGTTCATTCTATAGTTCTGGAGTTCAGCTGTGCTATGTGATGTGTGGCTTAGCTAACTGATGAATCATCAAACAGTGAAGTATCGTGGTAACCATATATGTATGACGTGTCTCTCCAAAAAGAAACAGAAGAAAACAGGCATGACTACTACTGTCAACCTCTTTTCTGCTCATTACCATGAAACAGAAGAGAGGCGTGCAAGAGATGGCTTTATACAACACTCAGTTCACTTGTGGGTTCCATAGAAACGGTTAGCGAGGCTGTGCCTTTTTAGCTTCGGTTAAAGTAGAAAAAACCTAAGAAATATTAACTGTTAAGCTCCAAATATTTTGATGCATGTTATATCAGATGTTCATAATTCAGAGACTGTTGGCAATCACAGTGGGATCCTGGGAATCCTGCAAACTTTTGATCCATGTGTGAAGTTTTAGCATTAGTCTATGAAGTGTTAACTTTGTGTTACTGGCTACTTTCATTAGAAACTTTTTGCAAAATTGGAACATGTATTAGATATGGGCACTGTTATCCACCTTCCCCTGTTTTTGTTTACTGTCTCCTCATCTTGGGTGTTCAGTGTAATTTATACATTTGCCAGTTTCAATAATATAAGTTACATCCCACTGCTCTTAAAAACAAAAGAATGTAACATGTAAAACAAAAATCATACTAATTGCTAACAGTCTATTAAGTTACTGTCATATTATATACCATTTGTATTTAGCAGTTGTTGGCTGTTCAAATGTACATAAATTACCATTAGAGGGATTATGTAAAAACAGAAGAGGAAACAAGCAGCTGGCAAGTATGCAGTAACTGTTATCATCAAAAAACAAACAAAAAAATTACATGTGCAGGAAGCAATAGCAAAAATGTCTCTCAGAGGCAATAAAGAAGGGGGGGCTTGATCTATTAATTTTCAGTTCACAAACAGGCTAAAAGCAATCTGATTAAAACCTTAGTTTTCTTGGTTCAGTTAAGTTCCAGTGCTAAATATTTCTATCATATTTTGTTTGAACCAGTACATTGAAATTTTGTACAGCAGGTATGAAGTTTTGAAGTACAACATTTAAAACAGGCCTTACCAATGGTGAACTAGGAGATAAATATTTAGAAGTATTTTGAAAGATTATGTGTGGTCTAATTACCACTGTATTAGGTTTCATTCAGGATGGGCTCTGAAGGGGCAACTTGCTTCCATGCTGCATCAGGATGCTCTGGAGCTCCACAAAATCCCTAAAGAAAAATTCCTGGAATAGCCAAGGGTCTGTGATAAGAATTGAAAATATAAAAAGTTGAATCCACACACATCAAAGCTCTTTCGATCTGTAGGTTGTATCCTTCCAGCTGCTGGCACACCACCCTGTACGTCCCTTTCACCAGGATACACTGTTGACCGCTGATTCTTAATGTCACAGGCTCTCATGTAGAAAATGACCCACACAGTACTGCCCTTTCACTAAGAGACCTTTTTGACCCCTGATGCTGAATTTCATTGGATCTCATGTTGAAAATGACCCAGACAGTTGAGTGGCCTTGAAATATTGTTTGTAACAGTCCTACACCAGCATTCTGGGATTACTGGAACAGAGGGGAGGGACCATAGAATCTGCTTGTCATGCAGAAAGTCCCAAATTAAATCCTTAGCAAAAAAAAGTCAGATAGTAGGTGATGTGAAAGACCTCACTTGAGACTGGTAAACTGCTGCCAGTCTAGTAGTGAACCATATGGACCATTGACCTCATTGAAGATAAGATAGCTTCATGTGTTCAATTGATTCAGTTAAATAGCAGTAGTTTTCTGATTTCTATCCCTGGTTTAATAAACAATTATTGGCATTTTCAGAAAAGCAGCAGAACAAAAGTGCCTCGAAGAACAGCTGAGTTCATATTAGCAGACTCTAATATGTTTATAAACAGAGTTCTTTATAGAGAAATCAGAGAATTAAATAATATTTGTTTTAAAGTTTTTTTGTAATGTAAGCTTACTGCATGATTCTAAGCACATTTATTTGCAAATGAGACCTATTGACTTCATTTAAATCTGCTTCAAAGAAAACATGCAGAGGATCACAGCCTCAATCAAGAACAGAGGTTCCCAATGTGGTGCTTGCCAACATCTTTTCTGGCTCCCATCAAGTGTTTTTAGGAAGTGGGTAGCATCAGATATGGTTTTTGCCCAGCAAGGCTTCTGATTAATTATTGGTGATCTAATTGGCTATGAATATTTTAAATATTCTTTTGGAAGCAACTGTTGCTACAGCACAAGGATCTCCGCCATGTTACTCAGGTTAAGATGCGGTAATCATTTTGTAGCTGACTTTGCTTCCTGCAGTGGCCATTTTGTTACTGCAGCTACCAGGCCATGTCAGAATTCCAAATGTGCCCACAAACTCAAAAAGGTAGGGCACCTCTGATCTAGAATAGTAAAGTTATGATATCTTTATATTGCCACTTTGGGGAAATATAATTCACTTTGTTTTTTGGTAGGTGTGGGATGGTACCAAATGTCCCTTCCCTTCTGTGAAAGTTTGTGTCAAAGAAGATGATCTTGAAGGAGATAGAGTTCTCATCAATCAACTGAAAAATCTGACTGTGGATGTTATAGTATATGATAACCATGTACAGATGGCAGAATCACTGAAGGTAATGGAAAACCTCAGCAATTGTTTTCTTTTGTTTCTCTTTTTTTCCTTCTCTGTTTGTGGGCTCTGAAACACTAGAAGCTTGGGTCTATATTTATTGAAATAATATACTTTCCCATGATTAACCTCCTCCAATCTGAGAAGCCGGACATTCCACAAAGCAAGTGAAAAGACTAATTGCTTTAATCTGCCATTAATAAGAGGCCCACCTAATTAAGCAGCTTTGTTCTCAGTTTTGTGGTGGCATGTACTTGTGAACATATGCAAAACAAAAGATGTCTTCTGTGATTATAAATGATTTCTTGTAAATGGGAGAAACTGTAGTTTAATTTGTAATCTCCCTTAGAATAAATATTCTGTATTCTACAGAAGGCTATTGGCAGTTAAAGCTGCCATTAGTGACTGCTAAATTATGCAATTGTACCCTTCCTCTACAACGCTGATAATTCTTACAGGACAAGAGAGCACAGTATAGCTAAATGTTTGATCCTGACCATATAGTGTCATCTTGCTTCCAAATAAAACATATAAAAAGATAACTACGAAATATATCAGCAGAGACCAGTAGCTGTTAAATGGGTATATACCAAGCCATATTAAAGCTAGACTTCACTATAAAATCAGATTTTATTGGTGTATCAAAAGATAGCAGTTTGAGATTCATAAATTTTAATGATACGTAATAGACAACTGTCCACACCAAATCTGTTCTTCCCAATAGAATAAGTTAAATTATTAGTGGGTTAAACTATGTTTTACTTTATTGACATTGTATTGTGTTGTGCTGGAGCTTCTAACGTAATTTTGAAATGAATATATATTATATGGCAGTGTTTGCCATAGAATTGTATGACTCTGTGGCTCACAGAGAGCTGCATTCATAATTACCATCAACCCAAAGAGCCGCATGACTTCTGTATGCCCTGGGCATACAGTCCCCAAACAATCAAAGTATCACCTGTAGCTTAAAACAAAAATAAATTCCATCAGTGGCCGTTGCTATCTGATCACAATAGTGTTACCACCTTTACAGCCTAGGTTTCTGCCAGTATTGCATAAGGGAGCAGTGTCGGGGAGGATTTTGAAATGAATATATATTATATGGCAGGCCCAGGCCCAGTGGTGACACAGCCACCCCACAAAAGTCAGTATAATGTTGCAGTTAGTTTCAGACTTGGATGTGGAGGTCTAAGGTTCAATCCTCACTCTGTTGTGGAAGCTCACTGGATTACTTTGGACAAATTACACATTCACTGCCTAACATTCCTCACAGGGTAGTTGTGAGGGTAAGAGAAGAATGGTAGAAATTGATTTGGGCTCCCTATTATAGGAAAAAACAGGGTATAAATGAAACAAATAAATAAATAATATGCATGCTTTTCTCTGCTACACTATCTGGATGCTGTGGGGGTTGTTGGAGAGGGCAGGTCCTTTGCTTCCATTTCTGACATGAGACCACTTTTCCATCAACTGTTGAGGCAGTTTTTCAAAAGATTAAAACTGTGTGTCCTCCCTGTCCTGTCCACTGTCCCAGAACAAGTTGGAAGTTATACCAGAGATCTTTTTGATAGGAAGAGAAGGTACAATAGATAGGAAGGAATGTGTTCCGCAGGTTAGGAAAGGCAGCGCCCAGTCCAAAAGAAAGCCACCATGGTTAACAAGGGAGGTTGAAGAAATTATTAGGGGAAAAAAGATGTCTTTTAGAAAATGGAAGTCCAACTTAACTGATGAAGAATACCAGAGAGAACACAAATGGTGGCAAAAGAGAAGCAAGATAGCTGTAAGGGAGGCAAAAAAGGATTATGAGGAACACATGGCTGCGAACATCAAGACCAGCAACAAACAGTTCTTCAAGTACATCAAAAGCAGGAAGCCAGCTAGGGAAGCGGTAGGCCCATTAGATGATGAAGGAACGAAAGGTGTTCTAAAAGATGACAGGGAGGTTGCAGAGAAGCTGAATGAATTCTTTGCATCTGTCTTCACCCAAGAGGAGGTGAGAAAATTCCTGCACCTGAACCAAAGCGAAAGCTTCTTAGGAGGGGAATTGAATCCGAGGAATTGGCAAAGATAGTGGTAGACAAGGAAGAAGTTCATGGCAGCCATTGATAAACTAAATGCCTACCAAATCCCCATTTGGGCTAGATTACATTCATCCAAGAGTTCTTAAAGAGACTCAAGCAATGAAATTGCTGATGTTCTCACTCCTTTAATATGCAACTTATCCCTGAAATCTGCCTCCATCTCTGAAGACTGGAAGATGGCCAATGTCACACCAATCTTTAAGAAAGGATCTAGGGGGGACCCGGGAAATTACAGTCCAGTCAGTTTGAAATCTGTTTCTGGTAAATTAGTAGAATCTATCATTAAAGATAAAATTATTAAACATGTAGAAAAGCAAGACCTGCTGAGAAAGAGTCAGCATGATTTTTTTGCAGAGGCAAGTCCTGTCGCCTTCTACAAATTCTACTAAGAGTTGCTTTGAGGGTGTAAACGAGCGCATGTAGATAAGGGGGAACCAGTGGGACATTATCTCACTTGCAGTTTTCCAAAAGGCTTTTGACAAAGTTCCTCACCAGAGACTGTTGAGAAAAACGCAAGAAATAATGAAGAGGGGGGAAGTCCTCCTATGCTGATTAAACACTGGTTGAGCAAACTTGAGAGGGAAACAAAGGGTGGGGTATAAATGGGAAGTTCCTCAGCAATGGAGAGATGTAGGGAGTGCGGTGTTCCCCCAAGGATAGTCGTTTTGGGACCAGTGCTCTTAACTTCTATTCACTAAAATGACCACTGGAAGTAGGGTGGAGTAGCATGGTGGCCAATTTTGCAGATGATACCAAAATATGTAGGGTGGTGAGAACCACAAAGGATTGCGAAGAGCTCCAAGCGGACCTTGATAAATTAGGTGATTGGGCTAAGAAATGGCAAATGCAGTTCAATGTAGCAAAATGCAAAGTGATGCACATAGGGCAAAAAATCCAAACTTCACATACACGCTACAAGGGTCAGTGCTATCAGTCACAGACCAGGAAAGGGATTTGGGCGTCTTAGTTGATAGTTCCATGGGAATGTCAACTCAATGCATGGCAGCTGTGAAAAAGGCAAACTCTGTGCTGGGGATAATTGGGAAAGGAGTTGATAATAAAACTGCAAGGATTGTCATGCCCTTATATAGAGCCAGGGAGAGTCCAGTTTTTTAAATTAGATTTTAGGTAGAGTTGATGAATTTACAACTTGGGGTATTCCAATTCAGACTAAGGTTTGATCGTTCTCTGGTAGTTAGCAGAAAGGGTGTGATTCAGTCATCTAGGTAAGAAAGGACTCAGGAAAGCTGATTGTCTTAAGACTGAGAAACGTTTGTATATTCTTTGTGGTCTGGAAAACAGATGTTTCTTCCCAGGGCTGTGACCTTTATTATCCAGATTCCAATGGCAAAGGCTGAAGAAAGGGAAATGCTCACTGCTATGCATAGTTGATTAGGGAAATGGTGCAGGGAGGAATGTTGCAAGCAGAGGCCCCTCTTTTAGTATCAAAGTCTGTCCAGAATTAAGATTTGGCTTCCATCTTAGTTTGAACTGCCTGTGACACCAATAGAAGAGTGACTGTTAGAGCGCAGCTCAGAAACAGGCCTTCTGTCTTGCTATAGGCTTGCATGCCAACAACTTCCCAGGCTGTAAAAGCATACCTTAGCTTTTCAGTACACAATTCCATTGAAGGTTGCAGAGTATTTCTTAACTTCAGTGCACTTTTTTGTTATTGAACAAGGGCCTCTCCTGAAGGAGGTGATTTTAGTGACAAGTATGTAGATGCAATCAAGTGCTCCATTTTTCGCAGAAGTCTCTGCCTCTGAAACTGCTTTGGGATTGCATTCCCATGTAAATTGCTGATCAAGTGCTAGGATATCTTTTTCAATATCATCATTTCCATTTTACAGTAATAGGTAGAGTTTGGAATCAATGGCTTAATGTACAGATATACTTTTGTGCTATCTTGATACCAAGAAGTTGGTTTCAAACTCTGTAGATAAACTGAATGTCTAATTTTACATTTAAAGTGATATTTATTTGAAAATACAGCAGTGAACAAGAAAGCATAAAGTAGCAAAAATCAAGGGGAAGTTGGATTATGGTGAATGTAATTTTTTAAATATCGCATTGCAGTCTTTAGGCCACAAACAATTTGTCATGTGCTGTAATGAATATTATGCAAAACTTTAATTTTATTGAATTACTTTTTACTGATATTATCACCTTTAGTGCATATAAAGTTAGTTATGTCAGTCTTTTATTTGTTACTGATAAAAGGGGCTATTTATTTTATGGTAGTGATGACTAGGGTTGAGCAATATCGAAAATATTCTGCAAAATTTGGATTCGGGTTTATTCGGGCATAAAATTATCTGAATGCCCGAATAAGATGAATATCATTTTTTAAAAAAAATTGGGGTTTTTTGGGTTCCGGCCTGCAGGGGCGCATTTCTAAAGCTAGCGACACCAAAATTTCCAGGTATCTTCTGAAGACTCTCCTGATGATACCACCCAGGTTTGGTGACATTTGGTTCAGAGGGTTCCCCATCCATCATTGTTTCCAATGGGAGCTAACAGGAGATGGGGGCTACCCCTTTGAGGGTCCATAACTTTGGACCCCCAGAACCAAACTTTATCAAACTCGGGTGGTATCATCCAGAGCATCTCCAGATGATACCCTGACATTTTGGTGCTGATAGCTTTAAAAACTCCTGAAAGGCACCCCCAGAATTTCCCCAGATTGTATGCTCTGAAGTACCTGGGCTCAATTGCAGCCAGTGGGGATTTCTGGGTGTGTAAACAGGCTTCACATTTTTCAAGGTAGAAGCACAAAATTTTCAGGGTATCTTCAGGAGACTCTCTTGATGACACCAGCCGGGTTTGGTGTCCTTTGCTTGTGGCAGTTCAATTTTATAGACCCCCCAAAAGGTAGGGCCCATCTCCCACTGCCCAAACCTGGGTGGTGTCATCAAGAGAGTCTCCAGAAGATACCCTGATATTTTGGTGCCACTAGCTTTAAAAATGTGCACCCCACAGAACCCACCAGAAATTCCCCATTGGCTGGAATGTAGCCCCTTCAGTGCACAGAATATCAAGCTCTTCAGTAAGTTCTATGGTGGGAAAAATTAATGGTTTTTCCCCACCATTGATTTCAGTGGGGCTTGCTGTTATGCCCAGCTGGCTCTGTGCTGGAGATTTTATTGGGGGCTCTGGAGGGAGGGGTCTTGTTCTGGATAGGAGCACCTATTTCCTCAGGGCTGCTGATGTGTCTCCTGAAAGGAACCAGCACCCAACTTTGCTGAAGTTTGGATGGCTGGGCATTCGTTCTGTGGGCATCAGGTTCACCTTCAATCAGATGCCCACAGCATTTGCCCCTCCCATACAAACTTCAGCAAAGTTGGGTGCTGGTTCCTTTCAGGAGACACACCAGCAGCCCTGTGGGAAATTTGGTGCCCCTACCCAGAGCAATACTCCCAGCAGAGCCCCTCCCCTTTGAAATCTCTACCACAGAGACAGCTGGGCATAACAGCAAGTCCCACCGCACATTTCCCACTTCATTTTTGTGCCATTGCGGCACCATGGAGTGTGGGATGCATGATTGTTGTGTTCAGACATGTGGTTAAGGGCTCAGACTGTAATGTGATGGTGTTTTGGGATTGACAGTGCAAAAATCACGAGGATCCATGTTTTAAAGCAGGTTTTTGTGCCACTACAGTTCCACAGAGCATGGGATTCGTGATTGTTGTGTTCAGACATGTGGCCAAGGGGATGAGCTGTGATATGATGGTGATTTGGGGTGACTTAATGCAAAAATCATGTACTTTGGGCCTACAGGAAGCCCTCATTTGGAAACAGGAGTTCTCATAGACTGTGTGCTTGGCTTGTTACCTTCTTTTTTTTTTTTACTTTACTTTAACTTTACTCTATTGGTCTAGAAACCGTAAGCTAAATCACAATAAAATTTCCTGAGATATAATCATGTATTTTCTATCATTTTCTAGAATTTTTTTGCACTTGATAAGGTTATTCTAGGCTCTGACCCAGCAAGCAAAAATTTCCATTTGTCACCAGTAGATGCATAAGTAACTCTTTGCAAATAAATGTCTTCCTTACATGCATGAATCAGCTATATTCTAGAAGGCAGTGCTCCAATGTGCAAAGCATGTCCTATCGGAGTAACTATAACAGCCTTTTAACAACTGAGATGGAATTGTATTTAGCTGAGTTAGTGTGAAAGCTATTCTATAGCTGCAGCATAGATAAAAAGTATGTATAAGTAGAAGGGTCTCAGCCCTACCTACCTCACAGGGTATTTGTTGTGCGCTGAGGAAGATAAAGGATGGTTGTTGTGGGTTTTCCGAGCTGTGTGGCTGTGGTCTAGTAGAACTTGTTCCTAATGGAAAGGAAAGGAGTTTGTAAGCTGCCTTGAATATCCTTACAGGAGAGAAAGGTGGGGTTTAAATCCAAACTTTTCTTCTTCTTTTGACTACAAAATACCTGAGTAAAGAGGGGAACATACCCTTTGAGCTTGCATACTTGAGGTAGATAGATCTAATTCAAAAAGTCATTTTGAAATTACAGTATTGGCAGAGGTCTACCCTCAAGCTTTTAAATCCATAGGCTGATAACCTAATAGTGAGCAAACCTTCTAATGTTTTGTGATTGGTTTGGCTTTTAGGGCTGCTGTTTTGAGACTGGCCAAACACCTGTGGTAGCCATTTTATGGGGGTGACCACTGTGTGTTCTTTAAATTTCAAAAGAGCCCACAGGTTTGAGAAAGCTGTGGAGATCCCCATTTTTGGTCGTTGCATGTGTTTTCTGATCATGGCACAGTTGTATTGGCTCCTGCAAATGTTCAACTGCAGAATAATAAATCATTGCTTATCTGCATAATCACTTTTCACTTTACGTAAGTAGTTTTCTATTTATGCAAGCTTAGTTGGTGCAGGCAGAATTTATTTACATTCAGATAATATAGGTTGAAGCAGTAGGTCAGAAGCATTTTTTTCTGTTTTAGCTATTTACTACTTTCCATATTATATGAACATAGCATAGAAGAGTTTCTGCCTACTTACTATATCTAAAATTCTCTTAACTACTAACAAACCATAAAAGTCTAATCGTATACAAATATAAATCATAATATGGATTTATATAATTGAAAAAGTACATATATAAACAACATACGGTACCTACAAGGAAAAGAAGTGGGAAACACTTGATGGCAGTAGACAATTTTGCCCTCTTCACCTGTCCACATTTACAGGAAGATTGTCTGGAAAGTTTAGTTGATCCAAAATGCCAGACTGGTTGAAGATAGATACAGGGATTGTGCTGAAATATCGGCACTGATTATCCATCTATTTCTGGGCACAATTCAAAGAGCTGGTTCTTATCTTTAAGGCCCTGGCCAAAGTACTTGAAGTATTGCTTCCTCCCCTACTGTCCAGCCTACAGTGACCAGACATGGTACTTTTTTAGTGGTGACACAGCCCCTCTGCAGTGCTGTCCCCCTCAAGGATTGCCAGGTGCCTAATTCAGTCTCTTTTAAGCACCAAGTCAGGTTTCTTTGTTAATTTTCAATCTTTTTTTCAATCTTTGTTAATTTTCAATCTTTTTCTTTTAACCTGAGGTTGTTTTATGGAGTGATGTCATATGTAGTTTTACACTTTACATTGTTATATGGCATATTTCTGTGGCTATGATATTTTTATCTTGTTGTTATGACTTTCACATATTTTATTTTGGGAGCTGTCCCAAGGTAGGATTCTGGAAAGATGGCATATGAGTTTTCTGAATAAATAAAAACAGTGTTCTTAATATTATATAAACCTTCTAAGGAAAAATTGTTGACTTGGGATGCATTTTAAAAAGTGGTATCAAAGGAAACTTCAACTTTGATTTTATAACCTCACTTCATCAAATTTCTCTGACCAAATTATATTCCTTCCCAGATAAATTCTTCATGTCAAGTATCATTGCAATTGGACAAATGATTCTGATTCTGTAGTAAATATAACGTTAGGGTGTTAAAATGACAGAATACTCAAACACTAGAATCCCTTAAACTGGAGATCTGCCTTCATGGTTACATAATGTATTTTACAATAGTGCTAAGACAACTTTAGATTTGGGAGATGAGGAGCATTCATGTGTCAATTGTGCAGTCCTTTAGAGATCATTTATGTAGCTGTACTTATAAAAATATTTGCTTCACTGAATGCAAGCTACTGTAATTTACATTTTATGAAAAGAGCCATGATTTTTAGTACCGTACTTACTAGTTACTAAAAATTAACTGTCAAGATATACTACAGAAATAAATTAACTGTAGCTATAACTAAAGCCTGTAAAGCTAACCTAAACTGTCACTTGAAGTGTATTGGTTCTGTATACTTTCATGCTATGATTTATATACACCATACAGTTCTACTGTAAGTGAAATCTGTGATACGTATTTATGCATGTTGATGGGATGTAATGCAGTCTTACCAATAATGCATATTTTACAGGGAGATGGGGGCGGTCATGAGGAATCAGGAAAACAAGAACATTTGAACACTTCATCCCACTCCCCTTTCAGGATTATTTAAGACAACTTCTCTAAGCCCAATTCTAGAAAAACAGTCTGTAAGGATATCTTTGTGGAAAGCAGTGAGGCTCAGGAGAAATGACAAGGATGAGTTACTCATCCATTTTCCAGAACAAGAAACCAACTAACGTGACCAAGAGAGTTTCAGTACCAAACCCAGGATGGAGGCCAAGTTGATAAACTCTCATTTCATCCAACAAAGTCATAACTAGTTGGTTATTCATTGATGCTGCCTTCTCATAGGCACTTTCCAATTCTTCATGTTCAACCTGGCTGGGTCCTCTGCAGCTCATTTTGTAGTTCCATCGGTATTTAGGAAATCATTGATCAGTTAAGGGACATTTTAACATGGAGACTATACCCATCCACAACAAGTGGTAACTGAGCTTTTTTCCCAGTTAGTGTTTTTCTGCTGCCATGTGCACTGGTTCTACTTCTAATCTTCCAAAGCACAATATGGATATTTGACTAGCGAGTTCCCACCAAGCACTGAGACGGGCATCAGGAAGTAAATCCATCTTTGCAAGGTCTGAGATATCTTTTCTGTATAGTAACAGTATAATCTTTGCAGGAATAAAGTAGGGCTGTCACCCCATAGGCTTGGATATAAGACTTGCTTCTGTTCACGCAACATTATTTTCATTTGTAGAGGTGGTCCTCTGTTGCAGAGCATGTTCCTTCAACACTAAGAACTTCTTTTTATTCATGTGACAGCAGCAGTATGTTTGAATAAACCCAAAGGCATCTCACGGCAGAGAAAAATGTTCTATAGCAGAGGACCAAATCCTCAGCAGGTGACGAGGGGGCACTGAAATGGTAGGATCTGAGTTGCAATTTTTCCTATGTAGCATGGGATAAGAGACACTCTCAGTATGCTGCACTCTTTGGAGGACTCTGATGGGGTTGAGAAAGATCAGTGAATGATGATCAGAGACCTTGTCTGAGATAGTAGCATGGTGGTGAAGTAGACTGCACTATTTCAGATTGCATGTGGGGGATGTCATTTTTGAGTATACTCCCATGGGGCAGGGTGGGTAGGTTGGTTGGTTCTAGCTCAGATGATAGCCAAGTTTGCTAGCTTTCTAGTTGCCCAGTGTCTTATTAGTAGGAGGATATTAAAAATTACTTGGCTCGTAGCTTGATCTGAAGGACTGAAGTTGAGGTTCATTTGTGTGTGTGTTTATCTGAAATACTGTCAGCTTGACAGTGTTTCTTAAACATATGAGTCACAGGGCATGATCACCATGTATATAAATATACTCCTTATTCACCATATTATCTCTAACATTTTCTTAAGCCCCCCCCCCTCAAAAAAAAAGATTGCTGGATTATTACTGATGTAAAATGCCAAAAGGGCATCTGTTTTTGTTCTATTGGCTGCATGTCTCCCAGTCACAGACTGATTGGCGTATGTTATGTTAGAGTGATGCAAAAGAAAAGGGAAACTAAATCAGAATATGTTCTATTTGAGTAAAGCATTCAAGAAGGACAAAGATGCCTACGAAATTTTATATGTAAAAACAGCTTGTCCACAAGCAGTGGTGTAAGAGATGTGGGATATAGTCTACCTTTCTGTCATTGGATCCAACCTACACTTTTATGGACTCTTAAGTATTAATGTATATATTTTAAGTATTAACATATATTAACATTAAGTATCAACACACACACACACATATATATACACACACATACAGAGTGTACATACATATATATTTGTACATACGTATTAACATTTTCTGTCTACCATTCAGCACAGTAACAATGTGCAATGCTGCCATCACAAGGAAAATATTGATACTGCACTGCTAATTTCACTTATATATTATTGTTGTTGGAAGGTAAATTACATTTGCTTTTACCTGCTTAGAGGTAAATGAGTCATAGCAAAACTAATTTTTCAACATGTAGTAGCTATAATATTTTCCTGCTAATCTCTCTCAATGTTCCTATAACCTGTGCTTATTTACTCAGAAGTCAGTTCCATCAGTTCAGTGGCACTTGCTCAGGTAGGATTGCAGACTTGATTTTATGAAATCTTTTTTTAAGATTACTGATTTTCTGCATTTAGCAGGATTTTATAAACTTTAAATATGCTATAAAGGCATCTTTGTCTATTTAGATTGCGTGTTCCTTGCCTTTTCACTAAATAGTGTTCATGGTAGCATACAAAGAATTTAAAATCAAAACTAAAGCAATTCAGGAAAAACATCCAAAAAATCAAAATAGTGGCATCAAATATCAGTAAAACTGCATTAAAATAGTTGAACTACTGTATTAGAACAAATCTGAGTTCAACGAAATTCATATATCTTGACTCAGAACTATTGTAACCTGGGCATCTATAAGTGAAGAGATCAGTTTCGCAAGGAAAAGATACAATCACTGTGCACCTGAACATCTAAACATAGTGGCCCTTTCCGCATGGGCAGAATATGGCAGCCTGGGGACGGCAAAAACGCCATCCCCAGGCCGCCATTCGCACAGGGGGCGCAGCTGCTTCGCAGCCGCGCCGCCCTCGCGCCGCCCGACCGGCGCCAAGCCGGCGTTTCCAAACCACGCTTCCCCAGCGTGGTTTTTTGGAAACGCCGGCTGGAAGCCGCTGCCGTGTGAACGGCAGTGGCTTCCAGGCGCTTCCCCCCCCCCCTTCCTCCTTCACTTACCTGCTCTCCAGCGCGTCGCCGGGGCCTGGGGACACGCCCCCCGCTCTGCGACGTGGAAGCAGGCGCGCAGGGCAGGGGAGGCGTGCCCCCAGGCCCCGGCGACGCGCTGGAGGGCTGGAGAGCAGGTAAGTCGACCGGGCGACAGCGCCCAGCAGCGGCGTCTTCCCGGTTCTTTCTGGGACCGTCCGCATGGACCGTCGGCGTTAGCAACGCCGACCCAAGCCCTTCCGCCTCCGTGCGGAAAGGGCCAGTGTGTTGTGAGATCTCTTTCTGTAGATTTTGCAGTCTGATTTTTGTCTACAGTTTTATGCTGCTTAATTTTGATGTGGATGTGCGTTTTTAAAGAAACAATTATCTAATATATCATAGTTTCATATATTTTCTAAATAAAGTTTTACCACATTGCTTTTGTTAAAGTGGTAAGTGGTCTAATATTGTGTTGCCATTTTTTGCAAATGTAACTTTGGCACAGCAAGGATTTGCAGAAAAGATAACCTGTGTGCCCTGAATGTCTTTACTGGTAAAGGGTTGTTTTGTGGAGTTGAAAGCTATGAATCTCATGAAGTTACACTGGCTATGTCTGATATCTGTTTATACAGTATACAGCTTTGTTTTCAGCTGTTTTCTTAACTTTAGAATGTGGTTTTAAAAGCCTTAATAGATTTCCCCCTTACTTGTACGCTAAAATTGGTCAATATACTATTGGAAAAAGGTAGACTTCTGTAGCACAAGAAAGCAGATATTAACACTTCCAAAGCAGTAGTCCCATTTTAAATGTTATTTGCAGTGCTGCAGTCTGCTTAAGTCCCATCAATACAATTTTAAGCAATCTGCATGTAGGATTGTAATCATGGTGCCACTCGCAGGGGTTGCCAACTTTTCCTGAGGAGGCCTAGCTTTCTCTCTGGTATTGATCAAAATTCTCTAATGTGTGTCCATATCTGGAATATATCTCAAAAATTTCAAAAAAGTATTTTTTCAGATATATTTTCAGACTGGATATCACACATCCCTACACACCACTATAAAATCTGTAAATTCTCTTTGCCTGTCTAGAGTGAGTAGGATTTTTCTAGGTTAAAAATAAAAACTAGACATCTTGTTAATTTTATGTTCTGATTTTTTTAAGGTTGGAAGCTTCATCAGAATGTACAGTTTACATGCAAAAACCCAACGTCTTGAAGAGAAGTCTGAAGTTTCATATATACAGTTCCATCTTCATGGGGGTACTGGTTATGGCCGTGGGATTACAGTCCTTCCAGAAAACCACAGAGATGTGAAAGAACTAAAGGCGTCAGTAAATAATTAAGACAGCTGGCATTTGATAATACAAATCGTGTGTTTTTGTGTAGTACTAATATTTAGCCTTTACTGCCGAATGAAATGCCTGTAGTGTTGACTGAAGAGTTCTCAGAGGTTGAAATCTTCTGATTTTGATGCACTTTCTTTTCACAATTTCTCCTTTGTCTTAACAAGAAAGTTAAGTATGAAGTTCACCACAGGTGAAATGACAAAGGCTAAATTTCTAGCTGGTACATCATAGTGACTGAAAGACTAAGCTGTGACTTAAGAAGCCCTTGGTAGGATTCATGCCTTCTGCCATAAACAACTGATCCCAGATTTCCTTTGCCTCCTTGTAGCAGGAATTACTTCAGAAGGGTCCAGGAGGCATTGCATTTGCATTGGCAGAGAACACCTATTCACAACCAGCTGTCTCCATCATAGGAGGACACTAGGCTTAGAACCTTCCATCATTTTGTGCAGCTATTTTGTGTAATCCATAACCCTTTCTCAAGATTTCAAAATGCAAATTTGATGCAAAGTGAGCCATTAGCACCCATTGCCGAAATCCAGAATATAGTGCCTCAGCTAGCCAGATATTTCCTATGTTAAGACTTATTCCAGGACATCACAGAAAATTCCCATGTTTCAAACTTCCCAGCTCTATAGCAGCCTTACAGTAGAGTGGTGGCCAGGGACAAAGATGTGGTGTTGCCTCTGAAGGGGCAGTCAGCAGCGCAGGTGCCAGGGGAGACAGAAAAACTCCTTTATCTCTCAGGAAAGCCCATAGAAGAATATGATTTACAACACACTTTGGTGGTGTAAGTCTGTTCTGCTGAAAGTAAGTGTTCCCAGGCAAATTCCTGTGAGAACGAGCTAAAATTAGCCCCGTCCCCAAGAATGTCTCCTCGCTGGCGTTGCCTCTTGTGACACAGAAGTGGCGGGGTGGTAGGGAAACTTTCAGGTTTCAGTTCCCCAGCTCCTGCCTAAGTGCTTCTATCAGACACTGGCATAGGGGTCACACCACACATACCCCTTCTTGGATCATAGCAATCACTGGGCATTTTAATTCCAAAGTTTAACTTTTGAATTATGACAATATAGAATTTGGGGACAAGGTTGGCACTGCAGCTTGACCAGAGTTTATCTCTGTTTGATTCATCACATCGATGGACAAATTAGAATGATTTAATCTGTTCTTTTAATAGCCTGCATGGAGACAGGCATGAACTTCCTTGTTTACTTCAGGTTTCTTTATTAATTTCATTTCAAGCAGTTATTTTCCCCATCTCTCAGATTCCTGGAGTCTGTGGATTTGAGAGAATATGCAAGTTCAGAAAGCCCTACTTGTCAGGAACCTGAAGATTCATATCTTACATGTAAGAATAAAAAATAATAATTATATCTAAATAGTGAAAAGCAGAAAAGCTATCTGTAATTAATGTTTTTGGATGTCACTTTTCAAGCATAGGATTTCTCTCAATTTTTGTCCTATTTTTGTCTATTTTAGCTTGTCATTTTAAGTCAAAATATTTTAAAATCAGGATGTTAAATTTGTATCTTTTTGTTGCATGGATTTCTGCTCATACAAAAATGTTATCAAAGAAATGGGAATTAATTTCTCTTTTCTTTTAAGTAGGATCCTGTTCAGAGGGATACCAACAGTTATCAGTTACAGGTAGGATTCTCAGTTTTGGTGCTCATTTGTACAAATCAGCATGCATGAAATCATTTCTATCTGAAGGACTGTGTCCTCTATATTGCCCAGCCTACCAATTAACATCTTCTTTCAGTCCCGCCTCTCTGTGATCCTACCTTCAGAGGTGAGTCAAATGATTACAGAGTCAGAACAGTTTCTGTGGTGGCTCTTTACTTTGGGACAACCTTCTCCTTGAGGCTTGTCTGGTGCCTAGTGTGTTTTCTTTTGGATGGTAGGCCAAAACAACTTTTTTTAATCTTATAAGCCAGTGGTGGCGAACCTTTGGCACTCCAGATGTTATGGACTACAATTCCCATCAGCCCCTGCCAGCATGGCCAATTGGCAATGCTGGCAGGGGTGATAGCTCAGTCCACTCTTTATCTAGAGTGCCATAGGTTCACTCCCTCTGACCTAAGCTTCTGTAATGGTCTACTTCTTGTCGAAGGCTTTCACAGCCAGATTCAACTGGTTGTTGTGGGTTTTCTGGGCTGTGTGGCTATAGTCTGGTAGATCTTGTTCCTAACGTTTCGCCTGCATCTGGCTGGCATCTTCAGAGATGTATCACAGATAGAAGTCTATAACTGTTTTGTTTAATTGTACATTTGAAGCAGGCATGCTGAGATTTTCCTTCAGGCTAACTTCACTCTCTGTCTCCTACAGTTGAAATGGGAGAGGTGACACAGTCTATTCCTTGTAAATGTATGTGTTAGTTTCTAAGCAAGACAGACCTTCAGATCGCAGCAAACTGAGTTTCCAGAAGGAATCTTGACTGCTTCCATTCTTCCTCCAGTCTCCTATGCCCTCCCCCTGTCCCCTGCCCCAGAGTGACACTTGAAGGTTTGGAACAGCCTGGGGTGCAGAATGATGGATATCAGTAGAAAATGTCTTTCTATTGTGAACAGAACTACAGCTCATGCAAAAGTGAGGGGCAGCTTCTACTTAGTTTCTTCTTTCTGTTATGGATCATCTTCAAGGGTAGCAGCTTTTTAGACAGCAAATAGAGCAGGGGAAAGAAGGAGAAGATATTAAAGATTGATTTGAATTCAAACTGTAGTTTTTTAGAAAGATAGCCAGGTGATCATTGAATGAATATTTGAAATATTGTTGTGTTTAAAACTTTGTTTATTCCAAGATTTAAGGTTGGAGAAATGATTGTTTTTATATTAACATATGTGGTGATCTTTCTTTCCCACTTTGCCTATTTTGTTTATAGTCTACAAATTATTTGTGGGTATTTTATTGTTTTTCAGTGCTAACTGATCATCAGCATTTTGATGTGACAACAGTGAATACTATTTTGAATAGCAGAGTTCCTCAACAATATCGCATCAGAGCTAAGCTGAGAAAATTTGAACCCAAGAAGCTTTATCAGTCTGTTAAACTTCTTTGTCCTCAGTGCAATTCATTGTAAGTTCTAGATATATCTAATTATAATCTGTCCATTCTATTTTGGAGGCAATGTTGATGTTTTAAACTCCATTGGAGTTTTGTATTGCTTGTACCTTTGGATATTTGATAAATACCTGATCATTTTTAGTTTTTTGTGCAGGCACACACTGGGTTTGTGCATGCACAGATCTGTTACCAGAAGTTTTTCCTTTAGCTTTACTTCTGGGGGTCGGGTGCAGCCCATCAGTGCTGTTGTATCTCCAAAATGGTCATGTGTAGTGACACTGTGACGCCCCTTCCCCTCAGTTACTACTTCTCCACTATTGAATAGGTTGTCTCAGCAGCTACCTTATCGTTCTTTGTCACTTTTTCTCAGGAAAGTGTTCTCCTTTTGGCTTTATTTGTCCATGTTGCATGCACTTTCCTATCCATCCTCTTAATTGTGGTGGGATTGGGACACAAATCAAATCTGGCTCAGAGCAGCCTGTTCAAAAAAATACACTGGGTGTAATGCTAAACTCCCGCAGTTGGATGAACATGTTTTGTGCCTGTTTTGTCTCAGAGAAGGGCATAATGTTTCAATGTGCAGAGCATGTCAAAAGTTTATACCCAAGGCGAGAAGTGATAGAATTTCCAAACTCAAGGCAAGCCAGATTTTTTTTCTCCTCCATGACACTGTTCATGAGAACTGCCATCGAAGCATTTCCATCCTAAAGAAAAAATCAAGGAGAAGTGTAGATCAATCTTGAAATAGTACTGTCAGAATCAACTTAAATTTCCTGTCCCAGGCAGGCAGAGGAGGTTTTAGGTTACCTTCTCCACATCTTGCCTCACCCCACCACTTCTTTTCAGAAGAACAGCTTGCCTTTGAAGGAGAAATAGCATTGATTCTGGACTTCAGTTCCAAGTTGGCTTTATTGGCATCGACGCACCAATGAAGGCAGTGGCCACCATACCCCCCCCACACACCCATTCTACATGCCAACAGCCTATATGGCAGAGTGTGGGGATTAATATGATCATCCATTTCAGACCAGTTCTGCTTTGCAGCAGGCATTACTACTGTTCTGCTACTCGGGAAACCATTTCTAAGAGACCCTCTGCCCTCTCTTCCCGAATCAGATGGGAAAGAGATGGCCGTGCTGGCAGGGGCTGATGGGATTTGTAGTCCATGAACATCTGGAGAGCCGCAGGTTGCAGACGCCTGAGATAGACGAGCTACCATCTGAATCTGATATCAGATCTGGCATCGCCTTGAATCTAACCGAGGATAAAAGAATCAGTGTTGCATCAGAAGACCTACAGAAGACCTAAGGTTACAGGGAGCAGATGCTAAATTTGGCATGTTCCTTGGAAATGGAGATGTCCATGACAGAACTTTGCCCCAAATACAAAATCCTGGGTCATTTATACTCTGACTCTCCAGATGTCATTGCCTTCCCATTCCTGCAAGAAACAGTTCAGGAAGTCCCATCTTCTGCCTCTGTATCTGTCAGGTGGGTGGAAGAATTCTATAAGATCAGTCTGGACTGTGTATTGTTTTTGCCCACACACACACTCTCTGTGTCTCTCATCACTGATGAACTCCATGCCAGGAATCAACCAACCTACCATTCTGCACCAATAGACAAGGAGGGTCAGAAATTGGTACTCCCTTGGAAGGAAAGCTTACTGTTCAGCAACCATAGGTCTGAGGCAGTGGTGGGATTCAAATAATTTAACAACCGGTTCTGGTGGTGGGATTAAAATAATTTAACAACTGGTTGTTTACAAGTACCATTTTAACAATCGGTTCTGCCAACATGGTGTGAACCTGCTGAATCCCACCACTGGTCTGAGAGTCTCTAATTATGACAAGGTACCAATTGCTCCTTTGGGAAAAGATGTCCCCATTCCTAGAGCAACTGCCAGAGAATAAGGGTCAACTAGCCAAACTTTTGCAGAAGGATGCCACCCTCCCTTACAATATATTATTCATGGGCCTCCTACAGTTATGGTTCCTAGCATATTTCAGGCCAAAGTGCACTTCCAATATTGAGGGCCTTAGGTTGGTGGTCTTCAGCTGAAAATTTGCATAAGGACAGCCCCTTGTGGTTTAAGAGTATGATATTATTTTAACCAGGGGTCCTTCCCTCTTTGGTTAGGGAGTACATTGTTGCTGTGAAAAGATACAGGATGCATTGTCTGTGATGGAAGCTAACCTACACATCAACATCCTAGAGTTGTGAACTTGGAGAAATGCCCTTAGCTGGTTTACAGATATTCTTCAGGAGTGTTCAGTCTTATCCAGACAGTTAAGGCAGCAACGGTGTTCTACCTAAACAAACAGAGATCCAGATGTCTGTGCCAAGATGCAATTACTATCCTACTTTGTACAGTTGCCAATCTCTATTTGATCCTTGCCTTACACATCTCAGGAGAGTTAAGCACCTGCAAAAAACAAACAAACCCCAAGCAGGCCCTTTCCCCTTACACACAAATAGTCAATGACAAGTCCTATTTTCAAATTCTGGGGGTTTCCAAACATTAATCTTTTTGCAACAGCTTCAAATGTGCAAGTAACATATAATATATTTTCACTTTGGAATATTGCCTTCATTGTGCTGTGTACACCTGTAATAATTAGACAAAGGTAAAGCTTGCAAGCATTTCAAGGGTCTACTTTTGCTCATAATGTCCACACACACATATGTGTATGTGATTATAAAATAAAATTAGAAGTAAAAGGCAGGAGGAGGATCCAACAAAAGGAGTGACATGGACCTCCTCATCTTTTTAACGCACTGGGACAGGCTAACTACTTTCTGACCAGGCTTGTCGGATTTCCCACCATTTTCAGCAACTGAGCTGTTTAGGATAGCAGCATGAGGTGAAATGAAGCACTGTATCTCAGCCCTGTTACTCCCCCCAGAAGGTAAAAAGAACCTGTTATTTTGCTTTTTGGCAAACTCCTCAAGGCACCAAAATAATATTGAGACAGATTCAAAAAAATAGAATTAAAGGTTATTAACAGAGGAGATGGTGTGGGCAAAAACTTAGATGAAAGGAAATAGTTAAGAAGAACTATATATACAAGAGCTTTGAGTTCAGTTTTTGGTTTTAGGCACTGGCACAGGCTTATTTAGGTTTATAAGTTTCTGTTCTGATGCAGTAGCTTAGATGTTCTTTAGCTGGTACAGTTTTCTTAAGATGGTATTGGCTTATGGATTATACAGAGTTCTAACCGGCTGGTACTTATACCCAGTACCCTCACAAACAGCTTTTCCTCAGTAAAAACTCAAATCAACCATACAACTCTCTCTCTCTCTCTGGAGGAAAACAAAGCAATAAAACATGGAATCTAAGACAACTGGTCCCAGGAATGCTTCTTCTTTCTTAGAAGATCTATTTCTCTCTTGTTTGTTTATTATGGCCCCCTGTGGGAAGACTCTAGTTTCCCACCTCAGCTGTGGCCCTCCAATAAACCACTACCAGTTCTCTAGTCTGGGTATAATTTTGCTCTCAGCTCAGACTAATACCAGTATTAGGTTTTCCACATACTCTCACTGAAATACTCCTCAGAGATTATATGTTCACCATAGTTAAGGTACTCAGATGTTTACTCTTAGGAATCCAGATCCAAAACCCCCTTCAGCTTTTCTTGTCAGGAAGATATCATCCCTCTCTGTGTCATCAAGCTGCTACACAAATCAGAGTGCAGGTTGCAGAGTCCAATCAGGTTGCTTCCCTGTTCCTAAGGCCTTTATTTTTTACTTTGAAATATAAACAACACAGACTATTGATGTGTACTTTTTGAACTCACTAATACTGTGCAGTCTGTCACGGGGCAATTCATTTCAATGTCTACTGGACTGTGTTTTTTCTAAAATGGTATTCTTTGCCCAACTACATTGCATGCGTTCAAAGTTAAACTGGTTTCTAATCAACATATGTAGAAACAGTCAAAATATAAAACTTTTAAAAATCCCCATCAGGTTAGCACTACTGTGTGCTAGCACTAGCATAAGAAGGTGAATGCCTTGTGACCCTTCAAAATGACTGCTGTTTTGTGTGCGTGTTAAGTGCCATCAAGTCACTTCCTACTCATGGTTACTGTATGAATCTATGTCCTCCAAAATGTCCTGTCGTTAACAATCTTGCTCAAGTCTTGCAAACTGAGGCCTGTGGCTTCCTATATAGAGCCAATCCATCTCATTTTGGGTCTTCTTTTCCTGTTGCCTTCGACTTTTCCTAAAATTGAATCTGGGGTAATCACTATGTGCTCAGTGAGATCATAACCTGTCTAATCTATAATTAAATTGTTCAGGTTGAATATGTCTCATACGCACTAGTATTTTATAGAATGCAAACCTTAAATTGCTGCAGTGTACATTTGGCAGTTACACTAGATATGTATGTATTTATAAGCTTCTGTATCTGGAATATTTTGTAATCTCCTTTATAAAGGTGCATAACTCATTGTATGCTTTTGAACGGGCCAGTAATCTTTATGCTGTAATTTTTTTCAGGAAAGAAGTTCCAGATGTGACTGAATTTGATGTACTTTTACAGGCTTCAGCTACATATCCAAATCCAGATTTACAAAATATACCCTTCTGTGAATCTGTTGTGTGGGATTTGGAAAACCAGGGAAGTCGCTATGTAACAGTTCATTTTGTAACACGTTATGAATTACTTCAAGAGCCAGAAGACAGTTTAATTATGATTGAAGGTTGGCTAATTAAATTATACTTGATGTATTTAATAGTTCAAGAGTTATTGTTGATGAGTAATCTGTCTTCAGTTGATTCCAGTTAGCCAGCTTCACAAGAGATAATACTTGCAGTAAATTAGTGTTCTGTATTGAAACATCTTGTGCTTTGCTCAAGATTTTTCCTTGTGCATCCACTGTGCACTATGTACACGGAGACCACTATTGGTTTTTGGAGGTCTTTTTATAGGAAATACACCTCAAATACAGCAAGTATAGCAAGAAAGTAGGAAGCCACTGTACACATGCTGTTCCATTTTTGTATTGAACCTTTCACAAGGCTTTGAATCATGCCCATAATGTCTCTGGGATTTTTGTTTGTTTGTTATTAAAGAATTTTGTAATAAGCCTGTATATGTAAGGCAATAGGCTTTGCAGAACCTGCTACAAAATAATTAGTGGGCATTAATGTGACAATATAAAAGGAAAGGTTTAAGAGATACCTTGCTCAGGCTTGAATATTCTTTGATTATTTATCTAAAATAATTTTAATATAAAGATTGGGGGGATCAGAGAAGTGTTGTAAATGGAAATGAAGTAATAAATCTTATATCTGAATGTTATGTTTTATCTGTGTGACTGTATACAATCTAGTTTTGATTGTATTTTTATTTGGAGTCCATATTATACTCTGTATTCTTCTGGCTGAGAAAAATACAACGCTAGAATGTCTCTGCTACTGGCAATACGCTTTTAACTTCATCATCCTCTGGATGTCAGTATTTTCACATATATAAAAATATTTCTATGAGAAAGCAGCAGATGAGCATTCACTATTGAGAAATAATAAGGCCCCGACCATTTGATCTTGTAACATAGCTAACTTTGATTAATCGATTGCACTTTTTTTGCCAGTTGTAGATAGAATCATTTTGTTTGGTTTTCCTGTATAGAGCCTGTTTTGGGCACAAGTTTCATTGAATTGAAGGGCAGTTTCCCCAGGAAATGTATGATGAAGCTGCCATTTATTTATTGAACCTGGTGCTGTAGGAAGGGGAAGTGTTTACTTCTGTTTTTGTTTGGTTTTTAATACATTTCGGTACAAGTGAATATTCTGGGGTATAGTTAACAGTTTATCTTTGCTCAAGATAAACATGGTTGGAGTGCTTGTGTGAAAGACTGCTTGAAAATACAATATGTATGTATTGCATCGTGGCTGGTGAAGAAACAAGTGGGTTTCAAGAAACTGAGCCAGATTGGACGATGTTATTAAATTTAAACAAAAAACTTATCAAAACCTATCAGCATGCAACTTCGCTTACTGAATACTTCAAAGCCAATAGAATACCCTGCGGTCTGCGCGTGCAGAAAGGCCCCACGCTTTTGTTAGATTCAGATAACTTTAAAGTCCGATGGGCCAATATACTTAATACATGTTCCATGGACCTAATACTGCTGATAATTGAAACAGCATTAGAGGAGGAGGAATATTTTAAAAATGAAATTAAAAAAACTGAAGCAGAGTTAAAGGAGACTACAACCTCCAAAATCTTTGAAGAGAAAATAGGAAACATGGATAGTGATCTGAAAATGTTTAAAGAAAAATTAGTTGAGTTCAAAACAAAAAGTTTGCCAGAGATAAAAGAGATTATGAGGGCAAAAGAGTATATCGGTGGCAATATAAAACTACACCCACACCCAGAAGAGTATCGTGGAAAGACGGCTATGGATCGTCAGAAAGGAATTAATATGTAATAGAGAGTGAGAAAATCGTAATAGGAGAGAATTGCCACAAAGAGAAAGGGAGAGAAGACGAGGTTCTAGAAACAGGCAACAAACTCCATTTTTTCAAGGAACTTGGAGAGAAAAGAGGAACACCTAGTGGTTAACCTCTCCTCAAGGATTCTCTCTCCTGACGAAGAACAGATATTAAATTTAGATTTAGGATATGTAACCACCCCTCGATATAATGAATACCAGACAAGAATTGATTTATTCAAGCTAATACGTTTATTGACATTGAAAGCAATATATGGTACTTCAGAAACGGTAGAAAATAAAGTGGTTGATCGCTTTAAACCGAAGTCCACATTTGTTCCCAACATTATGGACCCGGCAATTACTGTATTTGAAAAGGTGGTTTTTCGAGAAATTGGCAAATTGGAAAACAGAGAATGTGAATTAGTTAGATATAACAACTTTAATAAAATGGATTGGAACATACTTAACAACTTAATGGTGAAGCATCAATGCCATACTTAATTTTTGTAACATATATCATTTTGCTTGAAGATAAAAGTTTTCTCAAGTTCTGTATATCCAGAACCTTTAAGCTGTAACTCCCTGAAAGTTTACACAATTTATACTAATTTAAAGAAAAAAATCTGTGCTGGGCCACTGGTATCAGTTTTTGGATGTTTTCATTAAAAGGATATGCTGTAAGTTAAATGTATCTTTGCATAACAGACGGATGTAAAAAATTAATCCTTTGCTATACTACTCTTCCATAATTTCTGTACCAATATGTCTGGAACATCAGACATAACAGCTTCAAATGCTTCTTAGCCATAAAGATCCCTAAGTAGCATTGAACAAATCAATAGCAGTAATTCATAAGCAATTTTAGGTGTGTCCTGTGACAGAGTAGACCCCTCCAAACTAATGTTATTTTTTTTATTTTTGTGCCTCTACCACACGATTCAGACTTTGATTAGCACCATACCCTCAAGCACGTTTATTACATAATTAATATGCATACATAGATACACATATATACACGCAGTCAATTTCATAAAATCAGAAAATTATTACAATTTCTATAATACGACAGGCTGTTTTTGCAGTTTTCCAAAACTTCAAACGTAAGTAAGGCTGCTGTTTGAGAAAGAGATCCAGAATCCTGTTGCGTAGAACTAGTTGCACATTTGACAAAATAAATCAGTGACGCTTTTGAAAGTAGTTTGCATTCCTTGGGTCCTGGTTTTTTTTTTTTTCTGAGGAGGCATAACTTTTGGAAATCATTCATAAAGTATGTTTAACATTCTGACTGGTTTAGGATGCATAGTGAGTCATTTAAGTTTTCTGAATCTGTCCCCATATTCTAATGTGTTGTGGATGTCCATTTTCATGTAATACATATGCAACTGTGCAAAAGAATAAAATGAGTAAGAATGATAAACTAGGGGTTAAGTATTAAAATAATTTATAATTTTTTTCCCAACAGGAGGGACTGTAAATGAAATCTTAAGGCTTTCCAAAAAATTTAAAGGAATTATACCCGTGAAATCCATAGAAGAGAACCTTGTACTACTGGACCTTTCAGTGCCATTCTTTTGGCAAGGGAATATTCAATACTATGGGTAACTTAAAAAAACTTAAAATATATCAATGTTTCTCAGGCATGCCAGTTTTAAATTTGTTTTGTTTTTTATCCTCATTGTGGACCAGTAATAAATAGAGAGTGCTTGCGTGCGTGCGTGTGTGTGTGTAAAGCCCTATCCCTGTAGCACCTACTAAAATTATACAAAACAGGAAGATAAGACTAGTTTGAATATGACACAAATTGAATCCAACTCTAGCTGTATATGACTTAAGGGAAAGGACCTAAAGAAAATATTGTGGTTTTCATTTCACTTTTAACAAATCCTTATATAATTATCTCTATGGTGAAATGAATTTTGCGTACACAAAGTCAAAGAACAAATATTATGGAAATTATACGTTGTGGTTGAAGCAGTTGTTTTCTTCATAGGTTGAAAATATGATTAAATATAAAGGAACTAATGTCCCCAGCCAAGACTCTATTAATTCCTGGTATATATATTTCATGAGTACCCATTAACTTAAGTGGAAAGTCGGCTCTGAACATAAAAAATGCATAACTGTGTCCTACATCACTATATCTAACAGTACAACAGCTGGCCCTGTGCAGATGAGAGAAGTCAGAAAAATGGGCCACCTGTTGAGACAGTTGGGGCTCTTCATATTTTGTGGGGCACCCAGTTGTGCAGAAAAATATGGCTGTATAGATTTTTTAAAGAAAATCTTTAAATGGTCTGATGTCTAAATTTGCTCCAGATGGGACAGAATATTGGGAGCAGCTGAATGTGAGATAAATGTGGGGGAGGTCTGTTTCAGAGGTTCATAGTTCTGAATCAGAATTTTTACAGGATAAAGTGGGTCATCTAAATCGTACACCCTCTTGGGATTCCTTCCTCCTGTATGTATTCCTTATTTTTCTGTGTATATATAATTGTTCTTGTACCTGAATACTGTAGCTGAGTTTGATCTGTGGTAGTATTTTTATGCTTCCTTTTCTCTCATTTAAATTATAAGAATCATTCAGTTGCATTCTGCTTATCTAGAGAAACCCATGCTCCTTTCATCTGATCTGTCAATGTAAGGAGTGAGATCCTATTAAAGTATGTATCATGTAAATTAATGAAACTAATGAAAGTATGTTGCAGGACTCAGAACCTTCATTTTTCTCTGCTATGATCAATTATATTGGCCAATATTAGTCACAATCTGCAGCATGGAAAAACCTCAGTTAATTCCATGCAGTCATTTTTCTTGGTGGATTCCTAAGCTAAATAGACAACTTCTCGTATCTAACTGTGATATAGTAGTAGATAGATAGATTCTACATAGAGGCGTACCTAGGCAAACTGGAGCCTGGGGACAAAACCCTGTATTGGCACCTCCCTTCCCTACCACAACCAGACCAATGATTTTTGCACCAGCTCACAAAACACCTCCCACCCCCAACAAAACATACATGGCTCTCTCCCCACCAACTCTCTTCCCTAATTTTGTCCTCACACCAACCCTATGAAGTAGGTTGTTAGCCTGAGAAATAGCTCCAAGCCAGTGCAAGTGGGTATTAAGCATGTAAATCTCTCACAAATCATCCCCAGCAAAACATTTACCAAACAAATATCAGCATCGTCTCTCACGAAACACCTCCAGTGGAATCCACCCCCAAACAGCATCAGTTTCAATGGTGTTTAAACTAGAGAGTCCAGATTCTTCTTTTAAATCCACCTGATTGAAAATGATGCTGTTTTGGGGTGGATTCTCCCCCACCCTGAAACAGCATCACTTTCAATGTTTAAACTGGGGACCTGACATTCTCCCTTTAAGTCTATGCCGAAGGGGATGGATTTAAAAAGAGAATCTGGGGAAATTTGGAGTGTGCCTGCTATCAGGGGTGCAATTGTTGAGCTAGCAGGACCAAACTTTCAGGGTATCTTTAGGAGACTCTCCTGATAATACCACCCAGGCTTGGTGACATTTGGCTCAGGGGGTCGAACGTTATGGACCCTCAAATGTGTAGTCCCCATCTCCTATTAGCTCCCATTGCTAATAGGGGCTGGGGGCACCCCATTTTCAGAGTCAATAACTTTGGACCCCCTGAACCAAACATCACCACACCTGGGTGGCATTATCAGGAGAGTCTCCTGAAAAATCCCTGAAATTTTGGTGCTGCTAGCCTGAAAACTGCGCCCCCTGCAGGCTGAAAACTGAAAAAACCCACTAAAAAACACACAAACGAACCTGAATTTTTTGCACCCTCCACTAGGGGCCCCCCAGGGACATGGGGTACCCCATGTCCCTTAGGCAAATATGTTACTGATCCTACACTACCACTGTTGAGTTTTTTTCGGACTTACACAACTTTATGTTCACAGCTTTCCTGACTTCGGAAACATTCACATTCTGAGCACATTGTTAAGAGTTATTTTGATGCATAAAGGCTAAAGTAATTAAAAATTATTCATATGATTCATAGGGGATTGCATCCTAAGGTGTCTTCCATTCCTAAAGGAATCATCTGTTCATGAAAAGGCTCCATTGGATTTAACATCACATATCTTGGTCCAATGATGTTACAAGCTGTCTTGCTGTAGTTTAATGTAATATGCCAGATTCTTAAAGTAATTCTGAAAATGGCACAAAAATCCACATAAAAGACTGTATACAAGCAGGAAAAATTCTTCTACAGACTTGGAGGAACTTCTAGATTAATGAAAAAATTTTTTTAAAAAGTATTTAAAAATTATGGGGAATTAAAATTTTCCCAAAATGAAAAATACCAATTTTCATTCTGCAAAATCTCGCAAGGTCAAAATCAGCACTGTGGAGTTGCCCAGCATCTAAGACATTAGAGCCTCGACCTAGGTAATTCTGGTATCCAAAAGGTGGGCTTAAAACAGCAGTGGCTGATAAGAAAGTAGATCAAGTTGGGGGGTGAATGGAGAAAAAGCCTGGGAAGTCAGGAGGCCAGCAAGAGAGAGAGAAGACAGGGGCCTCCATGGAAGAATAGGATTTCTCTCTCCTGAGAGTCTGAGGAATCCCCAGCTTGTTATTTTGTAATAAGATAGAGGGCTATATATCTTTCAAGAAAAAAAAGGTGTTTGCAAACATAACCTTTGTTAATACTCAGAGGTTCACCATTCTTATATAAATGGAATTCCACAGTGACTTGTTTCTTCGTGACTAATTAGTAAAAATCCAAAATTGGGTGCCCTAGGCCATCCTGATCTCATCAGATCTTGGATGCAAAGCACACTTAGTCCAGAATTCCAGAGCTGTTTTTCAGAGGAAAGCAATGACAAAACACCTCTGCCTTGAAACCCCTGCAGGGTTGCCATAAATCGACTGTGACCGTTTCTTGTGTCTAATGAAATGTATTGGTATGTATATTTTAAAAAACAATAAGGAAAAGATTTACTAGTTCATTTCATGCTGTTTGATTCCAAATTTCAGGTGTCAACACTGTTCAGACCCAAAGACAGTGCCAAGTCTGTATACCCTTTCTCAACAGAAGAATGCATCATGGGAGCCCACTGCAATAGCAGAAGGTCAGATGATCCTATTCTTCCCTGCAATAACTAATAATAGCAACAAAATAATAGATCCAGCATGGTATAGTGGCTGGAGTGCCAAACTTGAATCTGGGTGAACCAGGTTCTGATCTCTGTTCTGCCATGAAAGTTTGCTGGATGACCTAGAGCCTAGACATACTTCCTCAGGCCGTTTCCACACAGCCACGCTCGGGGGGTGCGTCGGCGTATATGACGAATGGTTCACACTAATGGTCCCGGTAGGGGCGGGGAAGTTGGCGCAGACTGCGCGGAGGCTGCGCCATCGCCCGAACGCTTTACCATCACTCTGACCTTCCGGTGCATTGCCCAGACCAGGCTCTGGAGTCGCAGGGCAGGGGGTGGCGTGTCCCCTAGCCTGGGTGACGCACAAGAAGGTTGGAGGGACGGTAAGGCGTTCGGGAAAGGGGGGGAATGGCGCCTTCCAGCCGCTGCCATTTGCACGGCAGTGGTTGGAAGCCGCTGTTTCCGAAAAACCTCTCTCAGGGTTTGGCCAATTGGCCATGCTGGCAAGGGCTGATGAAAATTGTATTCCATGAACATCTGGAGTGCCATAGGTTCGCCACCACTGATCTAGCCCCAACCCTTGTCCCTGTGACTGACAGCTGCAGACTGGGTTCTTATTGAGTGGTTCAGGTAGGGTATCAGGATTTTGAATAAACAAACTCTGTATATAAATGCCTTTGAGCGGCTTCCACAGCAGCATTGTTCTAGTTCAGTAACTCCATGTTTAGTGTGCAAATAGGTTTTCAAAGAATGCAAATTCTTTCACCTTTTACACCTGTGGTCCAGTTTAAAGTCTTGTGTACACATCCCAGTGGATATGATGCTTGATTACATGCACATTAACACCTGTAGGAAGTTGCTGAGTTTAAGGTGCTTCTTTTGGTAATATCTCAAGATTCTTGGATATATAACTTGTTTTTTAGAAGCTTTGTTGCTCTCATGTATTGGGGAGTCTATAAACACATCCTCGGTTTTTCTCTAATCTAGCTTTAGGCATCGTTCTTCTTCAGTATGTTTTCGTGATGACGTTTACGCTGGATGATGGAACAGGAGCTCTAGATGCATACCTCGTTGACACTGTAAGAGATGACACTATTATGCTATTACGCTGTGTAACCTGACTATCAATGTGAATATCTGTAGGGTTTTGATTCAGGAAAACAGGACAAAGCTGCATTGATGCAGAAATTATCAGTTCTGTGTGTCATTGAAAACTGTTGACTAACTACATACAAAACTGGATAAAATACATATCACAATGAACCTTGAATTGGAATTAAGATTGCACACGTAATCCTTAGTATCAGTTCTTTCAAGACCGTTCTATGCATTAGCTCATAACATGACTGCACTGTATTTGTCTCAGAAGAGTTCAGGTATCCTCAGTCTCTCGTTACGTTTCTGTCTGTGCTCAGATCTAGCTTCCTTCTTGGATTCAATAGTACTGAATGCAATAGTATTTCTTGTATGCAATAGCTGTATGCAGTAGTACTGAAAGTGCAAAGTTGCTAAGTTGAACCTTTAAAAGTATAAACTTAGTGAAAATAGATAATAAGGAAGATAAATCTGAACTAGATTCCATGAAACATTGTAGTACATACACTAGTAAAAAAAGTTTCAAGGTGCTGCTTCATAACAGATAGAGAAAATATTGTAAGATTCACTATGATCTGTTTGGTATCTAGTTATATCACAACTGATACTTTGAAATGTAATATAACAAGATTGGAAATTTTATTTGAATTTCATTAGAATAGGTATCAGTAGAGGAAAAGAGAATTTTTTTATAACTAAATTTGTGAAATGGGTAACATAAATGTAACATTCTGATATTATGTGTGAAATGAAATGAGTATACAAGAACTTCACACCATTTTGCAAGTTATTACCACATTTATAAACTATTTTAAAACTTGGGTAAAACTCCGTAGTCGTATCTAGCTGCTAATTTGGAACACCCCCTCTTGGTCACACACCTTAACATCTCAGCAAAGCTGACAGCAAATACCATAGAGAGTTTAGATTCTGTCAAGAGGCTGTATACCTATCAGAGTCATTTGAGGCAGAGTGGTCACAGCTAAGACACAAAATTAAGATGTTTTCATTCCCTTTGGGAATCAGTAGTTGAATCAGCAGAAAAGAACAGACAGTTTTGATAGTGAAAGCGACAGAGAAATACCAGTAGAGTAGCTTCTGGGAGCAGCAGTAGTGGAAGGTGACACTGATGGATCTTTCATAAACAACAGTAGTGGCATTTCAGCTAACCCTGGTTAGTACTGCTTTGAAGAAGGCAATGGTGAACCATTTCCAATCACCTCTTCCCTCAAAACCCCTATGATGAGACTATCCAAAATGAAAAGAAGATATGGTGCTGGAAGCCAAGACCCCCAGGTTATGGCACTCAGTCAGCTGCTAGGGAAGAGCTGAGGACAAATATGACTAGCGTTATTATTAATGATACAGCTGGACTAATGCTGAAAAAAAAATCCATTGTTGATGGGACTGAATGCAAAAGGTAAGTCCAGAGCTCTCCAACAAATATAATAAGAAAATGGAAAGTGAGCAACTCATCAAATCTAAGACGGCAACAAGTTGTTCATTATGAATACATTTCAGGCAACCAAACTGATGACTGTATGCGTGGGCATCACTGGGTGGCCAATACTGAAATCAAATAGTTACATAATTGGAAAAACAAAATGAAAAAAGCTGTATTCTCTCTGCTAAAACAAGACCAGGAACTGGTTGTGATATAGACCATGGAGTGTTAATATTGAAAATTAGACTGGAAATTATCAATCTAACTTCCAACCCTGAAAAAAGAGACATCAAAGACTGCAGCAATTATTGGACCATTGCATTAATTTCTTGCAAGAGTAAAATTAAGCTCAAAATCTTACAAAAAGAATTTTATGTGGAATTAGAAATGTCACAAGTGCAAGCTGTATTGAAAAAAGGAAGAGGCACTGCAGGTCATACTGTATGTTTATGTTGGTTAGTTGAGTATTTCAGAAGAAATTCCAAAAGAAAATCAGCTTGTGTTTCATAGATCACAGCAAAGCTGATCATGAAAAGATACGGTTAATTTTAAAAGAATGGGTGTGCCACAACATCTGACTAAACTCGATATTACTGGCAAAAATAATGTAGAATTTATTTTTGTTTATATATATTATTTACAGTCCACTGGAACTGAATGTGGATTACCAGATTGAGTCAATACAATTATCAAGATGGGACATTCAATAAACAATGAATTAGGATTTGCGTTGCAGATCCAATCAAAAATCTAAAAAACAGAACTGAAGTGCAAAGCCTAAATGTGAACATGACATATTAAATGATCCAGAATTATTCAGAGAGCAAACTCAAAGCAAACTATATACTGTACTACAGACCATAATCAACAATAATTCATCTAAGTAACTAATTTATCCAAGTGCTATTGTATTGCCTGCATAGAAAAGCCCTCTTGAATAATTCAGTTTTAAATAGTTTATGGAAAGTGAGCAGAATGGAACCTTCCTGACTTCCTCAGACAGACCATTCAGCAAGGTGGGGGCTGCAACAGAGAAAGCACATGTTCAGACAGCTGTTGGCATTGCTCATTAAGTAGAAGACCTTTCTCAAATGAACAAAACTGTCATGGTGGAGCATAGGTTGAGAGATGGTCTCACAGATATGAGGGACCAAAGCAATGAAGGGCTTTTTATGTGACAGCCAATACTTAATTGAGCCCAGTAACTAATAGCCAGACGAGTTACTGTAGAAAGAGAGTAATATTCATACTACATCTTGTTCCCGATAATAGTTGAGCTGCAGCATTCTATACAGATTGGAGTTTCCGAATTGATTTCGAGGGGAGATCAATATATAGTGAATTTCAGTAGTCTAGCCTCTGTCACAATCGCATGAATCCAGTTGGCCCAGTCAACCGTATCAAAGTAAGGGGCCATTTCTTGAGCTGGACTGAGTTGGAAGAAAACCTTTTTTCAACTGCATAACTTCGTTCTACTGCAATAATGTGTAGCACCAAGTGTAGCACCAGTGTAGCACCAAGGTTCTGAGTTGGCAAGGATCAACTGAACCTCACTGCAATTGGGAAACAATGTTTTCCACCTTTCCAACCAGCATAACTTCTGTCCATCAATCATTTAGTTTTAATTTATTCACTCTTAGTCATTCTACTATAGTTCTAGGAGATTTCGATAAGGATATATGTATCCATGTATCATCTGCATATTGATGACAGTCAATCCTATCAATCCTTCCATGATGTCAAATGACAACTGATGAAGATTAAAGGAGGAAATGCCAAAGCAAGATTACAGATGAACACCAAGATGATAAAAGTAATGACTACTAAGAAATTTCACAACTTTAAGATTGAGGAAGAAATTGAGATCATTCACGATTTTCTATTTCTATTTCATTATCAACTAAAAGGAGACTGCAACCAAGAAATTAGAAAGGGATTGAGAATGGATAGGGTGACCCTGAAGGAGCTAGAAAAGATTAGGCATAAAGATATGTTGCTGCCAACCAAGATCAAGATAATTCTTACTGCAGTATTCCCCGTTACTATGCATAGATATGAAAGTTGGATAATCAAGAAAGTTGACCGCAAGAGAGCTGATCCATCTGAATGTTGTGTTGGAAGAGTGTTTTATGGATATCTTAAATGCCAAGAAAGACAAATAAGTGGTTTCTAGATCAAAGTAATCCTGATCTCTCCCTAGAAGCTGAAATGACTAAACTGAAGTTAATGCGCTTTAATCACATTATGAGAAGATGGGTCACTACAACAAACGGTAACATTAGGAAACATTTAAGGCAGAAGATAAAAAGGAAGATCCAACTTGAGATGGATCAACTCTATAAAGAAAACTGCAATCCACTGTTTGCAACACCTGAACAAGCTGTTAACAATAGGTCATTTTGCAGGTCATTAATTTGCAAGTTGGAGGTTACTCAAAAGCCCTTAACATATGCACACAACTTGGAAGAAAATTTAGATTTTTATAAAATTAAGCTAATTTTAGTAAAGTTAAGCTAGAGTAATTTTTTAAAAACTCTGCCAGCTTCATTTTACACTGTGTTCACTAAAAGCAGATATAGTTTTTAAAACGTACAGATGTTGCTAAATTAATAATTATCTGCCTTGGAATTAAAATTTGTGGGCTTGTAATGTTTGTATTACAAATTGTCTGCATTTCTCTGAACTTTTTTCACACTTCTCAGTTAATTTGTTCTAACACTAAAACTTGTGAAAGGTATAGCTTATTTGTCAGTTTCATTTTAAGTTCTGTTTAAAAATGAAAAAGAAATAGAAAATGTCTGGTGAGTTGTTTAATAATCTGAATTACTTTTCTTTTTCAGGGAATTTTTTTCCAGATTCCAGCTTCTGAAATCCTAACCTGTAACATTTTTCAAGAGAACATGGAGAGGATTATGAACAAACTTCAACCCCCAGAAGCAAATCCAGGTGAGGTATTTATTTGGGTCAGAGGTTTAGAAACAGATGCATACATTTTATTATAAAATTTATTATTTTTTGACATCTATACTGTCCAGTATGCTTACTGTTTTACTACTATAACCCATCTGAGGCCTATAGTTTTATAGTATTTTATTGTATTTTATTTTTCAGTGTTTTAATGTGTTATTGTACACCACCCAGAGCCCTCCGGCTCTTTATTAAGTAGAACAAATAAATAAATAATAAACAAAAATAATATGGGAAGGGGAAATTAATGTACATGCACTCCAGCGATATCATTCAACCTTATACTGACTTCTAAGGGTATGTCGCTATCAGTGAAGTTATGGTTCCTGAATTTAAGAAATTGAATTAGAATTGGATTTATTTTAGTGGGAAATGGTTTTAATGTTGCGATTTTAATACATTGTCAAATATATTTTACTGTTGTACACCGCCCTGAGCCCTTTAGGTGAGGGCAGTTTATAAATATAATAAATAAAATATAATAACTGTTCAAGAAAATCATGTTGTTCACCAATAGTTTAAAAGGACTTAGACCAGCTACTTGCAGCCCATGGGAGAATTTGCTACTAGTAGATATTTTCTGGCCATGAACAGCATATGACCATGAACAGCATATGTGTTCAACAGAATGACTTTGTAAAATATCAAAGTGGTACAATTGATTTATTCTGCTTTAGCAGACAGGTTGAAATACAACTTTTGAAGATTCTTCCGAGTTAAAAAAAAATTGACATCAGAAAGCAAGCTCATTAAGGAGAAAACATCTAGCTCAGCCCTTCTGTTAACTGTGCTGATCTTGTGTTGTGAAAAGCATTAAGAAATGCCACCTTCATCCTAAAATGAAGCCAAACAGTTTACCATCTCAGTATTTTTATTTCTTCATTTTGCCACATGTGTAGGTCAGGCTTGATAAGGTGGAGGTCATACTTGATCTTATTAGTCAAGTTTCAGGTGTCTTCCAGAACTGGTGAAAGGAGAAGTGGTAGATAGGCAGACCTCCAGATTACAGGTGACAGCTATCTGGCATAATATACTGGGGGCAGGGGGCAGAAATTTTACAAAGGAGCAGTTGACTAATTGCTTAGGTTTGTCAAAAACCTAAGAGCTTTTCAGAGGCGTATCAGTTGTCTTTCCTTCCCCCTTTTTCCCAACATTCATCCTGTATTATTACTACAGCATATGACTCAGACCTGGAGACTCCAGGATCAGTTGACCTTTCCTTCCTAGTTGCTAATTCCCAGGCAAGACTGTGTGGAAGACTGTTGACAATGAGACTTCGTGGCAGAATCTTCTTTGTGACATAATCTTCATCAATCTCCTAGTCTTTCTATAGGAGTAGCTGCTGATCAGTGTCATTCTCTGGGCAGATTGCATCTGTGTACAAGGTAGAACAATATTGAGGCTGTGGGGATAACCATATCTGCTTTGTGGGATGCCTTAAAGGGAACACAGATCTGTGCTGTTTTGCAGCCTTCTAATTGTGTGTGATCTGATTATTAAAGCAATAGCAAATCTTGGAAGGCTGAGGCCCATGAAGGACGATACAATCTGCCAGTTGCACATACTGATAACCATACTGGTAGATACATCAGTGTTGTAAAGTTCAATTATTTAGATACTTTTAGTTACTTTTATCAGTGGACATGTTTGTGAGCTGCTTTGTAAAGTGAGTGAGGCTTTACCTAAGTACTTAGCATTTTAGCAACTCTAAAAGATAGTCCTCAAAGTCACAGATGATAAGACTTGCTGTCCATTCTGATTTCTTAGAAATACTAACCTTTCTATGACTTAAATATAAGATCTATAAAGCCTGAATGTTTTTGCTCTTTCCTCATTAGTGGTTGGTCCAACTGGCTGCCAAAGTACTTTGAAAATGTTTTTTTTTGCCTGTACAGAAATGCGACAGTCTATTTTCCCCTTGAATTAAAGCTTTTGAGGGCTTGCTGAGAAAAGCTAACTTCTGCATCCCTTTACTGCGTTGTTGAGCCAGATTCATGGTGGAAAAAATGAGGTGGGAAGGTTAAAAGTAATAGTAAATGATTATTAGTCACTGCTCTGAGTAACATCTGAAGCAAGTTACAGTAAAAAACAAAATCAAGATGAAGCTAAACAGTTCACATATCATTAGTAGTAAAAGACAGCCTTCTAAAAACAGCAGTTTAAAGTAACAGAGGCAGCCTAAAATAAATGAAATTGCCATCATAAAATAAAAACAGCAATAATAAAACAGTGCAGTTTTAAAAACATCATTCCATGACATTAAAACACATTCTGAAAACCTGTGGAAATAAAAATGTTTTTCACCTTGCATCTAAATGATGTCAGGATAGATTCTAGCTGAATTTCTGTGGGGAGGTGATTTAACTGTTACCATGCCACCACCAAAAAAGCCATTTCTGGTAACTGTCTGTGTTGTTTGATAGCAGGGGATAGAGAGCCTGGGGAGGCTTGGGGCAGGGGGGGTGGGTTGAGGAGGCTTGGGATGGGAAAGGATGGGAAGGGTTGGGATGGGATGGGATGGGGGAGGGTGAAATGAGGAGGCTTGGGGCTGGGAAGGGTGAAATGCGAGGCTTGGTGCAGGAGAAGGGTGGAATGGGAGACTTGGGGCAGGGGAGTGTGGAATAGGGAGGCTTGGGGTGATGGGGAGTGTGGAATGGGGAGGCTTTGGTGGGGAGAAGGATAGAATGGGGAGTCTGGGGCCAGGCTGGGAGAAGGCAGGCGAGGGAGTAAGGAGTAAGAAGGAGACTCACATTACCTATTCATTTACTTCCATCTGCCTGTTTTTAACCTCATAGGTAAAAGAGTGGTCTGGGTGAACAGGATAATGTCTGTTAAGAATTACCTTGAGCTGTAATTTTTTTTAGTTCTTAGAATGTTGTGTCATAAGTCCATCCCTTCTAGTGATGACCCTTCTAGTGATGCAGTGATATATGCCCTTGTGTGCTTCAGATGTTTGTTATATATTTAAGCTTAATGTTTACAGTTTTCTGTGATGCTTTGATTGTGCTTACCATTTTCAGCTACAGAACATGGAAACACACATTAAAACTGATAAACTTGATTTTGATTTATAGATGACTTGCCGTGGTTGGAATGCTTCATCAAATCCTATTATGTCAGGAATGGAACAGCAGAACAACTTTCGTATCAGATTTTTGATACCATGATTGCTGAAGATGTTTGATACATCTAGCTGCTTCAAAGATTGAAGACCTGTGCACTTGCTATTTTAAATTTCTAAGTAATGTGGACATTGTATACAATATTTGCTTTTAAATGAGATATGGAAATATTGCTTGTGTCACCAAGTGAATATGGTATGTACATTTTGTTCTAGTAGATTCTTTTGTTTTTATTGAAATTTTGTAATTTGACAGTGCAGTCAGTTATAGTTTTTGTACTGACTAGTTCACTCGTAAGTGGAGTATATGCTGGTGATGACATTCAAAGCTGAACAAAAAAGCTTCAGAGAAGTTGTCCTGGGACTGTTCTATGTTAACAGAGCAAACAGTGCAAGTATTTGAATAGTGCTTCTGTTTGTAAGGTGAAACCATTGTGAACCAAGTTGATATCATGCCATACAAGGAGTTTTCTTGATGTCAAAATGGGCTGGGGCTCCTCAGGTATACCATACATCTATAATAAAGAACTGCCAAAGTGGGCCCTGTCCCCAAAACTTGGTGCTCTGGTTGAGTTTTGCCCTGCTGTCATTCAGTTCCCCCATATAATGGAACAGAACATTGTTTCAGCTGTTGCACTGCAGTAGCCATATATGCTGATAGCCACAGGCTTGTACAACAGCACAGTTGCTTTTCATTGGTTTGACTTATTTATCTTTACCTAATAGTGAGTTGCTGTTTTTCTTCTTTCATACAAATAGAAACATTTTCAGGAGCTGTGCTTGCAACCCCCTGTTTATCAGACTACTCTTCATCATACATACAGCTGGACCTATTAGATCATGGGATCATGGGATGATCAATCCGTGAAGAAGGAGAACAATAAAGGAAGTCATAACCCAAAACTAAAACAACTGAAGAAACAAAAAGATGGGGGTAGGGAGGCCAGGTAAGATGTAACCATCGCTGCCTCAACCACAGGAAAACTCTTAATAAGTTTCCATATTGAGACATCAAGTCAAACCATAGCTTGCACTAAGCCACAGCACATGTTTAAGCCATCATTTGAGCTTCCTGGTATGCAACAGGAAACTTATGATTCAGAACTGCTTGGCAGCTTTCTTTTTAGCATGATGCATAAATTAACTCTCATGTCCATAATGCAGCAGCCTCTGGAGGCAGAGCTGTGGCTATAGCTAATGTTTGCAGATCCAGTCATTATGCCAAACTGTGGTTTGTAACTACTTCAGAATCACAATTTTGGTTCCAATTTCGACGTTATGCTGAAACACACTTCGGTTTCCTTAAACATGGTTTAGCATGGTGCCGGAGTTGAATCCATTTTTGTTTATATCTGTTACTCTGCCCATTCAGTGGTGAGAATAAGTCAAGACCTTTGTCTACACTAAATGGAGAAGATGACACAATATGGTACATGTTTATTTTTTAAAAAATTCCAGCTTCACAAAATGTATGCATAAATATCTGACATTGTCATATAGAAGTGTGACTATCTAACACTTTACCAAAGATGGAAGCTGCTTACCATATCAAATAACATTTTCGGGGGCAGGGGAACCAGTGGCAATTTTACAGATGAGAAACTAATCTGTGGCTGTATTCAGAAGTCACAAGCGCTGATTTAGCTCCAAGAAATCTGTGGTTAGACATACAGCTTGCTGATATTCTTACATGTATTCCTTTTTCCACCTCTATCCATGCACAGAGACCCCAATTTGATCAAGCGCAGATTCAATGCACTGTTTAAATGCAGGACCTTGATAAATAGAATTTGTTTACTCCTTCCCAACTGGAAATCTAAAATGTATTCAGACATTACAGTGGTTGAGAGGTTCTCAGTACAGAGCTGAGAGGAAGTTGCTATATTAATTGGCTCCAAGAGCGAAACACTTTCTCAAGCTTTTTTACTAGTAGTATGTTTGTTGTGTTCTATGCTAGACTTGAGTGCAAAACTTTTTCACCCAATGAAGAAGAATCTTTTTATGAAATCCATGCTTCCAACAGCAACAATAAAGTCTGGCCAAAATATTTGACATTGTGCTTATATTTTGGATATAGGAGTAAATTCTTCTAATCAGTGGAGTTTTAGGTAGTCTAACAGTTACACTTTTGACCTACAAAAGTTTTCCCTTGCAGTGCTTTATCAGTCTTACTGAGAGCGAAATAGCAGCAGGTAGTTTATCTGAAAAAGTGAAGAGAATGGCTTCTCTAATTTAGTGCACCTTGTTGCTTCTCAAAAGAACATATGACTCTCACAGCCTGTTGTGTTACACTGATGTGAAAAATTATAATTTGAAATAGTTGTTTCTGTAATCCATCTGTATTGCAAATTAATGCCATTTATTTGATAGAATTTAAATATGTAACTGTGAAAATGCTTAGGCCCCTTCCACACAGCACAGGGAGAATGGGCTGCAGGCGGGATAAAATAACCTGTTCCCCTGTTTTAGTATTCGCATGCCTCGTTGCAGGCAGCGAACAGAGCCCACAGATGCAATGTGGACTGCTGTCGCGCTTTTGCACAGAGGTGCAGTTTTTTTTAAAAAAAAAACGCACCTCCCTCCAATGGAAGGCTGCAAGCAGGGACTGTTAAACCCTGGGAAGCGCAGTTGAGTAAAGCGCTTCCTGGGGCTACCGTTCACTCGCAAGGGGCTGCAAAATGCATTAAAACAGGGGAATCGTGGATATGGCGATGCTCCAATATCCCGTTTCGGGGGGGGGGGGACGCAGGGCAGCCTCACTCTAGGGGCGGGAGCCATGCAAAGTTCGTCCCAAAATGGTTTTTTCCCTGTCCCCAGCCCAGGTTTATTGGCCCATGTGGAAGGGGCCTCAGTACTGGGGAGGAGATCTGTGTGCAAAATTCACTGTCTATAGGGTGTCCTGTTCTTTTAAAACCATTGAACCGTGCCCGTGCAGAGAGCTCTATGTTCTCAGAGCTACAGTAACATCAAAGAAAATGCACATCCCTTGTTTGCATGGATAACTGCACGCATAATGGGATCACCAGAGTTCTAGGGCATGTAATTAGTGATCTGTGCAGATTTTTGAATGATTCATTTCCTCACAATTATAGCATGCTTGATATCATGTTAAAGCAATTACATCTTTTCAAGAAAGCACCTATTGCATAGTAAATGTATGTACATATGACTTTACATAATCTCAGAAATCAAGAGTAAATAACTTTAATGCAATCATGTTAGGTCATTTTACTCACCAGACTCAGTTCAGTGAGCTCAATTCATTTTTGTAGAGCATTAATTTTCTTAAGCGATATCCGTCAGTTTTTCCCATTATGATGGTGTAGTGTGGTGCTTTGATAGAATATTTAATATTGTGAAGATAACCATTCAATAAATACTTTTTGTTTTTATTTGTGGAATTTAATTTCCATCTTTTCCATGTGCTTGCTGATGGTTGTTCCAGGTTTGCAATATTGCTTATGGTGAGTAAAGGCCAAAGTAGGTGTTACAGCATCCATGGTTTGGGCCTGTTGATACTGTAGCCATTTTAAAGCAATTTAAAAATACTGCAAGACCCTGATTTTAATCAGGCCTGCAGCATGGCAGGCTGTGCCCCCCCCCCCCCCCCACCATTATCAGGTTCCAAAGGGGCCACAGACACATACACAGCCGTTTTGGCACTTTAAAAGAGCCATGGGGTTTCTGCAAGAGCACCTCAGCCTGCCACACTGAAGGCCCAATCAGGGCTGGACCCGTGGACATAATCACAAATTTATTTTGGCTTTAAGAGCCAATGTGGTGTAGGGGTTAAGACCAGATGGATTCTAATCTGGAAAACCGGGTTTGATTCCTCACTCCTCCACATGATTGGCTGAGTCAGATTTGGTGAGTCAGATTTGCTTCTGCGCTCTTACATTCTTGCTGGGTGACTTTGGCTAGTCACAGTTCTTCAGAACTCTTTTAGCGCCACTTACCTCACATGTGTTGGTTGTGAGGAGATGAAGGGAAAGAAGTTTGTAAGCCCCTTTGAGTCTTATAGGAGAGAAAGGGGGGTACAAATCCAAACTCTTCTTTTAAGAGCTTCCTCAGGGTAATGTTGGGAGGGGTTAGATATGAAATGGAAGAAAGTTTGTATTTTTCTCTTAAGCCATTGACCAGCAATTGATTGCCAAGACAGGCATGTTTCTGTACTGACAAGACCTATCTTCCATTAATTGCTATATCATTGTGGGAAACAGCTGCTCCCCTTCCCCCTGTAAAGCATTAAACTTTTATACTCACAGTATATTCCTCCCAGATTGAAATAGGTATTTGTATAACAACACAAATGACATAGGACATGTTTTTCCTGACATATTTATGAATACCTATTTTAGTAAGATAACATGTAAAGCATCTGCACTTCTCTTAAAAATATTTGTTCTATTTGTCCATAAAAAATATTTGTGTTGGTTAAGCCTAGAATGAAAAGGATATTTCTGCTTGTACTGATAAAGTATGTGACCCAGAGTTTGTTCTGCTTTTCATTTTCACACAGAGTACATCACTGATAATATTCTTCTTTCTGGGACCAGTTGTTTTGACCTTTTAGAGTGACCTGTATCTAAGAGAACTTCTAGGTACCTCTTCAAAAGACCCTGGATAATATGGTCTGTGGCTGTTGGAGGGTCCTCTTACTGTTTTGATCATGACAGTTTTTCAAGTAGAGAGAACGATGTCACCACTTGATTCAATGAAACCTGGCCAGTTTTCAAAGTGTCATCTGGACATTAACCTTAAAGTAAATAGAGAGCAGGTCAGCTAACTTTATGACACTAACCGAAGTAAAGTATTACAATCAAAGTAAGGAAGAAAGACAAGGATCAGATTGGCTTAATCACCTTATCAGCCACATTTGTGCTGTCATGAACATATGAAGCTGCCATTGGTCCAGCTAGCTCAGGGGTAGGGAACCTTTAACTCTCAGAGAGCCATTTGGACCCGTTTTCCACGGAAAAGAAAACACATGGAGCCGCAAATACTTTTTGACATTTAAAATGAATATAACACTGTATATTTTTTTTTACCTTTACGCTTTGTATATAAACAATTACAGTGTGTTGCTTATGAAATCCATGAAGTGCTACAGATAAAATAATATTTTATTTATGTAAACACATTTTGAACATTTTGAACTCAGGGGTAGTGGTGGTTTATTTTCTCAAACAAACCCAGAAATTTTGGGGGAAATTGATATATATGCAATACTCAGTTCCTGTCAGATTTAAATTATGTTACTTTTTTTACAACATAAATGCATCCTTTATAAATTAGCATATAACATTATATTATTTGGCAGATTTATGAAATTTCCAAATACAAATGCCTGACAGCTCCATCCTAAATTCTGGCCCATAACTGGCATAGGGATTATTATCTAATGCTGAAGATTGCCCTGCATAAATATTTCATGCTACATCTTTTAAAGGCCACAATATGAGTGTTTGCTCATTTGCAAATCAGCCTTATCTTCCATTTTACAACCTGGTATTCTGCCCCCCCCCCCCCAAAAAAAAACAGGCCTTACAGCATTTCCAAAACACATGGGGTCCCACAGCCCCTGAGGGCCAGCTGGCCTAATTCCCCACAAGGAAAGGGGCCACCCTCAATGGGGCTTTCAGGAAACAACACTTGGTTTTTGTGGGAAAGTATTGGGAAACTTTAAAGGCTCTCTTTGTTGATAAGGCATGCATGTATTTCCCCTTTTTGTTAATTATGAAAAATTATATATATAATAATAATAATACATTTTTTAAAAGAGACTGCCCTTAGGCTGCGTTGGAGGCCATATCTGCAGCAGCATCTCTATGCAGTAGGGGGGAAATCCAAATCTACCACACCTCCCCCTCTGCTCTGGGGTATTCTTTGCTGGGGTGGGCCCACAGAGCGCCAGGGCGGTAGCTGGCAAACTGGAGTCTGGGAGACCCCGGTTCAAATCTCTGCCCTGCCACGGAAGTTTAGTGGTCAGCCTTGGGCCAGTCACCTTATCTCAGCCTACCCTACCTTGTGGGGTTGTTGTTGGGATAAAATGGGGAGAAGGAGAACAGCGTCTGCTGCCTCTTGGATGCCTGCTGGGAAGAAAATGGACATAGCAAACCCGCTTTGGGTCTGGGTTAGACCGGGGGGGGGGCAAAGGGCCGGCAAGCAAGGAGAGTCTGGCTCGCGCCCTGCAGAGCAGGTGTCAAGGTCCCCCTCCAGGGTACCAAGAGGGGGTACCCGGTTGCCGTCCCTCCTATCCCTTCCCGGGTGTTGGTACCTCCCGGCCTCACCCCTGGTCGTGTGGGGGTGGTTTAATGGGGTGCCTAGAAACACCCCAACCTATCCAGCCCAGACTAGCCAGACAAGAAGAGAGCCTGTTCACGCCACAGGACTCTCCTCCTCCAGCCCTCCACCCACTCGCTCCTCTCCCCTTCTCTCTCCTAATCTCTCCCTTCCTTCTGTCGCCTCTCTCTCTTGCCTTCTCTCCTCCTCCTCCGCTATCCCCTGCTTCTTCTTCTCAACCTCTCTTTGCTTCCCCTCCAGCCTTCTGCCTCCAGTCTCCTTCTCCGTCCTTTCCCCTTCCCACAACACCAACTTCCCCAGGTGTCCCCGTTCCTCCCCTTTTATCCCTTCCCCACTCCGCCCGCCTTTGAAAACCCCTCCCTTCTCCAGCCTCGCCTTCTGACCGTCCATCGGGCTCGGGCCGGCATCAGCTGCGGGACTGAGTCCCGCTCTCCAGTGATGCCTGCCTGCGTCTCTGCCGGGCAGCGCCTGCTCCGTCCGGGGAGCTAACGCCGGTGGCTCCCACGCCGACGGCCCTGGGGTTCTTGGCTGCAGCCTCCGTCGGGCGGAGGCGAGGCCTCGGCCAACCGGGCGGGCTCGCCTCCTCCCTCCCCGACGCCTCAGTCCAGGGCCGGGGCCGCAGAGTTCTCGGCGGCGCAGGAGCTCCAGGCCTCGACGGAGGGACTCCCCGCCTCCCTCCGTCCGGGCGCCAATGGAGACCCCACGCCGGCCCAGCAGCAGAGCGGCCGGCGGCGGAGACGGCCAGCCCGAGCCCTGCGGGGAGGCTGGCCGGGCCGAGGACGCCGGAGGCGGCAAGTCCGAGGAGGGGTGGGCCCCCGCTCCCGGACAGCAGGTTGCCAGCGAACTTGCGCCGCGCCCGCAACCCCCAGGATGCTGCCCACAGACCTGATGCCGATGCCTGGGAGGGGGGCAGCTCTCGCGCAGGGGCCAGTCCGGTCAGGGTCGGCCACAGCTGGGCCAGGGAGACATGGGCGGAGTGGCTGGGATGACGCGCGTGTTTGCTTGCACACGTGCGGGGAGGCTTTCCTTGAAAAAACAGAACCAAAGGGCTGCCTGGGGAAACCTGGCCGCGGAAAGCCACGCTGCAGAACTCCCTCCCCCACCCAGGAGCCCTTCCCCTTCCCTCCAAGAGGCCCCTCCCACCTGACTGCTCCTCCCTGGGATCTCCACTCCGGAAAAGCCATAGTAGGATGAGGTCAGGGGCGTGCGAGAGTGAGGCCACTGAGAGCGCTCTGAACATGCCAGAGGCCTGCAGGGTGGGGAGAAATGGAGCCGCGCGCGGTGGGATCGGCCTTGTGTGTGAGTGACCTGGTGGCGGCGGGACTCTCTTGTGGGGCCATGCGGGGAGCCACGTGGAGCCGCAGGAGAGGAGTGAAAGAGCCGCTTGCGGCTCGAGAGCCGCGGGTTCCCGACCCCCGAGCTAGCTCAACACTGGCAGCTGTGACTGGCAGTGGCTATCCAGGATGTCAGGCAAAAAAAGAATCTCAACCCCTGCTACCCAAGGTCCTTTAGTTGACAGTGCTGTATGAAAATGGTATGTTCTATCTGTTGAGTCAGTCAGCCTGCAAGATTGCCTTGTTCTGGAACTGAGAGGATGTTGGAGGGATCAGTTATCCCTCCCCATAAAACCTGGTAATGTCCAACTCTGTCGTATTCAGTAATCGAATTTGTGACAAGGCTTTTGGCTGGGAAGCTAATAAGTGTATTTATTTTAGATATATAGAAAAAAGAAACAGATGAGCTTCATTTGTTTTGTTTGTTTTTACAATAGCAGTGAATGGGAATTGGTTAGTTAGTTGTTAGTTGATTTCTATCTAAAAATGCTTCCCACATTACAATAAAAACAGCATCATATACAGATAAAAATTCCTGAAAACATGCTTAAAACTGTAACATATCTAAAACACATACCCACCCCCTCCCTAGCCCTCCCAGATGCAGCTGGAGGACAAGTTCCAAGAAAGATCAGTGTACTGGGAGTATTTGGCATTGGTCATTCAAATGAATAAGACATCACATTTATTTTTGTATTGCTTTACCAATGCAGTAGAATTATTTTACATTGGATTCATTGGTTGGAGCAGTATATGGGGTTCCCAGAAAGGCTACGAACAGGGCACATTAATATACTTTCCAGGATCAGCACAGAGTATTCAAGACACAAAATGACTTTTTCCCAAGACAGCCTGCCACAAAACAGCCTCATAATGAGTAACAGGTGTTTTTCAGTCTTTTGAGTTACTAATGCCAAAAGTGCTATTCTGGCAATAACTGGCTTATCCTGATATCAAAGAAACAAATCTTGCTGTTTCATCTGTCAACTCATTAGACAGATCTGTGATAAAGCTTTTCTTTGGATTTCCATATATTGAAGAAGATCTCAATTGCTACCTGTACATCAACCCAAGTGTTGGGGCTCCATGTTCAAGCCTTGGAGTCAAAACCCAGTTTGTCATAGTATATTGTATAAGAAAAGCCACTGGAGTGTATATTCACAATTAAAGGCACCATATGGTACACAATAGGTTGCCTGAATACAGACATGAATTTTCCCCACTATGTGTTACCCACAGTAAAAACTTTCCAGATGTTATGTGCATATTTTTTATTGCCAAAGAATATTTTTATGGATTTTTGAATTCAGTAAGACTTCTGATTAAATATATGCATAGGATTAGGTTTCATTTGTTGCCAGACTGCCCTGTAGTGGACTAAGGGAGCCCTGTTTGGAGGACAGTGGTGTCTCTACCCATCTCAATCAACCCTTAGGGTGCCTAGCAAAGCAGTGTCAAAATGGGGAGTCCATTCTTTGCATTGGCTCAGTGTATCCACAAGGAGAAAGAACTATGTCTGGATTTGTCTCCCTCCAAATCAGCCTGCATAATACCTTACTGACAGGATTAAGTGAACACAAAACCTGGAAAGCATTCCCATCTCCAGCCCTGGACCATTCACCCCTGTAAAGACAATGGCTGTGTTAATGTGCTTGTTTGTCCAAAGTTGTACTAACCGAGTGTTTCTTTCTCTAATACCTTTAACAACTGTACCGTTTTCATTTTCATTGTTTTACAGCTGAAATTTCAACAGCTAGCTTCCCCTTTGGAGGCACTCCTGAGCTTGGAACATCAAAATGATGCCTCAGTGACCCAACCATTAATGTTGATGTCTGTGTCTTGTCTTTCCCCAGAAAGGCAGGACTTTTCTTTGTTCTGGGAAGTTAAGGATCACTTTGCATAATCCTAAGGGGCCCCTTTTCCTATGAAAAGCCCCCTCTCCCAATACCCAGTGTTCAGTATCTCCAAACACCTCTCTGTGATATTGTTCCACAACATGTTCTTCCAGAACTAAGCATGGGTCACTCAGTTCAGACCATCGGTTCATTCTGCTCCAAGATTAGGTGACTATAACCATTACTCACCAATTCCCTCATCTAATCCAGATCTTCCCCTTCACAACTGCTTATATCTTAGGACTGTGTATATTCTTCTGCATTGATTTTATTGTGTGCTTGTGTGCCCCCTTATTTCTAAATAAAATTGTTAAACTTTATTCTCTCTTTTGTGAATTTCTTGCAAAAGTTGACTTCCATATAAATAGGCAACAATCTTCTCTCGCTAATTCGCCACTCTAAAAGGGAGAGACTCCCACCACTTTGGTTAACACATGTCCCATTAAAACCTTTATAATACAATTTTTGTATCTATGTTTAGTTTTTTATTACCAGGATTTAGGCCTGACTAACTTCATCTGGATTGGGGTCAATGACTAATAACGAATTCTCAGAAACTAGTAGTGACTGTGTCAGACTGCACAGGAAATGTATGTTTAAAAAGTGCAGGTCTGTCTAAAGATATTAGTGTTTATAATCAGAGTAAGGCATAGAGGCCTAGGAACAGGGAAGCCACCTGATTAGCCATGGTTTCCCTGCACCCTGATTGGGTGAAGTATTTGATGTCACGGGGTGGGGGGGAGGAGGATATCTTCCTGTGAAGAACAATCTGAATGGCTTTTGGATCTTGAGGTTCCTTGTGTGAACAATTATCTGCCTTTGCTGTGTAAACATAACATCTATGAGGGGAGTAGTGGTAGAGTGTGAATATCTGGCTTGCTGTACAGGTGACAGTCCTGTGAGCTGTGCGTGGAAAGCAAATAATACACAGACTGGGTGTACCGTTAGTGGGATTATTATGGGGCCCAAGCTGAGGGTCCATAGATATAACCGAGGAGGGATAGATCTTCCAGGAAAAGGGAAGAAAGATCTCTAAGACCAGTTAGTCCAGAGAATTGGATTCTGCTTTATTTGCCTTAAGAGTGTGATTTATGTTTTAATTTTGGAGTTTTCTAACTCTGAGGGCTGTGTGAAGGGACTGAGTATTGTACCAGGTTTGATAGGACCCAGTGTGTACAATCCACTAGCCAGAACACTTTAAAGTAACCATACCGCTTTAAAGTAACCATACATAATTGTTAGCTGTTTTTAAATTTTATCATTCATGTTGGACACTGCCCTGAGCCCTTTGGGGGAGGGCGGTATACAAATCAAATAAATAAATAAATATAAATAAATATAGGAAATGGTGCCTTTGAGCATTGGAAGCAGACTTAAAGAAGTCTGTAAGAAGTCCAGTAGAACTGCAAGTCATTCTAATTTTGATGGGCTTTCAAATGCCTAAGAAAGGCATTATGAAAATGCTTAAAGAGCACATTCTTTTAATAGTGGCACATAATTTCACCTAGTGGTAGTTGGCTTTAATGGGATTTAGAGGTTTTCATCAACAGAAGAATTTACCATTTAGGCCTAATTCCATAAATAATCCACCTGTCTCACACATTATAGGTGCAAAAAAACCCCTTCAAGTACTAAATCAAGCCTCCAGAAACTAGGAGGAACAAAATCCTTATGGATGATCTGGTCTTAATGTGTTTGTGAGACATGGAAGGAAGCAAATGTCTGTAGCCTTGTTCCATTATGCTTTGTTTTAATTTTGCTACAACAAAGAAACATAGTTGAAGATAGAATGCATGGAGATGCTTATTTATTGGCATAGACACTATGTCAAATATCATTTGTGTGCTTATTAGTGATATTTTCCCCAGACACCAGCAAAAAAATATCAAAAGAAAAAAGTGAGGATTCTCTCTGGTCCTCACTTTCTAGAAAGCCTCGTCCTATTCTCACACTCATAAGTTTGAAACTTGCAGGACGGGAAGTTTTATTATTAACTTTAAAAGAATTTCGCTATATGTGTAACATTATATTGGTGTGTTCTTGGTACTTCTAAAGTACTTCTAAAAAAATTGTCATGTTCTTGTCAGTTGTCATGCATATGTCAGGTTGCAGGGCTGTCTCAGCCCAACCACTAAAGCTGACTTGGCAACACAATTCCTATTGTATCAGTTTCCACAAGGTATGCTTGTCCTTTGGCCAGATGAAGCAGAGGGAAATTAATGACCTGCAACCATGAAGTCAAATAAAGGTAGACTCTAGAGAATACAATCCTGAATTATATTCTGTAAGATACTGAACAAAACATAACAGCCCTGGTAACTTGCTGTGACGAACTGCTGATTAGGGGTTAATTTGAAAGTGCAGTTCTGTCAGAGCTAAAGCTAAAGGAATTTAAAGAGTTATCTTGGAACTCCACCTGATTGGCTGGCTGGTACTGCAGCTGTTTAAAAAGCCAGAGGGTGGGTGTTCATGAGCAGAGCGGGAAAAAGGACAGAAGGAGAGAACTTTGGAAGGCCAGGCTGAAAGTGAAACCTGAGCCAAGGTCCTAGGGAATTGTCATCACAAGGGCAATACTTAAATCATATGGAGGGCTTGTTTCTCTGCGGAGAAAGCACCTAGATATAGGACAGTGAGGTCTCTGAGGGTGTGTATTATCTTGTTAACAGAGTCAGGAGTGAGTTTCCAGGTGGAATACCCAGGAGCCTGCTTTGGAAAGCCCAGTTTGCCTCTCTTTTAGTGGAAGGAGTTGGTTATTTAAGTATCTGTCAAGTTCTGTGAAGGAAAGATATTCCCTGTGAAGGTAGTTTAGTAAGATTGTTAAAACTGAGTCAGGGAACTGAAGATGCCAGCCACAGATGCAGATGAAACATCAGGAGAAAATGCTACTAGAACAGGGGTAGGGAACCTGTGGCTCTCCAGATGTTCAGGAACTACAATTCCCATCAGCCTCTGTCAGCATGGCCATACAGCCTGGAAACCACACAGCACTCCATTGAGTCAGAATTCCTGAGGAGCCTTAGGGGTGTGTCCTCTCAGTCTGCGCCAGCCAGCAGTTACACTTGCATTTGTCAAGGGGCTTTCATTTGGGTACCACAGAAATAATTGATACCTGCCACAGAGAAGGGCCATCCAGATATGCCTGGCATGGCTTATCACAAATCATCTAAGAAAGTTAACTAAAGTTAGGATTTGTCTGGTTTCTTTAACTAGTGAAATGACAGCTTGTTTTGTTTTATATTTCTGTTGATGTATCTCAATACAAAACACAATGCTTAGGATCAGGTCTGTGCTTCTGATTGATGAAGTAAACATGTATTTATTTATTTTTACCAACAGACGTGTCAAAATAGCATGAATACCAAGGGTAGTCTTGGTTAATTATTTTTTTCCTGGTAGCATATGGTGCTCTCTAGTTACTGAGGTTTATTTGCTGAGAATGAAGGGAAAATGAAAAGCCACTGGGGAAACAAATCCCATAGGCAAATGATTGAATTTTTTTTTTAACTGGGCACACATTTGAATTTTGATTTGTTGTTAAGTGCTTGGCTAGATTAACAAAAATCTAGACTGCATTAATGGTTTTCTACAGCCATTAGTGGACTATACAGAAGTTGTTGAGGTTAAATGACTTGAAATGCCATAAATTAAAAATTGCTTCTGATTGTTTAATAACCCCCTTTAAACGGAATAATGCTTGGCCATTTTATACAGATTAGCAGTTCTAGTATACCAAATTTCTGCTTTTTTTCAAAAAAAAACTTGATTTGAGATCACTGAAATGGTAACTAGTAGATTGCTTGACCAGTGGGGTCTTGTCACTTCTAATGACTCCATAGGCCAGGATACTTTTCGCTTCTGATGTGCTAAAGATTCAGCCCTTTACCTGGCCAAATTAAGTCTAGAATAAGGCCTTCAGTCTTGCCACATTCAGTACAACTGAATTATTTTCAGGCCTATAAAGCAATTGGAAGCAGCTGGCAGGGAAATGACAACCTTACAGCATGTATGATGTCAACTCTAATAAACCTATAGGCACATCAGAGTCCTTCACTCACTTTCTTTTGAGTTGTGTCAACCTGAGAAAAGTGTGAGGGATTTCAGAATTTTGCTAAGTGTAATCAGAGCAAAGGCACCTGTAAACAAGGAGTTGTTAACTTCAGGAGCTTCTGATTGGCTGACAGCTAGAGAGCCAGATTTCAATCAGAGCTGTGAGGACTGAGAGGGAGTCTGAGGCAGAGAAACCTGAGAGACAGTAGTGGAATTAGATGCTCTGCTCTATGAATGAGAAAGGTTTATTTTTGTGATGGGACAAATCAGGCTGACCGGGCAGTTCATTCGGAATTCACAATATAGCAAGTATAACACTGGAAAACACTGGTTACTGTTTTACCTCTGGGGAATACCCTGAATAAAAATGAGTTAGGAGGCTTATTGATCAGTGCTATACACACAGAGAGAAAGAATGGATTTATTCTGAAGGGAATCAGAAAAGAGAAATCCTACTCAAATCTAGGGCTACTTCCGCACAGCAAATGTATAACAGATTGCAGCTGGGATAAAGTAACCCATATTCTTGTTTTTGCATTCACATGTATATGTGGAGGCAGCAATTGGAGCCCATGGAAACAATCCAGGTTGCTGTTGCACCTTCAAATGGAGGCACGTCTATTTTTTTTATTTACTTCCCACCAATGCGTAGCTATGCAGTCATGCACAAATGAACCCCCACAGCCATGCTGATGTCTCACGATATGACCATCTGCACCTGCGTAGCTAAGCAGATGTAAGCCGTGAAATTAAATGTGTGAACGGACATATCTGAGGACAGATTGCCCTTAGTGTGAGGAAACATCTGCTAGGGTATCTTTCACCTGAGGGTCAATAGAGAACTCTGTTCAGAGAGGAAAAGAGAAATGTGTTCTAATAACATCTTAATAAGTCTTAAAACCTGACAGATTGGCAAGATTTTGGTTTTTTAAGGAGTGTCCCAGATATGGACATCTAACTGCTCCATGTATGCTCTATTGGATCATAATGAGGAAATTAAATCAGGTATTAAAAATGAAGATAACTTGTCATACCAATGTTAATAATTAGAAGTCTCGTGAGGTTTTTTTAGCTGTTTAAGATTAACATATTTTTCCAGTAACAGTTGCTCAAGCTGTGTATTTTCCAAAGCAGATGAGGTGTTCACAGTCACTTCAAAGAGGTTTTATTTATGATTCTGTGCTAATATTTGAACACAGTAATTGCAAAGGCATCAGTGATTTTCAGCAAGGCACTGGAATACAGCTTTGGTATGAAGCAACTGAGAAATGTTGGCAAGAAGAGACGTGCAAGACACTTATATAGAAGATTTATTGATTATAACCTGTAAAGATTTAACAGAATTCGATTCTGAATTGCTGAAATATGTTCTCCATTTATAGAGGAAGCAGACTTTAGGGCAGTTAAAAATAGTTCACAAAACTGACTACCTTCAGAACACTAGGTCAATTTGTAATCTGTTGGATAAAATCAACATGTTGATTTAGGGAAACATGGTGATATAGGGAAAACACTCAGTACATATAGATTGGAAATCCTTCCTTTCTTTGTCCTGCCCTCCTTCTGGTCTAATACTGATTTCCATACTTGACTGTAAATATTTGGCCAGTGGTTTCTCAAGGCTTGCACTGCTTTTACTACTGGTACAACACACAGTTATGTCCAGCAATAAAATGTTATTGATCTTAGGAGAACAAGCACAAATAGAGATATTGGACTTCTCCAATTTATATTAAATATATAAATCTCCATGTTCCGGCTTTAAAACAGAAAGTTTAACAGAAATTTATTATTAATTTTAGTATGCAAATTCTGATTTTAATTTGTTTAAAATGTTATATGTAGAAACATATACTCAGAGGTGGGATTCAGCCAGTTCGGACCAGTTCGCTAGAATCAGTAGCTAAATTTGTAGCTAATTTGTTGAACCAATAATCCCACAGCAAAGAGGCCCCACTGCCCCCACCCTTACAAGGGAAGGAAAGAAGGGCTGGTGGCTGGGGCTTCCTTCCCACAGTGGCCGCCCGACTGACTGGGGGTGAGGCAATGGTCTTTGCCTCATCCACCCGCCAGCCGGGTGGCCTCCACACAAGGAGGAAGTCCCAGCCAGCCCCCAGCCAAGGTTTTCATGAAAACTAGATGCTGTTCAAATTATGGGAGTTTTTCATGACTGCTTCAAGGAAGTTGCAAAACAGATCATGAAGACAATTGCCCCACCAGTTTATTTCCAGCATCTGGCTTTTTTCCTTGAACAGAGAGACAGAGGCATAGCTAGGGAAAATGGAGCCCAGGGCAAAACCTGAATTCCCCCCCCCCATGGGCGGCTGGCTTTCTCCCCCCACCCCCATGGGCAGCTCTGGAGCTACCCTCTCCAGCTCCCTCCACCTTTCATCTTAATGAGGATAGGGGGAGGGTGCAGAGGAATGGCTTGGAGTGGAAGACGATGGAATGGAGTGATTTGGGATGGTGAGAGGGTTGAAAGGGGAGGCTTGGGTGGGAAGGGTGGAAAGGGGAGGGTTCTGGTGGAGCAGGGGGACAAGCTGAAGTCTGGGGTGGGGCAGGGTTGTAAAGTAAGGCTTGAGGTGCAGAGGGTTGAAAGGGGTGGCTAGAGGTGGGGGAGGATTAGGAAGTGATTATTAAGGTGGGCAGGGCAGCAAGGTGTTGCTTGGGGTGGGGAGGGTGGCAAGGTAAGATTTGGGGTGGTGGGAGGGTTGACAGGTTTGGCTAGGGATTGGAGAGGGGTGGAAGGTGAGTATTGGAGGTTGGAAGGTGAGTATTAGGATGGTGGAGGGTGGGAAGGGATGGCTGGGAGTGGGAAGGGTGGAGGTGGCTAAAGGTGAGGGAAAGTAGCTAGAGGTGGGGGGAGGGTGCCAAGGGAGGGCTAGTGGTGGGGGAGAATGGAAGTTTAAGAGCAGGAGCTGGTGAGAAGGCCTCTGGTGGGGCCCCTGCAGCCTTTTGGGGTGGCAGGGGGTACAGGATGGCTTCTTCAGGGGGATCTGCAGGCCCGGATGGCCTTTTGGGGTGGCGAGTGTATGTGTGGGAGGGGGGTCTGCCACGCCTCCTGCTGCCCACTGACCTGCCAACGGCTGGGTTCATGGGGTGGCCAGGCTCAGCTGGCTGGGCAGACTTTCTGATCAGTGGTCCTGCTGCTACTGTCCTAGGCTGCGCCGGTTCCTGCTCTGAGCGGACGTCTCAGCCTCCAGCTGGCGCCTGTGCAGTGCGCTGCACTGCATCCCCTCTGCCTTGGGAAGCAACGGCAGGGGCGCTAGTCAGAAAGTCTGCCCAGTTGCATAAAAATACTACAGTGTTGTGGAGAAACGGGGATAGCCTGCTTCCCAGAATTATCCAATCTGGGGTAAACAACATGTGTGGGAAACCTTATGTCTTCCACACAAACAATTATCTGAAATATCATGTTGAAGTCATAGGCCTACAGGGGAATCCTAGTGAATGTACTTGTCTGAGCCAGCCACCAGTTTAAACCAGGCTGATCATCGCCAGGTATGTATAGACTCCATGTAAGTTTCCACAATGGAGCAAACTGCACTTCCTGAGACCTTTTCAGTTAGGGAAAATGTAGTAGAAAGGTTCAAGTCTCCCTCCATGTGTGCTACAGTCCTCGACCAAATTGTCCACTGTGTGTATGAGAACTGAACTGCAAGCACAGAACTCTGGAGTGCCCTGTGAGGAACAGAGCAAATGCAAGGGAAGCATTAATTAAGCCCTGAGGTACTAGTACATGGAACAGGAGTGATTCATTCTGATGAAATTAGACCTAATTTGACTTGTCTAGGGCTTGTGATAGACTTGTAAAATGTGTGATTTCCCCCTTCTAATTTTCATGCTACAATGATATTCCCTGGTTTTTCAGCAAACAGTCCATTTTTGTTTGTCTGTTCAGGTTTTTTTTTTTTGGGGGGGGGGTCCCATTTTCTAAGCACACACAATCAATGTGTTGTAATAAATCAGAATAATCTAATAGAGAGAAATATATTTTTCAAGTGAATTATTCATTTTTAAAAATTTATTTCATTTATACCATGACCTCCCCAGGAACACCCAAAACAGCTTACATCATTCTCCTGTCCTCCATTTATGCCTCACAATAACCCTGTGTGGTAAATTAAGCTGACGGTGTGTGACTAGCCCAAGGTTGTCCATCAAGTTTCCATGGCAGAGTGCAAAAATCAAACCTGGATCTCCCAGATACTAGTCTGCATGGTTTGTATGTTCCTGTAGCGCAGATATCCTCCACCCTGGATAGTTTGGCCAATTGTTTGGAGGTCATGATGAAGTGGCTGAAATTAAACCCATCTACAATGTCCATTTTCCTATTTCTTTGCAAATAAACATAAAAAATGTAAAATAATTTCTGTCTATTCCTCTCTTTCTCTATATTTTGCTTCCACAAGGAATTTAATTCCAACCCCCTTTATAATTTCCCCTAAAGTAGTACGTCCGAGCTTTATAGCAGTTTTGAAGGGCTACACAGTCCTGAGTAAATTACTAGTTTGGGATCCCAGGTTACATTTAGCAAAATAAAATTTCATTTAAATATGTTATTTGGCTTAAAGGTTTCAAGAAATAATTTACAATAAATAAAACAAACTGAGGTGATTTTCACTCTCTCACTCCTTCGTATCTCTGAGACAATATTAGGATTTGACTTTTTTCTAGTCTCTCAAGGTTTCTACCTATTTCTTTGGCAATTCTACACTTCATTTAATATGACAGCCTCTCTCTCAGTACAGCACAGATTTTCAGTTTCCAGCACAGACTTCATTTAACATCTCTCTCCCCCAAGTTTTAAACACTCGGAGTCCCTCTCAATTCTAGCACAGACTCTTCACAGTCACTCTCCAATGTCAACCAATCACCTCATTCTCTCATCCCCTTTCACCTCCCTTCCTTCTACAACTTAATTTTCATATTTTAAAAAACCCACACAGAACCACAGAACATTTTAAAACATTACATCATTGAAGATGGCAGTCCTGTAACTGGGCTGGGGAGACTTGCGATAAATTTCCCACCTTCCAGCTCTTCACAGAACGCTGTTAACTTCTATACGGAACTTCAAGAGTTTGGTGTGATCCTTGATGTGTCCTTATCTATGGAGGTACAGGTCAAGCTGGTATTTTACTTTGCCAAGACAGGTTACTGGCTGCCTACTTGTCATGCTCTGGCCTAGCTACAGTGACTCATGCAATGGTCATCTCTCTACTGGATTACTTTTAACTCAGTCTATTCAGGGCTGCCATTAAAACTGATCCAGAAACTCCAACTGATTCAAAATGCAGTAGTATGAAGCTTTTTGAAGATACCATGGCAAGAGCATATCCATCCAGTTCTCTGCCAGCTGTGCTGGCTTCCAGCGGAGTACTGAATCAGATTAAAGATTTGGTAGTCACCTTCAACGCCCTACAGTCTGAGACCTTCATATCTCTAAATACACCCCATCTCTAAATATATCCCAAGAGAGCACTTTGCTCTACGGATAACAACTTGGTGCAAGATGGAGCTGTTTTGCCAGGCCTATTAGTATGAATGCAAGGCATGAGAGAATGCTGCCATCTGCTGTCCTGGAGAGCAGGAACAAAACTCTGAGTGCTGTTGCAAGAGTGTATACAAGTAATCGGGCCAAGCTGAAGAAACCCCTGAGACTTGCCAGAGTTTGGTTAGCCCAAAAAATATTTTTGCACTGAGTTATGGTTTAAGCAAATGAGCTAATTTGCAATGATATGTAAAGATTTAAAGTGACCACATCACTTATATTGTTTAAAAGTGATCTGCTGTATTTTTATGTTTATAAAGCTAATGTCTGTATATAAATGAATTATCTAATAGAGAATCTGAATTATGAAATTATAAATATACTTGTATCATAAGAGACTGGGGAGGAGGAACCAAATCTTATGTGTGTTTGATAGTTTGATAGCCTTGGGTGCAGAGTGAATTGGCTGACTATGTTAAATGCACCCACCCCAAATTAGATAGTACTGTAGTTGATAGCAGCAAACGTATCGAAGATCGCTGGCCTCCCTTTCACCCTCCCTTTCCTGGCTTCTTCCCTTTCCCTTCAATTCATTTTCCTTAGAGATTGATTACTGAGGTGCAATAGCATATGTAGAATTGGTTGTTTACATTTTAATTGTAAAATCTATTATTGTAAGCCACCCTGAGCCCACTTAAGTACCAAATTAGATAGTATTGTAGTTGATAGCAGCAAACGTATCGAAGATCGCTGGCCTCCCTTTCACCCTCCCTTTCCTGGCTTCTTCCCTTTCCCTTCAATTCATTTTCCTTAGAGATTGATTACTGAGGTGCAATAGCATATGTAGAATTGGTTGTTTACATTTTAATTGTAAAATCTATTATTGTAAGCCACCCTGAGCCCACTTAAGGGGAAGGACAGCCTATAAGTCAAATTATAAATAAAAATAATAGAAGTATATAAGTATTTTCCTTCTGTTACCCTTTGTATAAACTGGTGTAAATAGATATTTTATTTCATGACAATTTATTTTTCCTGCTACAATGTTAGAGCACCTGCCTAAACTATTTGTCAAACCTTCTTTAAAGCTCAGTTGCTTTTTCCTTTCAGCATCTTAAGCAATGAAGAAAAACATCAGAAATTGTTAGCATTAAAAGGGTTTTCAAGCTGGAAGCAAGCCTCTTTTTTTCTGCTTGTCCCTGGGCACCAAGTGTTATCCACAAAAAAATCAAATTTATTATCTACATACAAATAACTTTTATATAGCTTTACAATTTAAAGCCTTTACTGACTGATAAAAATGTGTTATGGCCTTCTGGAACAGATTCATGCTTAGTATTTCCAACTGTAAAATAATATTTATGTACAATTCATGACATGGTGTTTTTCTGCAAGTGTTGCTGCAGTTCTTTGGATTTTATGACAAATGTTTTGTATTTATTTTTAAATTATTATTATCCCCTTGTTGCTTCACCAAGCATTTTTTTTAAAGCATGTCTACAAACCAATATATATTTTCCTTTTGGGGGTGGAGGGAGAAATGGTTGGAAATGCTTGCTGGTAATACTGTTGCCTTTACAGTCACCCCAAGTAAGCTAATAAACTTGTTTGTCTGAAACAATTTTTGTAGAATAAAATAGCCTAGTAATTTTACTGATAGTATTAGTCACTAGTATGAGAACAAGAAGATATATCTAACAGATGAAGCTGCAATTGGAAATGATGGTCAGAAACTGGAGCAAGGGAAAGTAATACAGTACATTTCTAGCATAAGGCTTCTTGGTCTAACTGGTAGCTGCTGCCGCACTGCCCAAGACCAGTGTCAATATACCCTATTGTGGGGGAGCTATCAGGGTCCAGGGCTTCTGGCTTGGCCCACTGTTGCTAACTCCCCACCCACCCACCCACCTGCAAGTGCTCTACCAACTATGCTCCCAGCTGCATGCACAGCCATTGCCACCAAAGAAATACTAATCTTATTTTTCTAATATCTGACTAACCTCCTCCAATGACCATCTTAATTTGCATTTGGCACTGTCTAGAAGCTGTGATTAAGTATGTGTCCCTCTATCTCTGAGCACTCCCAATCATAGAACATTAAGCCAAGTGTCCAACCATTAATTTTAACTAGCCAGCATTTAACTTGAATGCTCAACATTCTCCTGTCTTTCCCCCAGAAGACTAGAATCTCTTTTGTCCTGGAAGATTAGTGTCAATTAGCATAACCTGAGGGGCCATTTCTCCCTATATTTAACCTCCTGACTCAGTGTTCACTATTCTTCTGGGCATCTATCAGTCTAGTTGTTACTGTCCCCAATGCATTGTCTTTCTTTTTCTACTAGAGCTCAGCATGGGTCACTGAACTCTATTCCACTCCTAGACCAGGTAATTATCACCTTATTCCCCCAAACTCTTTGCTTTTCCAAATCTGTCCACTCAACTCTATATAAATCCTAGGACTGTGTAAATTCTCTGATACTTTGGTTTGTGTGCTTGTATGTTTATTACTTTACTGTTTATAATAAAAATTATTAAACTTTTACTTTGCTCTCTTGTAGATTTCTTGAAAAAGCTGATCTTTGTAAAAGTTGGCATATCCAATCTCTCATTAAAGCAGTCTGCCCTTTACTAATTCCCCAAGCAGACCCAAGCATTTTGGGTAACACAGAAGGCAACATCAAGGGAAGGCATTAGCCTCCATACCCTATTTGTTAGCTCTCCTGGGTAGCTAGTTAGACATTGTGTAAATCAGAATGTTGGATTCAATGAACCAACTGGATCTGAGCTTATTCGAGCATTTTTATGTTTCCTTACCCATTATACAATAGTTGTGAACATATGCCATTTGAGGGCCCAGTATGAAGATTCCAAATGAATTACCTAGAAAATCTGATATTACCTACCGGTAATTCGGAATCTGTCTCACTAAGGGCAAATTCATGTATCTCTGTCTGAGATAGGGAAAACAACTTTCACAAGATGACTTTACCATTTCATTGTCCCTGGGACAGCCATAATTTGCCACCCATATAAGAAATAATTGAAGTTTTATGATAAGAGAGAACATATCAATGAGAAAATGAAGCATTGAAGGCTAAAACAAATAGCACCTCAACTACTAATGTGCAAATCATCAGTGAGTTTCATTTTCTAGACAATGAGTTTGGTTTACTTGGAATTCCTCCTTTCTGCCTATCTTTAAAAGTGTGAGAGAATGTGATTCACTGGACTTATGGTGGCATAAAGCATGTGGCATCTACTGCTGAGACCTTTGTTATTCATTCTCTTCTCTGCATTAAAAAGAGATTTATCTGAGTGAGACTGAGTGAACATTGATAGCTTGTTTGTCTCACTAGGCCCTGCACACATTGGAGAATGATTGAAAATTCAGTACATTCCAGGTAGCACCTATAAACATCCCACCCATGTTAGGTATCAAATAGAGTATTAAAAAGCCACACCAAATTAATACCATCGGTATGGAGTTTCCTGTCACAGCAGTTATATGCTGAGTGAAGATTGCTTGGTGAGAGGTACCACTGTCAAAAAATACAGAAGGATATACAAAAGGAGATTGTGGAGTATCAAGGAATGGTAGTGCTGCTGCATATTCAGACACCATCTCTGAGCTCTTAGTAACCAGGTCTAGGGCAGAACCAGGCAATCCTACTTGTGTAACTTAACACTTGTTGCAGTTTATTGCGTTGCTAGGTCATTCTTTATCTTCTTTCAGCTAGTGACATTTTTGTTGAGACAGCAGCTGTAGGCATAGAAATGAGGCAGAAAAACCCATCTCCTAAAACAGAAATTATGTAGAAGATTTCTGAAAAGTGTTTTGCTCAGTTCAGATTAGGGGACTTTAGGAAAGGAAAAGGGGATTTAATCTTTCAGACCCCAAAATTGACATCAGTATATCAGGATGCTGGCAATTCCTCCCCCCCCCCCCCCCCGCCACACACATATACACCCACACCATTTCCTTTTTGTTTTTATCCCAAAGTTCAGCTGAACTTGGCAACCCTAGAAAAGGAATTGTCAGTGTTCCCTAATGGCTGCGATTATTTCCATGATGGGAGACAATTGGTAGAAGATGTCTTTGTTGAAGTAACCTATCTGAGTTTGGGAAAGGTGATTCCTTCCAGGCTGAGGGCAGGATAAGGCACGTATATGATGAATTAGAATCAGTGAGAGGAGGAGTCAGATTACTGTGAGTGGGCTGAAACACCTCAGGAGCACAGAATCTCTCAAGGAATCTGATTTTTTTAAATGATACTTACTTCGTTTGTATTATATTGATATTAACTTTTTAAATCTTCCCTGAGTCTCTGAAAAAGCTAAAGTATAAACTAATAGTGAATACTATAAAAACTATTCAGAAAATGTCCAAATGTTACCAACAGGAAAATAAACAAAATATTTTCCAGAAGTCATGTTGCCTAGCTACACTGGCTCCATGCCTGGACACGGAGACTTGTGTGGTTCAGAAGCTTCCATAAGGTTCACAGAGAACGCATACGTATGTTTGTGCCAATGCTATATGGTTTCCCTCTTGTTTATGCCTTTCCCAAGGATTCAGCATTAAAAGCCCCTTTTAGAAGTTGAATTTAGTGATGTGCCCGCAAGCTGCCTAGGATGTTAGTTTAGTTAGGGTTCTTCCAGTTAGTTTAGGTTGGTTTCGTTATTGTTAGATTTTAAGAAAGTTTCATGCCAATAAGTATCTGTAAAGTCTTGCCCATAAGTATAAGTACATTACGTGTTTATCCTTTAAGGTTTCCCTAATGCTTTTGAAAGTTTAGAAATGTTATGTTTTGAAATTTGGTGAACTGTGCCCGATGGCCAAAGCAGTGGCCAGAAAAGGTTGCATATTAAGGGACAAGGAAAACTTAGTCCTGGAATCTCAGTTTGGACCAACACCCAGGTAATCCCACCTTCACCAACAAAAGGACCTTTGATTAACAAAAGGATGTCACCCTGTTTTGCCTATTGGACTGTTTCTGAAGTTTTACTCTTCAGGATCCAGAAGCTCATTGGACTATTGAAGTTTCCAATTCTAGGATCTCAAGACCCATTGGACTATTGAAGTTTCCACTTCTAGGATCTCAAGATTCATTGGCAGCCTTTTCTTTTGGGACTTAATCCCATCAGCAAAAACAAAAGACTGTCTTCCTCCTCTTTGTTTTAAATTGTCTGTATTACGTGGCAGGGGACTGCCCCCTTCCTCCTCTGATCAGGTGAAAAACTGTATAAAAAGGGCTGTGTTTCATTCTGTACTGGGCAGTCTGGCCTGGAAAGAGCTTGAAATCACAATAAAGAACCTCTGCTCTGAAGGCAGCCTGCCTCTGCATCCACTCACTGCTGCCAAAGCTGAAATCACTATTGCTCATTGCTGACAAAGCTGAAATCACTCTGAAATCACTTTCTAATTACCCCTTGCTGTGGGTAACACAAAGACACTAAAAGCAGAGCAAAATTTGTATTGCCCCCAGAGGGAGGGATGAATGGCATGTCAACAAACACACAACTTATTAAAATAAACACAGACACTTTATTTGTGGTAATAAAATTGGCCATAGCCATAGCGTTTATTGGCAGGAAGACAGAAGAGCGTGGCGCAGCATGGGGGTCTGATCTGATAGCTGGGCAGCCAGGCAGGCTGACCCAAAGCAGCTTTCCTCAAAACCCGCTGTTTGAGGAAAAATGAACTCACCCTTTTGAGTTAACAGGAGGGTAAGTAGCAATGAAAGGAGGATTTTCAGACGGGCCGGAGGGCCGCATTCTGAAGAATCCCCCAATTGCTGAGGGCGGGCGCAAGCTGTCTCAACCCAAGCAGGGTTGCCAGACCCCAGGCTTGCTCTACCCCTACCTCATAAGGAGGTTCCCAAAGGGGGGCAAGCAAGCAGCTTCCCCAGGCAAGATCAGCTTCCACCATGAAAACCGGGCCACAGAGCTGGGCAGGGAAACCCTGCTCCCGGGCCTAATGTTCCTTAATCTCCCAGCCAATCATTGCACAAGCTACCCCCGCAGGCTATGGAGCCAGAGGTCCATGCCCCAATCGGACAGGATGTGAACCCCATCCGGGTACAAATAATGCTCTAAGTCGCGGAGAGATGTCCTGGTGCCAAAATGCACCTGCCGCCTCGCCCCTAAAACCTGTAGCGTGAAACAAGTTCTGCATGTCTTCAGCCTGATGCTTTGGAGATCCACCTGCCGGGGGCTCCTGGCCCCCTCGGCCATGATCGACGCTTCTAGCAGCTTTGACCAAAAGAATAGTGTAGTGTGCCAGGTAGCCAGTCTTTGATGATTTGTAAGTCCTCCAGGAATGGAATGCAGCAAGGCAATGCGCTTTCAGTAGAGGGCAAAATCGTTCTTCCCAGGTGGGGATGACGATGGCCTGTGGAACTCCCTGCTGTCGGCTTGCTCTCCTCAAGAGTGGGTCCGCAAGAGAGAGGCTCCACCGCATGCCCTCTTGAAAGTCCTATCCAAGAGATGCGGGCTCTGCCTTGGAAGCTCCGAGGAAGTTGCGGCCCCAGCCGGAGTGAAGCAGCATAACGGGATGCCTGCAGAAGACGCATGCTGTGCCCAATCACCTATATGTTGTTGGTCCGACCGGGCCTGCAGAGAGGGACTGAAAGACAAGAGCGTTAGTGTGGAGGGCAGCAGTGGGCCCGACGTAACCCTCTTTGAAAGCATTTTCAGGAACGGCCAGCTGCCCAGGGACTGGATCCGCTCGGCCAGCCGGGAGTGCGCAAGCGGGAGGCAGCGGTGGTGGCGTCCCCAATGCAGAATGAAAGGTGCAGGCCATAGGACTGGTGGGGGAGCCCCAGCTTCACAAGGCAGAGACGGAGAACACTAGCCGCGACCTGGATAACGCAGACAGGCAGGTTCCTGGCCCCTGTGAATGAGCAGTGGGCCCGCCGACTGAGGACGGGCGGCCAGGATAGGCCGCCGTTATCAGCTTAATCGGGCAGTGGGGAGCCGGAGTGGATGGGCCCTCATGAAAATAGGGGTGCCCCTGGCAATCTGGTCGGTTTTGAACGGGCGAAGAAATATGCGAGAAATGCCCCTGGCCCGATAAGTCTACATCACTGAGGGGCCGAAGGCCGCTTCCGCTGGCGATCACGCCCGTTGAGGGCGGCAACTAATTCGCTGCTGCGGAAAGCCCCAAAAGAAGGCTAGGGAAAATGTGGCCTTGAACAGTAGGGTCTCCAGATTTGCCTCCGTTGCAGACCCCGGGAGGGCAGCCAACAGCCGTTGCAAAAGAGCTCCCATCGTGATAGGGCGGGCGGCTGTTACATGACCCGCCGAGGGAACACATCTGGCCCAGCCTTTGACTGCTTGCCTGGCCAGGAAGGAACGGGAGGGGTCTGGGAGTGAAGAGGCTTTGCAAAAGAAAAACGCAAAGCAGCAGCCAAAAAACAAGCCGGAAGCGGTCTTAGCTGAACGGCCTGAGCATTGCAGATGGTCCAAGTAATGCAAGATGGATGCCTCGCCGAAGGCTCCTGGAAGCCTGGTCCGTGGTGAATGCCTTTTGAAGGACAAAAGGCATGTAGAGCCCGCGGTGAGTAGCTTCAAGGCGGCTGTGGCTGGAGCCAAGGAATCCAGCACCCTCATGGCTGCATGCGCTGCTCCCAAGGACTCCAGAGCTTCGGAGGGGAGGGGCTGCCGGCTGTCGGCGGGGCCTCGGGGGCCAGGGACCTGAACACTCCCATGCATGTGAGCCCGCTGACAGGGCTGCCTGGGCGATATTGTTGTCCAGGACCTGGAACATGCTGGGCAGAAAATCGAGATGTTGTTAATTAGGCAACAGGTTACCAGCCGCCTGGGACCAGGCGCGATGACCCGCTCAGAAGCGACAGGACTTTGCTTGTTGACCACGCTCACAACGCGCTGGCCAGATTGTCACACCAGAAGTTGACCCGATGATTTCCATGGGCTTTTAAGTAAGGCTTCCAAATCCATACCGCCCGTCACTATGGGAAAGAGCTCCAGAAAAGTTAGGTTCTGACAGGATGCCAGCCGGCCCCCAAGCTCTGGCCAGGGCTGGGGCAATACACCACTGGCCCCCCGGAAAAATAAAACTCCAAAGCCCCAACTGCCCTCGGGATGCATCTGGACTGGACCTGCAAGCTGTTCCTCAGTGGAAGATGTCGACTCGCCAGATGGACACCTGCTATAATGGGCAAGCGAACTCCTGCCATTAACACTGCTAAGTCTGCCTTGATGCCTCTCGTGAAGCCTGATGTGGTGGTGCTGAGATGCTTAACTCCCCTGGTGGACTGGGCTAGGCGTGGGCGCAGAAAGGGCGCCAGGGGAGACTCACCCGACAAGCGGTGACCTAACACCACCTGTAATCTCCCTTTTGAGGGTGCACTTGCTCTTAGGCAAGAGCGGGTTCCCCAATGTCAAGGCTTGAAGCTTGGAAAGCTTGTCCTGGGGAGGCGTAGAGGTGCCAGCATACAGCTGCCTTCAGTGTAATACCTAGGGTATACCAAGGATGTAGCCGGACCCTGGGCGGTCTTCCCTGGGCGCGCCAATGGGACTCCCCGAGCATGCTGGAAAGGCGCTGGAAGGCAGCTAGCCCCCTCTACGCAGTCACCAGTTCCGCCCGGTGAATAGGAAAGTCATCCAGGTAGTGAGTGATGAGGGGGCTGATGGCGTGATGTCTCCCGCTTTACGCAGCCCATTCTAAGAACGCATTGAAAGCTTCGAATGCGCGACACAAGACACCGCACAAGCTTCCATCGTGGCATGGCTTTGTCCACATACCAGCCCCCGCTGAATTTGAAACCCCAGCAGGCAGAAATGCGGACGGGGTGGATGGGGAGTAGGCGGAAAGCGGACTGAATGTCGCACTTTGCCAAGAGAGCCCCGGCCGCAGGAGCGGACCAAGCGCAATGGCGTGGGTCCAGTGACGCATACCTCACGCGAACTTCCAGGGCCGGGTCAATGAAATCATTAACCGAGTTGCCCCGGGGGTGCAGGAAAGATTGTGAATTCAGCCTGAATTCCCCAGGAGTTTTCTTGGGGACCACCCTGGCGAGAAACCCGCAGGTTGGAGAACGGTGGGGAGGGGAATCGGGCCAGCTATCCTGCCCGCTTCCGCCCGCCTCGCTTTGCTAACTTGCTAGCCACCACTAGTGGCATGTCCCTGGCTGGATTTCAGGTTAAGCTGCCATCGGTAGCTACCCTGGGGCCAGTGTAGGGGATGCGTAAACCAAACAGAAAACCCTCCCGGAGAAGATTTGGCTGCTGCTCATGTTGGGGTAAATCCAACCAGGAACCTGGAGAAGAGTGGGAGGTGTGAATGGGGGTCTGGGCCAAGGAGAGGAGGGAGCCAGGTATGCGTCCAGGAATCAGTTGGCGCCACCTGCTGGGGTGCTGCCCGATCCACCTTCCACTCCTGTTGTTAGGAACCTGGGGCCCGGATCGGGAGCTGGGCGCTGAGAGGGTGGGGGCCTTTACACCCTGGTGCAAGATCCCCGGAGTGAGGGCCTCGAACAAAACTCGCAAATGTGCTTCAGATATTTGCAGTTAACCCGCGAAAGCACTTCTGCCAGCTGTTAAATTCCCAGCAGAAAAGCCTGCTGTCACCTCTGGTCCCGGCCCTCTTTTTGAAAGCGGCCTGCTGCTGCCGGGCAAACGGTTGCACCGAATATGTCCATGCCGGGTTGTACAACGCATCCCAGCGGGCATTAGGAGAGTAGGAAGCACTCTTCCGGAACTCATCATCATAACTGAGGGCGGCAGCATCACCCGCTATGGAACGAGCACGGAGGACATGGCATAGATGGGAGATCAGCTGCCATGCTCTGGGTGGATAAGCTGCTGAAATGAGCCTGGCGTATTCAGAGAAACCCCCCAGCCAATTGTCAAAAGACCTTTCGACCTTCCTGGATGCCCGGGCAGGTTTGGACTGTTTACCTGCCAGCCCAGTAGGGCCAGCGGGCCGGACAAAATCAAAAATGTCCACAAAATAACCGTTCAGAGCGCGATCACGAAGCTTCTTAGATATATGGAAGCCAGGTGGATCAGGGAGCAAGCTGAAGCTGACCACGCTCGGGGGGGGGGCGGGGGGGCCTCCACTGCCGCTCGGAGGGACAGGTCTCTCCTCCTAGCAATGTTTGGGGGGGAGTGGAGGAATGGCCTCACAGGCTGCCCAGTATGCACCGTCTGAATGCACCAACTCATCCTCAGATGAATACTCACTAGTGGACGACTGGTCCTCCGGTCTGCAATGGCCGCAGCAACGCGACGACTTTCTGGACCTCTTTGTCTTTGGGTGCACCACCTGCGGCTGCACTGAAGCACCCTCGTCCTCTGAAGAAGTGGAGGCCTGGTCCTCAGCATAAGTGTCCTGTGGGGGAACAAGAGAAGACTCCCCCTGCCAGGGGACGTCCTGCCCAGCCCCAGGAAGTGTAGGGGCGTTGGGGAGCCCCAGCGGACCCCCCAGGGCGACCAGCGAGGGTTCTGGCCATACCCTGAACGAGCAAGTTACTCATTTCAGCCCATGAGGAGTTGCCTAAAGCCATGGCTGGGGCGGGGCTGCCATGATCCCCCGGGCCAGCAAAGCTGGCAGCAATGGCCCGGCTGGAAACAGCGGCAGCCTGGTGCCGGCCCCATATGCCAGAGTGGAACCACCCACTTCCCTCGACCCCCAGCTGCCAGGACCGATTTGGGCAAGTACGCTGGGCCCTCTGGGTTTGCACCTGTGGGGGCGACACTGACGCAAGCTTTCTCTCCGGACAGGAGGGAGCCATCCCTGCATCTTCCGTGCAGAGGGCTGGGAGAGGCCGAAGGCTTGGCACCCTTGGACCTGCCACCCTTGGGCTTGTTGTCGCCTCTTTGAGGCGCTGAGGGGCCGGCCGAAGGAGGAGAACCCTCCCCGGGCACGCGGCAGAGCTTTGGGAGAACGCCGCGGCGCTATCAGGCACCGGGCTGTGATGGCCACAGGGAATGCAACGGCAGGCGGCGGGATGAATGAAGAGTCCAAACCGCTCTGCCCCTCGCCCCCATTCTCCGGAGGACCGGCAGCCTGCATTATGAAAAGAATGCGGTGCTTTTTGGAGCCGCCGCTGCGCGTGCGTATGAGGCCGCTGCCGGAAAAGGCAATAGAAAGGCAGAACGATGTGGCTGGGATCCCCCGAGGGAACGGATGGAACGCTAGCGAGGCTAGCCGAGGCAAGGGAAGCACGCGATGGGAAGAGGGGGAGGGAAGAAAGAGTAAAGAGAGGAAGCCACTCACGGACAGACCCAAGAGCTGCCGACGATCTCGGCAGCGAGCGAAAGAGGGCCTGCACGTGGCCCGTCCCCAGTTTAAATGGGGAAGGGGCGGTCTGGGCGGCTGACGCCAGGGCTCTGCAGCCTGACGTCACCCCCAGCCAATCAGCAAGCGAGGCCGTGCTGGCCTCATCACTGGGCAACGGGCCCGCCCCCACCCAGCAGGAAGAGGCAGAGGAGCTTAATGGCCGCCCCCTTTCCCTGGCTGCAAATGGCGGCCGCGGTAAGTCGCGGGCCGCCTCCTTATGCTGCATTTCCACCCAATTCAGGATCCCCAAAGTGGCGAACATTTCCTTCATAAAAATCCTAGGTTGTGGGTTAAGGAGTGTCTCTTTTTCCTTCTGCCTTCTTTTTCCATCTGTGCTATATGAAGCAGACATTAGAAAATTATCATACATTGCTAGGTTATCTTGCTTCCAAAAAGAACCAACCTAGGAAGCACAACTTCTGGAACTTCTTGCCACTTGGACAAGTGGGGAGCATGCAATTGTTTATTGCAAATATCTTGCACTTGTTTCTCATCCATATGAGCAACACTCTGGTTTTCTGAACTTGAGCTAACTGTTACTTAGCTAACTGTAGGTAACTTAGCCAACACCTGTAAATTCAAAGCATGCCTCCTTTTGATAGCATCCTTCTCAATAAATTCTTTTCAGTAAGAAGGGGAGGAAAGCAGTGGGAGGAGGATCAACAAATGTGCCTTAAAGTTCTGCATTCCCTTCCAACAGAATGATAATTCTGTCTGGTAATTCATTTCTCTGCTGTGCTTCTCTGAGAAAGAAATAAACATTATTTCTTTATCTCTGTTCATTATGTTCTTTCTCCTCCTCTCCTTCAGGCCTAGCTATTTATGTAAGCCACTTGCTGTGTCTTGTCTGAAACTCCTGCACATGAAAGATGGGATTATTTCTTAATCACAAGTATTTGTTTTCAGCACATTAAAAACCTAGACCTACTTGAAGGCTCTTTTTTTACTACTGTGCAGAAAGCAAGAACCTCTGGAACATCTCCTTTCCTCAAATTCTCATTTCTCTTCACCAGGCTTGCTACTTAGCCACTAGCAGGGAGCAATCCCCTCATTTCTCCAGACCTTGATAATTTAAGGGCAGGGATTGGGAAGAGCTGAGAGCTCAGCAGAGTGTAATGCCATAAAGTTCACCCTCCAAAGCAGCCATTCTCTAAAAGAGGAATCCTGAAGTGTTGGAATGCTCAACGAGGGCAAGGGCGAGGCAGAATAGGAACTGGAAAAGTATCTTGCTCATATCATATGCATAGTAGGGATGATTTAACACCCACCAGTTTGGCTCACAGCCTGTTTGCTAGTTGCACACAAGAGGGCGCATTTCAGGGGGCTATTTGTCAGCCCATTCATGGCTGTTCTACTGGTTGCTTCCTTCTGTTGCTTAACTGCGATACCTGGTGATTTGGCTTTTAGCGCATGCACTTTTTCCCACAGTCCATCTGAGTTCTGCTCCCACACATCCTTGATGTGCTGCTTCTCCATTCATCAGTAAGTTGTTTAAACAGGCAAATAAATTAGTCACAGATCATAAAATCTGTCATAAACAAATACTGTTCAAATGCTTTAAAAAAATCCTAGCATTCAGTGTTTCTCTAAGCAACCTTTAATGCTGCTGATCAGTTTGGATAAGCAGCATTTTTGCTCAAGAAATTTGCGAAACCCTGGTGCAAACTGTTTGATGGGCGTTTGAATAATTTGGCATGAAACCAAACAGACCCAGTGGATGGTTCACATCTTCACAGCTAAATGTAATAAGTTTAACTGTTGAATAAGTTGGTTGTAAAATTCATAGCACCTCTCGGCAAACTGCTTGAGCCTACTTGCTATCTGTTGCCCTGCAGAACATTGTTTCTGTACCAGCCTCCTGATTCTTTGAGTTCTTTCTGCTCAGGCTTCTGACATGGGAGGCGCTGAGGTGGACCCCATTCACAGAAGTGTGACAACCACCTACATGAGTGATGGCTGCAATGGCCAGTGTGCATCCAACAGCTTTGCTGTTTGGTGACAACTGTCTTATTCTAGTCTGGCTAATGCACTGTTGCAAGTTGTTAAGCATAGTTGTTTGGTCAGGCCAGTTATCTATCATGGGGATACAATGAAGGACAGCTCTCCTATGGTTCGGTGGTCTGTCAGTGCAGTCTTCAAAGGTAATGGAGCCTTGCTAGATCAAGAGAACAGGAACCTCTATTGATCCAACTGGCATTCAGAACTTATTCTGTTCAATAAATGCTGGGATTGTTTCACAGCTGTTTGTCTGCTTTAATGAGATTTAATAGATAAGGATCTATGCCTGCCACCTGCCTGCTTATTACCAATCTCAGCTATATTTAGCCTGAGGCTCAACTGCCTACCATGATGCGACAATTCTCCAGGATTGACACAATCATATTCTAGCTTGGGGGAGGGGCAGTCTTCTCCAGGTTCATCCCTCTGATCACTGCTACACAACACAAAGGGGTAATCAAGAGCAATCACTAGGAGAAATGGCAGAAGGGGCTGATAATGAAGCTGATAAATGTGGCAAAGGGATGGTCATACAGGAAGGTTCTAAGCAAAATTATTGGTACCTTGGGCTGCCAATCAGCATGTGTAGCTTGACTACCTCCAGTGACTGGACCTGATGGTTCTGATGGTTCAAAATTTCAGCTGCGTGAAATCTGGGAAGATGCTAAGCTACACTGTTGGTGTCTGGGGCAGTCAATAAAAATTAGCAGCTATCCCAAATGATTGGGTCTGTTGGTGCAAAATTTCATCTGTGCACAGGACTACTTCCAGGCTTCTGCTAATTGACCTTTTGCAGGATCTGAACCAGAAATGTTATGCCAGAAACCTTCTAAGCAGATAACTTTTTTTCTCTGTGTTCTTGATAAAACAATTGATTAGATTTGCTAATTTATCCAAAAACTAATGTTGCCCATTTGACCATGTTAGAGAGCTTTTATTGAACACCTTGTTTAGGATGTGCAAAATGTATGGCTTCACCACACGTCCTGGGCAGGGTGCAGAATGCAGAATGTTGTTCAGTGGCTTCTGATTTCCCCCATAAACTAGGACAGACAGTAGTCTCGGCTTGAATGGAAAAAAATATTCCATTGGCCAAAGAAAATGTTATGCCCTTTCACATTTTTTTATCAAAATGTATTACAGAAGAGGAAGCATAGGATAACTACATGTACATGTCCCTCACATGTATTTTCTGAAAATATAAAGGATCTAGTGTTGTGTTTTTGTTTTGTACAGTCCAGCACTTTGTTGATGGTATTAAAATGTTAAGCAATAATATTCAAAACAGCACAGTAAGAAGGGGTGATGGGTCAAGTGACAGCAGAGGTATAGTACCTGAAATGATTGAGGGAAAGGGTTTGCTGGAAAGATGTGGCTTTTTGTTTTTTGCTGTTATATCCAAGGCAACAAATCATTGAACCATTCAGCCATTGAGATAAGAATAACAGGGTGTGTCTGTTTCCATGGAAACAAGTGTTTCCTGCCAAGTTGCTGCTTGCCATATTCCATAACAGAAAGACCTTGAGGAGAGTGTATAATACACCCTAGAAAGATAACAAACAAGATGACCAAATGGACTCCAAAATTTTAGAATATATCTAACAGGATGTCACTTGCACACAGTTAATTCAGTGTAGTAGAAGTGGGCATGGGTAAGGTTAATTGGACAAAAGGATTTGGTGAAAGGGACTTTCCGTGTAATAAGCAGTTGAGATTCCTACTATCAGCTGACAAACATCTGTAAATGGGAAATGAAGCAGTATAAAGATCAGTAAGAATTTTGATAAAGTCTATTTTAGGATGAAGTTTACAGGATGTGAAAGAAAATGTTAGAAGGCAAAAGGAGGAGTGTGTGGAAATAATGCAGAAAAGATGTAATCTGCTGTAATGAGAGGGGAAACATTGGGAACATATCTGCAAGTAAATAAATCTGGATGGTACTTGTTTCCCTTCCTGTTTATAAACTTGGGTGTGACCAGAGGTGTCAGTCTCTTGGCAATAACCCCAAGGCTTTCCTACATGCTCATTTTGCTAAATTCATCTTTCTAAGTTCCTGTTTCTTCAGGGGTTTTTTCACAGTTTTGCAAGTGTTTTGTTCCCTCTGGTAGTCAATTTGACATTAGATTTTAAATCCAGTATTCTGCAGATTTAAATGGCAGATTTTTATGCCAGATTTAAAGCTATCTGAAGTCAAATTGACCACTAGAGGGAGCAAAACACATGTGGAACTGAACATCCCCACCTTCCCAGGGGAACAGGAACTTTGAATTGAGGAAAATGAGAATGCAGAATAGCCATAATGTGTTTGGGTCATCCGTAGCCTGGTGAAACTCAGGTCAATGGGTCCTGGACTTTTGTTTGTTTTGTTCATTTAAACTGTGATTTTGTAGTCCATTTTGGGGCCACATTGAAGACAAAATGGAGGTAAAAATAAACTTTAAATACATAATTAAAATGTTTACAAGACAAAGAGCTACTCAAGTGGTTTGCCATAAAATCACTCCGAGTTCCTCCATCCTAAAGTAAGACACCATCCATTATGAATAAGAACTCTCACACCGAGGAAGTGGAGATTAAGTCGCAGTATCAGCCAATTGTTGCAGTTGGTTGGATATGAAGTTCTCCATTCCTTATTCCAAGTGCCACTACTTTAGATCACTGGCAGCTGTGTGTGTGTGTCTGTAGTCACCACGGCCTTCCTTAGAATACACTCCTTGAGACGCCACTGGGTCTGTTAAATCTTACTGTATCATTTTAACAGTGGGAAAATAGTGACTACTATCAGAGAGGTCTGACTTAAGCCACTCCTAAACCTCTCCACATGGATGTGGTCTCGGGTGATCATCTGGTTTCAGATCTTTCTATTAAGGTTAAATTAAAGCATGTGGTAAACTTCACAGATTCAGGCATTTTTGAACCCAATGCTAGATTAGACCCAACCAATTTTCAGTGGAATGTCTACAGATTTTCCTATGTTTCTCTCCATACCAATTCCTTTCAACTCACTTGGACCTACATGACTGCAATGCAACAGGCAAAGGAATGAAATCACATCTTTAAAAGTCCATCTATTTTACTCATTTAAAATACTAATAAAAGCACTGGGACACTGGTTTTGAATAGCAAAACCAAGTGGGGTTCAAAGCTTAAATTTCCTCCTTCATTCCGTGATCCGGTCTGTGACTGTAAAGCAATTTACCTTTTACAGTCATATCTGTTTGTGCCCTTCCAGTGCAATCCTCAGCAGAGTTACACTCTTAATCAAAGTGAATGGGTCTACAAGAGTATAAGTCTGCTTAGGGCTGCATTGTAAGTTGGTGTGTACGCACACTTCTAAATGTGACAATTGAAACCTCCAATGCACTTTTTTTATTCCTCCATTCACTGTTCAAAAATGCAAATTGCACAGTCATCCTGAAGAACACAGGTTAAATAAAGTAAACCTGTAGGGCTTTCATGATGCAGTCTATTGTTATAGATGCTGGTCTCATTTTTTGGCTATAACCATGAGATAAATAATTCTAAATTCTCACATTCAAATCAGTGCTGTGAAAATTGGCAGAGCTTGCTTTCTGCTGTGCCCTCCCCACACTAGCCCCACCAAGCCCTGTTGTGCTAAGTACTTTGAGAACTTCAACAGAGCCCTTCGGGGATGGGGCGGTATAAAAGTTCCAAAAATAAATAAAATAAATAAATTCAAAATTCAAAACCACGCCTAAATGCTCAAATATGCATAATAGCATTCCTAATTGACAGGTAACATTTACTGATGACTTTGCAAGAGCAGTGAGTAAAATGACCACACACAGCTTGATTATTAATTTTTGTATGCTCTGTTGCAACAAAGTAGCACAGCTGGGTTAAAGAGACACCCACACTACTGTATGCAGTCATATAGGATCTATGCAGTGATGGCAAACCTTTTTGAGACCGAGTGCCCATTGCAACCCAATTGCAACCCAAATTGCAACCCAAAACCCGCTTATTTATCGCAAAGTGCCAACACGGCAATTTAGCCTGAATACTGAAGTTTTAGTTTAGAAAAAATGGTTGGCTCCAAGACGTGCATTACTCGGGAGTAAGCTTGGTGGTAGTCGGTGGCTTGCCTTTGAAGCAACCGTGCAACTCTTCCAACAGGTGAATCACGAACCTAGGAGGGTTTACTCAGAAGCAAGCCCCATAGCCAGCAACCGAGCTTAATCCAAGGTCACGCTTTCGTTCTTCGCATGAAAATCAGTGGGTTTAACAGCGCTTAACAGGGTTACCTACACTGCTTCCCCAAAACTAGGTCTTAGGTTTAATGCTAATAATTGAGCCCAGCGGCCCGGGCCAGCCTAGATGTGTGTGTGTGTGGGGGGGGGGCATTCTGTTTGCACGTGCCCACAGAGAGGGCTCTGAGTGCCACCTCTGGCATCAGTGCCATAGGTTCGCCACCACTGATCTATGGCCTATGTCTGGGGTACAAGGCCTTTTGCAATTATTTTTTTTTTTTGCAATTAAGTCACCTCTGACTTATGGTGACCCTGGTGGGGTTTTCAAGGCAGTAAATGTTCAGAAGTGGTTTGCCATTGCCCGCCTCCATGTCACATGTTTGATATTCCTTGGAGGTCTCCCTTCACAATACTTGCCAGAGTCAACCCTGTTTAACTTCTGAAATCTGAAGAGATCAGGGTAACCTGGGCTAGCCATGTCAGGGCTGCAATGTCATATGTAAAAAAACCAGAATTCATTCTTGCTTGGTACAATGCAGCATGAATTTATGTGTCTTTACACAAATACATAGGCCTTGGGCTGTGGGAAAGGCTAGGTCCACTACAAGGACTGTCAGCTGAGGTGATTGGGAGATCTCTACTGGTATCACAATTCTTAGGCATACAGTGCCTAGGGCTGCCAACCTCCAGGTTGGACCTGGAGATTTCCTGGACTTACAATTGATCACCAGATTGCAGAGATCAGTTCACCTGGAGAAAATGGCTGCTTTGAAGAGAGGAATGTGTGGCATCATATTCTGCTGAGGTCCCTTCCCTTCCCAGACTCCATCAACAAAACCCAGCTCAGTGTTGGCAGCTCTAAGGGTCAGGCTCATGTATACAAGAAGACACATCAGCATTCCTCCTTGTGCCATTTTACAATCATGTAATTGTGACTACATAAACACCATATGGCACCATTCCTAGCAGAGTGTAGATGTTTTACCACTAATATGTTTGTCAATATGACAGCAGCAAGCCCACCCCATGAGGCTAGTCTCAAGGTTTGGCATGATGGACACCTGACCACCCTAACTGGTAGCAATCCCCAGCATTACTGGTGTGTCTTTAGCAAACATGCCACCAGAAATATTTCTGTGGGTTGAAGAAGGAGTGGTTGTGCTTGGCAGCTCCTGAATGTGCAACTCAGAAAGGCTGGAGAAGGAGTGCAATTTGCCACAGATAGCAGAAAGGCTATGCCAAATAACAGGATTATGTTTCTTTGTGATGGATTTGTGGGAGGGGGATGAAGGCTATATGACAGCAGGCCTGAGTCCCACCCTTTAGGTTAGTAGTACCCTGAGGTATCATTTGTATGATGAAGAGTTAACCCTCAGACCAGGCCTGGAGCCTTGCTGATTTCACAGAACTGGGCCAGGAAGCCTTTGAGTAGTCTCATTATCCATAGACCATAAGGCCAGGAGGATGGGAAGTAGCCTACCTCCCTCAAGCATCACAAAGTCTTGGCAAAGAGGAACCTAAGCTATATGCATGTGAAGGCTCAAGTTTCACAGCTGGGATAACCTCACCTGTAAATTCAGGAATGTGCAAACTTGAGGAGGCCTGACTCTTCCGCATCCAATCAATTGCCCACACTGCAACTGTGTTTGGTTTGGTATGGGGTTTGAATAAATTTGATCCATGTAAATAAATAATTGAAATAATTATTTCCTTACTGAGATGTTGGCTGTTCTTATTTTGCAACTGTAGGCAATAGGGCAGTGGTGATATTAACAAAGAGTTATTTACTGTATGTCTCCACCCTTCCCAGAGGTCTCCTTTCTCTTCCATTTAGTAAGATACTTTCCTTTGGAAGCACAACTAAGAAAGTGAAGTGGGAATGGATGTGTTGTTGTCTTTGCAAGAGAACAAAGAAGGACATCTCTTAATGACAAGAAATAATGGACTTCTCTTTGATTGCCTGTTGATTTTAATTGCTTGGAAAATCTTTTCTCCACCAAACCCTTGTAAGTTTTTACAAACTTCTGTTTTATGTTTGTCAGTGTGTGAAAGAGAAATATTTTAAATGTTGATTTTAATTATTTTTCTCTTGCTGAGATTTGTCTGTATTTCTGTGCTGTTTGTATGTTTTTAAAATTTAATTATCAATCTGCTATCTTGCTTTAATATTTTTTTTCTCTGCTTCAGAAATTAGCTGTCTGCTTGAAGGGTGGAATATAAATATTTACAACAGTGCTACCACCAAATTTCACCACAAGAGAAATATACAAAATTGGTGAATGATGTGTATAAAAAAACCTAAGTAGGATTTTCAAGGAACATTACAGCATTTCAGTAAGTTTAGTAAGATTTCCCAGGAGATTTATGCTCAGCTCTAATTATATTTACATTTTATTGTATTCATTCTATCTGCTTGTATATCCTGCTCAATATTGTGGAGTTCAAGATATTTTAGAGGTATTTCATCAAAATGACTGTTTGTCCAAAGGGGTGGGGGGGTGTGGGGCACCAAGTAGCTTTTAAAGAATATGAATACTTGGGGGAACAGATTTCTATGCAGTGAATTCTTCTTAACAGCACAGTTAACTTAATATTCATTATGTTGTATGATGTACGAGGGCATAATTTTTGTTGGGGAGAATGTATTGATTGCCTACTTATGTGATCTTTGAAAACCTTTCATAATTTACCAGCATCTGAAGGAGATGCATAGGTTTTTTTGTTTTGTTTTTTGTATTGGGCAAGACTAATATCTAAAATGCAGGGAATAATCATGATGGATTTGCTCTGACAGATTAGGTGTTCTATAAAATTTTCTATCTCTGAGAAAATCAGCTCCAGCAGGGATGGCTTATGGGATACTAAGATGTCAAGCAATGTGAATGTTTTTGATGCAGATGTTTAATTTAGAAACAATGGCCATGTCCTCTGTTTCCATTTAAATATCCCAGAGGATGCAATACAAAGACACAAGTTGAGGATGTTAATATATATTTGGGTGACTTATGGTTTGTTCTCTATCTATACAATCCTTTGTTTTGGGGGAGTGCGGGGAGGAAAGGACCAATAGCAGCCATACAAATAAGGAATAGCATGCGCAGCACCCGTTCTGGATTCTTATCATCTGCCTGTCGGAAGTCATTAATCACTAAATCTTTAACAAAATCAGGACATCCATTCCTGCCAACAGATTAAATGTAAACATCTAATTTTTCCCCTGCCATGCTAAACCGCCTCTGAAGGCTCCTAGAACAGAAGGCCCCTCTACCCAATTTAATTTGTTGCACAAAATTTAAGCAATGCATTTCACCCATGTTCATAAAAAAAAGGATGATTGAAGAGAGCTGGAGGCCTGACAGCTTTACTAGACTGTTTTTACTAATATACAAAATAAAAGAGAATCTCATTTGTTTGTGTGAACAATTTCTGTTCCACCTCTCTATTAAGCCTGCTTAAGATGACTTACCAAGTGAAACCAGAGAAGAACATACAACACTGTAAAAATTGTATCAAGCAGTTAAAAACTTAACGTTAAAGACAAATAGCATCTTAAAACGAGTTCCATAAAATACTGGTCTGTCTAGAAGCAGTTTTTAAAAAATGAATTTAAAAGATCAACCTCTTAATTAAAAGCCTGGCTAAAAGGAAAGGTTTTACTCTGGGGCCTCAAGTATAATAAGGTAGACGCAGAATTGCCAGCCTCCAGATCTGGAAAGCTCCCAGAATTAAAACTGATCTCTGGCCACAGATGCCAATTTTGCTGAAACTGGGCTTTTGGAATGAGATTGGGAGGGACTTACTGGCAGAGGGGAAGCTTTAACCACCATCTCATCCTAGTCAAGTGGTGTAAATCACATCACTACATCACCAGCAACACAGAGGATGCTCTGGTATTTGGACTCATCTACATAGCCTGGAGACCAGCTGCATTTCTGGGAGAACTCCAGGTTCCACCTTGATGTTGTAACCCTACTGGTAGAATACTGGGTGCTGTCAGCCATCATCCTGGTTCCAGAACTATAACAATTAGTGTTACCAAGTCTCTCCTGGCAACCGGTGGGGCATAAGATACTTCCCAGCTGCAAGTGGAGGCCTAGGCTGGCATTGCAGTGGCACTGTAAATCACTTACTCGAGAAAATCACTTACTGCAGCTTGTACCCCCCATCTCTCACACTCCACTGATTGGGAAAAGGTGGCCTGGCCCTACCTTGGTTCCAGCTGCAGCATTGGCTTTAATAGCTTTGGTCTGTCTTTCTGCTTTTCACATCCATCTCTGAAGCTAGGCTGTCTTTTCCACAAATGACCCTGCCCCAGTGCTTTACAGAACAGAAAAGCTCTGGTAGTGTTATCTTTGCTGATTGCAAGGAATGGTGAAAGCATCAAAAATGGGATGTTATGTTGTTTGTTTTACATTGTTATGTTTTCATTGTGATTTGAAAGGTGCATTGAGCCACAAGTCAAGGCAGGTAGAATGTAAACAAATATTCTCAACAAATTGGCTGCCTATTAATTTTTAAAAAGCTACACTTGAGACAACTTTCTCTTGTATGAGGCCATTAGTGCCAATGAAAGTATAATTCTTAGGTTGATTGAGGGACTCAAAAAAATCCAGTGCTTGAATGGTGGAATTAAGCTACTTGTATTAGAAAACTGGGTTATTGGTGGGGTTTGTTTATTTGTTTGTTTGTTTTGTAGTTTTCAATGGAAATATATGTTTCTGGATGTAACTTCCCCCACACACAACTGGAATAAAAAAGAGATGTGCAAATTGTAATATTAGGTATCGGGCGCCACCTATACCTATATCTATGCTTTTATTCATTCTACATTTTATATGTTAATGTGTAGCTAGTTTCGCTGCTTTTATAAGTTTTAGTCTATTTATGATATTTTATGACTGTATCCATTGTATGCTGTACGCCGCCCAGAGCCCTCCGGGGACGGGGCGGGATAGAAATTTAAAGCATAAATAAATAAATAAATAAATAAAATAATCACAATAAACCATTCATCAGATTTTAGTATCTTTCTTTTAGAATCTCATTATGGTTTATACAATTCTGTTATGTTAACTATGAACTCACCTTTCTAACATTAATATGGGTGTGGCAGAAAGCAACTCTAATTAAGCTCTTGGATTTCCTAACTGACCTTGATGTACCCGTTTGCTATGTTGATGTGGACACATCTGTCTCAACAAATTACTCCCATTATAGCAAACACAAGATAATTGGAGGCAAAGGTATTTGGAAACCACAGAAAAAAATTTTTCAAGGTGTGACTGCAGTTTCAGCGCTGTAGCTGATAATATTCTGCAGCCGTCTCCCTTTGGGTTCATGATAGTTAAGGAACAAAAAATATTTTAACAATTTCAATTTCTTCATCATGAACCCTAAAGTTGTGTAATTCTTCTGTAGTTATTACTTTTGATTTCTTGATGTCAGCTGTAATCCTTTACTTGGCACTTTTTGCTGTAACCTTCATCAGTAGTCATTTCAAGTCTCCACAATTTTCTGCCAGCAATGTGATATCATTTTTATATCTCAACCAGTCTCACTTCAGGGTGCCCAGAAAAGCCCAGGCTGTTCCTGAGCCACATAGAGCTGCCCCAGCACCCCTCTGAAGACTCAGGGTCAGTGGGAAAGCCCCTGGAACACTCAGAGCCACACTTTCACCCCCTTGGAGTGGGCTTACATTCTCACCTGGGGGAAAAATCCCTGGAACTAGGGATAGGGACCTCCCCAGGGGTCTAGAGATGAAGGACAATGAACTGCTGCAGTTTTATAATGGCTCGATACCCACCCAGAGACCAAGTCATATGGTTGTTAACAAGCATACCCTCAGTTTTCTCCCAACCCCCTGGGAGGACCGATTGGATTGCCCATCAGTCTAAACCCCAGAGGAGGTAGTAGCTTGCACCACTTGGAGACTCATACCCCATAAGTGCTGGAATGCGTGGAACAGGAGGTTGATAAGATACTGTGCAGGGGTATTATTGAGCCTGCCCAAAGCACATGGCGTAGTTCCATTGTGTTGGTCCCCAAACTGGATGGTAGCATCTAGTTATGCATAGTCTACCGAAGGTAAACAAAATAGCAGATGTTGATGCATATTCCATGCCCTGACCAACATCCTCATGAACCAGTTAGGGACTGCTTGGTATCTTTCCACCTTTGATCTCACTAATGTACATTGACAAATCATGGCTTTTGCAGACCAGGAAGAAAACAGCCATCACTATGTTGTCTGGTTTATACCACTTCAAGGTCATGCCCTTCAGGCTGCAGGGAGCCAATGTCACATTTCACAGCTAGTTGACAAGGTCATGGCTCTGTGCTAGCCTACATAGATGATATCATTATTTACAGTCCGGATTGGGAATTGCATCTGAGTCATGTGGCAGAAGTGCTCCAAACTTTATGAGAGGTAAATCTCTGGGCCAACTGCAGTAAAAGCTGCATCGGCTTCCAGGAGCTCCAGTACCTGGGCTACATTGTTGAAGGGAGGCTATTATAACCAGTACCTGAGAAAATACAATCTGTTGAACAGGTGTGATTGCCCCCAAACAAGAAACACTTTGATGGTTCCTGAGACTTGTTGGATAGTCACCCAGGTCGGGCCACTGATGAATGGTCTGTGCAAAGACCAGCCGCTTAAATTCAGGAGATCGAGGTATAGATTTTTATGCGGCGTGGACTCCTCGGGTGTGTGGCCACATCCCTCCCTTGAAGCATCCCCACCCCAGCCTCAGTGCTTATAAAAGTAGCTCTCCGAGGCTGGGGACAGCAGACCCCAGCTGCCAGCCAGCAGTTCCTTTTGCCCCCCCCCCCCGGCAGAGGCGTAGCTAGGAAAAATGGAGCCTGGTGCAAAATCTGAGTTTTGCACGCTTCCCCCCATGGGTGGCTGCTATGATGCTGGAATCCACCCCCAAACAGCATCATTTTCAATGGTGTTTAAACTAGGGAGCCCAGATTGTCCTTTTAAATCCACCTTAAAGGGAGAATCTGTTGTCCCCAGTTAAAACAACATTGAAAGTGATGCTGTTTGGGGGTAGATTATCCCCCACCCTGAAACAGCATCACTTTCAATGTTTAAACTGGGGACCTCACATTCTCCCTTTAAATCCATGCCAAAGGGGTGGATTTAAAAGGAGAATCTGGGGAAATTTGGGGGGTGCCTGCTGCCAGGGGTGCAATTGTTAAGCTAGCAGCACCAAACTTTCAGGGTATCTTTAGGAGACTCTCCTGATGATACCACCCAGGTTTGGTGAAGTTTGGTTAAGGGGGTCCAAAGTTATGGATCCTCAAATGTGTAGCCCCCATCTCCTATTAGCTCCCATTGGAAACAATGAGGGATGGGGCACCCCCTTTGGGAGTCCATAACTTTGGACCCCTTGAACTAAACCTCACCAAATTTGGGTGGTATCAGGAGAGTCTCCCAAAAATCACTGGTGCTGCTAGCATAAAAACTGCACCCCCTACAGGTCAAAAACTGGAAAAAAAACACCTTAAAATACAAAAAACACAAACGGGGGATGGAGCTTCGGACATGTAATAGGGGGTTTAAACCCAGGAAACCCCCCCCCCCATCTATGTCCTTGCCTGCAATACATCCATTGGAATCCCATTCAAATGTGTATCTTCCACGGTTTAGAATGGCCTTGATCCATACCCCAGTCCTCTGGAATCAGAATTTCAACAAGCCCTTCATGATCCAGACTGACATGTTCAACACAAGTTTTGGGGCTGTTCTCTCACAGGAATTGGATGGACATGAACCAGGATGGAAACATGTCAATGCCAACTTCCTGTCCAGAATGTTCAAAGAGGACCCTCAGGATGTTGTGTCAATTTATATATATTTATGCAAAGTTGAGAAGCAGACTCCAGTTTTAACAAAGAGTTCCATACAGTGAACGCTTGATAGCTAGACATAACAGTATGATCATGAATGGAAGGTACTGATGGGTAAGGTGATGTATGTGCAATCCAGGGAAGATGTTTTAGATTATAGAAGCAGATGATAGGAGTATTGATATGGAAAATTTCAGCATGAGTCTTAAGACAAGCATTTTAAAGAATGCTGAAGTTACAACTGGTAACAGATTAGTAGCACAGGTAGGAAAGGAAGTTCCTGTAGATTAAAAAAAAGAAAAACAGAAGGCAGCTGGAGATGAATCATCTGCACCTGAGAACTGTGCTGCCAGAGGCAATCTGTTTTTCAATGACATGTGATAAATTGATATGTGCACCAGCATTGCATAATGGCCTTTTTAAAATGCTATGATGGTAGTTGAGAAGGCTTGTAGAAAGATAGTACAGCATGAAAGCAAACAACTTTTTCTGCACCTAGCTTGCCACACTACTTAAATTGCTGTGATTTGATGTGGTCTTTTGCATGCTTCTCAGAAACCATTTATGGCACAAGATGGCCCGTAAATGCAGAAATAAAACTAGCTTCATACTTTGAATAGATATCATAGGAAAATATGTTGCCAATTTTCTGCCCATTTGTCCAAGATGTTGCAAGGCTGTTTTCGCCATCCAGTATTCTATGCGATGAGATGAAGCCACTCTTATGAAGGCTGGGTATATTGCCATCATAAGTAGATTTACGCCTTTTTGTGCCCTTCAACTTCAATTGACTTAGGTGGGTTTAACTCTGCTTAAGAATACAGTATAAATCACCCAGTGAAGAGGGCACAAGCAATTAGTTATCAGATTCTTATGGGGGGGAAAAACTGTGTCTTGAGATAGAGCATGGAATAGCATCCACCTAGATTGACAATATCTTCTCACAGTCAGCTTAAAAAAATTAGACAATAATTTTGTGATTCACATAAAAATATTTTCTTGTAAGTCCTTATTCTGATTCGTTTGCTCTGTTTTGGCACATAGCTGTAGGACCATAGGGCTTTATTGTTGCAAGTGTTGTACTGTATATAATCTTGACTTGCATCTGAGAACAAAAGGGTGAAGTTTTTTCAAGTTTAACAGCCCTATCCAAAGGCGGGGGGCGGGGAATCCACCATTGAGAATGTTGGGGAGAAACACCAGTAGATTCACCTTCTCTGGGGCACTTACCCAGAGGAGGGGCAAAACTGCCACTGTGTAGCTGCTATCCATCCCCAGTGGTGGAACATGACAGGACACTGCTACAGCATCCCTGAACTTCCATTGCTGCCTCCCGGCCTTTGCCAGCATTGTGCTGGCAGGCCACAGCCCCACACTTAGACCAGCTTTTGGGCTGGCACAAGTGCCGTACTGCCCATTTGGGCTTCTTGGAGGTGGGGAGGCTTTATACCTTTTCCATGCTGCTGGAAAGCCCCTTTGGGAGCGGCAGAGCAGTGTAGCTGCAGTGCCGCAGCTAGGTGCCCGGCCTGTGGATGGGGTTGCTCCTTCCTTTTAAGCTTAAAGACTTTAGTACTCTGGAGTTCAAGAATGATTTCTATGACCAGCCAAAACATTATGATTTCAACATTTCAGTCTATGGCGATACGGACTTGAACATTAATATTTCCAAATGTAGTCATTGCTACAAGTACTATCAAAATTCTTTTGACTATGTGTGGGCATAACTTTTAAATTACACAATGGACTTTCTGTATTCTTTGTATGATAAAGAACTACTGACTTACAGTTATACTGAACTGGCAGGTGCCATGCAAAGGAACAATACTATTCTGGTCAGGGTCAGCAAAGTCTGTCTGTCTGCTGAATTCCTGGAATTTCTTGATATATCTGTGTGGTCCACAGAAACTGATTGGTGCTACACTTTATGCTAGCCTTGATGTTACCTTGACCTTATCTTCTTTCATGTTGCCTGTTCTTTTGCCTATAGTACCTGATTCTGAAATAGCCCTTTCTGATTCCAGACCAGAACATAGGGCTGTTTTAGTTCTGTGGACCATGCTAGTGAAATATGACCTTTCTCTGCTTTTCAAGAGCACATATGTGTTCTGTCATACAGAAAATAGGAAAAAATGCAGGTACTTTGATATTTTACAACATCTAACTGAAATCTGTAGAGCTCATCTAAGTTTTGGACTTTAGTATTAACTGTTGCCTGATGTGAATGGGTGCAGTTTTCCCAGGCATCTTTGTGCCATGAAGGTCCTCGTGGCATGTGAAATTTCTGCAAGCATTTCAGTTAACAACACAGGAGACTGGCAGATCCTCATCTCGACTCTGTACTGTGCAGATGAACACAGCTCATGCTCTGCAGATATATGAAAGTGAGTGAATGAAATTGATAAGGTTTGATTGAATGCATTTTGATTGCATTTTGAATGCATTATTTCCTATGAGAAATTATAGTGTTTGCTGCATTGAGGCAGTAGTGTGTTTTAAGATAGTTGAGATGTGTGTAATTAACAACTCAGTCCTGTGCCTTGCTTTTTAAAATTAAGTTGCAGTGGGATTTACTCCAAAGTAAATGTGCAGAGGAATGCATTGTTAGTTACCCTGGTTACTGCTAATCTGCTCTGGGGTGTGTGGTAGTGAGGGATATTTTAAAAAGAAGAAATTTTGTTCAATCAAACTCTAAATCAAGTGGAAATCAGTGTGACTTACATTTCAGCAAATCAGGTGATTATGAAATCATTCCATTTCCTTCCAACAAAAGGCTACATTTTACAACATATTCAAGTGGAATGTTTTGGTTTATCATGCACTTGAAACAGAAAACAGGGACTTTCTCATCATATTTGGAATTTTAATTTTTCTGCAATTGAGAAACAGCTGCAGAGCCACACGTTGGTGGAACACCAGAGGCAGAGACAGTAGCACACTAGAACACTCCAATCTGCTATATATGTAAGAGCTGTCCAGTCACAATTGACGTATGGCAAGTTGTCTCATGGAGACCCCAGGAAAGGCTTTCATGGTAAGTGAGAAGAAAGTGGTTTGCCATTGCCTTCCTCTGCAGAGTTTTCCTTGGTGGTCTCCCATCCAAGTACTGACCCTGCTTAATTTCATAAACCTGACAAAATGAGGCTATACCTTCTCTTCCAACATGCTACATCAATATGATTTTTTGTGGGGATACTTGAACAATTACTGATTTAGCTCATACTCTGTTCACTAGAGAAGAACAGACAGCCAGGTCTTCATTGGGTAGTTGGGCTGTTCACAAGCAGTATTAGCTGCTCGCTGAATTACTTTGGGTGTATTTGAACAGTGTGAATGGCAGTATTTAATGCATGTGTATCCTAGCACAATTGGCCATGCTGGCAGGGGCTGATGGGAATTGTAGTCCATGAATATCTGGAGTGCCATAGGCTTGCCACCACGGTCCTAGCACAACCTGATTTTTCTAGGTCTCAACTAGACATGCTGGCATCCTGGAGACCACCACAAGGTATTACCCTGAATAGGCAGCTAGAGGAGGTACCTGGGATTGATGATTTATGTATACCAGGATTGTCCCCAGTGAGAACTCTTAATGAGTAGGTGGTTATATAAGTGAAAGGGTTTTTATTAAAGTACCGGTATAAAAACAGTAAAACAAGAAATATATTTTAAACAATAACACACACACACACACACACACACACAGAGAGAGAGAGAGAGAGAGAGAGAGAGAGAGAGAGAGAGCTGACTAAGAGAAAAGGAAGTACCGGTAAGTTGGATGGGATTTCAGGCATGGGTGATATTTACCAATCTTGAAAAGACATCCAGGGAAAACAGCACTGAGGAGGAAAACAATCAGTGTTTCCAGAAGCAAAGGAAGAGGAAGCCCACATGCAAGTGAGGGCAACTATATCGATTCCAGGACAAACAAGAAAGCCAGAGAAAAGAACTGACTGTTTTTCGGGGGGAGGGGGGATTCCAACAAAAGAATAGGAGAGACTTGATGTGTCATCAGGATCCAAGAAAATGCCTGGACTATTCTCTTGAATTGAATTGAATTGATTGTTGGGACAGGTGCAGTAATGGTCTGCTTGGAGTGCTGATTAAATCACCTTCGGTAATCGTCCAGCCAGAGGGAAAGTCCAGTTACCAACTTCCTTCCTGCCCAAGCTTGAAATACAAGATGAATCCCCAAACTCTGTAAGGGGCATTCATTTTGTGTGGAGCACTGTCTTGCTTTTATGTCATTCTTTGGCTTTCATTCCTCCATGGCACCCTTTAGCGGGAGGAAGAGTCCAACTGCTTACAAAATATACTGCTGCCATTTTAAAGTCACATGTAAGGCTACGATAGCTTTAAGCTGCCATGTGGGTTGCATAACAAATGCAATTCCAGGATGTCAGCATGGTTTCTTGCCATTAGCCACTATCAGACTGTTGGGAAGGGCAGGGTATAAATATAAATAAAATAAATAAATACAAATACAATTAACACCAATCTGCATTTTAGATGCATGCCGACACTGCTTTTTATTCATGTCATTTTTAACCCATCTTTCTCACTTGGGCTGATTTTTCATGTCGAAATTGCTCCTCTGTTGCCACGGGAAATGCTCCGGTACAATCAGGAGTTCTTCACGGTGCCCAGTGCTACTGCATGGCTGCCATGTTTTTGCCCCAAAGCCACCCCATGGCATTGGCTTTGCTCTGCGAATTTCCTGAACTGCAAATGTTGAGGTTCTTTTGAAATGCCCCTGTATAGCTCCGGAGGCTTCCACCACCATGCAAAACTCCTCTGTAACAGAACCGAGGTCATTTTTCCTGCCTCGCCACTCTGGCCCGCCCCACCAATGGACATGCACTGAGAATGGTTTAGATTTTAGACAGATGGAGATGGAGAATGGTGATTCCATCACACACACAAGGATTTTAGACCAGGGGGTGGTGAGGGCGCCGATTCTCAGAGCTTGTTTTGTGTTTAGAGTCATTTAAAACTAAAATAGTGAAAGTGAGTGGGGGAAACGGGGGGTGATTCAGCCAACCAGGACGTAGGAAACAGGTTGTTCGCACATGTGTGGAAGACATTGCGGCAGATCTCGTGGTGCAAATGGAGAAGCACCAGGCTCATGAAAAAACATTTGGGGCATAACATGCCAGCCCTGCTTCGAATCCCACGAAGAACCAGGGAGCAGTGAAGAGTCAACAACGGGGCAAAAAGCGCCACAGCAGGCACACTCTACCACGGGGCATTTTGACGTGAAAAATAGGCCTTGGACTCAAGGCAGATTACACACAGTGACTCAGTAGGACTGAAGGATGGGCCATTCAGTAAACAATACAGCAGGATTAGGGTTGTAGAACCAATCAGAAATCTAAAAATAGAACTGAAGCAAAGTATATGCCTTGACAGAACCTATAGGCAGCCCAGTTCAAAGGGCTGGGTAGAGCAGCAGTCAGAGATGGCACAGTGCCAGTCAGCGCAGTTAACATTGCAATCCTAAGGAGGGTTACTCCAGTCTAATTCCATTCACTCCAATGGGCTTAGACTAGAGTAACTCTGGATAGGATTGTGCTGTTAATGATACAAAAATTTCATAGTAGGATCCTTGTCTCAGTAAACTAAACACAGTGGTATAGGCCACAGTCCCTGATAATTTATCTAAGTAGCTTTGTGAATCATGTTGGAAAGACTGCTCACACACACAGACACACACAGACACACACACATTTCTAGCCTTTAGGAAGGAAGGAAACATTTATCATATCTATTTATGAGCCCCCTTTGGGAACCTGAAGGAAGAGCCACATCGTAAGTGAAAGCTCATTATGATCATTACCTCCTTTCCTACCAGCTGAGCACAGAGAAATCCAAGGCAACACACATCATGCCAGATACACTTTTTTTTCCTTTCTCTTCTCCTCTTTTTAGGCACTCATTCGTGCAAATGGAGTTTAGAGTACAGATCAGGGTTAGAGCTATAGCCCATAAACTGGGTCAAACCTTTTTCTACACCACCTATTGTTCCTTATCCATGTGCTCTTTCCAGAATCCAGAAGAGATACATCTGAAAGTAACAGAAACAAACCAGCACGTGTGAGAGGACATAGATAAAAAGGAATCATGTGCCAAGGCTGACCTTGGTGCAGTAATATGACCAAGGTTACCTGCATTTGGTACCAGTAACTCCCTGATTAACACACAGCATAAAAGAAGGCTTTATTGAAGAAATGTTTTAAAATACATTAAAACAAGGCATTTAGTTTAGTGGCAGTTAAATGTACAAAAATGATAAAGATGATTAGCTATCTTACTTACTGGAGTCCTAACACAGAACAGTTGTCTCATAAGACAATGAGTTTCCAGAGCATAATACAAGAATATTCTTGGCAGCAAGGAAGAATAAAAAAGAAAAGGTAAAGTGACAAGGGCTTCTTCTCTCTTGCTACACTTATAGAACAAAAACAAACGAATACTGACCTCTTCAACAAATCATTGGGCGGTATCCATGGAACTTTCCAGGTTAGGAGCACGTTCCCTCTCCCATACCAGATTCATAGCTGAATCATGTGAGCTTATCAACATGTCCTCAAATAGTATAATGTGAAAAATCAGGCATGGCCTGACAGTTGGAGAGCATTAGAAAAACAAAATGAAATCCAGTCAAAATATTTGGACCACTTTCATTACTAAACATTGGATATTGCAAAAGACTTATTATGGTAATGTAGTGAAGGAAAAAAACAGCTTAAAAACATGAGTAGACATGTTGGACCAGACCAATGGTCCATCTCATCCAGCATCCTATTTCCAAAAGGGGCCAACCAGATGTTGTACAAGCAGTGCCTGCAGACAACATTTAGCTGCCAGCTGTTCTTCATCTGACAATCAAAAGCATCCTACAATAACCTGGGAGACCCTGTCATATTGTTGTGATTAATAGTCAATAATAGACGTGTCCCCCATAAAACTGTACCTTTTCACTCAACATTACCGCTTCTGCACGCTCCATATACTTCCATCGCCTGGCGGTAAAACGCTCTGCGGTCATTGCCGATAGCCGCTTGCTGCAACGAAAGCAGCTGCTTAATCTGGAATGCCTTCCAGGGCTGCCTCAGGTCGCTTAAACAACAACCCTTTAAAGGGTTGTTGTTAGAGGGAGCCGCTCTTTCCTGGCGGCTGCGCTAACTCACGTTAGAAATATTTTTTTCCATTGCATTCCAGCCGTTTATGGTGTCGAAATTCGCCCACACTGCCCTCCTCGACCTCCAGGGGTCGGAGGGCAGCGCATGGGCTGCGCACGCTCGCTATATTTTAATTTGAAAGCAGGACACGTAAGGGAGGAGGAACAGGCTGCTCCGCGGCGAGTCACTTCGCCTTCTGTCGTTTTCACTTCGCTCGACGCCTGCGCGAAGAAGTTTGCCTCACGGCTAAACTCTCACGCTAATGCACCGAGGCCGCAGGCAGAACGCCTCTTAGTTAAAGGCCACCATGCCACTAAGTCACTTCCAGCTTATGGTGACCTTATGAATGATCACTTCAAAAACATGCCAGCATTAAAAGCCTTGCTCAGGTCTTACAAACTGAAGGCCATGGCTTCCCTTACTGTGTCAATCCATTTCATGTTGGATCCTCCTCTTTTTCTACTGCCTTCAACTTTTCCTAACAGTGTTGTGTTTTCCATTGAATCTTGTCTTCTCATAATGAGGCTTAGGGGGACTGAAAGGCAGTTTGAAAAGATATATTAACACGTTGTTAGATGTGGTAGCTAAATGTAATGCCAAGGTTTAAGGTTGCCTCTGTTAGATGCTGAGGAACATCTGATCTGCCTACGGACAAACAATTGTTATGGTGACATGAGTTTTCACAGTTGTAAACCTACTTCATATGATGTATCCTTCAATATGGTCCAAAGAAATTCCATGCAATTAAGTTTGTTAAGTGTAGTCATAAGATATTTATTTCATTTATATCCTATCTACCTATTGCATACTAAGAGGGGTGAACAGATTTATAGTGTTAAAAGCAAAATGAAAACAAACACTACAATAGCAGCCTTAAAATTCCACAATACATATCAGCAAAAAATGTGACAAACAGGCAGATTTTTTTTACAAAAATGCTAACAGTTCACTGACAGAATTTCAAAACCAGTCACACGACTGAAATGTAATAAGGTTTTCATTGCTGCTGTGTTCCCATCAAACGGCATTTTGCATCTGATAGGTCACCTAAGATGTTTTGTGTTTATGTTGTATATATAGCTTACCCAATGCTCAACTGTAACCTAACCCTGAGTCCTCTTCTACAGACAAAACATGGACATGATAGCAACTGGAAATGGCACATCTGGGTTAACAAGCACCAGGGGGTGATGTTGTAGTCTATGTCTTGCCGTGCTACTGTAATGTTTCAGCATTTGGGGCTGTGTAGCCCAGGGAATTAGACTGATGGATAAAATTCCGGGAGCCACTTAGGATACAGTGTTGATGGTGGGGATGACATGATACAGTCCTGCCAAAAGGAAGGTCGTTTGGAATGATTTGCAGAGCAAGCAAGCTTTTCACAATACTTTTAAAAAGCCAGTGCTGGCCACTGAACGGTTTGAAATGTCTGGGGAAGATTAGTATAGCCTTGTCTGGATTATCCAGAAATAGGAGGTCAAAGGAGATTCATAATTCTACCTACTGATCATTTTTTTAAAATGCTAATATCAGTTTCATTGGCAAAAACATATGGGAGAAAGAGTTGAACTGTCTTTCTCCACCCACTGCTCAAAAGAACTGGTGGGAACTGGTGGGAACTGGGCTCTCATGTGACATGTTAGTATGTTCAAAATTTTAGAGGGACTATTGGATTGCCAATTTCAGTTCGGAAAATTCCTGGAGATTCGGAGGTAGACCCTGGGGAGGGGAAAACCTCAGTGCAGTATAATGTCTTTAAGTCCACCCTCCAAAGCAGCCATATTTTCCACGGGAACCGTTCCGTAGTCTGGAAACCAGCTATAAATCCAGGAGATCTCCAGCCCCCACCAGGAAGCTGGGAACCCTAACCTTGTACCACCCTGTTAGGATTAGGCGGCAGTGGCTCTGAGTAGCATTCTGACCAGGTTAGCATACAAATATGTAAAGCGCCCTATGCAACAGAGCCGCCAAAGACCAAACTTCAGCACCGCTACATCTGGGCGCAAACAGCGACGCCCTGGACTTGCTTCTGCGCCTCAGGGGCTTGCTCGCTTCTTCCACCTGACAGCGAGCAAATGATGTTCCGTTCAGTCTCAGGCCAGGGCGGTGACTCCGGTCCCTGGCCGTGCCCCACCTCTCCCGGCCAGCCACCGCCCGGTATATCGGCCAAGCACAGCGGTGGCCGAGACCCCCTCCCTCCCCCACGGGAGAGTGACGCCTGCGCAATAGAGGCCCGCTTCTCTCCCTGACTAAAACCGCCACAAAGCGCGAGTGGATGTTGCATGAGGGTTGAAGCCGCCAGAGGGAAGCCGTTTGCCAACGTCTGGAAGACGGAGAGGAGACAGCAAAGCAGCAGTGCCCTTCCAGACCCGCACGCGAACATGAAGGCTGGCCTCCAACCCTGCTGATTGCTCAGCGCTCGCCACTGGGCTCGCTTGAGGTTGGAAACCAGGAGGTAGCAACACGTTGTTTGGAGGGAGTGCTCTCCAACGCTTCGCCCTCGCCGAACTTGCAGCTGGTTCCAGGAGCAACTTTGCATCTAGCTGAGCTGCTGAGCTCTTCCCCCGCAACCGGCTCCATCCCGCCTCTAAGCCAGAGGGGGCTTCTCTTCCCCGCCCTTCCTTGCGTTTCACCCGCGCCTGCCTGGCTGGAAGGCGGCAACCTGTTTCCCGAGCGCGGCCTCCGGAAGGTGCGAACCGTCGGAGCGAGGTGCGAGCCATGGAGCCCCTTCGCTACGCCTTCGCCCCTGCCAAGCAGGCAACCGGGTAAGGGTGATCTCCGGAGGACGCGAAGCGGGCGAGCCCCAAAGCAACCATCGCTGGAAAAGGCGGAGCGCAGGGAGAGAGAAGACGTGTGCGCGCGCGCGTGTGTGACACTCTTGCCGTTGCCACTTGCTACATTCATCATCGCAGACGGGGGTTGATGCAACTTTTGCAAGGTCCGTCCCGAGAGGCCGTCGTGGCTCGAAGACGACAATCACGCCTGGCCGAGACTGGAGGATTCTTCGTCTTGTGATTATTTCTTAATCCCTTTGTGAGCTTTGCCGCTTGTTCTCCGAATCTAGGATACCTTTGCTGAAGACATGGCTGGAACGTGAAGCCTTACTGCGGGGATCAGCAACATCCTTTATTGCCCAACCTGTGCCCCGGATCAGCTTGTTGTGGGATCGCCTTATGGGAGGAATGTGTGCAACTGGCAACTCCTTTAGGCTGGGCAGCAGCTGTTTCTGAAGGAGCCTGAGAGCTTCTCCCTCTTCCTAAGCATGCACCCGCTCCAGACTCACTTTGCCTTTCCTTGGCTTCTGGGTACGCTCTCTGCCCTTGCCAGAATAGCATTGTTTGAGCCACCTTTGAAAAGGGATGGGGTGGAGTGGCCATCCAGTGTCGGGAGCAAAAGCAAAGCGTGCGGGTCGTGGTGCCAAGTGACTCTTGCAAAGTCTCAGCAACAGACGCCCAGGCAAGGCGAAGTCTGGACCGTGTCGGGATTCCCCTTAGGGAGCACCTCCCAGAAAGGTCAGGTAGGTGGATCCAAGGCCACAGCTAAAGCTCTGGAGGAATGGGTTCCACTGGTGGATTATGGTGACCCCAATGACTGGGTTGTAGCGCAGTTTGCACTTGGTGGATCTCATTCTCTGAAAACAACTGGCTCGTCTGGTGGCCCTAGGAAAGAACTGTTGAACGAAGTCCGCTTTGTAGCTTTGGTGAATGGACTCCCTAAGAATGAAGTACAGGGAAAGGAAAGCAAAAAGGATGCCACAAGGATTAGCCTCAAGAGCTATCTTAGAAGCAAACGGGGAGCTGGTGTTCCCCTTGATGCAGAGCAAGCAGGAAAAGTCAGGGCTTTAAAGAACAGCTACTTTTTAAGAAATGTCAATAACTCACTGGATAGAGGGGCTGAGAAGGATACCCCCCTGTTGTTACCCTTGAATGGTTCTCACATGAGGGAGAGGAATACAGGTATGCACAGGAATGGAACCTTAAGATCATCTGGGGTCAAGAACCCTTTCTACCCTCTGACTGAGGAGTCCTATGGGGCCTATGCAGTCATGTGCCTGTCAGTAGTCATCTTTGGCATTGGGATAATGGGTAACATGGCAGTGATGTGTATCGTGTGCCACAACTACTACATGAGGAGCATCTCGAACTCGCTACTGGCTAACCTGGCCTTTTGGGATTTCCTCATCATCTTCTTCTGCTTGCCTTTGGTGATCTTTCAAGAACTTACCAAAAAGTGGCTGCTGGAGGATTTCTCCTGCAAAGTTGTACCGTACATTGAGGTAAGTAGAGTTTATGTATTGCATAGTGGTTTTTTACATGTATACTCTTAAGGATGAGTATTTGAGTGCACATGACTTGTGACATTTTCCCCTTTGTAGCATCCATTGTGTGGTGTTTTTCATATTCACTGTTTTTAATTGTTAAAGTCTTTTCTTACTTTCAGAGAAATGTGCAATATTTTAAATTATTTGATTTTGGCGAGGTTTGTGTTGGAGGAAAGAATTCTCTCTGGCATTTCTGGTTAGAACAGCTAGGATTCTAGCCCATTTAACCCTGTTGACATGAGCAACAATGGCACCATGATCCTAAAATGAGAACTTAAGTCAATTGAAACAAATTGGATTTGTGTCTGTATATTGGGTATGACGTGGTTCCTTGAACACAGGAGTTGCCTATGTTTGTGAAGCTGCATGCAAACATCTTTGTGAATGCATTTGTGTGGAAGTACTTCAGTATTAGCATCAAAGTTTTTTAATTGGGGCAGATGTGTTTAGGATTGGAGTTAAATTAGGTTATTGTATTCTCCATACTTTCTTGGAAGTGAACTCAATAAAACTTGCAAGCAAATGTGTTTGTGATCACAGTGGTAATCGGCATAAATGTATTTATGGTCTGTGTCAACTTAAATCCTTCACTGTAATTGGTAAACCAGGCTACTGTAACAGAACAAATTTTAAAGAGTGGGAAACTCCCAGCAAGCAATCCATATGCACACTTACAGTGAAAAGGACTATATGTCATGGGCATTTTTAGATATTTAAAGTGGTCATGTGTACATTTGTTCTGTATACACTTACCACAAACACAGTAAATGCATATCAGTGTAATTTAATTTATTGTAGTGTACTCCTTGTGAAGTCATGCATACACAGTTCATCTTTATGAATATGTGGAACTCTTACTGATTTTTGATTTGCAGAAGAAATACCCTGTTTCTTCTTCTAAAGCTGGAGGACAGTAAAGTGATGGATGTACTTTGATGGAAAACCATAAATATGATATTTGCATTGTTAACATAGCCAATTAGTTCCAAATTCCATATTTGGATCCCATTTAATTTTTGCTTTATAATGCCTCTTGTTCCATTTAAATTCTCACTTCTTGACAAGTGCACAGATACCCTGTCAGCCAGTCCTTCTAGCCAGTCAGCCAGTCCTTCTAGCCAGTTGGCTAGAATCCTGCTGCTGTGCATGTCGTTTGCTGTATTTACTGAAGATGGGAGAAACAGCACTAAAGTTGATTGGTAGAATGGAGTCATTCTGGCCTGGTGGCTCTATGCTTAACACCTTTAATTTAACTACCACCTATGAGGTAAATGAAGAAAGGGCCTTAAAAGGCCACTCAGATAGGAAGCTAATAATTGGATTGCATTTGAATTGAAGGGATTACTCTGGTAGGAGGAGTGAGAAGTGGGTGTGACCTTGTCCTCCCAACATTTAACTAAATCACTTTGACTTGTGACATAGTTAGGGTGTGGCCCTAACTTGAAAGTTGGAAATTCCCATGCAACACCCCTTAACAGAGAAACATATGCAACATATCCCAAGCAAAAATTTATTAAATGTCAGTATAACAGTTAGCAATATCCATGCAATGAAAGTGTGAAACTGAGTTAACAATAGTTCAAAGTGGAAATCCTGTGAAAGTCTGGGTTCTTTACTGAGTTAATTTTAATTTTGTTGCTCACACACAGGAAAGCCTGTAAGTGAATCTTGCACTTTTCTAAAAGTGCAGGCATAGTAATGAGAACATATGAAAAATCGTCAGATAGAGGATTCATGGCATATCGCTCCTATTTTCTACAACAGAAACAAGCCTGGTGTTTCCAGGATAAAATTGCCAGGATAATCAAGGGAACAACTTTCTCCCATTGCTTGTCCATTCCTATCACCTGCTATTCAGAGGTATACTATTTTTACCCATAAATTTTCCATTTAGCGGTAACTGTTGAAAACACTATCCTCCAGGAATGCATTTTATTACTTTCCATCCACCCAAGCCAGTGGCTTTAATTATCCCAGTCTTTAATCTATTGCTAGTATGTGTCATTGGGTAACCCCAATTTATCATTTAATTTAGTTGGGTTCACTCTCTCAACATCATTTATAGTTGTGTATAATATCCATTCCATTCTAAACTCTCAGTATCATTCCATTTGTTACTATTGGAACAAATACCTAGCCCCCTAGACAATACTTTTATACCTACAGGTTTCAGTTGGTAAATTAACTGTTAAACTGATTGAGTTTCAAAAGTAATTTGAGTAACTAGTTGACTGTGTGTTGGTTCCATGACCTGACACTCATGAGAGAGAAATATTTGGCAAAGGTTGAAATCCTTAAAACACTTCCATTTGAGTAGGTGGTCCCACTGAGTAAACTTGACCTCACTTCTCAGTAAATCTTGCTTGCCCCTATAATAGTCTTGTACTACACATTTCTTTAGTCATAGTGAGTAAGAAGTAACTATCTCCAACACATGGAATATCAACAGCACTTACTACTGTTTAAATCCATTCATTTCAGCTGGCATAGACTGTACAACTTTACAGACTGTACTTCTGGTGAAGGTATTAAATAAACTTTGTTCATACTTTTTACCACTTGTACATATGTTTACATAGTGCTTTACAAAATAATTGTAAGCAAAAAGAAAGCCTCTGCCCCCTATGCAGTTAGTTTTGTCCCAGAGATGAACTTTTTAAAGTCCTGAGTTTTGTGGCTTGCCAAATTTGTGTTGGTCGAGTCAGATGTCTTTGTTCCATCCTTTTTCAATGTGGAGCAAATGCACTAAATTCACCTCGAAAGGTGGTTGCAGCTAAAGAAAATTTGCCTTTTGTTTAAATATGAGGAACAAAGTAAAATGTTTAATTCAGTCTAATTTCAAATCTGTGTATTAATTAGGAAAAGTAGCCTGTCAAGAGATACTTAAAAGACAAGAGTATGGATGAGTTTGGCAAAAAATTTCAGAGTTAAAACAGAATTTTTCGAGGGTGGCAAAGCAGCAAGATTGACCTATGAATTCAAATGAATAGTACTTCAGGAAGGGCCTTGCATTTTCTAGCTGTTGAGATTGCAGATGGTAAAACATATAATAATAATAACAACACCAATAATAACAGCAGCAGCAGCAATAATAATAATAATAATAATAATAATAATAATAATAATAATAATAATAATAGCAGCATTTATTGTCATTTTGCACACACAACGAAAATTACAAGCATTCCCTGATGCACACTATTTCAGACCTCACACCCTATCCTTACATTCCCCTTCCTCCAACCATCACTACACTCCAACCATATGTAGTCCATAGCATGGAACAAGTTGCCAGCTTTTGTCTGTGCTGCTTGGTGAAAGAGTTTTGCATTTGATCATGCAACACAGCTTCCATGCCCACTTCAGTGTACAAGGATAATGAGTTGGTGCATCTTTCAGAAGCTTCCCTGGGCATACTTAGTCATTGGGTTGGTCATAGTTCAAATCTTCCTGGGAATCTGAAAAAGGTTGTTTGAGGCTCAATTCATATGCTTAATTTCATGGAATGATTGCCAGTTCCCATACCTGTCCTGGGCAGTTCCCATTCCCTCCGTAATATATGAATATTTTGGTCATATGAGAAAGCTGGATTGGATCACATGGCTTTCTCTTACACAAACAGCACTGGTAGCCATAGTGAAGGATCAACACTCCCGTGGGAAAGATTCAGGTAATCATACTAGCCACATGCTAATAAACAAAAATACTCATTGATTACTGATATGGCAAGATTATTGAGAGAGCAACCATCTTTTTTCCAGCAACCAAACCTCAAAGCTAAGGACGTTGGTCATAAAATATGGAGCAACTAAATGTAACCAAAATGTCCTTTATATCCCATGCCCTTCTAAAGCCTGTGTGGTTTAGTGGTTAAGAACAGCAGACCCTAATCTGGCGAACCAGGTTTGATTCCCTACTCTACCACACGAGTAGTGGATTACTTTATTTTATTTTTCTTTATTTAAAGTAAATGTTTATTTAAATGTTATCTAAAGTAATGTTTACTTTATTTAAATTTGCACTGCATCCTACTCCAGCCAATGGCTGGGCTCAGGGTGGCTCACTCATAGTCAATATATAACATATGTTATCCATACATAACATTCATATCGTGTTTCCCCGAAAATAAGACAGGGTCTTATATTAATTTTTGCTCTAAAAGATGCATTAGGGCTTACTTTCAGGGGATGTCTTATTTTTCGTTGGGGGGCATTCCAGGGCGTGGCAGGGAAACAGAGCCCAGAACAAAATGGCAAGTATGCCTGTCTGCAATGTCCTCTGTGAGGCCACACCCCCTTGCCAGGCCAAGCACAAGTGCCTCAGACACCCAGACTACACATAGTCCTGCTGGCTCTGTGATTTTAAAAAGGTTGTTTTATAGCAGGCATGGTCCTGCCTTTGGGCTATCTTTTAAGTTATGGCAAGCATTTTTAAAATTATGATTTATAACTGTAATGTACACAAACTGTGTTTGTTTCCTACTCCTCCACATGAGGCCTGCTGGGTGACCTTGGGCTAGTCTCAGTTCTCTCAGAACTCTCTCTTCACCTATCTCATAAAGTCTGTTTTGGGGAGGGGAGGAAAGGAGTTTGTAAGCCACTTTGAGACTCCTTACAGTTGGGAAAAGTAGGAGCATAAATCCAAACTCCTCTTTTTCTTCTAAATCAGAACAAAGGCATTTGATAAACCAAATCAGACTTGGCTTGTCCTCTGTATTGTTTATCAGAAGGAAAATATTGAAGCAGTTGGAAAATGCCTTGATGCAGCTGCATGAAGGCCTTTGTGGCACATTTCCAGTACAGTTTTCAGAGCTGCACCTAGGTGTGGCTGATTTCATGTGATGAGTTCTATAAATCTGTGTACTAACTGACTGGTGAATTTTGTTCAGAAAAACCTTATTGAAAGACTTATAGAACAGTAAAAATCCAACTTTATCATAATTTGCCTCTGGCTAATAAACAAAAGTATTAAGTAACAGCTATTTTGTTTCAAATCATACATACATAAAGGTTTTCAAGACCTTAATTTGCTGTAGAAACAATCTCACCCCTGTGCTTTATTTTCATATTTTAATTTGAAACCTTTTGTGTATGTGTGTTAGAATTATACTTCTGAGCCTAGTGTTAAAAAAACATTGAAAATTGTACTTTTAAACATTTTAAAAGAAAATAATATATTATTTGCTTTGCAAATATAGCTTGAATTAATTCATAAGCCTATGCTGCAAATTTGCAACTGCAAAACATTGCATTTCTGAGTCAAAATAAAATGCATTTTGGGAGGCAGTTATTGATTTTAGTGGGACTACATTTAGGCATTGAAGCTTGCTGCCTTAAAATAGAAGCAAAAGAAATATGATGTGAACTTTTACATGAACAAGAGATGATCCACCCTGTCTAGAGTAATCGCATGGAAATCTCAACCATGAATGCATTGTAGTTTACAGGCTTAGATAGAAACAATGCTAAATCTGATGCAACAAGTTCTCATGCAACAGGCACTTATTCTACAGAGTCAGGTCTGCCAGTATGGCACAATATATCTCCCTGTTGTGCTCTAATAATTTCTGAGACATTAAGAAGTTATTTATAACGATGTAGTCACATGGCTGACCTGTTACCACACCAGCATCAGTGGTTGATAAAAAACTGCCTTAGAGCACAATCCTATGTGGAGTTACTCCAGTTTAAAGATACAAGTTCAGTAAACATAGGTAAACTCTATTTAACCCTTTCCTGACTATAGTTATCATGTACAAGCATGTAGTTATATGCAACATATTACTAGTAACATATTTCCTTATTTGGTTGTCTTCAGAATTGTGTTCCTGTACAAGAAGTAGTCTTCCCAACACACAATTTCTTATGCCCTTTCCATAGCCCACAATTTCTCCCTCAATTCCCCCGCTTTGTTTCCTACAAGATTACTACACACCTTTTAAATTTTAAGACAGCAAATAAAATGTAACTATATATGTGAGTTAATGGTATTTGTTTATCTAGTAACCTGCCACATGAGATGTAGCATATAATATCCCAAGTCTTAGACTAATTAACAAATAAATGGTCACCCCCATTGGTTCCAATTCCAAAATATCAGACAACTCATTTGAACACAGACTATGGGTGTCTTATGTGTGATTCTGTATTCTAGAAGATGTGATGCCCCAAGTGAAACATACTGAAGGCCCCATGAACATTTTGCAAGGGCTACTTTAAAAAGTTCCAAAAGAATCAGTGGTGGTGATCTTTAGGGGGAACCGGCTGAATTATTTTTAAAGAGTACATTAACCTGATGGTGGATTCCTCTTTAAATCTGTTGTTGGCTTTAATGTTTGACATTACCTATATGTCTGGAAAATGTTATGAGTGTGCGCTAGAGATGCAGTATATAAATGTGTTAAATAAATACATTTGGGCTTAGACATGAAGATTTAAAGGACATAGTCTTCATGGAGTTCAGGGACTGGGCCAGGGAACATAACCCTGGTATCCCTTCTCCACACATTCATGACATAGAATCATATCTTTTGGACATCTCTACCTTAGTGACTCATGACTTTGACACTGGACTGTTATATGGCTTTTTGTCAACACTAGAATATTGACTGTGGACTATTGGAAAGGTCTATTAGTACCATTTTGGAAAAATAATTAACATAAAGACTGAAACTCATGAGGGATAGAACAATACTCTGTGGAACCCCACAAGATAGGTCCCCATGCCGATGAAAACTGATTTCCAATAGCAATCCTTTGAATGCAATCCATAAGGAATAATTTGAACCAATTCAAGACACTTGTGTCACTGGTTCCATCTGTCTGGAACCAGACAGATGGCAATTACATGGAAGTTGAGAGGGAGCTCCTCTTGAGTCTAAGAAACAGCAGGGATGTCACCAATACTCTGCTGGAATCTAGAAGAAACTCCACCAGCTGCACCTAACAATTTTACTTGGAAAGCATACATCAGGTGGTGCAGGAAGAAACAGATAGACCCTTTGATTTCTTCAGTCCAGTCCATCCTGGAATTCCTGCGGGAGAGTCTCAAGTCTGGTTAACGAATGGCAACTCTTAGAAGACAGGTGTCTGCCCTGGCAATGGTCATTCCTCAGATTGACAGCTGGGTGACCACAAAACATTCACATATTCAGAGTTTCCTATAGGGTGCCATAGCCCTGGGTCAACCTTTTCACCTGGAAGTTAAATGCTTGACTAAATGACCTTGACTAAATTTCCCTTTGAGCCTAACTTGAAATTTGTAAGAATAAAGACTATAGTCTTGGTGTTTGTCACCACAGCTAAAGGGTCTCAGAGTACTTTCCATCAGTGCTTCCTTGTGTGTATTCCATAAGGATAAGGTCATCCTGACTACGGATACTGCATTCTGGCCAAAAATAGACTCTGAATTCCACTGGTAAGAGATTGTCCTTTCATCCTTTTGCCTGAATCCAAAGCACCCAAAAGAATGGGTGTAGCATATCTTGGATGTGAGAAATGTGCTCAAGACGTACCGTATATACTCATGTATAAGTCGACCCACATATAAGTCGAGGCACCTAATTTTACCACAAAAAACTGAGAAAACTTATTGACTCATGTATAAGTTGAGGGTGGGAAATGCAGCAGCTACTGGTAAATTTCAAAAATAAAAATAGATGCTTGCCCTCCATCTATTTTCCTGCACCACGCACATCTCCCAGCCGGCTGGCCAGCAACTCACTCCCGAGCACCACCAGCCAGCTTCCTCCCCCGGGCAGTATCAGCCCAACTGCGCGCGTGCGCAGCCCCCACCTGGTTTGTCCCAGCCTGTGGGGAGGAGCCAGCGAGGCGCTCAGCAGCTCGCCGCCCCACAAGACCTTCTGCAAACTGACTCCACACATGTGAAGGTGAGCGGGGAGCGGGGAGCCTCCGCAGGCTGCCCTAGCAAGGCAGAAGGGCTGGGCGCTGACTCGTGTATAAGTTGAGAGGGGCTTTTTTCTGCACCCCAAAAGGGCTGAAAAACTCGACTTATATGCGAGTATATACGGTATATAATTCAGACTCAGCCTTTCAGAAAGATGGAGGCCCTGGTCATTTCAGTTTCTTCTCTCAACCTATATTATAAGATATCAGCATCCACTTTCAGCTGGTGCCTCAAGAATTTAATTTTTGAAGCCTGCCGAGTTCAGCATATCAAGATTCCTAGGGGCATCACCACCCATTCTGTCATTAGTGCAGCCACAAATGCAGCCTTCATGAAGAATGCCTGTATTGAGGAAATTTGTAAAGCTGTCACATGGTCATCCATTACAACCTTCATCCGACATTGCAGAATAAATACCTACAGTTCCGCTGATGCAGCCTTTGGCAGGAGGGTGTTGTATCACATTCAGTACTCTGAAAACTATGACCCACCCGTAGTGTAGATTTACTGATCTGAGAGCTCTTCTGGCTCATAGGGAGAAGAACCATTGGATACTTACCACGAAAGGACCTTCTCCTGAGTATAAGGGTACATCTTGCTTTTCCATTTCATCATTTTCTTCTTCTTTACTCTCCTGATCTACTGTTTTGCTGTTGTCACGTTAATATTCAGGCAACGGTTACTTTTGTTTTCCTGTTCGTTTCCTTTCAGTATTTTCTGTGTAGATAGATTACAGTTGAACTTCTGTTTGAAGAATTTAAAACTGAGAGGAGGGGGGATGATACCAAGTGAAACAGGAAGAAGAATTTGTTTCCTGCCTCCCTGATTGGTTAGTGCGAACCACCCAGAAGATGTCCTCTTGTTCTCAGAGAAGATGAACCCTTTATGATGAGTCTCCAATTGTTGATTTTTGTATACTACAAGATTTTGGGGTCCTTATACCATTGATTTAGCCACAACAATTGCAATAATGAAACTATCAATAGTGTTAGTGAATAGTTTTGGTGCAACCAGTTGGTTGATTTATAACTTGCAGTGATTTGTTACTGTTGATTTATAACTTTCTGTGTTGCAACAATATTAAATTGTAGAATGGAGAGGTATCAATAAAAGCACAATATCAGAGTTAGACCATGGTTGAAGCAAACTGTTGAACTGATTTAGAATTCTAATCTCATTCATTCTTATTAATGCATGGTAAGTTTATAGACAATTTCAGTTCAGAGACAGACTACATGACATTTTCTTAGTAGCCTAGCAATTGCTTGATTCCAGTTGGAAACACCACAGTACTTGGAGCACCACAGAGGAGAAAGCCTAGGGGTGTATCTGCCAGAGGGACGTGGGGTATCACACGTCCCTGGGTGTACATCATCTAAACACGTGACGGAGGCGCCAGGCCCGGGCTGTGCTCGCTGGGCACCTAACCTGCTCTGGGTGGTAGACCTGGGCACCGGCTCCTGGCAGTAGACCTGGGTGCCTGCTCTGGCTGATAGACCTGGACTCTGGCTCCGGGCAGTAAACCTGGGTGGCCTTGCCAGCACCGGGTGGTAGACCTGGGTGCCCAGGGTGTGTGTGTGGAAAATTCAGATTTTGCCCCTGGGCTCCATTTTCCTTATGTATGCCTCTGGCTAGAGTGGCTCTCACCCACCCAGTAGCATAGAAGGGAACTGGCACAAGGCCAAGCAGGAGATTGGTGTATGGGCATAACTGTCTTTACTCAGCCCTGTTCCCTTCCCTCCTCACCTCAGTTGAGAACTTCCACTTTTATGGTAAGCCATCGTTTGTCATTTTGCCTGAATTGCAAACTGTAGTCTGGAATATAGTTTGAAAAGGAAGGCCACAAATTACAATTTGTGATTTGTACAACACATCAATTGGTGGTTTGTTACAAATGTAAAAGTGTTAATTTTTTAAGCTGCATGCATAGAAAGGAACAACCATTAAAACTGGTTCATGTAACAACACACTTTTTTGTTGCCTTTGTATTGAAAGTTGGCACTCGGTTGGTTGAACCAATATGTTGGTTGCTAGGGAACCTCTGGATGTAAAATATTTTGGGGACAAGGTTGCAAAGTCTTAAATTTTTCAGTTTGCTAAGTGGCAGCTCTGATGTGTTAAAAAAAAACTTTGTCAGCCTTTTTAACTCTGACCTCTTTTTGAGTACTGTTTTATTCCTCCCAGAACTTGTATATTCAATTTGTCCAATTTGTTTGTGTTTACTAAGCTGTTTTTTTTAAAGCATCTCTGACAGTTTAACTCATCAAATTAATAGGTTTGCCTATCACAGATATTTACAGATCTGCTTTGCCATAGTTAAGTATGACTCCCATTGCAGGTTAATTAAAGGGGCCGTGTGATACTCATTTCAGACTCTTTCAGTTAAGCCGCTATTTACCAAATTTAATCCCAAGTGTCAAATATTTTGCTGTTCTGTTGATTTTTACCAATCAGATATGGCCATTAAATGTTGAAGGCCAACGCATATGATACATTTATATAATTGCATACGATGTCCTTGCAAGACTTTTTAATAGGTTGTTCATAAACAATATTTCATCATTATGAGGGTAATCAGACTCTTTTGAAATATGCATATTACAGAATCTCAATTATCTCAGTGAGCACTAAGTAAGCAAAAAATTACAGCTGTTCAATATTTTAGCCCCCTGCCCCCCACCATATGATGTACAGATGCTGGGCTAAAACAGCTTTACAAATCTTTAGCAGTTTCAGTTTATATTTCTTTACTGCATCAGTACACCTAAGTAAAGGGTTACTTTTAAAAAGCAAGCTTTAGAAAACATAACACAGCATCATTAAAAATATATGGTAGTTCTGCTGTGGAAGGAACTGGAAATCTGGCTTTTTATCAAGCAAAAATATGGCTTGAAGGTAGCTTACTTCCTAAACATTTGCTCTTGCTGTGACTGTATAGTGTACCTGTTGAACCAGCATGATATAGTGGGCATCATAGTTTGAAACACTGCAGTGTTTTAGTGATGTTTGTGCCTCTTCCTGAGTGCTGGCTTAGAAAATCTTGGGAACAGGGAATCATAAGCTCCACTGAAGACATTATTTAAAGCATAGTAACCCACATTTAACTGGTTTGTGGGTTGGGCTGGTAGCCACTCAGAAATCTAATATTGGATATAATATTTTGGTCTTCATTCCTATTAAATATTGTTTTGTTTTTCCTTCCCTATGCAGGTAGCATCTCTTGGAGTCACTACATTTACATTATGCGCCCTCTGTATAGACCGTTTCCGTGCTGCCACTAATGTGCAGATGTATTATGAGATGATTGAAAACTGTACATCCACGACTGCCAAACTGGCTGTGATATGGGTTGGGGCTCTCCTTTTGGCTCTTCCTGAGGTAGTTTTGCGCCAGTTGACTAAAGAAGATTCTGAAGGCAGTGGAAGCCCTCCTGTGGAACGGTGTGTAGTGAAGATTTCTCCTCACTTACCAGACACCATCTACGTGTTGGCCCTCACATATGACAGTGCAAGACTCTGGTGGTACTTTGGCTGTTACTTTTGTTTGCCTACTCTTTTCACAATTACTTGCTCGCTGGTGACAGCAAGGAAGATCCGCAAGGTGGAAAAGGCATGTACAAGAGGCAACAAACGACAGATCCAGCTGGAAAGCCAGATGAACTGCACAGTGGTGGCTTTAACTATTTTATATGGCTTCTGCATCATTCCAGAGAATATTTGCAACATTGTCACTGCTTACATGTCCACAGGGGTCTCTCAACAAACTATGGATCTCCTTCACCTTATTAGTCAGTTTCTCTTGTTCTTTAAATCATGTGTGACTCCAGTTCTTCTTTTCTGTCTCTGCAAACCATTCAGTAGGGCATTTATGGATTGTTGTTGCTGTTGCTGTGATGAATGCATTCAGAAGTCTTCAACAGTGACAAGTGATGATAATGACAATGAATACACTACAGAGCTCGAGCTCTCCCCTTTCAGTACTATACGCCGTGAGATGTCCACTTTTGCATCTGTTGGGACTCATTGTTAGTTCACTCTATGGTTGGAACTTATGAAGGCAAATAGAGTGGGGTTTGCCTGTTGACTTCAGAAGGGTGGTATGTAGATTTTGCTATTTGGTCATAGTTCTACATATTTATATTGAGGGAGGAAATTGTTGTAAGGACTGTTAATAACTGTTTTACATACTAACATATTTGCATTGAAAAATACTCATTTAGACATTAAAAAGAGAGACCAATAACCAGCTTGGTATTTTAAACTGATGCAGTTGATGTGTTCTTGTATTTTAGTTTTAAGGGAAGGGAGAAGTCATCCCATTTCATTATTTACTTTCTATTAGTTTTTTTTAATCACTGCAGATTTCTTAGATTGGGCATGATCCAGCCAATCTCAAGTGCTTCTATAGATTGTTCTGTTTTTTGATGATTTTTTTTGCGGGGGGAAGGAGGGGTGTTATTGAATGCATAAGAACTCCAGTTGACTTTTGTGGGACAAAACCTAAGCACATTCTTCTTGAAATCAATAAAACTAAAAAGCTCTTAACTTTGACTGAGTAGTCTTCACTGGGTTATTTTTGATTCCCCAAAATTTTCCCACTAAATATGTGGTTTGAAGCGCTCAACTTTAAACCTATTTTATGCAAATTATTGTGACATTATTTGGTATACCAAAATAATGGTAGAGTTAAATTAATGCATTTTAATTATTTGATTACATTGTCAAGAAGTATTTTAACAGTTGCATTAAATAATACGAGGATAATCAGAAGAACAATCATTTTCTTTCATTATCAATGGACTAATATTGAATATGCTTTCCCTGGCACTGACTTAGAGATATATCTTCACAATGCACCTTTGCAGGGCACAGATGCACATAGGTCACCTATCCAGTTTCTGTAGGGAGAGTCTTAATGCTGTGCTCATCTCTCCCTCCACATGAGAACACATACATGAAACTGCCTTTTATTGAACTAAATCCTTGGTCCATCAAGGTCAGTACTGTCTATTCTGATTGGCAGTTGGCCGGGGCTCTCTGGGGTCTCAGGCAAAAGTCTTTCACATCATCCCACTGCCTGACCTTTTTAACTGGAGATTTCAGGGATTAAACCTGGGACCTTCTGCATGCAAAACAGATGCTGTATCACTGAGCCATGTCCCTTTCCCCCACACATACAAGCAGCAGGGAAAATTTCACAGTGAACGTGGGCTATACAGTTGTAGTGTTAGTTTTGCAATGTTTTGAGGAAGGAGGAATGAACATACTGTTCTTTAGACTATTCTGATTGTGTGCTGCTGTCCTAAATCTTGAAAGCTGTTGTGCAGATGTGGCCTATCTGACAGGTCTAAAGGAATGGTCTATATGTGGATATACAATATACAGTCAAAGTTTTAATATTTCTGCTGTGGATTCTTCCTTTTAAATACACATATGTATGTTATGTTCTATTTGATCTGTGGGATTTCCACTCACATAAGGTGTATTACTGCCTGTGACTCTTAGTTTCTTTTTGCTGTGTTTTCAACACAAAGGGCTATGCCTTCCGTCTGTGTATGTAACTCCTAATGTAAGTCACAGTGCCACTGTAGGGAAGGGGATTTAAGACTTTGCCACAGAATTAGTGACAATAAAATCTGAAAGCTTAAATGTTGTGGTACATAATTTCCCCTCTTTTTTCTGTATTAAGTTGGAGTATATATTGGTTGGAGTTTGTTTGCAGTATTGCCTCATTCCCAGTGCTAAATGGGTAGCCAGAGTTACTTTAGAGCTAGTAGGTGTACAGATGCCCTCTAGAGGTTTGAAATGGAAAATAGAATTCTCACAACTTCCTTTTTCCCATTTTTCCTTTATATACAATCAAATAATGTTTGACGTTTGCTTTCTATATATGTTTATGAATTATAGAGATTTTAGTTTCCCTTAACATTTCATATGCTTTCCAGTTTAGAAAGAACTCCGCATACTTATGTTGCGTTTCCAGCTCTGGCTTGGAAAAGTCCTGGAGTTTTCGGAGTAGATCTTGGGACAGGCAGAATTTGGGCAGGTGAGGGAACTTATGAGAAATATGACCGCATAGAGTCTACCCTCCAAAGCTGCCATTTCCCTAGAGGAACTAATCTCTGTTGCCTAGAGATCAGTTGTAATTCTAGGGAATCTCCAGCAACCACCTGTAGATTGGCAACAGAATGATCTCTCTTTCCTAAGTAAAATTCTGCACAAGTCCTCTGACTTTACTTTCTATTCATTGGTATCTATTGTACCTGTATCTTGTGAGCGTTTTAAAAGCTGCTTCACAAGATTTGCTCTTGTGTTCCTTAATAAACTGCCTGTGCCTCTTTCTGAATTAGAACTGGCTGAAACTGATTCTTACCATTACATTGTTGGTGTGTGTGTTAAGTGCCATCAACTCCTATGAATGAATGACCTCCAAAACATCCTTTCATTAACAGCCTTGCTCAGGTCTTGCAGACTGAGAGCCATGGCCTTTATTGGGTCAATCCACCTCATATTAGATCTTCCTCTTTTTCTACTGCTTTCAACTTTTCCTAGCATTACTGTATATTCCAGTGACTCTTGTCTTCTCATAATGTGATCAAAGTACGATAGCTTCAATTTAGTCATTTTAGCTTCAAATTCAGGCTTGATTTGTTTTAGAACCGTGATGGCAAACCTATGGCACGCGTGCCCAAATCTCCCCCGAGCAGGTCGCCGCCACCATTCCCCCTCTGCCCGAGGGAGAAGGCAGCCATCTCCCTGGGGCAGAGGGGGAATGGCGGCGGCGACCAGTTTGGGGCTGCCTGCTCTTGCAGCGCAGGAGCTGGCGGCGCTGAGCAGGCAACCCCTCTGCTCGAAGGAGAAGGTGGCTGCCTCCTCCCTCGGGCAGAGGGGGAGACAGTGGCGGCGACCTGCTCGGGGCCGCCAGCTCTTGCGGTGCAGGAGATTGCGCCGCTGAGCAGGCAACCTCCTCTGCCCGAGGGAGAAGGTGGCTGCCTTTTCCCTCTGGCAGAGGGGGAAACAGCGGCAGTGACCTGCTCGAGGCCGCCTGCTCTTGCGGGTCGGGAGCCGGCGCCGCCGAGTAGGCAACCCCCTCTGCCCGAGAGAGAAGGTGGCTGCCTTCTCCCTCGGGTAGAGCGGGAATGGCATTGGCGACCTGCTTGGTGGCCTCCAACACTCCAGTCTGGGCATTTTTTTTAAGCGAGAAAGGGACTTTTTCTCAGCATTAAAAAAACCCAAACAAATGCAGAGGCTGGAGGTTCCCTCTCTCTCTGAGAGAAAGGGCTGGAGCCCACTTCTCTCTGAGAGGCTACCTCTCAGAGAGAGAGTGGCGCTCCAGTCTCCTTTGATCCATCCACCCCACAACTGCATCAAGCTTTCTCTGCCAATGGATCATAGGGTCCATGGACAGTGACAGCTTTCCCATCCCTCCCCACCCCCATCCCCATCAAGCTTTCTCTGCCCATGGATCACAGGGTCCATGGCCTGCATCTGTGGCTGGCATCTTCAGAGGTGTATCACAGAGGGAAGTCACAGAGTGTATCACAGTGTGTAACAGACTTCCCTCTGTGATACACCTCTGAAGATGCCAGCCACAGATGCAGGTGAAACGTTAGGAGTAAGATCCACCAGACTACGCCACACAGCTCGGAAAACCCACCAGAACCTGTAAAACCTCAGTATTCAGGTTAAATTGCCATATTGGCACTTTGAGATAAATATGTGGGTTTTGAGTTGCAGTTTGGGCACTCGGTCTCGAAAAGGTTCGCCATCACTATTCTAGAACCTACTTATTTGTCTTTTTGAAAACCCATGATATTCATAAAACTCTTATCTAACACATTTCAAATGTATTAACTTTCTTCTTGTCAGATTTCTTCATTATATTAGGAAGATGATATCTAATAGGAAGAGAAAAATACCTGAATTGCTGTGAACAGTTTCATCAACACTTCATTAAACAAACAAAAAAATTATGTTGAAGTTTATATGAACAATTTATTCACCTTGCCTCTTTGAATGCTTTGATTTATTTTGAGTGAAAAGATATTATCCACTTTAACATACCAATTATTTTAAAAAATGAGAAAAAGAAAGTTTTCACTTTAGCACAGTTCATTAATCAGAAACTACACAGAAATTCTTCTTGTTATCAAATACAGTTACAGACACATTGCTGTCTATCCTGTTTCTTCAGGCAAGTCCGCTAGGAGAGCATAGAAAGGTTAAATACTGCTGAGTCAAACTGTCCCCTTATGCTGTAAAGTTTCTGTGATATATGTTTGATGTTGCACTATCAGGTTAGATCCAGAGGACCATGAATGGAGCTCAACTCATGGAGCAGAACTTTCTCTCCTCTGCAAGCAACCAGGAGAGTCTCAGAACAACTCAAGGTGTGATGGGAAATGCAGTGGCAGGGGCAAGTGACAAAATATTACTTTGTTTTCACTACCAGAAGTGCTCTTTTTCTTGAAGAAACTGACTTCAAACTCAATCCATTCTCTTCAGTTATATCCTTGATTAAATTGATCATTTTCTCTCTTGACTCTCGTTTGCTGTAGAAAATCTCCGTTCATATTTGTGTTTTTCAATCTTTCATTCTGAGCTTGCACAATCTCCTTTTCTGGAGATCATAATTTCTATTTCTAAGGTAGATCGAACTCTTTTTTGTTCTGACTTCATATGCTTTTGGTGCTACTTCATACCAATAACTGTATCCCTGCTGAACAGTAGTTTTTTTTTCTCTTTGTGGTAACATGTAAAGTGCTGCAATCACAAAACACTTTTCTTTCACTTTCCTTTCTGTCTTATTTTTATTCAGTTCCACACTTTCTGGCTGATTTGCTTTTCTGAATCTGAGTGAGTCTGATTCTAGCATTCATCTCAAACAAAAACGCTGCAGGTGACCATCCAGTTTCTTAATTGTGCACTTCTGTATTTTGGTACTGCCAAATATGGCTGTACTTGAGAATGTGCTTCTTTTCTAAGGAGTTTCTTAATTATTTAAATGGCATTTTCTACTAATCTATTTGGCTGTGAATATCTAAGACAAGAAATGTGATGTGCTGAAATGCATACAATTGGCAAAATTTCTTAAATTCAGTACAGTTAAATTATAGCTCATTTTTATACCTTAAAAGGTACATCTTGCAGTGTAAAAATTGATTTAGCTCTGATTTGTTCCTGTAGTGTTAAATAACAGTGCCTGGATAGGTAGCCAGTGAGGCACAGTCAGACTTGGGCCTGGTCTAGCCATGCAGCAGAATGAAGTAGAATAAGCTGTACTATTTCATACTAGAGGAGAGTTTCACATTTTTAATGCTCATATAACCCCCCCCCCCTTGCAAATTAAACAAACAAACAAACCACATATTGGAATTAAAAGTTCTAACCTAACCCTTTGCATTCTGTGTCAGTTTTTACTTGCAGGGAATATCTAGTTTAGACTTTATGTAATATCCATGCTGCATGCTGAAGTGGTGCAGTCTTTTCTACCAATGTAGCACTCTCAAATTGTGCTGGATGTGTAAACCAGATCCACTTGGGACAACCAGGTTTAAATCTCCACTATGCTGTATTGCTCAATGGGTAACTTGAGCCTGTTTCTTATGTTTCACAAGACTTGCATTAACTCTTTCCTATTCCATTTTGGACAGTGCAGCGTATCTTGTTCTCCTTTTACAGTTCTCCAATGATTTTTATGGTTTTCCACACTAACATACTTGATCTTCAATCACTGGATTTTCATTCCATCTTAGAAACAAACTCCACTGTTATATTGAATTCCTTATGGAATAATATTTTTTTGCATTTCATTTCAATTTAATGGCTTTCATAATGTGTTACAATGTGATACGTTAATGCTTCAGCAAAAACTTCACATTCTGCCATAGATATTTGTTCTTTTCAACAAATTTGCAGTAAGCAGTATAGTCAGCCGTTTTGCCTTTGAAGTGTCATCTTCCCCATCATAAGTGCAAGGTAATGTGTCTGCCATGACTAATGACCTCTCTGAAGTCTAAAGCAATTTAAAGTCACATAACTTCAACTGAAAAATAACTGTTATAAACCTTGAGGAATGTAACTCAAGATCGTCTTTAAAAATAATTATTATATTAGTGGCTTATAATCTGATGCTCATATACTTGAAATTGTTTTGCCTGTAAAGGCAACTGTTACATTGTTTTTTCTAAGCATATTGAGTATTACTGTCATGGAAAAAAACTACCCTGCCTAACTTCCTGGTGTTACTTCTTGCAACATCCTTGTGTATTCTTTTCAGTAAAGATAAATTTCCTGTTTTTTATGCCACATTAGGTTTTTTATTTAAACTACCACACATCACTGTCTCTGAACATCATCTTTACTTCTGCAGCAGGTGTGTGATAGTCCTTAAACTATCTCTGTTCCATTTGGAAGAACCTATCTTTTAACAGTTAAATTTCTCTCAGTCTATATCTGTATTTAGTTAGTACTTGAAAATATTGTTTAAAGCCTCTGACCACAGTCCTGTGGTGTGGTGTCCTAAATTATGATGTAATCTTAACTTTTGGTCTCACCATCTCTTCAACATCCTTTTCTGAAAAACAGAACATAAAATGCAGCATTGTGAAACTGCCAAATGGGGAATACATAGCCACTTACCAGAGGTTTTTTTAGAATTCATCTGCCAGCATGAAATAAATAAAATCACTTGGCCTTTGCTATGTGACCAAAATTTAATTTCTGCATATTTCTTTAGGCTTTAAGCATTATGTTCCATCCTTTTTCTCTCACATCACTAATGACAATACCCATTCTATTGTAACTGGTTTAATAAGCCCCTTTAAAAAAATTTCCCCATAATGATAAAGGTTTGTAACTTTATGCAACTATCAACTGCATGGTGCTTAAAATTTAATTTTATAACTTGTGTCCAATTTTTCATTGCCTCTTCTTGGAAATCTATCTTCAGTGTTAATAACCCCTTTTGTGACAGATTGCATACTCTTTTAATTAATTTTATTGTTTGTAATTATACATTTCATGTGCTCTCTTTATTTACCCTAATAAACAGTACAATTTCATTCTTATCTTTTAATTGAACTGCTGTCTTACAAGAACCTATTGTTAGAATTATATTGTGAGTGTATGATATGTGTATTGTCATGCCCCCACAGACGCCTTTATTATTTTCATTATTTTGTATCAGTTTCCTATAGATAGCATGGGTTTAGTCCTCTGTATAGTCTCCAAAGGGAAGGAATTTTAGTTAGCCCCTGTCCCTTTAAGAAGTTTCCCAAGAGGCAGTCTTTCTGTTATCTCCTAGCAATGCCCCTGTTTAACTCAGTTCAGTACAGGTGCCCAAGGAGTTAGGAGGCAGAAGTATTTTGCCACGTCAAAGGTGCACTGAGGGCACAAAGTTGAGGTTTACAGAGAGTAATAGCCAAATAAAGACTCAAGGAACTTAAAGAAGTGGACTTTCCTGGAAGCAGTCAAGGAAAGAAAAGTCTACAGCTTCCACTGTCCAGTCAAGCAAGTACTTTATGTTAGACGGACCCAGGGAGGTGTTAGGGTCTCCATTCTTCTAAATATTAAACCTTTCATTTGAACTGTTAAACCTTGCTTGTGACTCTCCCACTCTGTTATGGCCTGGCACAGGGCACCAGAAACAGTTTTGCTTGGGAAACAGAACATGTATCATTCTAGAGCATTTGATTAATTTCAGTTTAATTTCTGTATTGTGATATATTTATCCAAGAACTTTTTTTAAAAAAAGCACCCTTCAGTTCCATTTAGTACCACCATGTACCAATCATTCCCCCTTTATGTCTTTTAATCCTTTCTGTACATTAAAAACACTAGGTTGGATCTAGGACTCCTTTCTGCTAAATTGAATCTCATGGCTCTCTGCTGACTTTCTCCAATAGAGAATGATTTTTGTGGTGGAGGAAAATCTTTAGTGGTGGTGGGGGTGTAGTTGAAGCAAGATGTAGTGGAATAGAGTCATAGGAACTAGCTTAGTAGAAGGAAACTAATGGGTTGGATCCAGACTTACTTTTCCAATGGCAGACAGAACTTTTCTGCTTCTCCCCCTTCCAGTGCAGCCCACTGATCTCCCTGAAATGCTGGTCTTTGGGAATAGAGGACTGAGCAATGAGGGTCTGAAGAAGGAAGGGGGTATTGGTGGAAATTGCCAATTTAGTCTGGATCCACCACATCGTTTTCAGTTTCATCTCTTGCTACTTGCTGCTTGGTGACCTGTTGTATCCACTTCATAATTAGTTGGCTCTTATTTCATGAATTCTATTTACTGTTCCAAATGGATGCAAAATTATTGTATGTAATACATAGTGAACAAGTATTTCCATATGCCATGCAAATACTTAGCAACTTTTGAATGGCTGATAATCTAATCTCCTTTTATATAATATTCCCTTTCTTTTTTATTTAATCAATAATGGCCACATCTTGTATTGTGAACTTTTAATTGTACAAGGTTGCAAACCCCTGAGATATACAACATTCTCATCCCTGGAGCCTGGCTCACTAAATTTATTGGGAATCAAAGCACTAGTGAAAGCAAGTGTTCGGCTCTCATTTGTGTACATATTCTTGTTTCATAATATAATGCCTTATGATGTGAGCTGCCCCAAAAGGGAAGAGCCCAAAGGGGAGGGAAGGCATATTAAATCTAATAATAATAATAATAATAATAATAATAATAATAATAATAATAATAATAATAATAATAATAATAATATTGTTACTTTTAAAGGCAAGGATGAAATATTACAGATGAGTATGTATATATATTCCTTTATATATTTCTATATCGCCTTTAAAAGTAACAATATTTTAATTTTAATTTTTATTATTGTTATTTTATTTTATTAGGTTTAATATGTCGTCCCTCCCCTTTGGGCTCTTCTCTTTTTAGATATCTATTCCCTTTTCAGATATCTATCTATCCATCTATCCGTCTATCTATCTACATTGCCTGGATTCTTGTCTTTATTCTGCACATATGCGCAGTTAATACCAGGGAGAATTCTTATTCCATGGTCAGATTTTTAGTGTGTCAGACTCCTCCCATAATCCTTAGGGGCAGTTATAAGGCCTATAACACCCGTCTTCAAGCTTAGGTGTGGTCCCACCTGGCAAGTTTGGACAGACACCTGATGGCTAAGGATGTCTTACATGAAACATTAACTCCATCACCCCCATCCACACCTTTAGAGTCTCTTATTACATGCTAACAATCTACAGTTTTTTCTGATATTTTCCCAATATAAATACTAACTCCCCCGAATAAATATATTTAATATCGAAGACCAGCACAGTTTTCCTAGGGAAAGTTTCGCTCAGCTGCCTAATGTGTCTTTTATCAGGCTAAAGACACTGGTCAGTATTTCCTAATAACATTTCCTAATAACGAACAACAATTGAGAGAACATATTGTTTTCTTATGAAAACTAAGCATTATTCAGCATCACTTTGATACATTTTTTCTGTGAAGTAGGAAGTCAGCACATGTATGATAGTAGATGCTGCTTCTGCTCTCACCCTGACCTCTACCCCTGAACCATATGGATTTTTGTTGTGAATGGCTCTTTTGCTTCCAGATCTAGATTGGTAATGTATAAGTATAACCCTGCCCCATATCTTTTCCAAACCCCATTCAATACTTTATTTTCTTAGACACTGTATGAATGAATCACTCTAAGATGATTGTAATAATTTTATTATCTTTCTGAGACTCAATAAAATTATTTCTATTGTCAAAACAGTTCTCATTATTCAAATGTCTAAACTCTCATAAAAGGATTCAGGTATACATTGGGGTAGATATTTCACATTTACCCACCTCCTTCATAAATTCAAATTCCCCACAATAATTTACTTGGTTGCAGGCCATTATATTTGGTAGCAGGATGATAGATATGACAAAGTTATCTGAGGGTGAGAGAGTTGGCCTTTGGATATCTACAGGGCTCTTTCAAATAAACAAAATTGAAATAAAGTAATTATAAAGGCTTGCTTCATCAGTAATCACTAGCAATGAAACTGTTAATCATCCTAACATTTAATACTCATTTAATAGTTGAATTATCTTTTTCCATGTGTGGAATGGACTACATGCTAAACAGAGCTAGGCCTAGAAAGAACTGGAATAAGTAAAAAAAAGCGCTAAATAAATTTGCTGTCAAATAGACATGTCTATTCTGTATCTCACATGTCTATTCTGTATCTTTACAGTCAATATTTTTCCCTTGCCCTATCCCTGGGTTCTGCAACATCCGATGGTGGGGCAAATATGGATATTTAAAAGTTTGTCTCTTTACTAAAGAAAATGAAGCCTTTAAATTAAGGGATTATTGGGATGCAAGAATAATCAGAGTGGAATGGCAGGCAAAGATTTTTATGGGACTGAATGGCTTCTTAGAGATGCTTTGGAAAACTAGAAAGGCTAGAGTTGAAGAGCTGCAGGTAATCACAGACAAATGTGAACCATGCACACATCTATGCCAGTGCTCCAAAACAATGGCCCGGGGTTCTGTTGTGTATATTAATTACTTGCTAACCTTCCCGACATAGGTTCTTTGCTCTGGGTTTACTGCTGTTGCTATGTTTAGTGTTATAACAATGAATCTGTTGGGGTCTCTTAATTCCCATCTTTTTAAAAAATCTAGCCCTTTGTTGTGGAGATATGCATTTCTCTTATATCTCTGCAATGACAGGGTGAGAAGCTTCCTTTTTCTTAGAAACCTGGGAATTCATACACCATATTGTTATAATGTTATAATGCTATTCAAGTGCTGGTTAAAACAACATTCCCTCCCCTCCCTTGCATGCCACCTCTCCCCATCCCTTCGCTAGGGTGGGTGGGCCATGTCCAGATGCCGCCCCCTTTGCATGCCACCCCCCTTCCCTCCCCTCCCTCCCCCTCTCCCTCTGCTAGGGTGGGTGGGCCACGGGCCATCTTCCTCCTCTGATGGTTGATGGCGATCAACACTTCTAAATCCCAGAAATTTTGACTCTCGCTTGTATCACAAACGCTTGCAGTATTTGGTTTCATGAAAGGGATTTGAACCTGGGCATGATGAATACGTTTATGCCGAAGATATTTGAGCCCCAAAATTAGCTAAGGCGTTCCACTGTGCATGCCCAAGCAAACTGGAGGGAGGTCCTAAGGGAGGTGGAATGACAGGATGGGTGCCATGGGGGTTGGGAAATTACTGGGTTTTGCTGAGTTATGCTGTGCTTTGCTCTGCTCTGTCCCCTTGGCAGTGTAAAGTTCTGCTGTTTTGCTTCACATGGTGGGCGGGAGAAACACTGATGCATATTATCGTCTGTTCTGAGGGACTGGAAGCAGGAAAAATATGAGGAAACCTTCCATGTGGACCACCTCCCAATGCCATTATGTTGTATTCTGTATCTCAGCAGCAAGTCTTGATTTTTGCCTCTGGAAATAGAACTGTGAACGGAAAGAGTATATGACACTTTGGGAGGTATCTATATTTTCGTTTTATTTATTTTCATTTTTACAGTATTCTTGGGATGATGATTGTTTCTTTACAGTAATCCTTAAACTTATCCTTCAAACAGGTCTGTAAGTATGTCATCCAAGTTTCCGTTTTACAGATGGGGAACTGCATTAAAATCTATGTAATACAATCCTGCTTTGTGTACTAGAACAGCCATAAATATTTATATAAGGCCTAATATTTGCTGTCCATTTTGCTGTTACAAAGAGGATTCCTGTTTAATACCAGTTAGAGACATTCAGTGTGGTCAATAGCTCCATATTATTGTAATACTAAATTATTATTGTGTCATCAGCATTTGTGATATGTTACAGAATTGCATAAGCATAATTGGGGTGAGCTGAAACTTAATTCCAACAAAACAAATGTGCTACTGGTAGCAGGAAGGTTTAACTCAAGAACTGGGATATCTCCTTTTCTGAATGTATTTAGTTTGCAGTTTACAGTTACTGCTAGACCCAGGTATCTTGTTGTATAAATAGATGGCAATGGTGGCCAGGACTGGTGAGCCAGCTATTGCTGTTCCTGGACAGGAAAGTTCTTGCCATTGTGGTGAATGTCTAGATATTATCTAGATTAGATTGCTGCAGTGTGCTCTACATTGGTTTGACCTGAAAGACTGTCCAGAAGCTACAGAATACTGCAGTCAGAAACTGACTGGAGTGGATCATAGGGACCATATGAGTCCAGTCTTGTTCCTTTTACTGTGGCTCCTAGTTTGCATCTGGGTGAAATTCAAAGTGTTGGTGTGTATGAGTGTGTAAAGTGCTGTCATGTCACATCTGCATTATGGCAACCCAGTAAGTTTTCAAGGCAAGAGACAAACAGAGATGATTTGCCATTGCCTTCCTTTACATAGTAACCCTGGGCTTCCCATCCAAGTACTAACCAGGGCTGATCTTGCTTAGCCTCTGAAATCTGACAAGATGAGGCTGGGCTGGGCCATCCATATGTCATATTTCATAATCATACCTATATAGATACATACCACATATAATCATATTTCTTCCACATATGCTTTCTTCCTTAAAATCAAATAGGCTTGTCTGATTCTTGTTACACAAAAGCTGGAAAGTTCTGTCCTTCTCTGCCCAAGGCTACATGTCCTTTCCCATTGGCAAAGGGCCGGGGCAGTAAACCGAATTCTATAGTTGGTTTCAATCAAGATAGACAGTTCCCAACATTTCTAAGAGTGGGGTTTTCCCATGGAGAAATACATCTTCAGGGTGTAAAGATTTCACATACATCTTATTCACTTTAAAAGGTTAAAAATGATTATGACAATTATAATATGTGATCCTAGTAGAATACATGTTATATATATATATATTCTTTTCATATATTTCACGATCAATTCAATGTTCATTAAAATATAGAAAAACACATTTTCAATTATCTGATCAGATTAATCTCTATTCTAACCTTTGATCTCTTCATTTCTGTGTTTATTCACATAGGCCATCTTATCTATTTGGGTAGGCCTAATAGGTCTATTAGATATGCTCTCTCTCACATCTCTGAACCTATACCACGATGTTACAACTTCCTTAGCGATGAAATCTTCTCTGTTGGTAACTGTTGACCAACTGGCCTTTATATAGAAAATCCTCTTGAATTTTTGATTTTATAAATCCCTTATTCTTGAATAGCAAATATAATTTTCAGGCCTATTCTCCTTTTCCACAATGTCAAGGCAAACTACTTGTTCCACCTTGTTTAGTTTTATTGGCTCTCCATGGTCTCAGGTAGAGAAAGATCTTTTTAATATTTCCTCACTGAAGTGTGGTCCTAACTATCTACTGTATTTTCCTCACAGACTTCCCTGGTCAGGTAGAAAGGTATGTTCTGAAATTCCATACTTCCTTGTTATACAGAGGCCTGATTCAAAATTGGGACCAGAGCAAGGGACCTTATACCTTCTCCTGTGTGGGTTTCCTGACCTATAACAGCTTAGGGTGCTGTTTGCCCCATCGGAGGCTACATGTGTATGGATGTTATATTTCTACGAGGCAGATTGCCCTCAGGGCAATTTCTATTTGGGGAAAATGGTGTGGAAAGAAAAGTCTGTCTTCTCTCTGTACACTGTAGTCCCAATCCAAATTAGGCTCATGTGTCTGGGAAATACAGAATTTGGGAACACATCCTAGAGATGCCCCTAGGCATGAGTTCGGAGTTGGACCCAGACTTTCTGAGTTCTGCTCTGACAACTATGCCATGTTGGCTCTGGATTCTCAATTTAGTGCACATAAAATTGCAGCCTTAGGCTATTTCACGTGCCCCATCTCTCCAACAGTAACTGAAATAGGAAACTAAGCAATATATAGTATTCTTCAGCCTTTGAAGATTATCTTGTTGAAGGCACCTGGTGTAACACCCCCCATCTAGTTATCAATATGGAAGTTAATACAAATGCATTACAGATATTTCATTGGATTAGAAATTCATTTTATCTTAAATAGCATCTCCAATGTAAATATATCTTTCCAATACCAATTCTAACAAATGGAAAACATTCTTCAGTACTAGAGAAACACAGATCATGATATCTCAGTAATACAGGTGTAAATGTAATTCAAGTGAATTGTTCTGTGTATTGGTTAGCCCCAGGGGAAAAGATTATATTTGCTCTTGAATTGTGACCATTCCAGCAAGTAATTTGCATGACTGTCTCAAATTCTGTGTGTTGGAAGATGAAAGGTTCTTGGTAGTTCATGCTTTTGCTGAGAATATTAGATATTGTACAGTTACTGTGTGATGCACTTTCCTTCCACAGAAATCCCATGCACACCAGAAAGGAACATTCTCCAGGCTTATCCAAGGAAGGTGACCTATGCAGTACAGTAAATTCGGTAAGAAGTGGTAAAGTTCTGAAATAGCTAATGAACTACACCACTTCAGTTGAGAAAGTTTGATGACAGCAGTAAACTATAGCAGATCCACAGTTCATTTTCTCAGTTGCTATGAAACAGCAATATGTCTGGCACACAAATAGGGACATGAATGCATTGCACAAGATGTGTGGCCAGAGGAACAGTAGGCATGTTGAAAGCTGCAGCATCCCATTAAGCATCTTTTAAAAGGTTTGAACACTTTCATCCATGCTAGTTGACAAACCTAGTGAGAAGGTGTCCATAACTGCAAGCTTTAGATAGTGCAAGTTAGAAAAGATTAGAACATGAATGAAAAAACAGTGGGAATCTAGCATCTAGTGAAGCATAGTACCGTCAGGTTCTTTAATAGGTCCCTTGCAATAACAAACATCACGGCCGGGGCCCTATGAATGAATTCCCTGTGTGCTAGGTTGCATGCTTCCTCTTAATGTTCACTCTTGTACAACAGCTCAGTGATAATCACTGATTTTGTGCTGGTGGAAATACACAAGAGGAAGCATTTTTCACAACAGAAGCTATTTAGCATGCATGGAACTCTTTCGTAAGATCCAAGCCTGTAACTGTTCAATTAATTTTATTATTTAGTAATTGATTTTCAGATGTGACAGGCTTAGCTTGATCTTGTTAGCTCTCAGAAGCTAGGCAGGGCAGCTCCAGTTAGTACTTGGATGGGAGGCCACCAGTAAAATTCAGGGTCTTCACCGAGGCAGGCAATGATAAACCACCTCTGTGCATCTCTTGCCTTGAAAATGCGACAGGGTCACCATAAATTGTTTGTAATTTGATGGCACTTTACACACAATTGATTTTGAGAACTAGTGTGGTAAAATGGTCAGAGAGACCCAGATTTGAATCCCCATTCTGCTGTGGATGCTTGTTGGATTACTACTACTGTCATACTACTACCGTCCTATGAGATGGGATAAAATGGGGAACAGGAAAATAACATTGGAAACCATTTTGGACCCCAAAAATGGGGAGAGAACTGGGGAAGAAATATTTTAATATACGATCTCTCCACTACAGTTATTTTGGGAATTTTGCAGATGGCTAAACTAACAAAGTATTTGCATTAGATTGGCATGGTTGATCTCTCTCCTTTGAGGCTGTGTATCTGTGGAGTAGGAAATACATTTGAGAGACTTTTAAGTAAAATTATTGATTGCTGCATTTTTAATCCTACATTGAGCAGCAAAGCTAGACTGGTTCTTTTTCAGCTGATTAACCCGTCTGCGTCGATAGGTTACTTAAAAAAAATTGTGCATTCATTGATTTGTTATCAGGTAGATATTTTCACAGCGTACTACTAAGATGCTTGTTAGTCTTGAATACTTTAAGACAGGCTAGTACCTACTGACATAAAACTGTCAGGTCAGGTCTGTCAATATATTTTCCTCTGCTGCAGGCAATTTCACCACTCCACTTTCATAGCACAATGAGAGAATTCTACAGCACCTTCTTCATTGCTCTCATTCCCTCAGCAGTTCACACATTTGAGTTATTTGGACAATATTAGAACAAAATGGTATAAGCTTCCCTCTTTTGCTATTTTGTATTCTGGTCCTATGGGAGATACTATATCACCAGACCTGTAAAAGAACAAAGTCCCTACCAGTTTAATGTTAAATTACTGCTTCTCAAAGGCAGCCAAATTGAGAATAAATGGAGACCAGAGCTGCCAGTATCAAGTAGATCATTTAGGAGATTTATAGGTAATTGGCATAATGAATAATATACTGAGGAAAATCAACACATTTCTATATAAATGCACAACATTTAAATGCATTTAACAGCCTTTGGAAAAAAACAACAGGTGTATTAGAAGGTATAAAATTAAATGTTGGATCATAGGAAAAAATGTAAAAATGTGTCTAAGTTCTTTCCAAGCATTTATTTATTTAATACATTTTTGTTCTATGTTTTCTCCTAGGAACACAGGATGGCGTACGCTGCGTTCCTCCTTTTTATTATCACCACAATCTTGCATGCAGGTCAAATTGTGAGCGTGATTGGTGGCACGAGGTCACCCAGTGAATAGGAATTTAAATGTGGGTCTCTCGGATCCTGGACTGGCCACTGTATTATACCAGCCACCATCCAGACAAGCCACTGTACCATACTAGTTGCAATTGTAGCCAAGCAATAGGGGCGCACTGGTCATTACCGCCACCAGGATTTTTCTTGGTGAATGAATAACCCAGGGGGCTCCTCTCTTGAGCCTCCCTAGGGCCCACTCAGCACGGGCCAAAAACACCAGTGCAAGACCCATAAAAACACCAGCTGGGAGGAGAATTTTGCATGGCCACTGGCTCTGAAATGAGGCAGCACCATACTTTCTCCTCCCAACAGGTGGGAAAACGGTGTTTCCACAAATTGCTAAACTAGTGAGTCTTTTCATTAACAGCATTTTGCACCCCGTGCCACTTTTAGGCACCTCAGTTTTGTTTGTAAACTTACTGTCCCTTCCCCTGAGGAGCTCTGCAGCGACATGGGGACATGCCTTCTGCCCTCTGACCCCTGAGGTATTGCCATGGTCACGGGAGGTGTCCCCTCATCCCCGCAGAGCTCTGCAGGGGATGGGAAGGTAAGTTTACAAACAAAATGGAGGCATCTTCATGCGAAGAAATCATAACACAACAAAAGTGAAATTATACTTTTGGATTAGTTTGGGGTCCCTTAACCTGTAATTAATGGCTATCCTTTACTGACTGTACTACATTACTAATGAGTAATGACTGTTTGTTTGCTTTATCTTCTGCCTGACTCACTTGGACTCAAGACAGATTTCACAGAGTGAGTCAATACACACAACGGGATAGGACATTCAATGCCAATTGCAATAGGAATTACTGTGGTAGTATCAACCAGAAGTCTACAAACAGAACTGAAGCAAAACATAAGTATTAACATGACACATTGGCCCTTTCTGCATGGGCCATATACGGCGCCCTGGGGACGGCAAAAACGCTGTTTCCAGGGAGCCGTTCGCACAGGCGGCGCTGCTAAAATGCAGCAGCACCAACCTGGCTCCCCTCCACCACCCCCAGGGCGGCATCAGGCCGCCTCCAAAAACCTCCCTCCTGGAGGGAGGTTTTTGGGAAAACAGCGCGTTCCCGCCAGCGCAGTGCGAACGGCACCGCCGGGAACATGCTGTTTTCCCCGTCCCTCTCCCACTCACCTCATCGCCTTCGTCGCTCTACTGGACTGCTGAGACCCTCCCTTGCTGTCCTCCGACCCCTGGAGGTCAGAGGGCAGCGTGGGCAGGTTGTAGGAGTCCAGCAGGGCAACGAAGGCGACGAGGTGAGTTGGGGGGGGGACGGGGAAGAGGCAGCTCCATGTGGAGCCGCCTCTCCCACGCCAGCTTCTGCGGGGGCCGCTCACACGCTCCCGTGCGAACGGCCCCCACCCCTCCACCGGCAGAATTCCTGCCAGTGCAGGGGCGCCCTTTCCATTAAGTCATGCAAAAATTATGTAGTAGGAGCCTATTTCAACAAATTATACACAGTAGTATAGACCATAGTCTCTAACAGCTTATCCAAGTAACTCTGTGAATCATTTAGTAAGGTGCAATACTACTGGCTGCATAAAAAAGCCCTTTTGAATAATTCAGATTTGCACAATCTGGAAAGTCAGGAGAGTGGGAGACTCCCTGAACTCCTTAAGCAGGCCGTTCCATAAGGTGTGTGCCACAACAGAGAAAGCACATGTACAGGCAGTTGTTGATGTTGTCCATTTGCAAGCTGGCAAGTGCATAAGCCCCTGCTCCAATGAGTGAGGCAATCATGATGGAGCAGGATAGGTGGTCTTGCAAATAGGAGGGATTAGTTAGTGGAACTCCTGGGAATGCTTTCTCCTCTGATCAGCCTAGAATTACAATTCCCATCAGCCTCTGTCAGCATGGCCAATTGGCCATGCTGGTAGGGGCTGATGGGAATTGTAGTTCCTGAACATCTGGAGAGCCGCAGGTTCCCTACCCCTGGATTAGGCCATGATGGGCTTTGTGTGCAATAGTTAATCCCTTAAATTAAGCCTGGTAACTGAAGGCAGCCTGTGAAATTCCTGCAAGATGGGAGTAATCTGCAAGCTGCATCTAACTCCCAATAATAGCTGAATCACGGCATTCTGGATTTTGATGGAAGACCAATGTACAGTGCATTACAGTAGCCTAGTCTTGATGTTACTGTGTCATGGATCTAGGTAACTAGACCAGCACTGTTGAGATAAGAGACCATATTTCAGACTAGGCTGGAAGAAAGTCTTCACTGCAGTTGTATTAACTTGCTTTGCCAGTAATAATGTTGGTCCAGTATAACTCCAAGGTTCCAAACTGAGTAAGCAAGGATCAGCTGAACACCATCAAAAGTGAGAAGTCTTTCAAGACCACTACCTTCCCAGCCACCATTATCTCTGCCTTTTCAGGGTTAGTTTCAATTTGTTCACTGTTAGCCAATCTACTACAGCAGCCAGGCAGCTATTCAGTACCTTTACCACCTGACCAGGGGATTTGGGCATAAATATAAAAAGGTGGGGTATCAACTGCATATTGATGACATCCAACCCCAAACCAGAAACGATTTGTCCCAAGAGCTTTATATAGAGATTGAAAAACATAGGGGAGGAAAAAATTGTGCACTGTGGAGCTCCACAGGATAGATCCCATTCTAATGCAAACTTGTTTCCCACAGCAACCATTTGAGTTTGGTCTGTGAAAAATTATTTGAACCAGTTCAATATGCATTCCCTGACACCTACTTATGCTCCAAGTTCCTCAATAAAATGGTAAGATCTATTGTATCAAAGGCTGAAGATTATAGCAGCAAAGAGGCTTGGCCTTTGTCTACTCTGACCATTATCTGTTTTTATTATTTTTATTGTGATTTAAAACCAAATTAAAGCTCATAAGGTGACCTGATTGGGCTACTTTTGTTATGAATTGTCATAAGATGATCTTTAAAAAAATCAACCTAAGAAAGTAGCATATGGGCTCAGAAACAAGGCTCCTATTTGTGCACTGACTTCCTCCTCTTTCTTGTATTTCACTGTTTCCCCTCTCAGCTTGGAGCATTTGCTACTAGTTTCAATCCTGAATGAAATTAAAGTTTTCTGTAACAAGCTTGTTTTGCATCATCTCTACACAAGCAGTCATTGTTCAACATTTCATTGGGCTTGTCAGTGAATTTTAAAGCTCTCAATTCTTTGTTTTATTTTCCTTTTGTGTTTGATAGCTAGAGGGACACACACTTCTTATTTATTTGACCTATTGGTTTCAAAACAGCAAGAACTATGTATCTCAAGAACAAATGACCTCTTTCAAGAGAGAATTCTAAGCCCCAGATCTAAGTTTAGCCAAAGTACATTTGCTTGCTTAGTACTTCCGTAATGGAACATTTTGTGCCTTAAAGTTCCATCTGTGTAGAAGTAGGAAAGAAAGAGAGGGCTGCAAATCCAGACTTCTCAAGTTTTTTTTTAAAAAAAATATTCTGCAAATATTTTGGAGAGATTGTTGAATCATAAATTCATTGAAAATTAGGAGCTCACACAAAGTTTGTTCTCCCCAGCAGTCAAAGTTGGATTTAAAACATTTTGCATATTCTTTTTTCCTGTGCCATGCTGTGTTTATATTTCTTTTAAAATTAAAAAAGTCCTGCTGTCTGGTGTGTGTGGAGGCAGAGAGTTTATATTGTCAAACATTCTTTATTTGAACTTTGCCCATTTTGCCTGATTTGGTTCAAATATTTTTGCAGATTCAAGTTCTTGCAATGCTTTGCCAGGGATGTCTACTTCATCCTCTTTGCCGACTCTGCCTGAGAGAACAAATATTCACTTACAGTTGCCAACCTTCATTTCCAGACTACAGAGGTCAGTTCCTCTGGAAGAAATAGCTGCTCTGGAAGGTGATCTGTATGATATTATGCCCCGCCAAGGTTCACCTTCCCAAACTTCTCCCTCTTCAGGGTCCATCCACAAATCTCCACAAATTTCTCAACTCACAGCTGGCCACCCTACTTAAAGTACAGGCAGTTTCATTGGTTGTCTCATCCCACAGTGGTGAAGGTTAATAGAATGTTCCTAGCTTTTATTTATTTTATATTCATTCATTCATTTTATTTATATTATATTATTTATTTATATTATATTTATAGTCCACCTTTCTCACTAAGACACAAGACAGGATCATACCAGGCAAGCCAATGCAATCAATAGGATGGGACATCTAATAAGCAGTATGATAGATCTAGAATTACAGAAAAAGAGTATTTTAACTAATTCAGAAAAAAAGCAGAAAATGTTGCAGTGAGAATAAGATAATGCAAACAGCAAACGGATAAGTACTATATGTAGTAATTTAGTCTCAGATTCCATCCTTCTCTGACTTCCCTGTATGACTTCCCAACCTGTGTGTGTTCATTTGTATTAATAGAGCATATGCACTTTTCCTGGGAACTGTAGTTTAATCCATTAAGCTTTTTCATGTGTCAGCATGATTTATGCCTCCAGGTAGATAAGAACAAAAGCAATCCATGTTCTCTAACATGGCTAATTTTCAGTATCATATGATCTCCCCACGATGATAATGCAAGCCAGTACCTAGGAATGTGTTTGAACTGCGTATTGCTGCAACACAGGTGCAAAACTCTTCAAATCACTGCTCCGTTTGAATTGTGAGCAAATCACCAAACAGTCATATATGATGCTTGACTCAATCAAAAACGGGCATTGTGAACAAGGTTGTTATGGCTTTTGAATGCCTTATTTGTGAACAATAAATTAACCTTAATTACATGCTCAGTGTGAAGGGCCTCAGCACAGTGAAAATTAGACAAAATTTGGACTGAGTAGTTGTCGAGAATACAATAGTGTATTGTATAGTGTAGTGAATACAATCAGTTTTTAAATAACTTAGAAGCTATAGTCTAAAAAGCGGAAGGAAGGCAAACTGCTCATCTTAGTTTAGCTTAAAAAAAGGAATATTGTAATAGGTAATAAGAAAGACTTCTGCCTAAGAACCTGGAAACCCACTGCCAGTCTGAGTAGACAGTACTGACCTCGATAGTCTGATTGAGCATTAGGGGGAGGGGCTATGATTTGCATGCAAAAAGTCAAAACCTGGCATCTTATTTTTTTTAAAAAAAAATTGGTTAGGCACTAATTGATGTGAAAGACTTCTTGAGATCCTGGAGAGCGATTGCTAGTAAGAATAGGCAATACTGTCCTTGACAAACTGATGGTCTGATTCAGTAGCCCTGTTTACAAGTTACACTGATTGCATATATATCCTACATGTACATGCATATACTTGTTTGTGAGAAAGCACCAACATGCATTTCATTACAAATAAAAGCAAGGACCAATACCTGGATAAAGCTACTGTTCCAATCAGCTGTGAATGTGTTGAATGTGCATGAGAATTACTGGACATACATATAAATAAAAATTAAGTGTATATTGTGCATGTATTGTACATATGTTCAGTGTGACTTATGAACAGGTCTAGAGCAGGAGAGCTGCATGCTGTGTGTTTGTGTGATTCTTATAGTTTCTGAAGAAATATAGTTACCCATGATATGACTTCTATCCTCATTGTTTTTCATTTGTCCAAGTGGTTTTGTGAAAATTCTACACTTATTGCAAGAATGCTTAAAAACTGGGAGAAAATTGCCCATATGGAGAGTTTTTCCAAGACCATTTTGTCGCTTAAATATTTATTCCAAACACTTTCAGAGCCTAGTAAGAAAATCCTGCCAGCACAGTTCTGATTTCTCTGTTGCTCCCTTTATTTTGACTATGCCTTCTTCCACTTAAAAGTTAGGTGAGCACTCGCATGTATAAAATGTGAGCATAAAATTGCAGAGGTGGAGATATAACTACAACACAATATGCACCACAGCAAGTAGAAAATATCCTAAAGCTGAACAGAGAAAAACCTGAATGAAAACAGCCTTGTTTCCCTGGTAACTTTACTATCAGCCAGATCCTCCCCCTCCATTTCTATTCACAATCTTTTGTTTATGTTGTTTTTCTTATTGCTGTTGCTTACAAAGTCACAATCTCCTGCCTGTAAGGTAGTGTGAACTGAAATGGCCCCAAGACAGGGGCAGTGGGTATTTCCAGGTTGATAATGTCTGAGTATGAGGAAATGTTAGTATATTTTGAAGGCCAGCACTATGATGGCATGACCTTCAGCTGGAATCAGCATATTCTCCAGACTTGGAGACTAAAAAAAATAAGACCTTGGTAAATGAATTCTGCCATTCATTGAAGTAACAAGCTGAAAAATGTATGAACATCAAAATGGAAACAACCAACAATCAGCCATTCAGTCTTTGAGCGCAACTCCATAAAACTCCCCAGTTCTCCAGTTTGGTTCTGTAGGATCTGTTGCATTGTGGTATACTGATTAGAATGTCAGACTAGGATCTGGAAGACCTAGGTTCAGATCTCCAGTCTGGCATAGAAGCTTCCTGGGTTACCTGGGGCCAGTCGCATACTCTCAGTTTAATTTATGTCACAATGGAGAACAATGTAAATTGCTTTGGGTCCTGATTGGGAAGAAAGGGGGGGCATGAGCACTGTAAATAAAAATAATTACATTTAACAGAATAAAACTATGTCGGAGCTGCCAGATTCAGATTCCAGATACAAAAGAAAAATTCTTCCTGGGTGTCAATAATCTTGTTTCTGACAAAGAGCCAATGCATTAGAAATTCTCAATTGACCTGCTTTTTAAAAATAATTTTTGGAAGTTAAGCAGAATGCTTGAGCACCTGCTGCTCATCACAGCGTTTAGATCTTTCAGTTCATAAACATCTTTTCCCACCTCTCTCACCAATGACTTGTGCATTTTGATTAATCAACCTAACATCATCTTGTTTGCACAGCTGGTGCTCTTCCTGAAGTTCTCTACATCTGTGGTATAGATTGCAGAAATGAATCTGAGTAGTAGTAGTATAGTGTAGGAGTCCAGTGTCACTTCAGTTGTGCAGCGCTGGTGCATTTTTAGTCTTCTGTGAGATCAAAAAAGGCTTCTGAGAAATATACGGGCCTTTCCCCACTTCTCCTGCTGCCGCCGTCGCTGCGCGCTGGTCTGAGCGCACAGCATCCCTGGCGCGCGTCCGGGTGTCCCCATCCAAAGGCGCCGTTTTCGCCAGCGCCCGGGATGCTGCGCGCTGAGCGGGCACAAGAGCGGCAGCGTCGGGGTGGCTGCGCTGTTGCCGCCCCTGACGTGGAGAGTGCAGTGGGACCCCTCGCTACTTGCGGAGAGTAGCCCAGGGCTTAAGGTAAGTGGGGAAAGGGCCTAAGATGTCTGGGGTTGGCAAACAGTGGCTGAGCATATAGCCTAGAGAAACTGAAGGCCCTCTCCAACAAAAAGGTGATATATGTCTTAGGAATTTGACTGGTGGCATATTGAGAAAAGTTCTTGTACAAAAATGGGATTTTGATAAAATAAGACAGCCCTTCACGGGATGTTTCACTGATAAATGACAGTACATTGAAGAGATATCTCTATTTCTTAACTGGTTTGTTGTCATTTTTTTCAAAAGAAATTTTCTTCTCCCTTTTCTTAACAAACTAATAGGATGATGCAAAGCAAAGTTATACTCTTCTAAAATCACAAATTTCAGTGGACTTAGAAGGGTGTAATTATTTAAAATTGTACTGTAAGATATATAGGCTCTGAGGGTGGGGAGGGAGAAATTCTGTTGGCTTCTCATTTCCTCAGAAAGCATTAATTATGAAAACATTTTTATAAGATTATCTTTGACAGAAAGTGCTGGAGTTCTTGAAATCTATGTGACTTAATAAATACACAGATTTATATGGCAAATAAGCAGGCAATGCTCTTCCCAGTACACGACGCCAACCCAACCCCCCCTGGGACCGTTCGCATGAACGGTCCCAGAAACCACCGGGAAGACGGCGCTGTGGAGCGCCATTGCCCAGTTGACCTACTGCCTCTGCGACAGGGCAGGGGGCGTGTCCCCAGGCCTCGGCGATGCACCGGATGGCCGCAGAGATGGTAGGTCGACTGGTCACAGGGGGGAGGGATGGCGCCTTCGAGCTGCTCGAAGCCGCCATTTTCCGTAAACCTCGCTGGGGAAGCGAGGTTGGAAAATGGCAGCTTCATGCCGCTCGGGAGGCACAAGGGCGGCGTGGCTACGCAGCAGCCGCGCCCCCTGTGCGAACAGCTCCCTGGGGACGGCGTTTTTGCCTTCCCCAGGGCGCTGTTTATGGCCCGTCTGACTCCCAAGACTTTTGCCACTCAGCTCCAAACCAAACCTTGGAATAGCTTGTTTTTTTCTGGTCAAACTGACTATATTTATTTTATTTATTTTTATTTATTTGTTCCACTTTTATACCGCCCTCCCCCGGAGACAGTTTTACAGTCCCTTCCTGACCTACAAATGAATGTAAATTGATTGTTGAAATGGCCATATGATTTGCTGCCTTGGTCTCTGCTTGTTAGCAGACTAGTGATGCTCAGCACAAAGTAGGCTGTTGCAGCTAGGAAACCAGAGCTGTTCACAATACATTCCATTTGTCTCTACAGGTTTCTAGAAAGATGGAATATAAAGTTTCCAAACAGAACAGGGTATTCCTAAAAAACAGACAGAGGGAACCCTGGATATGGGCTGAGGTGTGGGCTTAGTAAGAGGATGATTGTATTTTGGTTCTGCATGATTTACTCAGTGACAATGTCCCCTCAAGTTTGTTATCTTATCAGGAAAAGAAAGAAAGGGCCAATATCAGGGAGGGGAAGGCAGCACAGTATAGCCTAATCTCCTCAGAAGTAAGCAGGGTTGGTGCTTGGATGGGAAACCACTAAGGAAGACTTTGCAGTGGAAGGCAATGGCAAACCACCTCTGCTTCTCACTTGCCTAGAAAGTCCCTTCCCATAGGTTGCCTGTGACTTGACAGGCTTTACACACACACAATATGGGTAAGGAGTTCCATTTGTGAAAGTCCAGTATTACATGTAGGTTGACCCTGAGACACCTAATTGTATAATGTATAAAATAATTGTTTTGATTGAAATACAATGATTAATAGTTTGGGTGTAAAATAATCCAGAAACTAGAAATAGCTAGAATAACTAAAAATAACAAAGATCTGCCATTTTTACTGCAATAGTTTAACAGAGGTTCCTTTCTAGGCACAATTATTCCCAACTATTTCAGCACAATTATTTTGCTTAGGATTGTTGCATACAAGTTAAAATCACAGCAAAAAACCTACTGTATATACTCGCATATAAGTTGAATTTTTCAGCACATTTTTTGTGCTGAAAAAGCCCCCCTCGACTTATATGTGAGTGAGGTGTATTTTTAAAAAAATATTTTAGGGTTTTTACTTTGTCTGCCTCCAGGGGGTGCAGTTTTTAGGCTAGAAGCACCAACATTTCAGGAATTTTTCAAGAGACTCTCCTGGTGATACCAGCCAAGTTTGGTAAAGTTTGGTTCAGGGGGTCCAAAGTTACGGACCCCCAAAGTGGGTGCTCCCTTGAACCAAACTTTACCAAACCTGGGTGGTGTCATCAGGATAATCTCTTGCTGATACCAGCCAGGTTTGGTGATGTTTGGTTTAGGGGGTCCAAAGTTATGGATCCCCAAAGTGGGTGCTCCCATCCCCCATTGTTTCCAATGGAAGCTAATAGTAGATGGGGCTACATTTTGAGGGTCCATAACTTTGGACCCCCTGAACCAAACTTCACCAAACCTGGGTGGTATCATCAGGAGGGTCTCCTAAAGATACTCTGAAATGTTGGTACTGCTAACATGAACATTCCTCCCCTGACCAAAAATCCAGTTTTGAAGGATTTTAACTCTTGTGTTTTAGCTTGGTTGCTGGTTGAGCTAAGGTTTTTGTACTTTTAAAGTTATTGTTGAGACCATATTGTTTTTGTTGACCCTCTTTTCCACTTGCAGAGCTAGTTTACTGTTTTTCTTTGAAATAAATATTCAAAAACATTTCACCTATTGATACCTCAATTAATGTAATTTTATTGGTATCTATTTTTATTTTTGAAATGTAACAGTAGCTGCTGCATTTCCCACCCTCGACTTATACGCGAGTCAATGTTTTCCCATTTTTTGGTGGTAAAATTAGGTGCCTCAACTTATATGCGGGTCGACTTATACACAAGTATATACGGTAGCAAGAAAAGAGAACACCAAACAACAACAAGCTAGGAAAAGGTTGAATAGAATCTGACAATAAAAAGAAAATAAAAGTGGGGGAAAAAATAACACCTCTGAAAAGCAATGGAAAAGCCATTATATTATTTCTGACAGGATAGACATTGTAATTTTAAAAATATTGGGCACCCTTACATCATACTGTTCTATAGTTTCATATATTTAGCTCACTTGCTTATTTCAACCAGTTTTGAAACAGAATTTGACAATCAGATCATGTTTGGAGGCCTCCAGCAGATCTTACCCCATTGAGAATGAATTTCTAGTTGTGCCCCTGCTGTGATAACTAACTTTGTATGGGGATTTCTTTGAAACTTTACTGTGGGTGACAATCTTCAAAATTTATCATTTCTTGCAAATGGTGTGCTAGCTTGGCTGAATGGTTTCCAGCAGTGATGCAAACATTAGTTGAGGACAAATGGTTTGTCCAGGGTTTCAAGTGTGTTTTTTCTGTAATAGTTTAGGAGACATTACACTGTACTGGATCTTCCAGTGGACTTCCTACCATTCCTAAAATACCTCATTTTTTATAGCTGTGTTATCCAATTTATCATTGAAGGGCTTCTTGATGATCTGAAAATCAGCATCATTCATATTCGTTTTTGAGTATGAAGGCTGCACATTCTGTGGAAGAACATCTATGGAGACAACATATAGTAACACAGGGTGACTGAAAGAGATATTTATAAAAGGATAATGTTGCTGTGGTCACATTGGTCTAGGCGGAGAAATTTAGGAGTCCCTTCTGTGAAAATTCCAGAAGGTTAGACCTATCGTAGCAAAGCAAAACAGAAATCCAGTGGCATTTTAAAGACTGACAACATATATACTAGCATGAGTTTTAGTGAATTCCCTTCCTTGGATACAATGGAAAGAAAGCAAACCATCTTCCTAAATTTAAGAAGTTGCAGAAGGGGAGAGGGAAAGGGGTAGGAGTTGCACAAAGTGGGGCCTGGTATCATAAATCAATGTTGAGTTCAGGAAATATTTGCAACTGATTTGTTTGGACCATTCGTCCACTGAGTTTTTAATTTCAGATTTTATTGATCTGTATAATTTTGATAACTGATTTCTGCTTCATATAGGTTATGAATTTTCCCCAGCTTCAAACAGGAACTTTTCTGTTCAGAATAATTTGGAATTTGCATAAGATCAATATCATCTCCTTAAAGCAAGTTTTGAAGAATTACTGGCTGTAATTTTTTTTAAAACAAAAGAGTTCATTAAGACAATGTGTCCTTCATCCAGCTGTAGTTCACAGAGTAGATGTAGACATTTCCATTCTCCCATAAATAGATAAATTTAGTCTTTTTGAATATAACTGGTAACATATGGAACTACAACAGCTATGAATTTTTAGCATTTCATTTTGTGATTTAAATCTCTTTTCATTTTTATCCCATGCTCAGGGTGGCATGCACAAATTTCTATACCCATTTTATCTTTCCAGCAACTCAGTAATGCATTTTGGGCTAAGTGAGTATTAATTGGTGCAGGGTCACCCAGTGGACTCCATGAATGAGAAAGAATTTGATTCCAGATCTCCTTATTAATAGAAAGCTGCATTTATTTTATGATATATTACCTTGCATGTACTATGTTTATTGATTTGTAGGATCATTTTGCTTAAGTGGTCTTCATGCAGCCATAGAGTGTTTGTGGTAAAAACAACATACGACTGTTTCATAGCTTATTCTACCACTTTGCATATATGAATTGCCAAACACTGTACTTAAACTGAGAGCAGCTTTAGGCATTATTATATAATAGAGCTGATATATGTGTTGGACCAGAACCCCTTCTTGGTCCAGATCAGTCATGTTTAAAAGACAGAAAGGAAATTTCCAAAGACTTAGGTTTTAAAGAGAGGATTTTTACTGTTCACATTCAGTCTCTGAAACAGGGTGCTCTAGATAGAGACACAATTTCCCAGTTACAGATCTCCGTTCTTATACTTTTCAAAATGCATACATCATGATCTTCTTGTGTACATAACCTCCTCCATAAAATCAATTTCAGCTAGTCTAACAGTTTAACACAAACACAAATTTCCGCTAGTCTAACACAAATACAAACTTTGCTAGGATAGTTTATTTACTACTTCCATAGGTCAGATCATAAAACTATTTTCAGCCTTTCAATCAAGTTAACCAGTTTCCAACATTCCTGAAGAGGGTTATGGCGCAAAGTAACATCTTCCAGGATTAAATGATTTCACGTACATCTTATTCACTAAAAACAGTTAAAATGATTATAGTCATTCTTATAATGTGATTCTAATAAAACACATATATCATTTTCATATATTTCACTATCATTTTAGAGTTCATTAAATTATAGAAAAACACATTTTAATTATCTCATTAGATTTTACCTGTCTTCTAACCTTTTAAGCATTTGTATTTGACATCTGTATTTATTGACTAAGGACCTTTCTGCACAGGCGGATTATGGCGCCCTGGGAACGGCAAAAACGCCGTCCCCAGGGAGCCATTCGCGAAGCCGCCATTTCCCAACCTCACTTGGGAAGGCGCCCTCCCCCCCTTCTACCCTCTACCTACCGTGGCCGTGGCCATCCAGCGCGTCACCTAGGCCTGGGGACACGCCCCCCTGCCCTGCGATGCCGGAGCACTCGCGCAGGGCAAGGGGGGCGTGTCCCCAGGCCTCAGCGATGTGCTGGATGGCCACGGACACAGTAGGTTGGCCGGGCGACGGCGCTCCGCAGCACCGTCTTCCCAGCACCCGTCTTCCCATCGTCGCAGTGCAGAAATGGCCTAAGTTCCTCTACCTCGCTGAGGATGTATTTTGGACTCTAGGAGATGCTGTTTTAGCAGAGGCATATCTAGGCAAACTGGAGCCCAGGGACAAAACCTGAGTCCCCCCCAGTATGGATGGCCACCATCCCCCATCACAACCAAACAATGATTTTTTGCACCAGCTCACAAAACACCACCTACCCCCAGCAAAACATACCATGGCTCTCTCCTCACCAACTCTCTTTCCTAACTTTGTCCTCACACCAACCCTATGAGGTAGGTTACTAGCCTGAGAAACAGCTCCAAGCCAGTGCAAGTGGGTATTAAGCATGTAAATCTCTCACAAATCACCCCCAGCAAAACATTTACCAAACAAATGTCAGCATCATCTCTCACGAAACACCTCCAGTGGAATCCACCCCCAAACAGCATCACTTTCAATGGTGTTTAAACTAGGGAGCCTAGATTCTTCTTTTAAATCCACCTTAAAGGGAGAATGTGGGGTCCCCAGTTAAAATAACATTGAAAGTGATGCTGTTTTGAGGTGGATTCTCCCCCACCCAAGAAACAGCATCACTTTCAATGTTTAAACTGGGGACCTCACATTCTCCCTTTAAGTGCATTCCGAAGTGGGTGGATTTAAAAGGAGAATCTGGGGAAATTTGGAGGGTGCTGCTGTCAGAGGTGTAATGGTTAAGCTAGCAGCACAATACTTTCAGGGCATCTTTAGGAGACTCTACTGATGATGCCACCCAGGTTTGGTGAAGTTTGGTTCAGGGGGTCTAAAGTTATGGACCCTCAAATGTGTAGCCCTCATTGGAAACAATAGGGGATGGGGCATCCCTTTTGGGAGTCCATAAATTTGGACCCACTGAACCAAACCTCACCTAACTTGGGTGGTGTCATCAGGAGGGTCTCCCAAAAAAAATCCCTGAAGTTTTGATGCTGCTAGCCTAAAAACTATGGCCCCTGCTGGCCAAAAACAAAAAACACTAACAAATACAAAAAGCACACAAACGAACCTGACATTTTTGCACCCTCCACTGGGGGGCGCCCGGGGACATGGGATACCCCATGTCCCTAGGCAAATATGCCACTGGTTTTTAGAGTCCTGTCCTGTTTCAGGATGTTATAAATTACTTAGTAATATGATAAGGTCTTCCTACTTTGTATCTTTGCTGACAAATTACTTTTTACTACTGAGAGAAAGACTCCTTGATTTTCAGTTTATATAGATCCCTTATTCTTCTATATCACATCTAATATTCAGGCTATTTTCCTGTTCCTATATATGAAACATCTTGTAAAGCTTCTGGAACACTCTACTGACAAAAGCTCTATAAGGAAAACTGGAGACAAGAAAGCTGAGTAAAGAGAAAAGCACATCTTATGGAAATTTAGGAATACGTCATGATTAGAATTCCATGCATGGAGAACAGTTCATAAAATCTTGTGGTGGAATTATTAAACTGCAAGAGACTGTGGTTGGACCGAAAAACCTATGTTTTAAAGACCTTATGTAACCCCCATGCCCAGAATGGGTTGGCCCAGAATGGGTTGACCCAGTAAGGGGGTGGAGACTCGGAGCAGCAGAGAGGCTGCAAGAGCTCTTTTGCAGAAGAAGCAAGGCTACCAGACTTGGACCTTGATTTCTATAAGCCCTTAACACCTTGCTAAGGTAATTTCAATATTGTTGGGAACTACTGGGAAGGTAGTTGTTGTTTTGCTATGTTGTAAATGTTGGAGTTTATTGTTTCAGGGTTTTCTTGTGTGGTTGTAATGGGTGAGAGTTCTCCTGGAAACCTTCATCATGTTGCAACCTGTTCATCAAGCCCTTGGAGTCTTCAAAACCAACCACCAGCAAAGAAGAATTTGGACTTGGCAATATCAGTAGACTGTAAATAGAAGGACTTGAAATGCAACCTGAACAGGACCTTGAATTGTAACGTTAAATGTTGATGTTTTACAAGTGTTAATTGTAAAGAAAAGTAAACCATTTTGTTGTTTAAAAATTGGTTCTTTGCAACTCCTTCCAAGTACTGCCCCACAGAACCCACAAGCTGAGGTTACACTTACATAAATCTTTTCAGGAGCCATTTATTTGGGGCATGCACAAGCTCAACCTGCACTGAGATAATTGGCAATTTAGAATATAAATACAGTAGGGGTGTGCATCTACCAGAAATGTTTTGTGTTAGGGTCATTGTCCTACTGCTTTACTATGAGGTAAATGTGCTGAAGTGTGAATGCAGGCTGAGAACTTCATTTACCTCGGCAGATGCCTCATTATATAGATTAAATAACCTGTTTTTGATAAATGGTCTTGTACTCATGCAGACTAGCAACTTGTTTAATGAATTATTGAGTCATAACACAGGTGTGGTTGTCAGCCTCTGCTTGATTCCATCTTGTTCTGGTCCTGGTTTCTGGATCTCCAATGTTATCAAACTGCCTCACATTATTCTATTAAAATTAGCCTTTTCCTGTTAATAGCATAAATCTAAAGGTGGCATCATCAAATAATCCTGTGGTTATTAAATTAGCACATCTATTTTATCATCCTCAGTTTATCTTTTGGTGCTGAACCATTCAAAATGATCAAACAAGTGCCAAAATAACAGCCCTTAAAAATAGCTAAACCAAATAAATGCAAGCTTTGGGCATGCTCTGAAGTGTCACAACACAAGTTCAACGAGAGACTTAAGCAGCATGATGGATTTTGCTGCTTAGAGACCATTCTCCAGCTTTTGACTAGTCTTAAATTATTCTCTCTATTAACATATAATCATTTTGTAGAACCTCTCCACTTGTCCCCCTCACACAGAAGCTGTGTTTCTTCAGGAAAAAAACAATGCCGTGATTAGTAGGCTATTGTTTTATTAGCTGTTGTTCAGCATGCCTGATCATGCTTGAATTATCCTGCTGCAGAACACAAAGCAAAAGCAATAAAAAAGGTTAAAACTTTCTTCAGAATTCAGAAATAATGAGTCTCATTAGTGTGGTTGCAAAGGAATCTTGATTTCTGGCTACAGCAGAGCGTGGGACCTATGTTCAGAAAGTGACTGATGTTAGTAACATAATCAGTGAAGGTGACTAATGTGGGTAGAAATTGTGACTTTGATTCAAGGAAAGGCCCAAAAGTCTACTCATGAATTTCTCTTGGCCAGACATTCCCTCTCAGCCTGTCTCATGATGCAATATATAGATGGTATTCTTTGGATTAAATTGGGTTTAAAGGTGGAGGGAGAAACAATACAGAATAAAATCCTGTTAAAATAAAAGATTGGAACATAGAGAATCCAGACAGTGTGTTGGATCTATCCAACATTTCTGTGGTGCAAAAGGAAGGAGAGTCCCTTATGATCACCAAAAGTGCTGTTTTGTATCATGGGACTACATAAAGAAAAGTCATGTGGGGTGGGATCTTTAGTAATTAAGGGAATTAGGTGAGATAGAATGAAAAAAGTGTCTGAATCTAACCTGCCTTCATACTGACTGATATGGTACTAAGCTGGCATTCACATTATCACTAGATACTGTATTATCATTGTGCTACAGTAGTCATTCACCACAAGACCATCCAGGAGCTGAATGGCTATGATAGCTCAACAGTAGTGAATTAAGAACATAAGAACATAAGAACAAGCCAGCTGGATCAGACCAAAGTCCATCTAGTCCAGCTCTCTGCTACTCGCAGTGGCCCACCAGGTGCCTTTGGGAGCTCACATGTAGGATGTGAACGCAATGGCCTTCTGCGGCTGTTGCTCCCGATCACCTGGTCTGTTAAGGCATTTGCAATCTCAGATCAAAGAGGATCAAGATTGGTAGCCATAAATCGACTTCTCCTCCATAAATCTGTCCAAGCCCCTTTAAAGCTATCGGGTTAGTGGCCATCACCACCTCCTGTGGCAGCATATTCCAAACACCAATCACGCGTTAGCGTGAGAAGAAGTGTTTCCTTTTATTAGTCCTAATTCTTCCCCAGCATTTTCAATGAATGCCCCTGGTTCTAGTATTGTGAAAGAGAAAAATTTCTCTCTGTGTCAGCATTTTCTACCCATGCATAATTTTGTAGAGCTTCAATCATATCCCCCCCCTCAGCCTCCAAACTAAGAGTCCCAAGCGGCTGCAGCCTCTCCTCATAGGAAGGTGCTCCAGTCCCTCAATCATCCTTGTTGCCCTTCTCTGCACTTTTCTATCTCCTCAATATCCTTTTTGAGATGCGGCGACCAGAACTGGACACAGTACTCCAAGTGCAGTCGCACCACTGCTTTATATAAGGGCATGACAATCTTTGCAATTTTATTATCAATTCCTTTTCTAATGATCCCCAGCATAGAGTTTGCCTTTTTCACAGCTGCCATGCATTGAGTTGACATTCCCATGGAACTATCAACTAAGACGCCTAAATCCCTTTCCTGGTCTGTGACTGATAGCACTGACCCCTGTAGCGTGTATGTGAAGTCTGGATTTTTTGCCCCTATGTGCATCACTTTACATTTTGCTACATTGAACTGCATTATTGCCATTTTCTGAGCCCACTCACCTAATTTATCAAGGTCCACTTGGAGCTCGCCATGCAATCCTTTGTGGTTCTCACCACCCTACATAATTTGGTATCACCTGCAAACTTGGCCACCACGCTACCCACCCTACTTCCAGGTCATTTTATGAATAGGTTAAAGAGCACTGGTCCCAAAGCGGATCCTTGAGGGGACACCACTCCCGACATCTCTCCATTGTGAGAACTTCCCATTTACACCCACTCTTTGTTTCCTGTTTCTCAACCAGTTTTTTAATCCATAGGAGGACTTCCCCTCTTATTCCTTCATTGCTGAGTTTTCTCAACAGTCTCTGGTGAGGAACTTTGTCAAAAGCCTTTGGAAATCCAAGTAGACAATGTCCACGGTTCACCCTGTCCACATGCCTGTTTACACCCTCAAAAGAACTCCTAGTAAGTTTGTAAGACAGGATTTGCCTCTGCAAAAGCCATGCTGACTCTTTCTCAGCAGGTCTTGCTTTTCTACATGTTTTATAATTTTATCTTTAATGACAGATTCTAATAATTTACCAGGAACAGATGTCAAACTGACTGGCCTGTAATTTCTCGGGTCCCCCCTAGATCCTTTCTTAAAGATTGGTGTGACATTGGCCATCTTCCAGTCTTCAGGGATGGAGCCTGATTTCAGGGATAAGTTGCATATTAAAGTGAGAAGATCAGCAATTTCATGCTTGAGCTCTTATGCAACAGTGGGTGGATGCAGACAAATTAATTGACCAGGTGCCAGCCTTAACTCAGTATTTCCTTATTAAGAATCTGTTCAAAGGATTGCACAGAAATTTAATACTTTCAGACCACACATAAAATTTGGAAAATTACTTATTCTACCAAGAAATATTATCAAAAATCTAATAATCTTGAAGAAACTCTGCTCTGTAGATTATGTCAGTGATGTATTGAGTCCCAAAAGCGGATTATGACTTTTTCACAGGTCGATTGGAGGGAGGAAGTGAATTTAGGGAAACTTTGATAGCAAGTTTTTGTTTGCTTCAGCATATATATGAATTCTTGCACTGGAACGGTAGAAAGCAGCATGAATTCATTTTTGCAAGTAGGTCCCACAAAGCAGAAATTTCACTAGGCTTGAGAAAATTTAATACCATCATCATCATTATTATCATTACCTTTATTTGCAATAAAAAAGTTAAATACAAAAATTTAAAACCAGTTCTAAAAATTTAACACCAGTTGTTGGAAAAATATCTCAAATACTGATCTGATGCATTTTTGTATCATTTAAATAGTGAGGTTTTTTGAAAAATATTGTAAACTTTATGAAACATATTAAATGTGAAATTCTATTAGATACTATGAAGAATGTAGTTAGACAACATCATTGGGAATAGTTAGGAAAGTTATTAATTTTCACATTTATCCTTATAACAACTTCTATCAATGAATAAGAAAACTCTGGTGTGAAACAGTGCTGAACAAAGGCACACATTATAAAAGACTTTAGGAAGGTTTTAAAGTTAAAAGCCTTTTGAAATAGTGCCACTTTTGAAATAGTGCCACCATTTTATCTCTTACTGCAGTAAAAGTAAATTGCAAGAGAATATAAAACTGTGAGCTGTTTGAAATTCAGATTGATAATTTGCTTAGTTTCCTTCTATTAATTTAAAATATTTAATGTAATGTTTAGAGAAGAATCAACTTCTCATTCTTCTGAATAATGCACTATATAAATTGATAACATATTGTGATCTTGTGATAATTCCCAACCCTGCCATGAAGCCTATTGGGTGACCTTGGGCAGTCATGTGCTCTCAATCTGAGTTACCTTGTGGAGTGATTGTGAAGATAAAATGGAGTGTAGATAATCACGCTGCTTACGCTGAGTTCCTTCAAGAAAGTGTAAGGCAAATATGTACATAGTGGATAGATTTTGCCATGTCTTATTTATTGGATGTAATGCTGTTATGTTCTACAGGGTTCTCAGTTATAATTTTTAATTAATTTATTGTGCATTATTGTTTTAGTTGTTTTGTTGTACACCGCCCAGAGCCCTTCAGGGGTGGACGGTTCATTAAATATTATTATTATTATTATTATTATTATTATTATTATTATTATTATTATTATTATTAACAACAACAACAACAACAACAACAGCAACAACAACAACAACAACAATAATAATAATAATAATAATAATAATAATATGAATTTACATTCAGAGTGTATGCTTATTTATCCTGTTTTCATCCATCCTTTCTGTGATGGATCTTCCAAGAGAATAAGCCTTCCTCCGGTAGAACATTACTTAAGAACCAGAAGGAAACCGTAGATTCCAATCCAATATAAAGAAAAGTAGCTTTACCCCATGACGTAAATACAACACCTGTTGAACCTCTGCCTGTTATACTGTTAGTTAATCTCCTTGGAGAAATTATACCTTTGCATAACAAGCAGAGTGTGTGGAGGCTGGAGCACAGTGAAGCATCTCCCAACATGCATGTGAGTGTTGTCACAAGAAAAGTCGGAGTTGTTTGTAGTTTCTAATCTAATAAAAAGAGTATATATTTGTGAACTTCATTCTGGATAGAAAGGTAGATGGAGTTGAAGAAATACTAAAAGGAAATACTAAAAGGAAAAATATTGGGATTAGTTTATAAATATATGTTGGAAGATAAGGATTTTATGTTGAGAATGTTGAAGCAAAAATGGGAGAAAGAAAAACTCTTTGATGATGAAAAATGGAAAGAATCATGGATAGTATGAATAAGATGAAGATTGAAAAATATGTGGAACTGGAAAGAAAGGTAATACTTAAATGGTATAGAACCCCAATACAGCTAGCTTATATGATTAAGGGATTGAGCCCAAGATGTTGGCATTGTGGTGAACAGGGAGCATACTACATCCATATGTGGATAAAATGTAAAGAGGTAAAAAAGTTTTGGGAAATTTTTTGAAGTATATAGAACAATTAGTAAATGTGGAAATCAATATAAGTAATGATTTATTAATGGGAGGAATAATAGAAGATAAAAGGGTAAATAGAACTCTGGGACCAATGTATAAAATTATGATTAGAGCTGCACATGCAGTGATAGCATTGGGCTGGAAAGATAATAAGAAATGGACAATCTCAAAATGGTTGGAATATGTATGGGAACAAATACAGTTAGAAATTTTTGAGATGATGGCAAAAAATATGCTATGGCAAGAGAAATTAAGAGATATTACGAAGATATGGACAATGTTTGTGACCTGGATGAGAGAAGCTGGATTTAACGAAGAAATCTGGAAGAAGAGAATACAGAGAATGGATCTTCTACGGCTTGCTTGAACAACAGAGAAAAAGAAGAGGGGGAGGGAGGGGGAAAAAGGGGGGAAACGTATAGTTAGAAAAATGCATTGTATGTAACGTTATATAAACATTCTATACAATAAAAAATTTTTAAAAAGGAAAAAAAGATGGATAGGTTCACTAATCTAATCCAATCTAGCTGGATGGGGATGGATGCACTCAGAATCCATCCTCTCTATACACATGGTGCAGTAGAAGGTTAGAGAGCAAGAAAAAGAGTGAGCTGGAAGGAAGGAAGTCCCTGAGAGTGTCAGTCTAACACAGGGGTAGGGAACCTGCGGCTCTCCAGATGTTCAGGAACTACAATTCCCATCAGCCCCTTTCAGAATGGCCAATTGGCCATGCTGAACATCTGGAGAGCCGCAGGTTCCCTACCCCTGGTCTAACATCAAAGGGATAATGCCAGCATGATAGAGTAAAGGTATAAATCCCTAGGTCCCTAGCTAGCATCTGGCTTACTAGTAAAGCCCCCTCTATGGTTGAGGCAGGAAACAGCATAAAAGTCCTTCACTTCCAACCATTAAAAACACCAGATAGTATGATGGCCACCCTATATGCAAACAGCCATGGGACCTTATAAGCTGTATTTTACAACAGAACTCCTAATTCATTTAATTTGTCCTTGGTTTATATTGGCATGACATTGGAGTGACAGTTCAGGTTCTGATTTCATCTTCCTGCTGGTGTCCTTCCCTCACGATCAGGAAATGTCAACTAGAGGCAGAAGATGGAATGCAGTTGAATCCCCAGGCACATTCAGATCTTCAGAGATTGTCAGTTAGAACCAATAGTGGATGAAGGTTTGTGAATCCTCTGCAGACAGACATTTGTTGGACTCCACATAAAAGCTGTTGAGCAGTATTTCTACTTTAAAATCTGTTAACAGGAATTAAGTTTTGCGGCCAAGAACAGTGTGTGCTGGCTGCATTACCAGTCCATGAAGACCAGGCAGTATATTTTCTTTTTCTCCTAAGCTACTTGTCTTCAAAGCAGGGCTTTCCATTCATCACTGGTAGCTGAAACCTTGCTAGACTCAGAGAGAGTTCTTGTGTGATATGATCTAAACCCCGAGCTGATGCTTCATTAATAGTTATTTACAGGTACTTTTTGTTGCCTGCAGTAACTGTGTTTACAAATTAGGAAGTAGATCATTCCAGGGGCCCCACAGGGAATTTTATTCAATGATAGAAGCTCCATTAGTGAAGATTTAAATGTGCTGTGGAACCTAATGATGACAGATTCAGAAAGCACTGCTAAGTCGTAATGGAATGTAAAAGCAGGTAACTGTGTGGAGGCTTGCAGTTTTGTTCTTTCTGGTGATCCAATTAATCTCAACCTGATTTCTGAACTGTATAACCCTAGTACTGTTGTGAATTTATAGTCAGTGGCTAGTCCTAAAGAGCCTAGGCCTCAACTGGAAATCTCAGAGAGTATTGCATGGAGAGTGGGGAGACTGCTGGGATGTCACTCAGGCCCTTTCCTAGGATAGGGATGGGGAACATTGCCAGGAGGTTGTTGGCCAGGAAAGTATCTACCCTAAGGAAACCAAAGCCAAAGAATTTTTTTCTTAAACCTTGTAGATATCTCCTCAATGGACCTGAAGTATTAACATTGTGTGTAAGCCACCCTGAGCCTGGCTTAGGCTGGGAAGGATGGGGTATACATATAATTAAACAAATAAATGAAAAATAAAGTTTGGTTGCTAGCCTTATTCCCGCCCCCTCCCCAGGTGGGGGCAAGAAATGCCATGCTGCTAGCTATCATTTCCCACCATTTCTCTGAGGAGCAGGTGGAGAAAAATAAAATTAACAAATGCCTATCAGCCAATATTGTGACAACACTTCAGGGAAAACCTAGAAGTAACATCACACCTCTCTAGGAATTTGGCCACAACTCTATAGTGCATCCATAGAATTTTAGTGATGTCTAAAAAGGACTAAAATCACTTCCAGGTTCTTGATTTAATTTTATTGTCATGGTACTTATGCAGACCCACACAGGTGTTGTACGCATACAACCCTGCTGTGAAGAGATTTTTTGAAGCTCAAATCACCTAGAACTCCATTGCCCACCATCATGCAGTCCCTACCCTTTTCCAGCATGATAAGGAGGGGGTGGAGCAGAGGTGTATCTCGGAAAAATGGAGCCCATGGCAAAATCTGAATCCCCCCAGCTTCATTTTCCCTAAATACACCTCTGGCAAGCAGTCTGCATAAGCTCAGATACCCTCTTCTACTTCATAAGCTCCCGGGCCAAAGCCTCAATAATGAAACTTGCTTCCAAGCACAAGCCCTTCATTAAGATGAACCTGTAGGCATCTCCCACCCCATAAAAGAAGCAATGAATGAAGAGTCAACCAGAGAAGGAGGGGGAGAGTCCCATCCACTATGACAACCTCTGCAGACCCAGTTTAAGCCCTTTCCCAACATGGGCCTGGGGAAACATTAGGGAGGGAAAGCATAGGACAGTATAGGTTGTGGGAACAGAGAAATCACGTTGGATGGGAGCTGGGAGGGGAAAAATCCTGCTTACGAGTACAACCAAGGTGAGGAAGCTAGGACCAAGAATAATCTGCCTGGGGGAGAAGAGAACAGCTTGTCAGCGCCAAAGCTTGAACCAGCCTAAATGATGATTCCTCTGAGAATAGACAAAGGGCTCCCTGGTCAATCTAATTCACTGGCAGCCGTGGAGAGGAAACAATCTTCATCCATAGTTAAGGAGCTCTGTTCAAAATCAAGGACTCTGCCTCCCCACCCCTTAACAGGCGAAGGCCCCTCTGAGCACAAGCAAAGGGCATCTCCCACCCCCGTCTTGCCAAATGAGAGGGGCGAGTAGAGCACCAAGGGCGTGGCTGCCAGGCTGGTGCACCCCCAGGCCCCAGGGCAGGCAGGTGGGAAGGGCAGGTAGAACTTGGTGCCCTCCCCATTGCAGCAAGATCTTCCAGATCCAGCTTACTGTGGTACTGGAGCAATCCAGTCAAGCGGACGGTGATGGTGCCCAGGGTGGCGCTAAGCCCACTGTGGCTGTGCTAGGCCCCAGCCTTGGCGGCGGAGCTGTCTAAGCTGTTGCGCCCCTTCAGTGCCTCATTGGAGCTCGCTGCAACCTGGGCCAGTCTGCTGCCCCCTGGCCTTGCCCCCAAGCCCTCCCTGGCCTCCTTCGGTGTTTGCTGGGTGAGCTCCCTGGCTGGGCACGTGTCTGCAGCATTGCTTGCCTGCCCATGCACCCCACCAACCTCATTATTGTCCCTGGCCTCATGCTCACAGCCCGGGATGTTCTCCTCATCCCCAGCCCTGCAGCAAGGCCCAGGGTCAGTGTCTGGAGCCGGACTCCCGGTACTAGGGCCCTGCATCTGGCCCAGCCCTGGACCGGGGGGGAGGAGAAGGGGTGTAGGGGTCATTTTCTGCCCCCCTTTGACTCAATGGGCACCACCTGGGGACATGTGACCCCACATGTCCCTGTGGACAATATGCCTCGGGGGTGGAGCACCCTTCTATCAGTTTTCTCTTTGCCCCTGCTGAGAGAGGCTCATTAACAAGAAGCACAATTTCTGACATACCAAAAATGTATTGCCTAAACCAGGGGTAGGGAACCTGCGGCTCTCCAGATGTTCAGGAACTACAATTGGCCATGCTGACAGAGGCTGATGGGAATGGGTTCCCTACCCCTGGCCTAAACTAACTACTGACAAAAACTAATACATGAAAAATAATTCAGAAAGCAAACATCAAGAAATTGAGGTCCTGTGAGTCTGAATTCCCCCATCCACATGACCATGAACAATGTATTTTATGCCTTTCAAAGAGTATGATGTTATACACTACCCTATTTGTTACCAGTTCACTCCCAAGACTAGGCATGACAGGGCTTCTTGCCTGAAAGTGACACTTTAGGAAAAAACCTTTTCTGGCACCACTTGTGATAAAAATCCTAGCAACATCCCACCTTCTACCACCAACAGATGGATCTGATTTTCTTTGGTTCTAATGGTTCTGAGACTGAACCTGACCACTCTGGACCTGCTGAAAAATACAGGGAAGATCTCAGGCTCAGCCCCTACACCACCAGAGCACTGCTCTTCAAAATCTGAAAATGTCACATCACAAACATAAACACCCAGAAAACTTCCTACGTTGAAGTTGTCACTAATTCCTTTTCTGCATTCATCATAAATGCATGGTCCTTTGCAAATCATCTTTGAAACTATGGTCAACCTTTACTTGAGAACCATGCAGAGGCGTAGCTGTTCCAAACTGCGCCCAGTGTGTAGTTTATATTTTCCACCCCCATGGCACCCTCCCCCCCTCCCCTGCAGCACCCCCCTTCCCCCTTCTCCCCTTCCTACACGTACCTTAGTTCCTTTCCTTTTCCTAGAACATTTTCAGACTGAAAAAAAGGCCTATTCGCAGTTCAGGCTTAAAAACGGGCTGATGGGAACTATACTTCCCAGGAGACCTTGTGAGCCCCAAGGTCTCCTGGGAACTGTAGTTCCTCAGGCTGTTTTTAGCCTGTACTGTGAACAGGCCTTTTTTCAGCCTGAAAAAGTTCTAGGAAAAGGAAAGGAACTAAGGTAAGAACATAAGAACATAAGAACATAAGAACAAGCCAGCTGGATCAGACCAAAGTCCATCTAGTCCAGCTCTCTGCTACTCGCAGTGGCCCACCAGGTGCCTTTGGGAGCTCACGTGCAGGATGTGAACACAATGGCCTTCTGCTGCTGCTGCTCCCGAGCACCTGGTCTGCTAAGGCATTTGCAATCTCAGATCAAAGAGGATCAAGATTGGTAGCCATAGATCGACTTCTCCTCCATAAATCTGTCCAAGCCCCTTTTAAAGCTATCCAGGTTAGTGGCCATCACCACCTCCTGTGGCAGCATATTCCAAACACCAATCACACGTTGCGTGAAGAAGTGTTTCCTTTTATTAGTTCTAATTCTTCCCCCCAGCATTTTCAATGAATGCCCCCTGGTTCTAGTATTGTGAGAAAGAGAGAAAAATTTCTCTCTGTCAACATTTTCTACCCCATGCATAATTTTGTAGACTTCAATCATATCCCCCCTCAGCCGCCTCCTCTCCAAACTAAAGAGTCCCAAACGCTGCAGCCTCTCCTCATAAGGAAGGTGCTCCAGTCCCTCAATCATCCTTGTTGCCCTTCTCTGCACTTTTTCTATCTCCTCAATATCCTTTTTGAGATGCGGCGACCAGAACTGGACACAGTACTCCAAGTGCGGTCGCACCACTGCTTTATATAAGGAAGGGGGTAGGGGGCACCACAAGGGGGTACCATGGGGTGGAGAGGCCTGGGGTGATTTTCCACATGCCCAGGCGTGCACCCGGTGCACCTCCCCAGGCATGCGCCCTTGAAGCTTTGCCATTGGAACCATGCCATAGCTGTCAATATACTCTTCTAGTGAAGACCCACATTTATATAACAAGCAACACATTTGAATGTCCGGAGCCCTAGAAACTGATGGTTTGTGCATGTCTCCAAAAATGAGAAATCTGAGCTATTAAGGAATTTTGTGCCATCCATCCAGAAGAGTATTGAGGGGAAATGGCACCTGGGGGCAACAACTCCGCTGGGTGCCACCCCCATGCCCCATGTGCTCATGGGGCAGGGCTTAGAGGCAGGGAGGCAGAGCTCAGGGGTGTGGAGGCAGGGCTCAAAGGCGGAGAGGCACACAGCCACCTGCCCCCGAGCCCCGCCCTCACCTCCCTGCAGGGGAAGGGGTTCGGTGGCATGTGGTTGGGGTACACACTGTTTTGTCATGTGGAGGGGTGCCCAACGCCCCCATGTGACCGAAAGGCATGTCCCTATAGGCTGTTCGCCTCTGCATCCATCCCAGAAACATTGAATCTGGAAGGTCTGCTTCAAGTCATGACTGGACCTTGACTATACCTGGCATTGGTGTCATCTTCTGGTAGCCATACTGAAAACCAATACAGAACCAAGCAGTCATCCAGTTGCTCTGGAGGGTAGGACAGAGAAGCCATGGCCCTCACCTAATATTGCAAAATCTATATGTGTGGAGGAAGCATTATATGTAAAGAAAGTAGGCAAGACAGTTTTTAATCCCATGGTTGAGAAGAGCTGAGCTGCAAGGAGACAGCATTATAGAAAGGGGGGAGCAAAAGAATACAAGAATCTAGGCATTCTGGGATGAGGAAAGATGGAAACAAAAGAGGAGCCAACCAAAAGAGAGATAGAAAGAGCTGAGAAAGAAATAGTGTAAATTATTTTACTCATTTATATGTGCTCCATATCCCTTGTTGGCTTTATTAGACTGCTAATGAAATGTCCTATTGATGGCAACAGCTCTAACTTCATTTGGGAACAATTGCTTTTCATTTTACTTAGCCAAGATCAGAGATCACCCTCAGTGGAGTGTGCAAGTATTAATTCAGAATGAAGAAATTAGTGCCTAGTAAGAGCCAATGTTTCCATTACAAAGTTTTAGTATAATTTAATAGGCTGAAAGCTAACAGCTAGATCCAATTTGAAAAACCACATATTGAAAACCACACATTGATAACCACACATTGATAACTCTCTGGTCTGTATTTCATGTTTAAAAACTGAAAAAGGGGCTTAAGGCTACTCATCTTTTCTTGCTTCAGTTGAAAAGGGGAAAAAATCCAATGCAATAATATTTTTAAAAAACATGAAGAGCCAAGACTTTCCTTATACGTATTTTTATTAACACATTCCGGGTAAGATAATATGATAGAATTTCCCATAAGAACTTCTCTGAATATAGTTTTTTTCTGATAGGGTCTTTTTCTGGGCATCTTCTTTTGCTATGGTAATTCCCCATGGAGTGCAAAACAGAGCTTTTGTACAGTAGTTCCCCAGTTGTGGCACTTTGTAGTGAAGAAGATCAGTGTACCCCTACTTTGGTATGCTTTTCTGCAGTTTGAACCTGTAATTATATATTGTTCTAATCAACCAGTCATTTCTTCTTTCTATAATTTGCATATTCTATATTTACCTGTTTGTTTGTTTAGATATTGTGGGACATATTGTGGGATGTTAATGAAAGCACATTTTCAGCAACCCCAGGCTGTCCTTTTGATGAGATCCCCCCACTCCCGCCATGACTCTTTTGCCTTCCTAACTTGTACTACAGGCATGTTTAACCTTAATAGCTCAGATTTTTAAAAGGCAGGACACAGTGATTCTTCCAAAGGAATTTGTGTTTAGTGCTAATTGTTTGGTGCAGTTCTTGCATATAATAAATATGGATTGTTGAAAAGAATATTGAATGATGCTTTAGGCGGACAAGTCAGCCTTCTAATACTGCAGCATAATTGAAAGTGACAAAGTGGAACACTGGAGATGTTTGTTCGAAACTGGATTTTTATATTGAAATGTCACTAAATAGAAATCATGGGAGATTTTTTAAAATAGTAGGCAGAGTGAAAAAACACTACATTCCAAAATAATAGCAATCTTAACTGATCAGTATCATATATAATATCTAGTTTAACATCTAGAGACAGGGATAGGAACTTTTGTTGGAAAGCATACCATCTCAGCTGTGTTTTTTTCTCCTTCCTGTCTGCAGATATAAAAGTGGGATGAGACCAGAGGAATGAGCCGTTGGGCATAAGCTGAAAGGCAAGATCTAAGGACCCTTCACCCTTTGACAAGCTGTCTGTGCTTTGAAATGAGCTATCCATTGTATCCAGGACTTACCCATAATTGAAATATAAGGTTTTAAAAATCTATATTAGTTCATCCCTTCGTAGCCCTTTGGGGGGAAAAAGCAGAATGTAAATAAATAAATAAACAGTACATACTACCATATCACATTTCTTTGAATTCCAGCTATTCATAACTTACTTTGGTTCACAGCAGGAAATTGATGTCATCTGAATCTGCTATAGATCTGAAGACAACTAGTATTCTGGTTCTGAACACTGTTGTATGAATGAGGTATGAAGCTAAGCATGAGTAAATGACTTTCATTCCGCTCCTCCGAACCCATCCAGCCTGTTACCTATGTCAATAATGGCCCTCATTCCACCTATAGACAAGGTGATGGGCAGCGTAATTACAAAAACCATAGAAATCACTGGGATAGAAACCAGGACCGCCCTGCAGGAAACTCCCATGGCTCAGTCCGTGACTCCCATTATGTCCCACCACAGCAGCCAGCTCCCCGCCCCCGTGGCAAAACTTCCTATCGTGCCTCAGCGCCCTACCAGCCGCCTGAGCCCAAGCAGGCTCACCCTCAGTCCGCTTCAGATGCAGCTATGTCCCAAGGTCGCATTTGGAAAACATTAAAAGATATGGATTTTGATATGACAGACTTTGATGGAGCAGCAGTGGCATAGGAGGTTAAAAGCTCATGTATCTAATCTGGAGGAACCAGGTTTGATTCCCAGCTCTGCCACCTGAGCTGTGGAGGCTTATCTGGGGAATTCAGATTAGCCTGTACACTCCCACACATGCCAGCTCGGTGACCTTGGGCTAGTCACAGCTTCTTGGAGCTCTCAGCCCCACCTACCTCACAGGGTGTTTGTTGTGAGGGGGGAAGGGCAAGGAGATTGTAAGCCCCTTTGAGTCTCCTACAGGAGAGAAAGGGGGGATATAAATCCAAACTCCTACTCCTACTCCTACTCCTCTTCTTCTTCTTCTTCCCTACTGACGCTCTCATAGCTGTCCTTTGTAATAATGTCAGGAAGACGGCTCCCTCAGCCCCTTCTCAGCCCCAGCCATCATGGTCCCCATGAATGGGACCCCGTCAGCATAGGGCTGCCCGGAAGTCCTTACCCTTCCTAAAGGCATCATAGCGCACCTTTTGCCTGACGGATAGGGCAGGCCAACAGTTAAAGCGGTTGTCAGACCTTCCGGGAATTCTAAATCCGCTACCCTCTTAGTTGATTTTGGAGCCTCTCTTAATGTCCTGCACCCCTCCTTGGCTTCTATGGGAACCCCGTCTAAGCAATCCATAGTGTTAGAAGGTTTCACTGGCGGTTCCTATCCAGCTAAAATTTGGAATTCCGTTCCCCTCTTCTTTGGCTCACTCTTCACTTCCATAAGTGCTTGTGAAAACAAAGGGAAGGACCCTGGCATTCTTGGAGTTCCCTTCCTTAGAGAGCATAGGCTCACGATAGATCTTGCCAATGGCCTTCTCTGGCAAGTTGATGGTGCTCCCCCTTCAGTTTCCCCATTCACCGCTGCAATGCCCTAAAAATGAGTACATGACTTCCAAATGCCCTCCAAAGCAAATGCCATTTTAAAGCTGATGGAAGATCCTACCATTCTAGTCTAGTGCTGGAAACAAGGACAAAATCAGCAAGATTCTTGGTATGATTTGACACACAAAAGATTTGCAGAACCAGATTGAAATACATGTAAGTGTAAGGTGCAAATGATATATGCATGTCTCAGGATGGCTCTGCAACCTTAATTTGGAAAGGCTCATAGAATCTGGGGTGTTGTGTGGTTTCCGGGTTGTATGGCTGTATTATAGTAGCATTTTCTCCTGCCGTTTCACCTGCATCTGTGGCTGGCATCTTCAGAGGATTTTCTGAAGATGCCAGCCACAGATGTAGGTGAAATGCCAGGAGAAAATGCTAATATAATACAGCCATACAGCCCGGAAACCACACAATACCCCAGTGATTCCGGCTGTGAAAGCCTTCGACAGCTCATAGAATCATTTAAAGGAATTTTAAATAGTTGCTTTATTTGTAGCCCATCTTTCTCATTGACAGTCAAGGTAAATGACAGTAAATGACAGTCAAGGTAAATGACCAGAGCCCTCCAGGGGTTGGGCGGTATAAAAATCCCATAAATAAATAAAAATAAATAAATAAATTGCACAGTAATTATGTATATGAACCAAACTATGTCCTAAAAAGGCTAAATGATAAGAGCATCTGCAGCATCTGCTTTGTATGTCAAAAGCCTCTTATTCAGTCCCTGGAATCCTCAGTTAAAAGGACCAAGTAAGACACTTTGGAGTTGATGCCAATTAGTTTAGATAGTTATGAGTTTGATAGACCAATGGCCTGAATTATTGTAGGGCAGGTTTGGTAGAATTATTTATGCCTAATAAAGGTTTACTGTACTGTACTGTAGGGCAGGTTTATGTGTTTGTTTCATCAAATGGTAAAAATAATATGACATCAAGTATTCCAGAACATTATATTTAAAGTATCTTTTGGAAACTGCCTAATACATTTCAACACTTGTTCAAAAATGCTGCTGGAGCAGTTGAGCTGTTTCTTTTGTCCTTTTCCTGCTTTGCCGACATCTACCATGCATTATTTCATTTTGTAGTGCAGCTTGTATCAGCCAGAAGTCATCCTTCAGTCAAGCTACAATGTCACCATCGTATACATATTTGATGTGTAAATTGCAAAATGCATGAAAAAGTAATGCTAGGCATGCTGTCCTGTAGTGTAATACCAGTAGACTTGCATACAACAGATTCAATATATTTAATTATTTGAAGATGTCACAGTTCAAAAATACTGTGGTGTATATTTTTTCCCATTTTATGAAAATGTCTTGTATGCTTCATTGAAAACCTGTAGTTCCTATAGGTACAAGTGTATGACCTACCAGAGGACCATTTTACCAAATTTACTTCACAATTACACCAGATATATGCTACAAGTCTCCTTACTATTTGACAAAATAATACAAAGAACCCATAGCAGGAGAGTTATGTCCCCATGAGCATTCTGTTTCCATATCTCCTGCCATGCTAACAACAGTTTTCAGTAGGATGCCTTTAAGGGCAATAAATAATGAAAGAAGGAGACTTTCCTGCCCACTACTCAGTGGTTTAGGTAAAGGTAGCTCCCCATGCAAGCATGGAGTGACATCACATCGTGATGTTTACTAGGCAGACTATGTTTATGGGATGGTTTGCCATTGCCTTCCCTCATTATCTACACTTAATTGCTAGCAAGCAGGGTACTCACTTTACCAACCTCAGGTCCATTCTGCACAACCTAAGTAAGACGTCCTGGGGACGCTAAAAATGGCATCCTGGGAAGGCACTCTGCACAACTTTCTTCCCAAGACATCCTCAAGCACCTTATTTCAACTCAAGGCATCTTTTTTTGAAAACACTTTGAAGTGCACTTTTTCCCCTTAAGGCACCGGCAAGACAAGCCCTGTCTGGCTGTGCAGAATGCAGAGCTTAAGATGGTCAGTGACATAGCTATACATTTTTTATGGGGTAGATTCTGGGGGGGGGCATGCCTCCACCAACCCTGGGGGTGTGGCCATGCCTCCCCAAGCCCCGGCCCCACCTCTGTTCTTATAAAAGCAGCTCTCTGAGGCTGGGGATGGCAGACTTCCCTGCCCCACTGCCAACCCCCACTGGCTGGGCTCCCAGCCGGCTGCCAGCAGTCCTTTCTACCCTCCCCTCCGGGCAGAGGCATAGCAAGGGAAAATGGAGCCCAAAATCTGAGTTTTGCACATCCCCCTCATTAGCAGCCACTTTGATGCTGGAATCCACCCCCAAACAGCATCACTTTCAATGGTGTTTAAACTAGGGAGCCCGGATTCTCCTTTTAAATCCACCTTAAAGGGAGAATCTGGGGTCCCCAGTTTAAACAACATTGAAAGTGATGCAGTTTTGGGGGGATTCTCCCTCACCCTAAACAGCATCACTTTCAATGTTTAAACTGAGAACCTCAGACTCTCCCTTTAAATCCATGCCGAAGGGGGTGGATTTAAAAGAAGACTCTGGGGAAATTTGGGGGATGCTGTGTATGGCTAACCACAGACAAAGTCTGTTGCCCCAAATTGGTGGAACTTGTGGAAATCTGGATCCAACCCTGTGTCCTCTGGGGGTTTTAGCTGCCTACTTGTGAAGCTGCTAACTCAGCCATGATGATTGAGGCTGAAAACCTTAGGACTCTCCCCCGGGGGAAATAAAATGGGACTTGTTTCTGAATATAATGGGACTTGTTTCTGAATAGACCTGCTTAGGTTTCCATTCTGAATATCTTTCAGACTCACTAGGCTTGAGAATGACACCAAACTGCTTCAAATTTTGGAGATGGGTATATTTTACACAAGTTAAAAGAAGTTTCAGCAGTGTTTACATCAGTGATAAACAATGATAAATGTATGTACTGGAGACACAACCCATGGCTACAGGTATGATTGATTGATTGACTGAATGTTTGATTGATTGATTGACTGAATGTTTGATTGATTGATTGACTGATTGACTGATTGATTGCCCTATCCCCGCAGGGCTCAGGGTGGGTCACAACACAAGAAATGTGAATGTACTCAGAAGTACCTCTATGGCATGGATATATTAAAACATCACTGTATCTGCTTCCATTTTCATGCACAAAGATCACAATATTGAATTTTATTAAAATGTTTTTATACCAGTTTTATTTGGGGGAGGGATCCTGACATACTGTGGAGTACCAAGTTGAAAAGAAGCCTGAAGAGCTAGTGTCTGACAGTTTATGCATCCAATTACTGATATGTCACAAGAAATATGTGGGGAAATAATAATGAGATGGCAGGCTTGCTAACAAAGGATAACATTGTCTTTTTTCATCTGGATCACTTTAAAAAATATAGTCTACAGATTTACAGTCTCAGTTAATGCTTTACTTTTATATTTGCATTTTAATAAATTATGCATGATTGACTTTGAAGCAGAATCAGTTCTGTTACAAAAGCCTAGAACTATGTCTGGTCATGGATCTTTGTCCCTCACCAAGGAATGAGAAAGTTAGTGTGGTCAGGGTCTGATCAAAAAGATGGATGGATGGACTGGAAGGTGATATATTTTGAGTAACTTCTTTAGGCTATCTTCTTCCTCTATTAATCAAGGTTATGATTTCCAAGGTTATAATTTCCAATAATTTCCAAACACAGAATGTGTTCCTGAACTACACAGTAAAATACGCAACAAAACAGGCAACTATTTTGCTTCAGAGATGGGCCCCTAGTTGGCTGTTTTCCAAACTCACCCTATCTCTGATCTAGTTCTTAGATGAGTAGAAATATCTCAGAATCATTTAAACCCTTTGTATAATTCAGTAATTGTCTAATGAGCTCTGAAAGTAGGCCAACTAGGAAAATCTACCCAAGGGATGTAGGTTATTTATCTGGAGATGGAGTGACATATATTTATTTAGAATATTTCTATACAATTCTTGCATATTTTAAAAAGTAAAATAAGAATAAAACAGCAGCACAAACAAGCATCCAAAGATGTTCCAAAGGTCACATAGAGCACATTACAGTAGGCTAACCGCATGCCATCACAGAATGGATAGATATGGTCACATCAAAATATTTTTAAAAAACTGTGAGGGGGATATAAAACGAGTACAAGTGTTCCAGCCTAAGCCTCTTCATAGCCTAAAAAAATGGGGCTTTAGCAGTGGTGGGATTCAAATAATTGAACAACCAGTTCAGGTGGCAGGATTGAAATAATTGAACAACTGGTTGTTTACAAGCATCATTTTAACAACCAGTTCTGCTGAAGTAGTGCTGACTGGGTTTACTGGTCCCACCACTGGGCTTAAGCATTTCACTTTTTAAAAAATGCATCTCCCCATAAGGGAGATCCACAGCCCCATCTCCCTCCCTACCCCATTTAGAATCAGAACCCTAAAAGCAGAAAGCATGAACCACTCATACATGTTGTCTTCCTTTCTGCTAAGTTTGAACAGCTGAAATCATTACGGAACCTTCGCTTGCCCAATTTCCCCCTTCCCCCTCCAGTGCAATTCTAAGCATAGCTACACTCTTCTAAATTTGTTAATTCCAGTGGACATAAATGGGTATAACTGTCCTTAAGATTGCACTGTTGGGGTAATGTACTATTCAGATATTCCTCTCCCCTATAAATCCACACAAAACCCTGCAATACAGGTTAGGCTGGAGGATAGTTAACGGCCCAATGAATTTCATGGCTGAATGCAAAAGATCCAAGTTTGTCTGAGAAATGTCTAACACTGTAGTTATCACATTACGCCATACTGGTTGTATTGTTACCTACCACAGAGTTGCACACTGCGGTCATTACACTAAGGCATTATTTTGCAAGCAGAACTTCCCCACTAAGGAGTAGGGAATGAGAGTGAACATTTTAAAGCAAGGGCTCTTTTGTCCTCCTGTTTTGACAATTCCTCTTTCCAGTGCTTGGATTGCAAAAGACGCCTTTTGTAGAAGGGGTCCTGTTTTAAGGCAGTTAGGATGGTGGTGAACAAAAGTTTTATTCATACTCAACTGACTCTCTACAGTTTCATTTACAGTACTTGTGGGAATTCTTGACAAACTAAAGCTGCAAACATTTGAAGGAAATTCACCATGCATCAGTAAGATATGTCTGTGTTTCTGAACAAATACATTTATGTTCAGCATGAAGCAGGTCAGTGGTATGAACTGGTCTACAGTGATATGTGTAAGGAAATTGCATAAACATAGGCTCTCGCACTTTACAAAACTGAGTCTAAACCTCTCTACAGTTCACCAGTGGAATGAATCACTTGGGAAATGGGCTATCCCTCACTGAAAGTCTTCAAGCAGAGTCTAGACTTCCCATCATTATGTGAAAAATGGTATATTCTCAAATGTCCTGAACCAGATTAGATGGCCTCAGAGCCCCTTTATAACTCTGTAATGAGAGTCCTAGAGATTATTGTGACAACAGCAATTGCACGTTCATTGCCCAAATTTGCATTTTACAGGACAGGAACTGTTGGGAACTTCAACCTATATTTCTCTGTGCCCAGTCTTAAATATTAAAATATAAATTTTTAAAATTCAGATGTGGAAATAGTGATGGGTTTTCATTACCACACCTCCTGTTTTCGCTATGAAGCCTTTAGACAAAGTTACCTTTCATTGGGGTTCTGCAATATTTGAAGTTATAATTACTGGATGCCAGAATTAATTTTTCTCTGATCATTATTCCTCCAACATAGTTGACAATCCCAGGCATTTACCTCATTCATTAAAATTCAATAACAGTTTCTCCAATGGCTTTCAGTCACAGTAATGGCATGCATTATTATGCATTGCTAATTTCCAGGAAGAACAATAAGAGCCTATTTTCTTAGCATCCACAATTATTCTGCTGAACTATCAAGTTTACTTTTTTTTCTCCCCTGTGGCTTCAGTATTCTGATATGTCACTTAAAAAATAAACAGGGCAACATATTTGAATTAATGCACGCAACATTCAGGACCGAGCAACACCACTTGTATCCTTTATTATATCCCCAAATTATTATGTGTTGTTAATTCATTTGATTCAGATATCCTCTATTCTTTTTGAGGAATCGTCTGTATTTCTTTTACTTTGGAAATCATGTTCCCTTTTTGTACACAGTAGGATAATATGGTTTTCAAATGAAAGGAGTTTGTGGCAATGTAATGGTTAATTAGATGTCTTTTTTTTACAGCTTATGAATTTAAACTGCACATATTTATTGTACACTTGAATGGAATAACACTGCCCACATCTGCAATCCAGAACCCATCTTACTAAAGTCTCAAGACTAGGCCCAAACTACAGTGGATGAAAGTATCTACCAGTTGGATTGCTAGCAACATTTTTAATGCTCTGATCCCTTAGTTGAATACAGACTGACCCTTTCATGCAACAATAACACTAGGAATGTAGTGAATTCATGCAACAGTAACACTAGGAATGTATATCTTTTAGGATTAGGAATAAAGAAAATTCCGGACCTTAATATTGACTTATTTTTATATATATCTACAGCTGCAAGGATGCGGATAGCCAAAGTATGGAAGAATGAAGCTTCACCAACAAAAGAAGAATGGATGACCCAAGTTATAGAATACCTAAATATTGGCAGACTATCGACGAGATTGAAAGAACTCCCACAAGAAAAAGTTTTGAAAATCCTGTGGGGAAAGCTAATTATATATCTAGAAAAGAGTTCAAAAGGATTAAGATGATTGACAGAATATATAATATGAAATGGTTTACAAAATATATATTGCAATAAGTTAATCTGCAAAAAAAAGTTATATTATGAAATAAATTGTATACAGCACTTTATTAAGGAAAAAATAAATATGGATTCAGTCACTTAACAGGGGAAGTCCAAAGCAATAAGTATTGGGCAGTTACATCACAATAAAAGGGATAAAATCATGATTATGGGATATTGAAAGGGCCTAGATAAGAAAAAGAAATCTCCTATTTAAATTTACTAAGAAGAATAGTGAAGTAACTGATTTGATTTAGATGTATTGAATTATGTGTTATTGTTATGGGTAGTTGGGGTAGGATAGATTATGTTTGGGTAACTGTAAATGTGGGTCATTTGTTACATGTTAATATTTGTTGATGTCTTATGTGTTTCAATGGCTTCATGTATGTTTTATGTTCAATGTGTTTTTTAAAGAAGGAAATTAATAAAAAGTATTATGGTAAAGAATGTTGTACACAGTTCCTCTTGGAACTTCATAGTGAGTGTTATTCTCACCTGGTGCTGAAAACACTAATCTTCAGCATCAGGTAAGCAATAACACCAGCTTTGTCTCCTGCTGATCATCCATCTGTTTCTCTTTTGGCCTTATTTACTTGATGTTTCCTTTTTTCATCTACCTTCTACATCTGTGACAAATACAAAGATGGCACATCCCTTATGAGAGGACAACAATGTAATCAGTAACTACAAAGATGTGGTGCAACATAATTCATTTATTTATCTATAATATTCCCCCCCAACCCCCCCCCCCCCCAAAAAAACAAGTGCAGTGTAGGAACTTGGTCATCAAATGCTTTTAATAGGGGTTTTAGAATGAACTGTGCAAAGACTGCATGAACTGGGGGCATATCAGCTGAAGTCCATTAATTCCCTTGCATTGAAGCACACATGGATAAAAGTCTCTGCCGTAACACCTCCCACAGTACCTGCCTGGTGCTACTGGGCTCTTTTTCCCCCCTCAGATCTCTTTGACCTATCTCAAAAGCAATGGCCCTTTCCGCACAGGCCTCCGGGCACCCTCACACCGGCAAGAATTCTGCCGGTGTGCCAGAGTGGAGGCCGTTGACCTGCACGCTAAATGGCGTGCTGCAAAAGCGGCCTCAGCAGAGCTGTGGCGCCAGGAGAGGCGACTCATGCGTGGAACGCCTCTTCCCCGTCCCTCTCTTACTTACCTCGTCGCCGTCGTCGCCCTGCTGTCCTCCTATAAGCCCATGCCCACGCTGCCCTCCGAGCCTCCAGGGGTTGGAGGACAGTGTGGGCGGGCTTAGCAGGACAGCAGGGCGATGAGCAGGCGTATGAGGTAAATAAGAGACGGGGAAACAGCGTGTTCAGCGGTGCTGTTCAGCCGCGACCGTGCCGCCGAAAAGGCTGCGCTGTTCACTCAAAACTACCCTTTAAACGGGTGTTTTTTGAGGATGGCCTGCAGCAGCCCTGAGAGGAGGGAAGAGAGGAGACCAGGTTCGCTGCTTGCCGCGCGTTTTCAGCTTGGCAGCGCCGTAGCCTGTCGAAGCAGCAAAGAGCCTGAGGATCACGGCGTTTTTGCCGTCCCCAGGCCGCCGTTTTTGGCCCATGCGGAAAGGACCAATGTTTTTTTTAATCTATGTCTGCAGCCTCAGTTTTCAATCAAAACAAAAATTGTCAAAATCAACATCTGTTGGATTCAGACGGCAGTCCTCCTGGAATCTGCACGAATACTAAGCCTACCATCCCAAGCAGTCGTTTTCACTAGGGGTATTGATCACTGTTGTCTGGAAATCAATTGTAATTCCAGAATATTTCCAGGCCCACCTGGAGGTTGGCAACCCTATGAAGAAAGGGTATAGTGCAGAATGACTTGTGCCACAATAAACCTGTTGTCCTTAAAAACAATTCATCTAGAAAACCTAGAAAGTGCAGAGTTATGGTAGTGCAGTGTTCAGTACTTAGGGTTGCTAGCTTCTGGCTGGAAAATACTTGGAGATTTTGAGGGTAGAGATTGAGGGGTCTCAGGGGATTAAGTTCACCCAGTGGAATGTATTGCTTATGAGTATCTTGGTTTCATGAAGAATCTGTCTCTAAGGTTCTTAGTTATCCAGAAGAGGGGGAAAAAGTAATGGCACAAACGAAAGCAAGTCAGACCTACTCATCATTCCTTATAGTCCTGTGCTTTCCACAGGTATAATAAGATTGGTGAGAACTAATGCGTATCATGACCAAGTGTGTGTGTACTGTGAAGTAGGAAGCCCAAGTACAAATGTCACATCAGCTATGAATTTACTAGATGGTTTTTGGCAAGCCATTATTCTCTCAGCTTCCATCTATAATATGCGGATAAGAATACTGACCTACTTTAGTTACTGTAGCCATGTATTGCAATGCTTTACAGTGCGGTTTTGTGATCAGTGCTTTGAACTTTTAAATGGTATCAGTATTGACACCGTTATTGTAGTACTCTACTGCAAACGTTCCTTTATTTGTAAAAAATTTTACTTACCGGTACCTCTTTTTAGGAGCATTAACATTGCATTCTATTTGAGACTTTTATGAAATAAGATTATTTGCAACATGAGTATTTAGACCATAAAACTAAATAAAATGCTTAAACATCTATGAAAAGATACCTAAAACATTTTTATTATAACAGTTTTGTTGTTTATAGTATGCTTTTCTCACTGGGACATTAGGCAGATTACTCAGGTTAGGTCACTACAATCAAGGCAATAGGATATCATTTGAAGAAATGTGGAACAAACCAGAGATCCGAAACAGTGGTGAATTATTAACATATCACTTTAAACAATGCAAAAATTACTTAGTATGAACCTACTTACAGCAACAGATAGTATGAACTATATACAGTGGTCTGTTCTCTAACCCTTTATCTTAAACTTCTTTTCAAATCATTTTAATACAGTATAGCTCAATTTTCTGTGCAAAAATACCTCCTGAATAAGTCAGTTTTGCATAACCTGTGGAAAGCCAGGAGGGAGGAAGCCTTCCAGACCTCAACAGGCAGGCTATTCCATGAGTTGTGGAGGTCTGATCAGGGTCTACAGCATGGGGTTAGACCACCATTTTGTTAGTCTACAGGAGTTGCTATTTTCAAGTTAGGACAATCATACAAGCTATGTATAGGTACGTTTTGCTAAATAGACTAGATAGTGGCTCCAACAGGCTGTTTGAAGATGACAAAACAACAAGAGTTCTCTGCATTTTGATACAAGTCAGGACGGAGGGGTGATGCTATTGATATTTAGCAATTAAAAATGTGCTGGAACATTCTTCCATAGGTCTTCATGTTATACAGCTTCCCCCTAAATTATAATGGGATTACTTGGGGAAAAGAAGAGCATGATAATATTGTTATAACTTCTGAAAATATTAAAAAGGATGTAAGATGGGATGCAGACAGTTTTTTTCACTCAGAACTGTACAGTTCACCTCCTTATTACAGCCCTCTTCCAACATGGCTTTTGTCCACACAGGTCCCATTATCTTCAGCATAGCCTCTTTGTGAGATCAAAGGGGACACCTCCTTATTTTTCTACTAGCAGCAATACTGGTTGGATCCAATCCAGAAACAAGCAACACTTGCCAAACATTCCTCTTCTTGTGTCATCAGAGCTTTCCCCACAGAAGCTCTTCACCAGGGTACTTCAGTATTTAGGGAGGCAATACAATGCTGAATCTGAAGAAAATGATGAAAAGCCTTTCCCAGTGAATGGGGAAAAGCCTCCCAGTGATTGTTCATTGTCTGAAAAATATATCCCAGAGGGAAGTCCATCAGTGCTTTTTAATGTTGCTGAGGCAAATAATGTGAGAAAAAGAGTCCAATTTTTTTTTTAAAAAAAAGATTGAATGGCTGAAAGAAAAGTAGTCAGTAGAAATACACTGAACTTGCTATTATTTCTAGAGGCAGAAAATGTGTGCTGTGTTTTATTAAATCTGCAATTAGTATGTTTGACTAATTTATGCCTGTAGAGTCTCCCACAGTGATATGAATTTTTTTTATTCTGTTTTATTTCCTAACATAAATAAAAAAATCTCTAAGGAGAGGAAAGAAAAGTTAATTGTGGATGGAAAAGTCTTTTGCCTTGAAAACCCTACTGAGTTGCCATGCGTCAGCTGCGACTTGACAGCATCTCTCTCTCTCTCTCTCTCTCTCTCTCTCTCTCTCTCTCTCTCTCTCTCTCTCTCTCTCTCTCTCTCTCTCTCTCTCACTCACACACACACACACACACACACACACACACACACACACACACACACACACAAACATACATTCTGTCTACTCAAACGAGCAACTGCTGTCCAGGGTCTCAGGCTGAAGTCTTTCACATCAGTTAGTGGCCACAAAAAAACCTGCTTACCACAGTGCAGCTCAGGTGGGAATCCTGACATTCATGAAAATACAAATACAAGCTCTTCCCCATGTTTGTAGGTGGACTGCGGCAGGGATTCAAGTACCTGGAGAGCATTGCAGTGTTTTGTTTTGTGGTAGAATAGCCTGCTCTGACCTGCTGGCTGTATTCCGCCATGCCCACTGAGGCATCTGAATACCAATGGCCATCTGAAGCTTCTGCCTGGCGTGTTCCACCCACCTGACTTTCCCAACACCTGGAGGGGCTTTCTTATCTTCCCATGGTTCAGCTGCTGCTGCCACCTGGCATTTATAGGAACTATATGCTGTGATGGCCAGGATTCCTAGCTTCCCTGCCCTGTTCTGAGGCCCTGCCTCTATGTCCACCTCTTTCCAGCATCTGGTCACTATAGGGGCAGCTTACTGCCTTGTCCACTACTGCTGGGAGTAGCAACTCACCAACTCATTGCCTCCATACTCGCTGAGCATTCCTTTTTAAAATAGTATGCCTGGAGCCATGGAGATCTGACGTGGTCCAGAGAGCTACTACCAGAATTAAAAGTTATAAAGCATTATTAAAAAGAAAATATCCACATGCAGATTTTCAGCACAGTAACAAATTAAGTAAGTGATACAAATGAGAAGGGTAAAACACAGTTTGTCTGTCTGTATGTACATGCCATAGTGGACCTTAGTATAAGCACTGACTCTTTAGCTGAAAAGGTTATGGTTGCTCTTAAGGTTTCTCATTATTTAAAAGCCTCCACTCAGGTGTCCAGGCTGACACATGGCAATGGCTACCTTCTACAGACCTCAGGTCAGAATTCTGTTTGCCTTGATGGAATCATCTCAAAAGAGAACCTCCTCATTGTCAGGGTCCCAAACCTCTCTTAAGTTTCAGTTTCCCCAGTTATCCCCATTCCCGCCACTGGGAAGGACCGCCCACTTCCGCCCACATACATACTGGAACTGAGGGCAAGAAACCTCAGTTCCAGCACCCTGTATCTTAGGGCAACACAATTCAATAAAGTCTGTTTCTTTGTTCAAAGTTCAGACTTTGTCTGAGTGTGTCCAGCCTTACACTCATGCCCATTAGTCCTATTCTTTATCTTTATCCACTTACTGGCCAAGTTAGGCCAGATCAAAGAAACTTTTCCTGAAATCTCCAAGAAGTTTTTTCCTAAAGTCTTTCTTACTCTTTTCCCTGCTATATCATCTGTTTAGCTTATCATTGTGCTTGCAAAGCCTAACATCTCCTTATCAAAGCGCTTGCTGGGTAAAACTGGGGAGTAATTGATTCCCCCCCCCCCCCGGCTGCCTGTATTGTGCCAAGAGAGAGAAAAGTTTTTAAAACTTAAGGAGAACGTTTTTCTTGTTTCAAACCTCCAAAGAAAAAATGTATTTGTGCTCAGATGTGCAGAGGTTCCATCTGGTGAATAACCACATGACATGTCTTGGAATTAAAATGGGCCAAGCCCTTTTATTGAGGCAGAAGCTGGGCAAGCAAGAGGAGCACATCCGAGCAGCCAGTCAGCACCCCTGGCTGACCCCAGCACCAACCCCAATCCATATTGCGGGGACAGAGAGGTATTGGACCACTTGGATGCCCACCGGTTGTGTCCCCCTTCCTGCTGGGGTGTTGGGCTCGATTGCAGAGGTCTCAGTGGCATGCGCCATGAGCCCGCCCCCCCCCCATCCTCATATGGAGGCCCCCAACCACAGGGAGGTGGGCGTACAAGCTTGACCTCCCCATAAGGATGTGCTCCTCTACCCAAATCGCCAAGGCTGTGACAAATGAAACAGCAAACCCTGCTCAAATAGGGAAGGTGGGTGGTTCAGTTTGCTCCAGGTGTCGAAGAAGGCCAGAGCAATCATGTGCTACCTAATATATAGGAAGTGTGCTCCACCCCTTGAATTCATGCACATCATGCGATCAGGCCGAGTGTGGCTTGGCTGCCCAGCCAGCCCAGGGCACACATGCTCACTGCTCTGGAGCTCACCATGTGCCCTGCCCCCTGTTGCAATTACAGCCTAGTTTATTCTAGTGCCATTATTTCTCCACAGTTTCCAACATTATTTAATTGCTTACAAAGAGAAGAGTTTGGATTAATACCTCCATAAGGAGTCTCAAAGTGGCTTACAAACTGCTTCCCTTGGGACTAGCCCAAGATCACCCAGTAGGCCTCATATGTAGGAGTGGAGAATTAAACCCTGTTCTCCAGATTAGAGTCCACTGCTCTTAACCACTGCACCATGATAGCATATCACATCCCTGTTCTGAATAAGGCTGTCATCCTCCATGGAAAAACTCTTGTTGCTTTCAGTACCACTATTCTAGAATTAGAGGTTTAAGAATCTTAAATATAAATGTGGAACAATAAACAATTAGATTTGCTGCAAATAAATATCAGTGTGGCCATTCATATTCATGAAACAGCCTAAACCCATTCCTGCTTCATCCAATTATTATTTTTTCAGTTTATGGGCATGCTGATTATGTGCTATAAATGTCAAGAGCAATTTATAAAGTGAGCAAATTGCATTTATGATCTTGGTTCTAAGCTTTGTCCTGCATGTTTGACTGTTCTTGAAAATGTGTTGGTTTTTTGCTGGCCATAAATGCTGCTGCCATTATATTATGTTGACTAAATAATAAAAGGTATTATGTGAAATATTGCCAACAACTAGTAAATAGCACAGAAGGAAATTTCAATAATGTAGAACATTAGACAACTATTCAAACATTTATTTGATTTAATTTGCCTTGATTATCTGTAAGTTCCCCCCTTGTAGATATTGTAAATTTCGGTTTAAGAGGGAGCCACAGGTTAAGGCTCCTACAGTTGCAAGGCTTATACAATCAGCACATTAAAAAACACACCAATTTACAGTGGATTATAATATAGTCATGAATTCCAGTTACCATTATGACTTTTCATATGCAATATTTTTATTCCCTCATTAAATGATGGTCCTGAACAATGGCTATATCAACAGAAACTGAAACACTGAAAATGCAGAATTTTGCACTGCAGTTGACAGGCGCTTTTATCTGACTGGTAGCCAGAGTCATTTAAAAGTGTCAGATAAGGATCTGGGAGGCAGGTTTTAATCCCCACTCTACTGTGGAAGCTTGCTGGGTGATCATGGGCCAATCAAACTCTCTTGACCTAACCTACATCATAGGTTTGTTGTGAAAATAGGGGAGATTGATGTTATAAGCTGCTTTGGGTCTCCACTGGAGAGAAATGGGTGTGGGTGGGGTAGGTGTCTAAGTAAATAAAATATGGATGTATAACATTACTGTATAATGCATGATAGGGGGCAGTGATTCCCCAAGATCCAATGTGGTGACTTCGGAAGGGTCTGATAATGGTTCAGTTTAGCATTCTCATTGTTTAAAACTTGGCTCCACTATCTAAATCAGAGGTCCCCAAACTTTTTAAACAGGGGGCCAGTTCACTGTCCCTCAGACTGTTGGAGGGCCGGACTAAAAAAAACTATGAACAAATTCCTATGCACAAATGATTGTAAAATGTTTGATTTCACCTTTCAGCCTTTCTGTCATGGTCTATTTTTAGAACAGTGACCAAAGTATGTCAAGTACAGGGCGGGCTCCAAATATTGTTGTGGGGGCTTTGGAATACCTTCCCCTGTAAAAAAAAGCAGAACTTTCCCAATGAAGCATTCCATCTAACCCAGGATCAGGTATCTTCCTGGGTTCTTTCCTCCCTAGCAGCCAGCTGACGATTAAGCCAGCCTGGCTGATGCCAATGGGAGTGGTGGAACAGAAAGCCTGAGAGCAACACATGGAGTAGCTGAGAGGGAAGGGCGGAGCAGGCGTTGCCACGTGTAAGGTTTCCAACTCTGGGTCAGAAAATTCATGGAGATTTGGGGGTGCCATCATGTAATTGCAATCAACAGCCGTTGGGGCCGGTTCCTCCTCTCCCTCGAGCCCCCACTGCACATGAATGGAGCCATCGCCGCCATGCCTGGCGGGCCAGATAAATGCCTTCAGGGGGCCACATTTGGCCCCCGGGCAGTAGTTTGGGGACCCCTGATCTAAATGTATTTATTTATATCATTTATAGCCCTTTATGTTGCTCAAGGATACCCAATAAAGAATGCAATTGGCTTTGGATTGCAGAAATCAGAAACGAAGCAGAAAACAGAAAACAGAGCTAAAACAAAGCAAAAGTATTAACATGGCATGACATGTTGAATGATGCAGGATCATAGGATCATATGAAAAACAACAGATAGTATGTACTATACAGAGAAGTATAGTCTACAGTCCCTCTTTCTCCCTACTTGTGTGTATGCTGTCAAGTGATAACTGACTTATGGTGAACCCGTAAGGTTTTCAAGGTAAGAGCTGTAGATACCCAAATTTATACTGCTGTTTCTGCAAGGATTGTGAGTAGCAAACACAGTATTCCATGTAAGGTCTGACCAATGCAGAATGGAGAGGTACTATTACACCCCTTGTTCTAGACACTGTACTCCTATTGATGCATCCCAGAATTGCATTGGCTTTCTTGGATGCTGCAACACACTGCTGACTCATTGTTAAGCTTGTGCTCTACTGAGACTCCCAGATCCCTTTCACATGTAGTGTTGTCCAGCCAGGTGTCACCCATCCTATATCTGTGTATTTCAGTTTTTCTGCCTAAGTGGGGTATCTTATGTTTATCTCTGTTGAAGTTCATTTTGTTAGACTGTAACCTGACTCCCAGTGAAGGACAATTCAACCAATGGACACACAAATAGGCTCTGTCGGTGTAACATTAATGGAGAATGTGGTGTACTGTTTAAGAGTGGCATATTCTAATGTGGAGAACTAGGTTCAATTCCATACTTTTCTACATGAAGCCTGTTGGGTAACCTTGGGCCAGACACAGTTTTCTCAGAACTCTCTCAACCCACATGGAATGAGGCAATGTCAAACCACCTCTGAATGTCTCTTGCCTTGAAAACCCTAAAGGGTCACCAAAAGTCACCACTTCCCACTGATAGCACTAGGGATCTCTGGATATGCAGTAGTAAAACTTGGAGCGGGGAATCCCCCCTCACAACTAGGGGCTTGGCAACCCTCGCCATGGCACATTTCCTTGCAAGTATCCCCACATTTCCTTGCAAGTATCCCCAGGTTCAGAGAAAGACATTTTGGAACAAATGGCAAGCTGCTTGAGGGAACAGAAGGCAGGGAAAGCTCCACTCTGTCAACTCCATTCATGAATGTTTACATGGATGTAGTCTTTTGGCGACCACATGCTGCACTGATTGTTGTTCTGAACACTTTTCAAAGGCCCTTCATTCACCCCACAATTTCATCTTAAGTTCACTTCACTGCTTTTGACCTCTCTCTCTCTCTCTCTCTCTCTCTCTCTCTCTCTCTCTCTCTCTCTCTCTCTCTCTCTCTCTCTCTCTCTCTCTCATGCATGTATTTCTGGCCCACAGTGGCTGGTATGAAAGACTCCCTTGAACTCCATTTTTTACCATGTGTAGCCACATAATGGGCAGAAGGCTATATCTCAGACTCAAAACAATGAAACTTCTCTTAGGACTTGCAGCTGTAAGAATTAATTACATTTAATTACATTTCTTCAGGACAAGTCTCATCAGGGTGAGACAGATTCTGGTTTGCATTTCCCCCTCATTTTTTAACTCAATCTTGCTGCCTACACTCAATCCACAGTAATGATGGTGCTTTACTGCAGAAAGTCCCTTGTCAATTTCCACCTGCAAAAGTGGCTTCCATTATCAATTTCACTCACTCCTATTGGCAGACACATTGCACCTTCACCTTAACATGACATTATTCATTTGGGATGAAATTGACACAGCAAATACAATTGACCTAACTTGTACCTGTGCCCTAATGTTACATCGCTAATGTTATAAATAATTCTTTAAATTCCTTTGGAAAATAGAGAACGAGAGGGAGGAAAAAATGACTGAAAAGGAGGGTTGTTCTTCTGTGTCATGAATAACATCTCACCATTAGAAATAATACATTTTCAGCAATAGCATGTGGAATAAATGCAACTGAAGAGACAAGAGAACAAACGACGGGGAATAGAAATGTGCAGAATGATTTCACAGAAAACGTTTCCAAGACACAAGGTCTGACTGCTGGGACAATCTGTGGTAAGCTGTGCATGTGGAAAAGGCTGCATTTTAGCTTTTTCAGAGAAAATTTGACTCTATTAGAATTTTTAGGCCCTGTCTGATAACTAGAGGAAGGATGAAAGATAACATGGGGGCATTGGTCAATCACTTTGAGAAAAACCTGGAAGTGCCATTATGCCTCTGCAAGAATTGCTGACATCACACTGCTGGTCAACAACTGTTTTTAACTGTTTTTAACTGTTTTTTTAAATCTTATTTTTATCCCATCAGAGTAGAGATGGGAAATGCCCCCACTGGGGCACTGACAACTCTTATTTGGTAAGACAGCCTCTGTCAAGTAACACATTGTCAATTATTTAGTATATATTTTACAATAGTGTTCGCACCATTTAGACTTTTTCCTTCAGATACCAAAATATCCAAACCCTATCAGGATGTTTCTGATATTTTCTGATTTGAGCTCATGGGAGGAAAGCCTGAATAAAAATGTATGGGACATAGATTATCTTTCAGGCTTGTTTGTTCTTCTTCTCTGGAGAACTTGCTCTTTACCGCAGTACTGGTCACTAAAAGAACAATTCCCCCTCTGTTGTTTGCTTAGATGCACATGGTGTTCTTCCTATCAAATATTCATATTTCAAGTACTGCTGCTTGAATAAAGTGTTCTTGTTGTTGTTGTTGTTTTCCTAAACTGACAATTCTCAGTTCTTGTCTGTTAGTGTTCTTTACTTGTCAGTGTGATGCTGTAATGCAATGATTTCAAACAGTGACAGAAACAAGGCAATGTCTCAGAGATATTTGTCTCAGATGCTACTGATGACAAGTGAATATTAATTGGGTGGTGAAGCATGGCCCATAATTGCTGTGTGGGGAAGGCAGAGATGTTTTAATTGGCTTTGAGCATACAAGCAGTGTGGGGAACTCTGTGTCCTTGCTCAAATGGGGTCACAGTTGGACCCCACACCAAAATAACAAACTCCTCAGAAGTAAATAAAAGTGTGTGGTAGTTAGGCATATGCAATATTCAGTTTGACATGGGAACTGCATAAGGATTATCATAATCAAAGGCCCTCAGCCATGTTGGCCAATACAAATATTCTTGTCAGCACAATAAATTATCTCTTATCTATGATGCTGTATATTTGAGCATACACTGTCTACATCATTTTGCATTGTTTCCAGCCTTTGACAAATCTTTGTGAAGAGTTAGAATTTCATAATGCCTCTCCCTGCCTGTGCTGAAGGCAGCTTTTTACCATCCAGCTGTGCAGGCCTTTTATGTGGGAAATTAATTACTAAAGTAATTTCAGTGTAGTGAAATTGTCTCAGTGTTTTGTTTTCTTTTACTTACTTATGGTAATCTTGATTTGACCCATTTATAGAAACTGGTTGCGAAAAGAATTAAGTTTTAGCAAGAGAGGTGTGTGTGTGTTTATGCGTGTGTGAGTGTGTATGTGAGAGAGCATATTTATATTCTGATGCTCCTTGATCTCGAGATGGTCAGATAAATAGTTGTAGTGGGTTTGGACAAATATCTGGATATGCATTTCTGTTCAATTAGGTTGATTAGTTTTATGATGTCTTGTAAGGTTATAGTGGACAATTATCTACCAATTAACTAGGCTGCCCACTGCACCTCAGCTGGTCAGTGGGCACAAACAGGTCAACTGAAAGGGGGAACAATCTGCGCATGCAGTGTGATGGTATCACTTTCAGTTTACCCTAGAAGTGCCAGCATCAAGTCAGGGATGCTCTAGCACTCCCTTCTAAAAACATATATAGTTTGGCAGTTGTTAAGGTAAGTTGTTACTCAACTTTTTGAGTAATTGATTTCTCCCTTCCTTTGAAAAAGGGAATGGAGTGGTTAATTTCTTCACCAACAGTGAATTTCAGCTCAAATGATAGACAATCACTTACTTCTGACAGCTGTAAGTAAAGGTCAGACAAAAGACAGTAAACTTAATTCTTTCTCAGTTGGGTTGGATCAAGACTAAATCTGCAGCCTCATCAGTTTCCATCAGTTCCCTCTTCCCCCTGCAGACCCACTATGGCATTCCTCAGGGTTTCCTATCTCCTGGAAGAAGCAGTTCAGGGAGATCAGTGGGCTGCAATGGGAGAAGGGAAGCAGGAAGGTTCCATCCTGCCTTTCAAAAAGCCATAAATAAATAAAGTAGTATGCCCTCATTGGGGATCTGGCAGATCACAACACTATTAGCATTTGGGAAAGGTCTGTGTATCCCAGCCCAGCCCTACTGTGTACTTTAAGGACTGTTTTTTTTTCATTTCAGTTTAGTATAACTCTTCATGTACCATGGGCATGGAACAGTCTCTCCCTTTTATCAAGTGGGTATATGTGGGTGCCAGATCCACACCAGAAGAAGAGTGTTGAACTATACACATGCTATCAGGGAAGTGGTTTCCATGAGGAAGCTAGATTGCATGGGCACACCACTGTGTGAAGACTCGTATATACAGAATACTAATTCTTGCCAGCAGGAGTGAGGAAGGAGCAAAAGAGAGACAGAAATTCAGATTGTGTCAGCAAGAGAAGAAGGTAGAGGATTATCAGAGAGAGAGACAGAGAGAGTGACTAGGATCTGAGGTGAAGGTGGTAATGGTGGGTTTGGGAGTGAAAGGGCCTTCCACTCTACTCCACTACTGATTTCTCTTCCAAGCATCTTGCTACACCAACTGGCTGAAGGGGGTGTTTGGGGATGAGGTGCTTTCCCCTCCAAGCCACCACCACCACCAGCAGCAGCAGCAGCAGCAGCTTGGGACATAGAACATGCAAGATACACTTTTCACTCTGTGTCCTGCATGCTTAGCATTGTCTTCCTCCTGGTGGGGCCTAGAGATCTACTAGAACTACAATTTCCAAGAGAATTCTCATTCTGTTTCTCCCCCTCCCCCCACCCCCGCTGATATTTGTAATGCTCCTAGAAAGTCTATAGTGGGACAGACAACGGCTGTTGACTTTCACATAACCCACTGCTTTTCAATCATGCACTTTAATCAAATAGCAAGTCACTCATAAGCAATGCTTCCAAATGCCATCTTTCTAGCACCCGGTAATATCACCAACTTAATTTCAAGAGAGATATTGAAAATAGCTTACTTTTTAACAGTGTGACCCATGTTGTAACACTAAATGCTTACAAAAAATTGCAGTGGACAATTTTCCAACTTGATATTTCTTTTCTCTTTCTTTCATAAGAAATAATGTACAGAACAGAACAATAAATCAAAGATAGAAAATAATAATTAACATATACTGGTTCAGTGTTAGGGTTAGGGTTGTGTTCAAACAAACTAACAGTGTCTCAGTCCCTTACTGACTTTTGTCCATCTGGGTCCCTTAGAGATGAATAGACTTTGCTTTGCCTTTGCTGATATGCCTGTTCTTCTCTTCAAGGGTTCCAGTATAGCCCTGGAATATTAATATATAGCTCATAACAGAGGTGAACTACCTACAGCTCTCCAACAAATCTTGGAGAATCCATATCATATCAGTTACAATGTTCATAACAGATAACCAAAATACAAACTATCAGCCAACCAATATAAACATCCCCACTTCCTTCAGCAAACAAATATTATTATCTCTGAAATATTAATATATTAATATATAGTTCATAACAAACTCGGAGTATTTCTGAGTGAACTACCTACAGCTTCAGGCTCTCCAATGAATCTAAGGCCCTTTCCGCACGGCCATGCGGATGCTGCCACACCGGCAGGGATTCTGCCAATGCAGGGGTGGGGGCCGTTCGCACAGAAGCGTGCGAGCGGCCCCCGCAGAGGCCGATGCAGGAGAGGCAGCTCCGCACGGAGCCGCCTCTTCCCCGTCCCTTTCCCACTCACCTCGTCACCCTCGTCTCCCTGCTGGCCTCCGTAGACCCGCCCACGCTGTCCTCCGACCTCCAGGGGTCGGAGGACAGTGAGGGAGGGCCTTCGGAGGCCAGCAGGGCGATGACGGTGACGAGGTGAGTGGGAGAGGGATGGGGACAACAGCACATTCCCAGCGGTGCCGTTCGCACCGTGCCGCCGGGAATGCGCTGTTGTGCCAAAAACCTCCCTCCAGGAGGGAGGTTTTGGGAGGCGGCCTGAGGCTGCCCTGGGGGAGGGGGAAGGGAGTCAGGTCGGCGCTGCTGCTTTTTGGCAGCACTGCCTGTGCGAACGGCTCCCTGGGGACGGCGTTTTTGCCTGTGCGAACGGCTCCCTGGGGAAGGCAATGGCAGACCTCTTCATAAGCATAGTATGCCTAGTAAACATTGTGGTATGATGGCATCCATAGGTTAGTCATGACATGCTTGGGAGACTACCTTTACCTTTAAAAACAGAAATTAAACAAAACATGTAAATGGAAAGGATAAGGAAATGCCAGCTAAAACAAAAAAGATGTTCACCCACTGTACAATGATAGAGAGGGACAGCTGGGGAGGCATTTCATTTGTGCAAGTTTGTAATTTCTGATTTTAGTCATAGCATAAATCTCCATTGTGATTTCCCTGTATTCACGTCGCAGTTAATAAAGTGAGAAAACTTATCTGTTTTGCTACTGTCCAAGGAGGGTGGACTTTTAAAGCAGAACTTCACAATAAATTGCTGCTAACTGGCAGCTGTTAACAAACATGGCTTTGTGTCACTCTGGTATGGCTGTGATACAAGAAAAGGATGAAAAGGAGTGAGAGAGGAAAGCAGCCTGCTAGAGCCACACAGTGCCAGTAATCTCTGTGTGCCTTCATTTGCAAAGAATTGCATGTTTGTCTTGCAACTGAACATGTTTGCCTTAAGAGCTGAAGTGAGCTTATGTCAGATGGGATGTGCAGCATGTTAAAGGGGAGGGGGAAATTTTGGATTTTACTGAAGTGTGTTTGATCAAGTCAGTGCAATCTCAGAGGCAGATTCTGCATGGGTCAAAAACAGTGGTGTGAAAACAGTGTGAAAATGGTGCAAACCCTTTTACACCATTTCAAACCATTTTTCACCATTTTCACACTGCTGTTTTTGGCCCATGTGGAATCCGCCAAAGTATTTATAGTCATTCATGTAATCTCATATTTAGCTTTGACAGCTAAACAAAGTCTCCAATGACAGGGGCAATATACTTGAACATGGGGATAAATAATAAGATGATATGTCAGTGTGATATTGTGTTGAACTAGGACTTGACCATGAACTTCACCGGTTGACCTTGAGTCAGTCACTCTTAACCTAACCTTCTTCACAGGATTGAGGTGGGGATAACATGATGAATGTTCATAGAGTGTGATAATTTCTACATCATGTTAAATTGCATTTACTATTGCTTATATTTTGTATAATATTGCTTTTATTGCTGTGTATTCTTTGTACCTAAAAAAGATACAGTTCAGATGTAGCATTTACAGGTTTACATTGTTAATAACTAAAAAAAACTGTTATCGGTTTTCTGAGCTGTGTGGTCATGATCTGGTATTTGCTGCTGCTAATGTTTCACCCATATCTTTTGTTAGGAGGAAAAATTACCAGATTGCGGCCACATACCCAGAAAACCCAAAACAGCTATGAAAGCTTTTGACAATAAAATGTGAAAACAATATTCCATTTTCCTTTTTGAAAGGAGAGGCTGAAGAACATTTGAAAAAAATTCTTGCTGGAGAATTTGAAAGGCTACAGATGGGGGTCTGTCATTAATAATCATGGCTCACAAAGATCCTTTGAAACCTCAGTTGTGTGAGTACCAGTAAGAAAATATGCTCCATTTGACAGATCCATGTGCAAAGGACAGCTGGGAGCAGAGCAGTCACTGACGTGATGACAATATGCTTGAGCACTGAAGCAAAGCCAGCTAGTAGCACTTGACAAATACTGGTTGGTTTGTTCTGCTGGCAGAGTGTCTACACAGCAATTCTGTGAGTCAACCACTTGAGAAAGCCAAGCCGGCAGTGATAACTATGGAACATCAAGAACTTTTATTGAAATTTAACACTCCAAACTCTTTCTGTTCCTACTGAACAATGACTGGGAGGCAAGTTCCATTGATCATCGAGAGAGTATGCTGTTTAAGGTTATAGCCTGTAATGGTGTGCAATGGAGCCCCTATGGATAGGAATGGCATGAATTTTGACAAGAATTCAACTTGAAGGTCAGACCAGGGCACTATTGCCTTCAACAGGACATTTTTAGAACCCCTTGATATTCTAGAAACTAGGGATACATGACAATGTTTGTTTTATATAAACCAGGGATCCCCAACCTTTTTCAGCCTGCTGGCATCTTTGGAATTCTGACACAGGTAACCCATGTCCCCAGGCACATGCCATTGGTTCATGTGGGGCAGGGTGCCGGATGCCGGCTGGTTCCTTGCAGGACTCAGCTAGCCCCTGGTGGCTCCTTCCGTGCTCTCAGGTGGGCGCTGCGGCCACAGGTTGGCTCCTGCAGGCGGGTGCTGCAGTCGCAGTCAGCCTCCCTGACAGCAGGGAGGCTGGGGAGGCAGGAGGGAGACAGGAGGGAGGCTGAGCTGGGGTTACAGGCCCTTTCTTGGGCAGGAGCTGGCCTCAAGCCATGGCTCAACAGCAAGCAGCTCAGCCAGGTGACTGAGGCCAGCTCCTGCCCTCCTCAGACTCCCTGCTGACAGGGAGGCTGGCTGCGACTGTGGCCGCTGCCTGCAGGAGCCAGCTCTTGGGCAGGGGGATGCCCGGAGCAGGTGTTGCTCTTGGGTGCCATTTCCCCCCAGTATGCCTCTGCATCCAGACATTATTGTGATCTTTCACAAAGGTTTTCAGCAAAGTAAATTTGAAAAAGATTGGAGAAAAGCCTGGGAAACCCCAGGAGATGAATGACTGCACCACAATACTGCAAAGAAACAGGAAAATCCTTGATTCCTAAAAAGCATAGAACTTGGGGCAGATAACCTGCATGGAAATGGCCTTTGTCTAGGCTCTGGGAGACCCAGGATTTGATCTGACATGGAAATTTGTTAAGTGATCTTAAGTCCGTCTGTCTCCTTTCAGGCAAACCTTGCAGGGGAAGGCTGGGGAGGCCCAAGCCAGCAATGTAGCCATACACGAGAAATGATGTCTGCACAAATACACCACTGGGAATGCTCTGGTATTTGTGCAAAACTCTGTGATAACCCCCATTCCTTTGCCAGGACATGGCTGCCATTCCCCTGTTTTTTGGGCCATCCCCCCCCCCCCCTGTTAGCAGTAGGGTTGCAGCATTCAGAGGTGGGTGATCCCTGACCTTCAGTGTGATGGGTTGGCATTCCTAACTGTTGTGAGGATAAAATAGAGGAGATAATAATAATGTAAGCTGCCTTGGATCCCTGTGGGAGGGAAGAGAGTAGAAATGTATAAATAAATAAATCCAGTGGCATAGCACCCATGGGGTGGGGTGGGGGTGACACCCTGGGCACACTCTGGGGCAGGGGAATGGCGGGAGCATTCTGAGGTGGGGTGGGGGCGGGCAACGCCTCAGTAGGGGCGCAGGGTGCGCGCAAGCCCTGGGAGCTGTTTCCCCTTGTTCCACCTCTGAATAAATCTATCCCAATATCCCTACCAAAATAAGCTGATCGATATCATTGTTGAGGGTAAGAGAACCTGCTAGCACTGCCAACCTCCAAAGAACCTGAACGTCTCTACAACTGATTTCCAGACTACAGAAATTAGTTTCCCTGGCAAAAAAGGTGTTATATCCTGCTGAGTCCCTGTTCTCTCTAGACTCCCCCTCCAAACTTGTAGAAATTTCCTAACTCACAGTTGGCAACAGTGGAACCTGCCCAGATTTACACTAAAAGGAGTTTTGAAAACAACCATTTGAATACTGTAAACTCAAATCTCTTTCTTATCATTGTTGTCTCCCCTGCTTTCAAAATTTAGTTGTAAGCTCGTTGGAGAAAGGGTTTATCTGGCTTATCTTATTCCTGCAAAATATCATGTATATAAATGACGTTATATAAAAATATACAAAATATAAATATTCAATAAGTAGCATTATATTGTAGTGTTTTTGAATTATGCAAATCTCTGAAAATGAAGAAGAGGGTCAACCCCCCCCCCCACCACCACCACCATTGTTCTCCACCAAGAAAGCTTAGGAAGGAACAGCTACCTGAATGAGACCCAGACTTTATTCAGGTATCCTGTCCCCAACTTGTATCAAGCAGCCTCTAGCCTTCCTTCTTGTGCTAAACTCCGACCAACACCAGTGGGATTTCTATGTACAGAGGCTTTGTACTATGGCCCTTTCCGCACACACAAAATAATGAGTTTTCAAACCACTTTCACAACTGTTTGCAAGTGAATTTTGCTATTCCGCACAGCTTCAAAGAGCACTGAAAGCAGTTTGAACGTGCATTATTCTGCATGTGCGGAATGAGCCTATGAGTCCCACGTAGTTGCTGTGGCAAATGATTACCTTTCTGCTTATCAAGTTGAATTCCCCAAGGGAATGATTACTTAACATATATGTTCTGCTAGTTTCTGGAAACATGTTTGTAAGAGCTATTTCCACGTGTATATTAAGTAATTAAAGTAATTCAATTGAACTAAGAAGATGGATTTACTAGAAAGTGGTGATCCATGCAGAAAGATCAAATGAAAATTATACATAGCTATCTATCTGTTGAAAATAGGCACAATTACTGTTATTGGTTCAAGGAACAGTAGTATAGGAGGTAGATAGTAATATTTGTATTCACAGCAGCTTCTTTCATTAAGTAATGCTGTTTCTTATTAGCTATGTATTACTATTATTTGCTGAGAAATCAATAGAAGAATGCATATTTTAAGATCTCTTCTGTTATCTGGGCCTTATTCTGGTGAGTAGGGCCAGTGAAAGCCCCACTCCACGTAAAACTCTGATTCACACACACACACACACACACACACACACACACACACACACACACACACACACACAAACACACACACACACACACACACACAGAGAGAGAGAGAGAGAGAGAGAGAGAGAGAGAGAGAGAGAGAGTATATTTTAACTTGTTTTTAATTGGATGCAATTGGTTTTTTACTTGTGATCACCAAGCCTAAACAAAATTAAAAGAGTAATTGTAAAAGCAAAGTCTGGATCAGTAACGTGTCAGAAGTTCATCCTGATGTAGTCTGAATTAAAACAATTAATATTTTCCTAAATACAGTCCACTTGGTATCTGCTGTAGCCCTTCCTTCTTTATGGATGCTTCCACTAGACTCCATGTGGAGATACAAGGGATGCTTTCTTTAGATGTTTGTAGGAAATGGTGTATTTTATTTGTACAGGAGTTCACCATTTTATTTATACAGGAGTTTGAAATGCAAGCATTTTCTTGAAGGGGGACTGATGGGGTTTATTGTGTTTTCATGTTTTTAATGTTGGAACTGGAAGCTGCCTTCAGCCAGGATGGGAAGTAAATAGATTTGCCAAATTATTTGAGTTTTGCTCTCCTCTGTTTTAGACAGATATAGCAGTAGTATCAGCTCCATTTTGCCTTTCCCTACTTATAGGTCATTGAGAGGTTGGCTGGTGAATGTCGTCTTCCCCCCACCCCATTTTAATTTGGGGGGGGGAATGTTTTAGTGTTCTATCACTCCTTTGATTGGACATTAATGTAAATTTTTTTGAAGGTCCATTGTTCCCCGAGAATGCCTGCCAAGGAGTGAGTAGAACTGCTCCTGTGTGGGCTGAGGCTAATGGATCCTGCTCCACTTCACTTTCCCTATGCAGGCAAGAGGAAAATCCACACTTTCCCCACTTTCAGAAACCGCAGGGATCTGCAATGAGTTCATGAAGGAAGAAAACCTATCTGCCACAGAAAATCTCTCCCACAGGAGAAAATGCTCACCACATGGCAGACCACATGTGCATAATAGGCCCTTATCTTAGAATAAATCTAGTCTTCTTGTACTCTACTCCCTACTCCCTTAACTCTGTAGGAAGGAAAGAGGAATCACTGACCTGTTAGGAAAGTCCAGGTGTAGTCTGATCGGGATGATTTTTCCCAAAGGGAAAATAGCTCCCCCCCCAAAAAACCCCCCCTATTTCTGATTGCGAAAATGGCACAGGAGAGAAAACTGAAGTCTCTTCATGTGTGCTGTAGTCCCAATCCTCATTCGGGACTACACACACCGGAATTGAGAACCCACAAATCACTGGTTCCTGCTGACAGAGTCCAAAATTCATACCGGGTTGAGATTTCTCTCTGCAATGTAATGACTGAATAAAGCCCAGTCATTTTCTTGCATTTACTCAATTCGTGATTGCTTCTGAGAAAACTGTGTTTACCACCAGACTGTCCTTCTTACTGAGAGTATGTTTGTGAAGCTAAAAGCTAAAAGAACTAAAGTCATTTCAGAAAATAGATGAAAGATCTTTGAAGTCTGTGCAGTCAAATGTATGTTTTGCATCTTCATTTCATGAGTATTTTCAACAATTTATTCTGCCTTAATGATAAGCGCATTGTGAGTTATTGGTGGAATAAAATAACTTTCATTGGTAGAAATTTATTTATTTATTTATTTATTTACCCTAACTTTTAAATAAATGAAATACTTCCAGTGCAATCCTCTGTAGATTTATTCCAATCCAAGTCCACTGAAATCAATCAATGGACTGGAGTAACTCTGCAGAGGACTGCACTGCACTGCAACAAAGCCAGTTTTATATAAACCACCTCAAGTTTACAAATTACACCACCCACAAGGCTCGTTCTCTGGTCCAACTGCCCATGCAACTGCTTGGGGAGACATAGTGAGGAGGACGTCAGCATACCACTGAGGCTCATTTGGTACAAATTTGTCTTTTGTTCATCCTTAGATGTAAGGCAGAGCTTAATGCGGCCACAGAATCACCTGAACCATGTGGGGTTTCAGCCACTGAGAGAAGAGTGCTACTAAAATAGGCATGAAAGCTGCCTTTGTTTTTCATTGTATTGGAAGAACCATAGACCAAAAAATTAAGCTTATTCATAGTCAGAGATGCTTTTTACTTCCTGTGACATCTTGAAGACTAGTTGGTTCCTTGTAGTATGCTGCAATAGAGAAGACCTGTCTGTCTTCTCTATTGCAGCATAGTATTCTCTATTCTCTGGACATGGCCCACCCACCCTAGCGGAGGAAGGGGTGGGGAGGTTAGGGGTGGCATGCAAGGAAAGGGGAGGTAGGGAGTAAGGGGTGGCATGCAAGGGAGGGGGAGGAGGCCCAGCATCTGGACATGGCCCACCCACCCTAGCAAAGGGAGGGGAGGGGAGGCATGCAAGGGAGGGGGAGGGCCCCCGGCATCTGGACATGGCCCACCCTCCCTAGTGGAGGAAGGGGGAAGGGAGGGAGGGAGTGGGAGGGGTGCCATGCAAGGGAAGGAAAGTGATAGAGGGGAGGTAGTGAGGGGTGGCATGCAAGGGAAGAGAGGGAGAGGGAAGGGGGAGCCCGGCATCTGGATATGGCCAACCCAACCTAGCGGAGGGAGGAGGATGACTGAGGGGAGGGGAGGGGAGTGATTGAGGGGTGGAATGGAAGAGAGGGAGGGGGAGGGGACCCGGCATCTGAACATGGCCCACCCACCCTAGCGGAGGGAGGGGGAAGGGAGGGAGGGAGGGGTGCCATGCAAGGGAAGGGGAGTGATGGAGGGGAGGGGAGGGGAGTGAGTGAGGAGTGGGGTGCAAGGGAGGGAGGGGGAGGGGGAGTTTGTATTCTGTGGAGCATTCATAGTTGTGTGTGTATAGGAATCGTAATTGTAGAACTGTAGCTATAATATAATTTTATAAATTCTATTAGGAGCTGTGGTTCAGTCAATCTTGGAGAAAACTTCCCTTTCTAAATTCAATAGCAACATCTCACAATAATAGCTATGAAGTTGTGCAGAGAACTCACTTATGGCCCTCTCTTTGAGCCAATTTGAATTTTTTACAATACCGTTCTGTGTAATATAATTCTTCCCATCTGATTTCTTTTTAGCACAAATGTGTACTCATAGATGGAAAATACATGCCTGATGATGATCTGAACTGACATTTTCCAAACCATGTTCGCTGACTTTATTTTCAAGTGGGGTGATAAATATTTTAAATTAATTGAGGTTCATAGCATAGAATTCCAATGATTTAAGCTGCATTCTACCAAATATACAGTCAGCATACAATAAAACAAAAAAGGGCTGTTATGAACTAATGGACTGCATTATGATTGTGTTTTAACAGCAAAAAACAAAAAATAAAAACAAAAAAGAGCTGTTATGAATTAATGAAGTACATTATAATTGTGTTTTAACAGCACCCTCTGTATGTACCACCTTCTTTGTCTTTACCTTCGGCAAGACAGTGCCTCATCATCTTGGGAGATCCATACTGTGATGCATTAGGTTTCATGAGGATTCAGCATTTTCTGACAAAACTGTCCGCATGACAATGAACAGAATGAGACAGGAATCTGGAGGAAGGAGGCTGTCTTGCTCAGCCTCTGTTTTTTTGCCCACCGTAGAAAGGGAACTTTCCAAATGTAGCACAACCTGATCAGCTATAATTGATGAGTTCTATCAGAGCTGTCTGAACACAACAGCAAAATAGCACATGGGTCTTTTGCTGACTCTCCCACCCCAGCAACATTCAGTTCTGCTCACGCATTTCATATGCATTTCCTTTCTTCTAACAGCATATTAATGCTATGGCAGTTTTCCTTATCATTCCTGCCATGATAGTTAATATAAAATGGAAGGTTTTCTGCAAAACACATAAAATAGTTGTTTTGATACCTTAACAGCACAATCCTAACAAGAACTCCTCGAACAGGCTTATCAGCATGTAACTCTGCTTATGACCACATAATTAGTGCATTGACTTAATGAGCTTTCATGTGTCTATCTACCTCAGGGGTAGGGAACCTTTAACACTCAAAGAGCCATTTGGACCCTTTTTCCATGGGAAAAGAAACACTTGGAGCCGCAAATAATTTTTGACATTTAAAATAAAGATAACACTGTATATATTGGGTTTTTTTTACCTTTTACTCCGCTCATTCTGAGAAGCGCATGGATGCGTCCGCCCTGCTGCCTGCAGGGCGGGCAAGGATGGAGCCAGCAGCTCGGCCTCGCCGGCCACCGGGAAAGCGCCCGTCCCGCTCCAACAGGGCGGGCAAGAGGGGAAGCCTGTGGTGCGGCCTCACCAACTGCTGGGAAAGCGCCCACCCCACTCGAACAGGGCGGGCGAGAGGGGAAGCCTGCAGCGCGGCGTGGCCCAGCCGGCCACAGGCAATTGGTGCGCCTGCCCTGCTGCCTGCAGGGCTGGCAAGGATGGGGCCGGCGGCTTGGCTTGTGGAGCCGCAGTGCAAGGGCAGAAGAGCCGCATGCGGCTCTCGAGCCGCAGGTTCCTTACCCCTGGTCTACCTGGAGACATGGGCCTAATGGAGCTAAACAGAGATACAACTAAGATCCATTGTTCATGGAATACACAGCCTAAAATCAATGGGATTTACAGCCCAATTCAGGCAGGGGGGAAATCTCCCTCTGGAGATAGCTCGAGCTTATGCTGGCAGAAATGCCACTTTCCTGTCATATTTTTTTGGTATTGTAAACTGCTTTGGATCCCCACTAGGAAGAAAATTAGGATATAAATAAAATCTCTCTCTCTCTCTCTCTCTCTCTCTCTGAGTGGGTCAGCTGACTTATGGAGACCCTGTAGGGTTTTCAAGGCAAGAGATGTTTGGAGGTGGTTTGCCAATGTCTTTCTCTGTATGGGCTGAGAGAGTTCTCAGAGAACTGTGATTTGTTCAAGGTCACCCAGCAGGCTTCAGATGGGGGAGTGGAAAATTAAAGCCGGTTCTCTAGTTTAGTGTCCACCACTTTTAACTACTACACCACACTGGCTCTCTGTTTATCTACATAAGCTAAGGAATTTCCACAGGGATAAATTTTAGACTCAGAAAATGCTACTTTATCAGACGTGATCTTTTGGAATTGTTTCTTGTACCTAAATAAGAATGACTAGAATCAACACAAAATGCCATGCTCTCCTTAAAACAAACAAACAAACCCTCTGAATTTATTTAACACTGTTTAAACACCATTTCCCAACTTGTTCTCTTCCACTGAAGCCTTAATGACTTGAATGCGATTTTAAAAGTTCTAATTTATAATTGACAGATACGTTTTAAATACTCAGTTTACAATGCAAAGGCAAGCAAACTGAACTTGATTTTTCATGAGGCAGAACAGTATATAATAGATATGGGCTTGATACACTGCGTATATCTAGCATTCGAGAGCAGTTCATAACATCAGACATTTCCTCCTCCCTCCTCCATTGTGTACTTTGAAATGATACATATAGTTTCAGCTTCCTCCACCCATGATATTTTTTACTCTTAACTTTATTTTCCAGATGATCAATTCAATTTCACAGCATTCCACTGACATTGGTATTTTCAGCTCGAATAGCATCTGTCCACTGGGTATTATATTGGTCTCTGCCCCTTCATTCGGTTTTGAAGCAAAGCATCCAAAATGTTATCAATTGTAGCCTCTCCAGCATTACATTAATCTCAACCAAGTCTGACATTGCTAGATAACATGGTTTTATAAAGTGTAAATTTTAAATAGGAGCAAATGAGGTCCCAGTTCCATAAATACCACATGCTGAAAGCAATCCCCCCCCCACAGATGAGTTAGATTTTGTATATAATTAGAATGAGCTAAATGTTTTTAGTAAATATTATGTCTTCATTTCAGACCCTCTCCTGAGCTTAGGACCTATCCTCCCTTTTCTTCCTTTTACCCACAATCATTTTGTACAGTCCATGCAACAGCCCAGATTCCTAACTCCAGGAGCATTTTTCTGGAGTCTGCGATAGGTGTTCAGGAGCATGTTCTGGGACTCTAGGAGCATGTTCAGGAGCATGTTCTGGGGTCTGCGATAGATGTGTGTGGTTCAAAAATGTTCGTAATAATTTCTGATCTGGATTTCATGTAGAGTATTGATTTATCCTGATCTTTCGGAAATTTTGTTTCTTCCCCAGGTTTTTTTTTGGGGGGGGGGGATTTGGGATAATTTTTTTCCATCGCCTTTCCTGAGGCAGAGAAGCAGAGAGGGAAAGGAAGGAATCCAATCCTGAACTTACCATGCTGGCATTGAAGCTGCTAGAGGTTTTTCCCAGCCACCAGGATCAGAAGCAGCACAGCCTGTCCCACAATCAGAAAGTAAACAAAAATGCATATCTCACCAATGGAAGAGGATCAAGCTTTACCTTTGAAATAAAAGCTGGGATTTGAGACTCACCTCGAGCCTATCACACCACCTTTTAGGCATCAAACCAAAATATTTGTTTCTAACCAAGCTAAAGATACTTTTTCTTTTTTGCTATTTTATGGTCTGAGGTCTTTTTTATGGATATTTTAATGATTTCCATATCCTCAAGCTTGTTTTTAAAGGCTTGCTTTAGTTTTAGTTTAAGAATGAATGATTTTTTGGTATTGTTTTTATTATAAGTCACTTTGAACAGGATTCTAGGGAGGCAGCAGAAACATCACCCAGATAAATAAATAGTACATCAGACAAAATGTATACTTAACCAGTCTTTTCATATTACCTTATATGCTTTTTCACTGTTCTTCAGCATACCAAAGCATAAAGTGAAAATGAGCCCTAATATTGAAGATTCACTTATTCTTTGGGATAACTTCATTGAAAGTGTAATCTTGCTGAAATGTTTTATGTTCATATTTTTCCAAATGGTTTGACTTCTAATGTATTTCCAGCTCCCACAGCTCTGCAGTAAGATTTACCAATTTTTCCCCCAGCAGTACACACTCTGGAGTATGTTTTTTGTGTGTACTGCTCTGTATTGCAAGGCATTAATTCTGTTTATGTGACCCCATTCCTAGGACAAGCCCTGTCACCACAATGTTTTCTACATAAGCATGTCAGCACAAAATATTATCTGTACCTTTCCAGGCTTTATGATTAGGTGATTACTTCTTGTACCAATGAGTGATTGCTTGGCAGTGTGACCAGTCCAAGACACCTGTGACTGTCACAGAGGAGGTCCAAATGTTTCTGCCAAACCCTGTTAGGGACTACTGTCATGCCTCTGCATCTTTCTATTGCCAAACAGGTGGTGTGATATACCTGGCTTTCACCCTGTAGAAGCAGATACCAGCAGCAAGAGGAACAGAGGGCTTGGGAAATTTGGATCAGCAGATATAGGGGCAAACAATGAAAAAACAATCTGTGCAAGAAGGGCCATTCAAAGGGTACCCCTCAGGAGCAATGGTTGTGTGGTTATTGAAACACAGAAAGTATTGAAAAAGTTGAAAATATTATAGTGTCTGAAAAAAATCTGAAATCTAGCAGCCTAAGACAAGAAATGTTTTCCAAACAAAAATAATAATAACTTTAGCTCAACTGGAGTTGATAAGGTCCAAAAGATGTTCAAAAACATCACTTTCTGTACTCACACAGCCTTCAAACTACATTTTCTCATTCTCTGGAGAAGAAGCACATGTTCCCCAGGGTCATTAAAGTGAGCTGCTGTCCAGTCTCAGCTGATTGTGTACAGGATGGAGGTGAGTTCGCACTACAACCTCAAGGCCATTAATGGGAAGGGGGACTGGAAATTAGACTTTCCTGAATGAGAGCTACAGAACCTTGGATAGCTCCAACTGTGCTCCTGCACCAAGTGCTTCATCAGCAGCCCATTCTCACATTTCGAGTCTATCAGTCTTGCATCATTCTGCAAGGTCTTGGTGGGCCATCTGTAGTCTCCAGTGAGTCTGGTGATGCTGCCATAAGAGGCTATTGAAAGGATCAGTGTCCCGAGAGTTCTGGCTGTGTATGGGGGGAGGCCTGTTGTCACTGGCATTGAGGAACAGATGTGTTCCTTCCTTCTCAACATATTGTTCCCTGGATGGAGCTCTCGACTATAGGGATCTGCATCAAAGGGTGGACTGACAACTGTTCATCTGTGTCAGTGCCTGGCTCAGTGAATGGGGACATAATACCTTTTGGTTCTGCACAAAATCGGAGTTCACAAACTTGAAATGCCAGGCATTAGACCTGAGACTTTTGGCATGCAAATCAGGTGCTCCACCACTGAGTCATGCCCCCTCCCTGTTAATTAGTTAAAACTGGAGCAAATATGTCTTGACAAAGCATAAGGATGAAGATCCCTGATACAACACTGTAGGCTATTATTTCCATGTACTGTAATAGCCTGTAATGGGAGTGGAGGTGTTGTGTTTCTGTGGCTAGTCTGATAAGAACAACCTTGAACTTGGCAGAGGGCACAGAGAAAAAAAATGCCCACAAGAAACTCCATGCCATGCTGTTGCTAGCCATTGATATGGTGGGATTCTTATTCTAGACAAATGCAGTACATTTAGAACTGTACTAACCCATCAATCTAAAAAAACAGAGTGAAATTGACATTTGGGTGGCAAAGTGTAGGAAGCAGAAATAGAACAGCATGCACAAGGAACCATATGTCAAATCTGCAAGAGGCTAACAGTGCAATTCTATGCATAATTAGCCCAGTCTAAGCCTGCTGTAATCAATGGGCTTAGAATGGAGTAAGTAAGTTAACAAAAGACTGTCAGTGAAATGTCAGTGAAAGTGATAGCTAAAGATAGAAACCTACTTGGGAAAAAATGAAGAAGTGAGGTCAAATGGAACTCATGATGCGCAAAGATTATTAGTTCTGGGGAAAGGAAGTATAGAGCTGAAGGCTCTTTTCAGTTTCACAGAAGTTAGATATAGATCTGAACCTATGAGAGGTTTGTGAAGCTATAATGTGACACTGGAACAGTGGCTTGTATCAACCCTATGTAAATGGAATGACTGAAAAACAGATCAGGTTGTCTCAGGCATCCTGAAACCTCAGTTCTTTTCCCTGAAGCTAATGATCTCCAGGATCAGAGTTAAGAAACAACAATGACTTGATGTGGATTTCTATGAAATATCTGAAAGGCATCTAGAATGTTTGAAATTAAATAATGAGCAAACAGCGACTACAGAGTAACTTGGCTGTTCTACAACCTGCTTACTTGGTGCTGTGACCCTCTCCATGCCTTTTGTGAAAAAGAGGTAGTTAGCATGCTGGTTTTTAATTCTTCGGGTTACTTTGAGTGCATAATTTTCAATAAAAATACTCTTAAACCTGACTTCAGAATATTATGTGTTCATGGGCTTAGCCAACCCTGCAGCTAATCTTCTGCCAGGCCCACCAGGACCATGGCTGCATCCACACAGTTCTGGGTATTGTGCTCTAGTTCCACTACAATTATCTTTGCCTTGCCCATTCAGGTTAATCCAGTTGTGAATGGTTGCTGCAGGGCAATGATAACACCATATCCAATGATGTGTGGATACAGCCCAACTCAAGTTCCATTGATCATATGTAACTAACTCTTTCTCAATAAGGGATTCTGCTTCCCACTCCTTTCCTTGTGTACTGATCTCTTTTGCTTCCTGCATGTACCTTGACATACCAAGAGCCTGACATTTCCTAAATAGGAATTAATTTTCCAGTTGTGTCTGTTATGTTTTTATATCATGTGTTTAAACAATCATTAGATACTGTTTAAATAGACGACAGTCAAAAATTAAAGCAGAAATGTGTTTTTAATGGTCTATTAAAAATGATCATTTTTCTTTCTTTTTAAAGGCTCTTTGGCATGGTATATTTTGTCTATTTTCTTTCCTCAGCAGCCTTTAGCATGATAGATAAAATGAACAAAAGGCAAGTTGAAATGATGCTTTGGGGGATCTAATGAGCAATGCATTTGTTTTCTGACTGCTGGACAGGAAAGTTGATATGGTTTTGCTTTAATGTTCTTAGAACTCAAAGGTTTTATCATTCTTTTTGTTTCTTCTCTCTTTACGTTTTTTCTTGCAGACATGGCCCCAAGTTTCAAATTTTCAAAATATGTTGGGGGAGGAAAGTTCTCTTGCTGAAAGCTTCACATAACCTACTTGGTGGGGGAGATGAATCAGTACCATAGCAAAATACCACAGACAACCCAAGCCATAGTACTGCCATTTGTTGTTATGAAGTAAAACGTTAACTCAAAGAAGGTCACTTAAAGCAGTGAATTTGGTAAGTCTCTGAATTCAACTAAGAGCTTTTCTGAAATATTTCATTCCTGTGTATATTCAGTTTGTCCTATTGGCTTTATACATTGAGTCTCATGGAAAGGTGAGAAATCCTTTTTGTTTTACTTTTACTTGACAAATGTGCTGCTTTAAGAGACACACCTGAAAGAAACACAATGTCTGAGTGGAAGAAATGCCATGGTTGCACCTCACAGTGTATACCATGGGAAGGAAAAGTTTTAAAAAATGGAATGACAGGATTTTCTCACTTTGTGGGGAGAGTTCTTTGTAAAGCAGGAATATGTAGACCTGTCCTTTTTAACATGTTTGTTTCATTTTTAAAAGTATATTCCATAATATTACTAGCCAAAACTGCTGAGGTAACTCTCAACTAACTGAGGTAACTCTCAACTAACTGCTGAGATAACTCTCAACTAACACTCCAAGGAATGAGAAATATAATTAAAATCACAATAAAGCACACACCTAACTATGACTACCACACACAGAGAGAGAGAGAGTGGCATAAATCAGCAGTATCAAAAGCATAATGAAAAAAGTTTTTCACTTGGTTACATAGGCCACGCAAGTGGTTGAGGGGACAGTATTCTGTAAATGAAGATCCACTGTGAAAAGAGTCATCTCTGTGATAGCTATCAAGTTCCACAGGCAGTATGAGAACACAGAGAAAGGCCTCCACTGACTTTTTACTGTTTAGTGGTCTCTAGAGCATGGGTACATACAAGCATAGTTAACATTGCAATTTCCCCGTAACTTTGCTTGTCCAAAAATGGAAAAATACTTTCGAATTCATAATGACAATTCCAGGTAGACCATCATGTTCACCTATATCAGCAAAATTAAATAGGATGCCAAGTCCCTGGTGGGACATGGGTGTTCCATGTCCCCAGGTGCTCCCCATCTGATCATGTGGGGGGTGCAAAATTGCCCCCTGTAAGGGTCTGTTACTCCAGTCAATAATAAGTCTCAAGAATGGTTCAAGAGCTTTATTAGAACTGTGTCAGCCCAATGACCAGATAGCCAAAACTGGGGTTTGGCTCTCTGGCCCCTGGTATATACCTGAAAGTTACAGTTTGACTCAACCCAGTATCCCCCCACCCTCGCATTCCCATAATATCAGCATGTAAAAGGACAGTGAGAAAGAGATATTGTTTTTTGGGATAGGCAGGCTATCCCTCAGGAAGGCTGATAAGAAGTAGGAGTTAAGCAGTACTGCTAGTTACTTGCGAGCGGAAAGAAAGAGGCCCCATGGCCTTGGGCAATGATAATGGCTGGGCCATCTCCATCCAGACTGCCTATGTGCGAACTGCCAGGCCAAGTATGATGCACACCTGACACCGTCCACACACCAAAGCTGCAGGTCATGGCAAGCCATCAGCTGGCTTGCCACAACCCACCGGCTGCTGCCACCTCCAGCTCAACCTGCAATGGTGGCCAGCTGCCTTCCTCTGGTGTGGCTGGGCCAAGGGGTGCCTGGTGCACCTGCAGTGGGTCCCACCAAGTTCACAGCTTTCTGCGCCCTGCCGGCTGCTGCTGCCCCCCCCCCCCGCAAAACCTGTATCGGTGGCCGGGAGCCTGCCACTGGCCTGCTGGGCACCCCTCATCCTGACCCCGCCAGAGGAAGGCTGCCAATGCAGGTTGAGGGGGGGGGCAGAAGCTGGTGGGTCACAGCAAGACAAGGGCCATACCAGAAGCCTGCCACGACCCACTTGCTGCTGCCACTTCCCCCCCGGCTCAACCTGCATCAGCATAAATTGCTTCTGGGAGGCAATAAGTAGGGCCAGGTGGGGGGGCACAGGGACATAGGGGAGCACAACAATAAGGTGTGGCCCTGGTCACCATTTTCTGCTGGTATGCCTCTGCCTGGTGGCAGTTCCAAAAGCTCCACTCTCAGGTCCTATTGCCTATTACCACTTTTAGCTGTGAGACAAAAAATGAAAAATAAGGCCACCTACTTACTAGAAGGTCTTACCATAAAATTCTTTGCAATTCCTAGAACTACCTGAAGGTGAAAAAATGGTTTGTCTTGGATTTACTGGAAGCTCTATGGCAGGACTCCTGGTTTCCAGCAATTCTTACAGCTACTTCTTCTCACTTTTGGGAAGCTCTACGAATCATCAGGCACCCTGTGCTAAGAACTTCCTGTAAGTATATGAGACCTTATTTTTCTTTTTAACTTTCTTCTTGGATGCTGACTCTCCCCAAGGTTTCCAGGCTCTTTTGGGCAACCCTACAAATGATATAGTTTAAATTATATTAAATACTGGAGTCCTGTTTTATTTTGTTCACCATTAATAAATGTGTTATAATACTTAGCACCGAGTGCTTCATGTGTGTTAAACATTCACAGGTGTAGAGTGGCTGCTTTAAGTTGATGATGCACCAGAAAACCTTTTGCACTGTGGCTCAAAATACAACAATTACAACAATGGTATTTTTAGTTCCTTAAGAGGAGATCCTATGTTTACAAACTTTGCTAATATCAATGAGATAAACTGTTGAAGTTTGGAGGCTGAGTGTCAGGATTTGGAGGCTGAGTGTGGGAACAAGCCTAAATGAGAATAAGAGTACTAGAGTAGTACATGCCTCTTCAGTACAATTCACATGATACAAAGTTCTCATGGTTGCCACAAGGACTTTGCATCAGATCTGCATTAGATTTGTTCAGTTCTTGCTACGAAGACCTCTTGGCACCTATGAAGACTTCGTGTCATGTGAATCAACCCATGGCTTCTATTTTTATTTGAGTCCATCAAACTTGGCTTGACCTGCTTTCTGGTTAGAGCCAGCCCTGCTGTCAAGGGGAGAAAAGTATGTTAAAGTGAGGTCAGTTGTGACTGCTTGAGCACTTGGTAAACTTGATCATAGGAGAACTGTACACAATTGATGTTGTGCTTATGTTACAACCAATCCAGTTTAGTGGTAAGTGTGTGTTTGAGCTTGGGCCCTTAAACCAATAAATGGACTCTGAAGTATTGATCAGTAGCATTTATTGAATAGACATCAAAGCACCACACTGGTAAAGCCAGTTCTGATGAAGCTGGCATTCACAGTCCCCTTTATCCCTTAAGCGACCCCCCCTTTCATTTTCCCAACAATTTGTGAGAAACAGCCTTTGGAGCTAAGGCTCCCCAAAGTCAGTGGCAGATAACAAGGGAAAGTCACCTGGCTTCCTGCCCCACGTGATAACAAATGTAACATTGTATTGTCGAAGACATTCATGTAACATTGTTCCGATGGGACAAAAGGGACAGGGAAAACCTAGTTGCCTACAAATGTGTGAAGCCATAAAATAAAGATCAAGGAAAGAATGTACAGATTGCAGTGGATACATACAGCAGGCTGGTTACATATATATTAATAGCAGCAGCAATTCATTATTTTAAGCAGTTACATGGTTCCAGGAATGCATCTCAATCACTTAAATAGCATCCCCTGGACAGAGTGTTGGTCTGAACTGGGAAGACTCTGGTTCAATTCAGCCACTCAGCCATGTAGCTCACTGAATGATCTTGAGCCAATTCACTTAGTCTAAGCTGCCTCACAAGGTTTTTGTGGGACTAAAAGGGGAGAGGGAAGAAGTGGGTAAGCTGATCTGAACTCCTTGGATGGACTAAAAATGTAAGAGGAAATTAGATCTGAATCCTTCCAAAACCCCATAAGTTAGGTGAGCATTATGATTCTTCTGTTGCAACTGGAGTTGCAAAAAACTGCCTTGTCTTTGACTAACAAGTGAGTTCATAGCAGTACGGCTTCTACTATCCATGGAAACCCAAAATGATTATGCAATGTTTTTCATTTTTAAAAAAGTTTAACTTTCATTCACAGTTTGCATGGTAAGGTGCTTTGATCATATAGAAATTGTATTAATTGGGATTGTAGCTATAGCAACAAATGCAAAATTTTTAAAAAGGATTATCAAGAGACAACAATACATACCATTGTTACACTGTAGCTGGGGAATTGTTGGAACATGTGCCTGGGGATTAATTAGGTCCATTATGATCATAGTGAAATGGGGGGTTGTTATCTTCTCTGTGACCTTCCCCTTAGTCTCTTCACAAAAATCCTTTAATCTGTTTCACCTGTGTCTTTTGCAACAGCATGTATTTCTTAATATGCTAGTATTACGATTAGATATGAAAGAGTATTTGCTATTTCAAATAGCTTCAGACAGTCTCTTCCCTACCCCATTAGCCACTGGTAATTGATCTACAAGATGCCTTAAAGGTACAGCTCATTCTCTAAGGGGACTAAGGATGGTGCATTTCAGATCTGGATAAGCTGGGCATTTTTTTTTAAAAAAGGTGTTTTTTTTAATTATTTTTAATTCATGAAGCACAATAGCTTGTTAGACTTTCTCAGGCTGGTCACCCAGAACAAATTCACAAACTACAAGAAACATACAAATTCAATTCACTTCTTGGCCTTTTGGCTAAGATCAAGTGCAATGTAGGGACTTCCAGTTTGGTATTGGAACCAGCTGCACAACCTCTATGATAGCAGAGGAACCCAGTAGAGGGTTTCCAGGGCTGCAGGTCACCCCAGACCTGACTTTGTCAGGTCCAGCTAAAGGAGAGTGACTCAAAATTCCCCTCTGAGCTCTGGAAGGTGACTCCTTGAGGAGGCAGTAAATCAGAGGAGGAGAAATAATGTTTTTAGATGCAGAGGTACACTCTACATACTTCACTGGCCCTAGCAATAAATACTTGACTTCTTTCCATGTACAAACATGCAGTCTACCCATCACAATAATGGTAATTTTTGCTAGTTCATAAAAAAGCAGTAGAATCCCCTAGTTCCTTAATAAAGTAGCAGGAGTTGCTCCCTCATCTTGAAAAACATGGAAAGTGAATACGATAGCAAATTAATAAGCCCATGTTATATGATATTCTGAACACAATTCAAATTGCTGATTTGACTAATACAGCCTGGGCTGTTACATGTCCCAGCAATTACTGTAATCATGTCTAATACCTACCTGAGGGATCGCATCTCCCCGTATTGCCCCATCAGGTCCCTCCGCTCCTCGGAGGAGAACCTATTGGAGGTCCCTGGCCTGAAAAATATCCTGCGGGCCTTGACGAGGGCCAGGGCTTTTACAGCCCTGGCCCCTACATGGTGGAACAGGCTCCCTAAAGAGACCAGGGACCTGCGAGACTTACAAAGTTTCCGCAGGGCCTGTAAAAGCGGACCTGTTCCACCAGGTGTTCAGTCAGCCAGGTTGATTGGTAGATCCCTATAACATCTAGGCCTCCCATGGGTATGGTAAGGGGGTGAATAACTGTCAGTATTTGAACCAGTCTGTTTTATTAAGTATATCTATTTCATATTGTTTTTATGACTATTGTTCACCGCCTTGAGCCCTCCGAGGGAGGGTGGTGTAAACGGTTTTTTTAAAATAAATAAATAATGGGTGATTCAAATTATGCAGGTTTCTTTGATTTTGCTAATAAGCACCCTGACTTTCCCTGGAAAGGTAGACAAATGGAATATGTGGATCAGGTGCTCATTCATTTTTCTGGCAGAAATTCCTACAAGTATATCTGCTGATTGAAAGAGTAGTGCCAACACACAAACTGTTGTTAGTCTAATTAACACATGCTATTTACCATGGCACCATTTATTGATTTATTTTATTTAAGTATTGGTCCTTTATACCGTCCCTCCTCTTGCAGGTGCGGGGCAGTTTCAAATATATCAGATACAAACATTTCATATCAACAATAAATATTACACTTAGGATAAAATGATAGTTCTCAGTAATTCCTAAAACTTTCCTGATAAAATTCAAAGCTATTTTGGACTTTCTGGATGGCAACAAAACTTACCTAAAGCAGTGTTGATGGATTGGATGGAACATCTGGAGCAATCAAAAAGAGATCAGTTAATGATCAAATAAATAATATGGGCTAGTGTAGAATAGAGGGGAGGACACAAGATGTTAATGGTTGCTGCCTCAACAATGGGTGCCATGAGGCATGTCAATACTTTCCATGGGATCCACTGACCGTTTCAAAAATTAGAAAGAACCATTTGCAACAGCTACCACTCCCTGAAGAGAGACAGAGGCCCAAAAGGAAGAGAAGCATGTTGCTGGGGTGGTGGATGATTGATAAATGTTTTTGGCCTAGGCACTCCCCAACTCACGCACACACACAAGCCCTTTCTGTCAAAAATCCTATCAGGAAACTAATATATATGCTGCCACCAAAATCTGAGGTAAAATTTGAACTTAGAGAGACTTTTGAAAGATAAAAACAAAACTAGATTTTATTTTATGAGTTTTATTCTCAGGCTGTTGTTACAGAGAGGTACTTAAGCATTTCTGGTTTCTTAGGCAGATATTTCTTAGAGGTTACAGATCAAATGGTTTCTCTTAAATGGCAGTTTCAGTTACAAGAATATAGCTTCACTTAAATATAGCTGTTTCAGTTTCCAGATAGCTTCACATATAGCTTCACACAGGCACAGGTGTAAATCTTTTCAACACGGTTCTGAACACTCTCCTAAAACTCCCACCCTTAACTCCAAAGAGAACTCACACTGGCTTGGGACAGATTATGCTCTGGGGTTTCACTAAACCCATTCTTAACTGTGCCAGTTAAACTAAACACACCCTCAAGGCACCAGTATCAAGGTGTGGTCTCCTCATGAGACAATAGCCAAGCCCCCTGTGTGGTTTTAGGAGTATCCCTGTGAAATCAGTTTCCCTCTTGTTTTCCACCCTCACCAGGCCTCCTAGCCTCTAGTGAAAACAAGGCTCTTTTCTCTCAGTTTGAGATCTCTTTGAGAACACTGACCCCCTAGCCATTCTCCCTCTGTCTCTGACTCTCTGCCTCTAGACACAATCTCACCTGCCTGAATCTGAGAACTGACACAATTTGTATGTCACACAAGCTGCTTTCAAGAACTTTCTGATCCATTCAAAATTTCTCAATCTTTCTTTCTGACAGGCTTTTCCTGCTTTTATATGAGCCAGCACTCCCTATCTGCAGCTCCTGGAGGCTGCATTTCAGCCGGCCAATCAGGTGGTGCTCTGGTTAACACTTGCTTCTCCTGCTCTGACTGAACTGCACCTTTTCAAATTAACCATTTCAAAGCCTAATCTGTCACACCATTCTAAGGACGGTCTTCTTATTCACTACTATTATTCAATGGGATTTGATTTTTCTGACTGCAATAGCTGTTTGGGGAATCTGGAGAATCTGGAGAAGGACTGGTCATTATTTGGGCTTTTTTAGTCAGTGTGGGGGTCCATTCTGCCTTTTCTTTTTATTCCCTTTTCTGTCTCCCTCCTCTCCTTCTGCCTTCTGTGGCAGTCATTTGGGGTTTGACTCCGCTTCCTGCAGCAGCCAGTGCAGGGTGGCACTCATCAACTCCTCTCAAAAGTTGAAAACACTGTAAAAATATTTATTTATGTATACTTTGCCTTATTCATTCATACCCTGCTTTACTCCCAGGGAAGGCTGCAAGTAGCTTATGACATCATTCTCCATTCCTTCATGTTATTCTCACAGTAGCCACCCTTTGAGGTTGGTTAGACTGAGAGAGAATCACTGGCCCAAGGTCAACTAGTAAGCTTTCATGGCAGAGCACCAATTTGAAACTGGGTTTCCAATACTATAATCACTATGGCCCATAAACACATGCAAAATATGGATCATTAAATCCTGTGGCAGCTGTTATGAAGTCCTCTGGTGCCTGGTATCTATTATAAAATCATAAATCATTTTATCCTCCTCATTCATACTTTCAATGGGTCATAGGAGTGAAATTATTGTTCAAACCCAGCAGGCACCACCAATGGAGCATATGCTCATGTTGCCATCTTTTTAGAACAACTAGCTTTGAGAAGGTTGACATGGCACTGAAAGATGCTAAATTCAGTTGGTAGGAACTGATGAACGAGTGTGTTTCACAGAGTGGTCATCTCAGAAAATCTGCCTTACGGTATATTGTAAAGGAGTGAATATAGGGGAGAAAGTGGCTAACCGTTTGGTTAAACTATTAACTTAATAAAAAAATATTTTCCTGCAAGGAGCTTAAGTGTGCCTTTGAGTTTTACCGAGGCATTCAGGGAGTTATCCTAAGCAGGTCTGCTCAGAACGAAGTCTCATAGTTACTCATTGCTACTTAGAAAAAATGTTTTTAGGACCACAGATTAATGTACACAAACAGTGCTATTGTAGGAGACAATTTTTAAACAGCCCCCAAAGGGTTCCAGTAAAATAGCTCTGAATATTTGTTTTCCTTTTAAAAAGGGCAATTGTGTCTGAGTTAAGTGAGGATGGCAAATTCATCTTTTAATACAATACAATACACAGTAATGGAGTCCAGAGTCTGTGGCATTGATTAAATTCAGTGGGTTCTCTGAGAAAAAAACATCATTTCAAGTGTAAATTAACAACAGCTCTTAATTAAATTTAAATGCAAATAAAGAAGGATTGTTGTCTACTGAGCTAACTTGCTGAGAAGTATTTTTCCCAAACCTGCCTGTGTAGTTGATCTGTTTTTCAAGAGGCAAAATAATGACAGGTGAGGCTTCAAAAACCAGTGTGCACAGAATGTGGCTTCAGCATTGGATCCTTGCCTATGTCAATCAAAGTAATTGTAATATTGCACTTGATAATACCTGGTGCAGGTCGCACACTTCCCATTTGAAAAATGTTAGGCTTCAAAACAAAGATCTTCAGTATTAAGGTGAAATTAGTACAACTGTGATAACCTACTTTTGAGATAGGTATTTGTGCTGCAGTAATTTTATCTTATACAGGGAAAGCGTATTGGTGTCACCTTACTTTTTAAAGAGCTGCACAGACATGTGAGCAGAGGGGGTAGGCCATACTGATGCAAGTACATTGTATAACTTAAACAGGATGAGACTCATCAACTGCGGTTATTTACAACTAAGGCAAGTCATACTGGCAATAACTCACTTTGTAAAGAGGTGCACAAACACATGAGTGGAATGGGGTCTCTTGCCCTGGAGGATTAACATCTTGCAAATGCATCCACATGTTGAATTTTAATGAACAGTGGCAGAAATGACAAGCAACAGTTTTCTAAAACCCATTGTTGTTGTTGTTTTTTCTCACAATGGGCTTCATTGCTAGTGAGTGAATAATAGCACAGGTCAGTCGGGATGTTTATTTGGAGACCCTTTACACTGCAGAATAGTGACAGTTGTTCTGCCACAAAGAACCACAATGTGGCTCATGCTGATGGGTTTTCTGGAGCTCGTTGCTTCTTTGATAAAGAAAAAAAACTCTTGGCTTTCCCCCACATCTATGGAGTGGGGGTTGATACAGAAGAACCCAGTCCGTTGTGTCTGCAGTGAGAACCAATTAAAAATAGAAATTTCCATTGTACTATCATGGCTACAGTAATACTACTAAAGAGACAGAGAGACCACATCTCCTATGATTTGTCAGTCTGGCATGCTGCAAGTAATTTTCTTCAGACATAAAAAGGAAAAATATGTCTTTTGAATTAAAGCAGTCAATTTTCTACTTATAAAAGCTATACTAAAAATGAGAGCTGAGCCAGAGTTGCCAAGAAAAAATCATTGCCACAAAAAGGTTGTGTTGTTTAAGTTAATATTTCATAGTAGTAACACAATACATTTCCCACATTGGATCTGAAATTCTGTCCAGGACATTCTGTCTGTATCAAAAAGGAAAAAAATACACTGCTGGTGAGCTATGAGGGAGTTCAGAGACAATTGCCAATAATTAATCCCCAAATGCTGCACTTTGCAAACAAACTCTTAAATAGTCAAATAAGCATCTTTCAAATGGTGTATGATTCTCCCTTGGATTGTTAAACACTGCCATGATAATTTAAAAACAGCCTGCTGGGTGTTTAAAAAACCCTTCCTAATACAGTCTAAGCAAGCTTGCTTAGCTGTTTTCTTTCAGGTGGTTTCTTGATTGCTTTTCCCTCTTTAAAAGATGCTCAAGGCAATGCACAATGAAGTCAATAACAATTACACAAAACTAAAAAAAATACTACCATCACCAAAAATTAAGACTAAGGTAACAATGTACAGAATTTGATGTTCCCTTAGTCCAAATCAAATGTCATCTGAAACAAATATTTTTAATCTCCCCTTGGAAGCCTTAGAGGGATCACAGCAATATTGTCTCCCAAATGAAGCAGTTCCACAGACAAAGAGCCAAAAGCTAAAATAGCTGTCTTGTGAGTCCCAATCAATTTGATCTCTGCTGCCATTGGCTTGTATCCAATGGAAATGTCCACAGTAAGACAGGATTTCTGTACGCAGCTTCCTCATTTTCCACTCCAACTTCCTCATTTCCCACTCCAACTCCAGCTCAAAATGCTGCCTGAAATGCTGCGCCTGGGGTGCAGGAGATTGCAAGGATAGCATAAAAGAAGCAGTCGGAGACTTGCCAAGGTCATAGAAGTCCCTTCCAGCTTTTGCATAATTTCTATGTTTAATTTGCATGTATTTGGAGTATAATTTGCAGATAATGATCCATGCTGCTGTATTTTTAGCCAACTGAAGTTTCTGAACTCTCTTCAAGAGCAGTCCCATATAGAGTGTGTTACAGTTCAGACAGGAGAGCAGGATGGAAAGAAATCCATTAAGCAGCCTGACATCAATGGAGGCAGACCTTCAGATTAAGACAATTTTGTGGAGGATGTCTATCAGCTGCTATTAGCCATGGTGACTAAAGGAAACATCCACATTCAGAGGCAGCAAACCTATTAATACAGTGCTAGCAGGCATCGTCAGGAGAAGGCCTAAACCTCTATGCATTGCTGTTGGAGCTCTAGTCTAGAGGAACTGATTTGCCACAGGATGCTGGACTACATGAATCACTGGTCTGATCCAGCAGATACCCCAAGCTCAGGACGTTTAGGGCTTTAAAGATCAACATTAGCACCTTAATTTGGGCTTAGAAATTAATTAGAAGCCAGTGTAGGTTTAATAACATGGGCTTTTTGTGGTCATTGTTCTAAGTTCCACTATCAGTCCATGTTGCTTCTTTTTGGACTAACTGAAGTTTCTAAACTATCTTCAAGGGCAGCCCCATGTAAAATGCATTATGGTAGACATTCTGGGAGGAGTGTAACTCTGTCTCAAGTATGAGAAACAGCCATTCTTGGATACACTTTTGTCCAAGAATACAGACAGAACACTTCCATCTTGTCTGTATTAAATTTTCATGACCCTTCTTTTGCCATCTACAAAACTTTTGCTTCCTTCCTGAGTTTTCTGGAAGAAAGAGGTGTGTATTCTGAGCAAATTCCATTAAACCCATCCCCCTGTTTACAAAGAAAGAGATATGGAACCAGTTCAGAACATTCAATGGCACTACATTTTACAGTAGTTCACTTTTTTATCCTGAGAAGAAAGTGGGGCATTCTGGATGGTGAAAGAGAGTGGATGCTTTAATAGCAGCAATTCACCAGGGTTTATGTGCTCAATTAATATCTAAGTTTAAAAGCTTCAAGCTCAGAAATGGAATTCCCTGCCCACTTGCATTATACAGCAGCATGTTCCCTGCCCAGGTGGAAGGAAACACAGAAATCACTCATGTTAGTCCAGCTTATTCAACCAATTTAATTGCAGTTTATTGACTGTTTTCTGCTAGGTCTGTTGGAATTCTCAGCAAGTAGATAACTATATATACATGAGTCAGTCTATCATACTCCCTTTTGGATAATTGTTTTATTTCATGGAAGTGTGGTCTATTGTGCAAATCAGCAACGTAAACACTGGAAGACCCCAACAGATAAATTTTGAATGTTTGCTTGAAGCCAAGTTTATGTTTCCCCTATGAATCATTATGGGGAAAGGTTCCAATATAATAAAGGGTGGATATTTTTGGTTGGTTTCTTTGTCACCTTCCTGAACAGTTTTTGGAAAGGAAACAAATGAGGCATTGCCTTGCACTGAATCAAGACCAAAAATCCTTCTAGAGTATTGCTGCCTACACTGATTGGAAGCCAACATCCAGGACAAAGGGTTTTTCTTATTTTCATTACTTTTGTGTTTTTATTGCATCAGTTCTTTTTCTTTTCTGTTTGTGTTTTGCTTTCTCTAGTGGTCACTTCGAGATTGCATCACTGCATCTCCAACAAGTCAGAAACACGGTGATGAAATAATGAAGCAACCACTGAAAAAAGCAAAACATATGCAGATTTTTTTTTTAAAAAAACTGATGTAATGTGGGCACACAAATGATAGAAAAGAGTACAGAAAAGCCCATTCAGCAAGAGTAAAAGGGCTTAACATTTTCCAGGAAGTCTTCAGTATGCTTAATTTCTTGATGATACACTGTATATTGAGGCTAATTATATCGATAGTCTATAGCTTGGCATATTTCCTTGACACATCTAATTTACTTAAAAGATTTACTGCTTTCTGGTTGTGTGATGTGATGACACCATGTAGCCAATCAGATTCTGCTATGTGTTAGGAAAAGAAGGAACATACTGTTAACCCGGAGTGGTAAGAATCTCTCCCTTTTAGAGAAGGGAATTAGCGAGGGCAGACTCTTGGTTTAGCAACAGGTAAGACAAGCTTGAGATCTTGATTGCCTGTATATACCTGTGGCTTGTTCTTAGTCAGTTTTTTGTGAGAACCTCTCAGGAGACTTTTTGTCGAAGGCTTTCACGGCTGGAATCACTGAGGTGCTGTGTGTTTTCCAGGCTGTATGGCCGTGTTCTAGCAGCATTCTCTCCTGACGTTTCGCCTGCATCTGTGGCTGGCATCTTCAGAGGATCTGATAGTAAGAAAGGAAAGCAAGTGGAGTATATATACCTGTGAGTAACAATGAAGATAGCAAGGTCAATAGGTGAGGGCATCTGAATAGAAGTAGCCTGGCCTTTATTCCCTTTGATTGTTTATCGTCTATAGTCATCCTGTGTTGGTGTGGAGCTGATTAGTCACTGTCTTGACTCTAGTGTTTTTCAACACTGGCAGCCAATTTCTGTTCATTTTCATGGTTTCTTCCTTTCTGTTGAAATTGTCCACTTGCTTGTGGATTTCAATGGCTTCTCTGTGTAGTCTGACATAGTGGTTGTCAGAGTGGTCCAGAATTTATGTGTTTTCAAATAATATTCTGTGTCCAGGTTGGTTTATCATGTGTTCTGCTATTGCTGATTTTTCTGGCTGAAATAGTCTCCAGCGCCTTTCGTGTTCTTTGGTTCGTGTCTGAGTGCTGCGTTGGGTGGTTCCTACGTAGACTTGTACACAGCTACATGGTATGCGGTAGACTCCCGCAGTAGCTAGAGGATCCCTCTTATCCTTTGCTGAACGTAGCATTTGTTGAATTTTCTTAGTGGGACTGTAGATTGTTTGTAGGTTATGCTTCTTCAGTTTTCCTATGCGGTCAGTGGTTCCCTTGATGTATGGTAAGTACACTTTCCCTCTAGATGGCTCTTTATCTTTGTTCATGTGGCTTGTTCTTAGTCTTGCAGCTCTTCTGATGTTTGTAATAGAGTAACCATTAGCCTGTAGAGCCCTGTTTAGGTGATTCAATTCATCTTGAAGGAGGTGGGGTTCACAGATTCTGTTTGCGTGATCTACCAAAATTTTTATGGTGCTCCTTTTTTGTCCTGGATGATGAGTGGAGTTTTTGTGCAGATATCTATCAGTGTGTGTAAGTTTTCTGTATACTATGTGGCCCAATTGTTGGTTTGGTTTGTGGATGACTAAGACATCTAGAAATGGCAGTTTTCCTTCATTTTCTTTTTCCATAGTAAACTGGATGTTTGGGTGGATCTTGTTGGTATGGTCTAGTAACTTGTTTAGTTCTTCTTCTCTGTGGCTCCAAATGGTGAATGTGTCATCCACATAACGGAACCATATAGTGGGTTTTTTTGGTACTGTTTCCAGGGCTTGTTCCTCAAAGTGTTCCATATAAAAATTTGCTATTACAGGGCTAAGAGGGCTACCCATGCCTACCCCATCTTTCTGTTCATAGAATTCATTATCCCACTGGAAGTAGCTAGTAGTGAGGTAATGTTGAAACAGGGCTGTAATATTTTTTGGGAATTTCCAGTTAGTGAGTGCCATGGTGTCTGCTATGAGCACCTTGGTGAATAGAGAAACCACATCAAAGCTGATCAGTTTTTCATTGGGGTTGAGTTTAAGATTTTTTCAATAAAATGTGCTGAGTCCTTAATGTAATGTGTAGTAAGTCCAATATGGATTTGTAGTTGTGCAGTTAGGAATTTTGCCAAATCACATGTAGGGGATCTGATTGCACTCACAGTGGGTCTGGGTGGAGTGGAGTCCTTGTGGATTTTTGGGAGTCTAGGAGGGTGAGCTTCAGATTTGCAGAGATGTTGGCGTATGATTGGATCAATTGAGGAGTTCTTAATCAAGGTGTTGGTTTTTCTGGTGATTTTGTTGGTTGGGTCCTGTTTTAGCTTTTTGTATGTTGTGGGGTCCAAAAGCTGTCTGATTTTTTTCTTTGTATTGTTCTGTTTTCATGATTACCGTGGCATTACCTTTTTCAGCTGGTAAAATGATGATTTCTAAATCAGAATTGCGGTCTTTGATTTCTAAATCAGAATATATACTCACAGGTATATGTACTCCACTTGCTTTTCTTTCCTACTATCAGGAGAGAATGCTGCTAGAACACAGTCATACAGCCCGGAAAACACACAGCATCTCAGGAGATTGAATAAAGTTTAACAATTTTTATTTAGGGATAATGGGGATTCACAATAAAATCAATGCAGCAGAACACACACACAGTCCTAGAATATAAGCAGTTGTGAGGGGATAGGTCTGGAATAGATGAGGAAATCAGGGAGTAAGGTTATAGTAATCTGATCTTGGAGTGGAATGTCCAATGAATGGAACTGAGTGACCCTCACTTAGCTCTGAAAGAACAACATGCTGTGCAGCAATATCACAGAGAGGTGTTCAGAGATATTGAACACTGGGAGAACAGGATTCTTATAGGGAAAAACGGATCCTCTGGGTTATGCAGAGTGATCCTTAATCTCTCAAGACAAAGAATAGTCCTGCCTCTCCATGGAAATACAAGAGGTATACATTAACCTTAATGATTGGGTCATTGATTTAATGGGATGAGGCATCAGCCGGATATTCCTTGGGAGTATCTCCAAGGGGAAAGTTATCTTATGTGATTACAGCTGTAAAACAATGACATGTGAGGCAGTCACTGAAAGTATTAGCGGTAGTCAGAGGAAGAAGCATTGGGTTAGTACAACATAAGGAAGAAGAAGAAGAAGAAGAAGAAGAAGAAGAAGAAGAAGAAGAAGAAGAAGAAGAGGAAGAGGAAGAGGAAGAGGAAGAAGAAGAGTTGGATTTATATCCTCCCTTTCTCTCCTATAGGAGACTCAAGGGGGCTTACAAACTCCTTTCCCTTCCCCCCTCACCACAAAACCCTGTGAGGTAGGTAGTAGGGCTGAGAGAGCTCCGAAGAACTGTGACTAGCCCAAGGTCATTCAGCTAGCATGTGTTGGAGTGTACAGGCTAATCTGAATTCCCCAGATAAGCCTCCACAGCTCAGGTGGCAGAGCAGAGAATCAAACCCTGTCCCTCCATATTAGAGTGCACCTGCTCTTAACCACTACAGCATTGGAACTCTTTCCAGGGCAAAGTCTTTGTGTTCACTTAATCTTGCCTAGGAAGAGTGCAAGGGAGACATTGTTCAAGGTTGATTTGGAGAGAGACAAGTCCAGACATAGTTCTTTTTCCTTGTGGGTACACTGAGCCAATGCAAGAAATAGGTTCCCCATTTTGGCACTGCATTGCTAGGTACCCCAAGGGTTGGCTGAGTTGGGTAGAGATGCCACTGTCCTCTAAACAGGGTTTCCTTGGTCCACCCTAGGTCAGTCTGACAACAGTTACGCTTGTGAACTAAGAAGATATTTTCAGACTGTGTGCCCACATTTCAGATAGTATTCTAGACCCTTGGTCTTTGTCTAGAGATATGTAGTTCTGCATGTGACAGAGATCTTCCAACTTTGAACATAGTGAAATAACATAACAGAGTCAAGCCTTTCAGATCACTTATTTATATCTGAACAAAGCATTTACCTTTGCTGTCAAAACAAATATTGTTTGTCAGCATCAAGAAGGTGAAAATGGTCAAGTGAACTTGCAGGAATGGCATGTCAATGAAATGACACTATAGGAAAAGCATATCCTGGTGTATAAATAGTGCCATACCTCCTAAAAGTCTGTCTTTTTCTATGAAATAAGGCTGATCACATTCAAAATACTGCATGCAGATACTATAGAATAGACATTTTTGTGAGGCCAAAAGGCCATTGCTGATTTCTAACAGGCAGCCTACTGCAGTCAAAGTGCATGATGCACTACTGGCATGATTCTTCACCCAGGAGGAAATCATTCTTAATATGTTGAAAAGTCATACTTGGTCTTTGCCAATGTTGACTTGAATTTCACCCATTATCCTTAAATTGTTACTACTGAAGCAAAGAAAGTTTGCACAGTTTATTGTCTGTTGCCACAAAAAAGTATAAATGCATGGTAACCTTTCTCTATATAAAATGCAACATCCAAGTATCAAAGTAATCAGGCAGTATATAAATATCTAACATTGACTGCCTCCTACACTCCCTAAGCTGCCTCCCACGTAGCAACTTCCCCATTTCTACCTAGCCACAGTGGTTTTTCCTATAAGCCTGGGTAGCTGAAAGTGGCTGGGTCTCTGATTGATGACTGGGCCAGCCTGTCATTTATATCTCTTTTCTTCTCAAATTGTACTCAATCAGTTCCCTGGTGTCTCAACAACACTCTGTAAAACATAAATGTTTATGTGTAGTACTGAATAAAGTGTCTTCGTTTGAATCCCCACTCTGCCATGGAAGCTTACTGAAAGTTTTGTGCTGACTATCCCCCAAACAGTGTGTGGGGGTCACACCCTAGGCAGATTGAGTACTATGAACACACAGAAGTGACACCACAGTGTCCATGACACTCTAGGACTTCTCCCAGTCTCTATGGTAAAGATGTCATATAATCTGCATTGTCACCCACCTCCCCCAATTTTTCTCCCACTGTTCCATTGAGTGAGCACTAGGAAGGGAGCACAGGGTTGGGAGGTTGCCCCTCAAGGCCAGGCAACTGGGTTACTTTCAGCCATTTCACTGGGTTACTTTCAATCATTAATTTATCTCATCCTTATGTACCTCATGTGAGAAAAGGATGCATAATATAACTCAATCTCATCAGATCTCAGAAGCTGAGCTGGGTCAGTACTTGGATGGGAAACAAGAAAAAGTGATTGTGAAAAGGAAGGCAATAGCAAACCAACTCTGTTTCATACTTTCATTGCAAGCCCCTTGCTGGTGTTACCATAAATCAGTTGCACCTTCACAACACATACATGATTAACAGACCTCACAGAGATATTGTTGGAAGCATATTATGGAGGAGGTAAAATGATGTTATAAGCTGCTTTGTATCTCCATTCTCTAAAAAAAAGCAGAGTATAAGCATTCAAGGAAACAAAACTGATACTTCAGAAAAAGGACAGATCTTCTATGACCCAGATATGCAATCCAAGCCAGTCACAATATCAGGACTGTAATGCATTATCCCAATGAAAAGTACCAGTGATAATGAGTGAGGTATACCTCAAAAATTCTTGGGTCTGTCTTTTATACCAGGAACCATTTTAAATGTAGTAAGTATTATTTACTGACATTAGACTGCCTCTGCACAGTAGCTGTCCTGCTACATAAATATGTACCTCACAGTCCATGGAATTCAGCTATTCTAATTTAAATTAGAATGATTAACTTTGAGGGTCTGCTTCTCTTGCCAACCCTGCCTTTCTTAATTAACTTGCAGATATAAACAGGCAATTACACTGTGTAATTCATGCTTCAGAGATGGATAGTCACCTTTTCAGACATCATTTCTTAAGCTATATCATTTTCACCCATACTATTAGGACCTCAGTCCTCAGTATATTGAGAAAAATGATCATGCTACCAAATTCCATTATATTAGAATGCATGCAAGTGTCTGGTATGGTTGAGACATCTATACAAGGTCCTGCAGAATGTATACTTGGTGAAAGTACTGTATGAATCAGGACCTGGATAGTCCAGGATAGCCTGATTGCACCAGAAGCTAACCAGGGTCAATCCTGACTACTATTTGGAGGGGAGATCTCCAAGAAATAGGGAGGGTTGTGACATGGAGGCAGGCAATGGCAAACCACCTCTGAATGTCCCTTGCCTTTAAAACCATATAAGTCAGCTGTTGCTTGACAGCAAAATATTACAAAATAATGAAGACTCTGATGTTGTCTGAAAACATAGACCACTGTATCGCCTCTAGAAATAATCACAGTCCCTGCACGTATGTTTTCTGTAAACACAGGATCCATGATGATGAGAAGATGATTGTATGAAGATGAAGTCAACAGTAGTATATCTAGGGAATGGAGGGGTCTCAAGTTTTGAGCACCATTTCTGAAGAGCACATTTTGCAGCCACACCTCCCCAACTATGCCCAATTGGGAACTCCCTGCTTGGGAGTGCAGTTGAAGGCCAGCGAGCAGAGCTGTCTTCACATGGAGATTATGAATGGGGTCAGCTGGGTTTGCCCCACCCCCACATGGAAATGGGAGCAACAAGGGCCTGTTTGTGCTTGGCTAAGGCCAGGCTTGGACCCAGCTCTAAGCTGAAGCCTGCAGCTTAGTACTAGACCCAAGCCTGGCCTCAACAAAGCTCAGACTGAAGCCAGCTGCTCTTGATACCTTTAGCTTTATACTGTTGGTTCCGCTCCCCAGGCTCCAACTGACTGGAGGTGGAGTTTGAGGGGTTGAGCCAACAGTATAAAGCTAGAGGCTCCAGAACAGTTGGCTTTAATCCAAGTGTATTTGGGGCCAGGCTTGGATTTAGCTCTAAGCCTGCAGATTACAACTAGATTCAAACCTGACCCTGACAGGCTCAAAAAGGCCCCTGCTGCTTCCCCTTTTCATGTGGAGGTTAAGGATGGGAACAGCCCCACACCTGACCTCCACATGGAGAGGGGGGCAGGGTGAACCAGGCCACCCCAGCCCATTCACAATCTCCATGTCAAAATTGCAAACAGGGTGAGCCCCATTTATTCTGCTTCCCCTTGCACATGAAGGTTGGGCCCTTGCCTGACCTCCATGTGGAGGGGGGGCAGAGTGAGCCCTACTTGCCAGCCTTCAACTGTGCCCAGCCTAGTGAAGGTGGGACACAGTGAGGGGGGGAGGTATACAGGCTAGCCCTGGGCACTGTTTTAGGTAGATACATCCCTGGGAGTCAGTGCACTCCTGCCCACTCATCCTTTGTGGTATCGATTGAAATGTTCATGGCATCATTAAAGCAATATGTTGTTTCCAGATCAGGTGTTGGCAACTGCAATTGAAAGACCTAATTACCAATTTTTAAATGTTCAGTTGCATGAGAAGGGCCTGGAGTTGCAGATACCAATTTTCTATGTTAGGAAACTAGTAAAGTACATGTTCTTGCCTTTGAACATAATGTAGACCCAGCTCAATGCTTTTCAAGTTGTATTCTAAAGAATCCTGAGACTCTTCAGCATGGGAGGTTTATTTTGTCATTTTTGTTATTAATTCTAAATGGGACTATTTTGTTGTTGGCTTGTCTTTTATGGTATGCCATTTCTTTCATTATTTTTGCTTTGCTTTCATCATTCTATTTTATTATTTTCCATTTATGTCAATGGGAAGTTTTTTGGGTTTCCACCCACATTGGACAAACTCAGGGGAACAGTAGTATTCCCTAGGATGTATACAGTACCAAACTTCAGACAGATAGAATAAAAGAGCAATGAAATGCATCCAAGTTTAACATTAAAGTCTATTGCAGATTTAATAGGAAAGACTCCAATATACAATTATCACAGACAACAGCATGCAGTGAGGGAATTTGGCACTGCAGCCACTTAACTTGAAAGTCAGTAGCACAAGGAAGAGGCAGACTGACAAGTGCATTTGGTGGCACAAAAAGGGTAAGGCATCTTGGCAGGCAACAGGAAAAGGAACATGAGGTAAATTTGCTTGGGTGGAGGATAAAGTTTGAAGAGCAGCAGGCAGGAGAATATAGACTGCAAAATAAATTTTGGTGCAGCAGGACCAACACTGAGGAGAGCAGGAGGCAAAATCCAGTCTTTCAGGTCTGGAATACTTCACACATGTATGTAACCTTAGAGGTTACATCTTGCAGTCAATCAAAAAGCCCAAGAATGTGCTCTTCCCCCTTAAGGAATTCAGTTTATGCCCTCATGAGGAAAATGTTGGCTGCCTTGTAAAAGGGTAATGAGTAGAGTCAAAGAAAGCAAGACTGCAATAAGTAAAGGAATTCCAGAAAATGAAGGAAAATCATGGGGTTTTCACTATAAGCTGTTCAGATGGAGAGTTTGTTTCATCCTCAAATTTACAATGACCATTATGAAATACCTCATTTTCATAATTATTGTAATTAATGCCCATATAAATGCACAAGTCTAGTGGACAAGTTTCCTTGAAAAGCATCTGTACATTGCTTCCAATCTTCTTGTGCAACTGCAATGCTTAGCAGCATGACAAACTGTTCTAAAATCAACTCTCAATTTGCAAGGCCACCTGGCCAGTGTCTTGAGTTGGGCTGCTTCTGAAGTTCACAGCCACACTGCTTCAGTTCACAGATCCCCATCTCTGATATGATATATGATTCGCAGTCATGTTTTCCCCACCAACTGAAGGAACAATGTTTGTTAGATTTATTCCCATTAAAACTGATGCCTAATTTTGAATTTATTGTCTACACATTGTGTACAAATTGCATAAAAACAGTACATATACTTCATCTAACATAAATGGTATATAAATAGCATTAAAGAAACAAGCCAATAAGAAACTCAGGAGTGAAGATGAGCAAAATGACAAAGATTCCCAATGATAAAAATATGAAAATACCACATTTTGCAACCCTTGTCTTGAGCAACCTGAGAATCCTCTACTGCAGGTAGAGTTAATATAGAAAACCTTAGAAGGTAGGAATTTTTAATTAACATAGGAATGGGTGATCTTTGATCCCTTAGAACACTATGTAATTTTTGTGCGTGCATGGTGATCAGCGACTTTTCTAACCCAAAGGTATTAAACTAGTTCAGAATTAAAAATTTGGAAAGAAGCCTATTGATTCATTAACTACCCAATTTGCTGCCTCTTAAAAAATAATGTATATTCTGTGGCCAAGGGAGAATGTGTTGGGGGAGGAGGAAGCATTACCTCAGACTCGCTATATTCATTAGAGTATTTTAAATGAGTATCAAGTTCCTAATTTAGTAGAAATTGAAGTTGTCTGGGTGATGCCTTTGGGAATTACTTATGAAAAGTAAAATGATTCTAGCTATAATGAAAATTATTTGATCATTGACTGTATTCAGAGGAGACTGAAGGATCAGGGATCATCAGGGATCACAAAACTTTCTCTGGATATTGGCTCAAGCAAATTTCAGTGCTGAAATTCAAGGTTCAGAACTATACTATGAAATGAGAAAACAGTTTGCTTCTTGAAACTTTTATTCTTTATCAACTCAGAGAATAAAAACACAGTTGCACAAGCATACTTCATATTGCTAAGATAACAAGAGATCTTATTTTTCTGTTGATATCATCATGGCTCTTATTTTATTTTTTATTTTCTGTAAATGTATATCCTGCCCATAACCAAAGTCCCTGGGTGGGGTAGAATCATAAAATCATAATTTAAAAAATACAATTATATAAAATACCATTACAAAAATTATTAAAAATATATAAAATACAATTATAAAAATATCTAAAAACCAAGGGAGAGCTGGTACAAATCCCCCCCCCCAAAATAAAAAGAGCGTATAAGAAGGGAGGGAAGGGAAGGCACCACACAGGAGGGGTCAGCCATATGCCTGGGTACAGAGGGCAGCTTTAGCCAGGAGTCTAAACTCTTACAGAATCAGTGCCTGGTGGACCTCTGGTGGATGAGTATTCCAAAGTGCCAGGGCCAATAAAGAGAAGAACCTCTGGGCAGTCCCAAGCCCCTGAATCTTGGAAGACAATGAGGCTGCCAGAAGGGCCCCCTTGCTGATCTCAGCACCCAGGCAGGTCTGTATGGAAGGAGGCGTTTCTTCAGATGAATAGAGCCCAGACCCAAACTGGATGATACATGCCCACAGAAATAGTAAACACATGCCCCTCCACATTTCCATTGATTCAAGTTCTGCTGCCAAAGTATTTTATTCCTGGAACATTTCATGAAATACAGGAATATGCATTTGGATATTAACTAATCAAAAACAGAACAAAGAATGGCTTGTCCATTTAATTCAGCTTTATCGATTATGGTGGTGCCTGGCTATATGGTATAAAGTTCAAAGAGATTAGAAGGAGAGAGAAACTCAATGTATATACAACTGACCATAATATTTTCTAATCAGCAGAGTCACGTTTTATATCTCATTAGTGAATTGGGAAGAGTTTTGATTGTGTAGAAAAATTACTCCTATTTTTCTGAGCAACGCTGGTCTTCTATGTTGCTGTTGTTACGCAGAATAGCACATGATATACTTTCACACACACACACACACACACACACTCAGTGCTAAGCAGTGTTTCCCTGGGGCTCTGATCCTTTGGAATGCTCTTCAATAGCATGTTAAGATGTTCCCTATGTTATCTGGTTTGCACAAACCAAGTTTGGACCGTTCAGATTGGCTTTGAGCAGTGATAAGACTTATGACAATATGAGGTTACTGATTGCTATTATTGCCATAGCTTTAATTGCTTTGCTGTCTGGTGGGCTGAGCTTGTAAGCTACCTTGAACCTCCAAGGTCACTGCAAAAGGCATGATAAAACTGTTTTAAATAAAATGCTATGCTGGATTTGAGAGAATTAAAAGAGCACCCACTGAGTGTTATTTAGACTTCATTTACTGCACAATAGTTCCTTCTCTCTATCTCCTTTCTGGTTGGCTAGCTTACCTGCTAATATATTTCTTTCTGTCTCTGGTAGTCCTCTTGACACTCCATCATAGAGACCTCCTGTTACTGACCTGTATGTGCTGCTGAGTGTCTTTGCCAGACTGTTCACCTTTGGCGACCTGGGGAGTGGATTTATGTGGCTTATTTATCAAAGGAAGTCTTCTAAACCAACCAAGAGAGAAGCACAGCTCTGTGATAAAACAAATTTATTTTTCACAAGTTTTGATAGCTGGTACTAGACAAAAAAAAATAGAGAAAGCTGAAGTCATAGCAGTTGGCAGTTGGCATGAAATGCTCCTTTATTCTCCAGACACCAGCTAGCAGCTGTCTTCAGGTTCTTCTCTAAAATAGTCTGAAAATCAAAGGGCCAAGAAAGCTTCAGTGAAGATACAAACCTTCACCTTGACAACTATCAAATTCCTCAACTGTATAATGACATGAAAGGCATCTCTTTTCCTTTCCATTGCATATATTTCTTTATCACAAAAATCACTGTAAGACTCTGAATGCAATAATGAATTCCTTTCCTCTGAAGTTCCTTTAAATAAATATATAATATGGTGGAAGGTTTGACAGGCTTCCCAGAGCTTTCTGCAAATTCTCTTTATGTTAGGATGGGCTGGGGAGGGGGGAGAGAAAGAGAGAGAAAATGAGCACATAAAAAGAAAAAATGGATCTAATGGCTTCTGCATAACTGGCAGCCTTTATATCCAACAAAAGTGGAGCTTAAAAGAAGAGTGATTGGCAAATGGTATTATTAGAAAACCTCATAAACATGGTCAGAGGAAGCCCTGAAATTAGTGGGTAAAACATTATTAGAAGACTGGAAATTCTCTCCTAAACCCTAGACACTAGTGTGATACTGATGCTGACACAACCAATCAGTATATTGTGCTATCTTAGAAGCAAAGATGTATTTTTAAAAAGACCAGCTCTAAAACCAACTGAGAGCATAGCAACTGCCCATAGCAACACTGTTGTGGCCATTTGTCTTGCTTGGCTGCCTTGGATTGCCAGTCATAATGATTCTTCCCACATCTGGAACTCATGCAACCTCTGTCCATGAGGTCACATAATCCTTGGTGCTGCCACTCACGTAGCAGATTCAGTTCCACCATAAAAAATGGTCAGGGCCACTATAAGGGAATAACTAGGTAGGGAAATTCTGATGACCTTGATCATCAAGGAGTCAGTGGAACTTGGCAAATCAAATGAGAACTGAATCTTGATGGGGTGAGAAGGCCTAACAAATCTTTGATTGGGTGCCTGTGGTGGCTCTTTGCAGGAGCAAAGTTTTGAGAAGACATCGGACAAGTTGGGTGCCAGTTCTCTTGGTCTCCTAAAGGCTGTTGTGCTTTTAAAAGTGGCATTGGCAGACAACAGAAACACAAGTAGAGCTACCTTTGTCACTGCATAGTCAGGATAGGTCCAACCATGCTGTCCCATAGACCATTTGTCAAGTAGCCTTGCAGTAATACAAAGCCAGACTAGAACAAATGTGGGAGAGTGAAATACATTGGTGACCACAGGTTTGGTCATACTTTATACTCATCTTGAGGTGACCTCCACATTGTGAATTTTAGCCCTGTTAGAAGGTGGCTAGAAAGATCTGAGAAAGAAGCAAGGAGTACTGTTCATCAGCAGCAAGGGACCGCATGTGGGCTCAGGCACTCTGACAACGTGGTGGGTTCCATTTTAAGATTGTGGCAATAACTGGGTGGTTTGGGTCCCATCCTTCCTTTGGTGTCACCAACTTTGTGGTAGAGACTTGTTGAACCAGCATGATTGTAAGGAGGCTGATCCCCATGATCTGTAGCAGGTGCTGCCGTACATTTCTGACTAATACATGTCTGCATGGCAAGAAGGAGCTTGCCCAGAAATGGCAATGACTGGGATTGATCAGCTGTCATACACTTTAGAGAGGGCCCATGTTCCCCATTTCTGCCTCGTACTCTGACTGTAGCCTACTTGTAAGTGATGTGTCATGGTAAACCAGGGCCCTATACTGGATTGTATCTATTCCCCTCATCCTGTGTGACAAACACTGGTAACTACTAAGCAGAAGGAGAGTGTACATGGCTATTATATTACTGCGGGACAATAGGGAAGAATGGAGCAGTCCCATTGTAGGGAGTTTTTCCTCCCTTATTTACCTGCTGAGGGGCATTGACATTGCATCCCTGTGGAAGGAGTAGTAAGAAAATCCAGGTAGATGTTGGTGTCCTGAGGCAGAATACCTTTGGTGGTTCAGGAATGCAAGCTTTAGTGGTTTGCTTTTCCCTGTTTGTCGCAACGTGCTCCCTTTGTGCACGGTGCTCTTTCTTCAGTGGTCCCAGAGACAAAATACCCCTGTGGGTGTTCAAAATGCCAGAGAGATATAGCCTCATTGTATTACTTTTCCATGTTACAAAATAATTCAGCAAAACAGTTAAATCAAATGTATATACTGAAGTTTCTGACAGGAAAAAGACATCTCTTATTTAAGCAAAGACATCCATTGTCAGAGAAGAGGCAAACTGGAACTAAGAAACTGCTTAGAAGTGAAGTTCTGAGCTCCTTATATAGATTAATCCTTTCAGTTTATTCAACCCATATTCAGGTATGACAAATCAGTGCACTGTATGAATAAGGCATTTTTTCTGTCCAAGTGCTGGAGATGTTTGAGAGAGTCATCATTATCTGGGCTTCCATTGTCACCTATACTACAGATTTTTGTGCAGTGTTTCAAAAACTTTCCTTGACAAGGCATGATAGCAGAACAGGAAAAAAATGAATAGGCAGTTTACACAAAGACAACAAATGCTGGTCTCATACTGCTTTTAACACACTGAAAACTATCATTCTTCTCCAGCCTAAAACATGTGTTGTTTTGACTACTCTGTGAAATTATAGACTTTTCAGTTTTTCCAATGGGAGAGACCCCTTCCTGGCATCCAAGACTGCTCATGTCCTTTAAAATGCAAAACTGTACTTGGGATAATGTACGTCTTAATTATAATGTGATTAAATATTGATGCTATTAGTAATTACGATATGTTTTCACATATTTCCCTTGATTAATCATCCTAAGTTTGGTCTGTGGTGTATTCAGCCTGATGTACGTATGTAATCAACTGCATGGATAATAGGCAACTGTGTCGTAGCCCTGAGTTACAAGTTGCCTGTGTGAACTGACTCTCTTGGAGGTGCAAGGTGGTAGTGTATGTGTTGCTGCAACTATGGGGTTGTGTTCTGTGTCCCAGTGTATCTAGAAAGATGAGTCTACACCCACTATTGTGTAATTTGCCAAATGGCTCTGAAATCTAACATTAGTCAATGTTGAGTCATTGAGCTGAGTCAATATTTTTCAAAAGAGTATTATCTCTGTAGCCTTACCTAATCTATCCAGTCACTATGGGAGACTCACTGGGAATTTGGGGTTACTCCCTGCCTGAAACCTGATTTTCTTCTATGATTCAGAAAAGAAGGCCATTTGAATGTTTTAAGTACAGTTCTACAGTTCTGACCTCACCTGTCCAGTGATAAAATACATGGAATATGCATTTCATTTATTGCATCTTTCTTTTTAATAACTGTGTCCTTAAGTTCAAATTATTGTTATGATAGTTACTTCTTTTGTCATAACTGACTGTTTTATTATTTGGTTGACTTTCTTACTGATATTAATGTTTTAAAATTGTTTTACTACAATTCATTTTAACTATGATGCATGGACGAGTTGATAATAAAATGCATAAATAAATGAACTAATAATCAAAACTGCAGTTCTACTGGAGATAAATTCCTATTCAGCTTCCTAAGCAGTTCTACTGGAGATAAATTCCTATTGCGTTCACATGGTTAGACCCTTCCCCGACAAATAAACACACCAAACCAAGGTTTGGAAATGGATTGGGCCGCAGCCCAATTTATTAACTGGTAAACAACTTTAAACACACAAGAAGCTGGGCAGACAAATGGGTCGCAACACCATGTTGTCCCCAATCTCCATTGGGGCATCGCGCAGGAAGCTGGGAGCCCCAGGGGTGATACCCCCGGCTTCAACCCTTCCTGCTAGGGGTAGCGGGCACCAGCTAAGCCTACCGGCTTGCCTACCGGCCCGCCCCCACCCCCACCGGCTGGGGTGTCGGGCACCAGCTAAGCCTACCGGCTTGCTTACCGGCCTGCCACACACCCTGGCCCTTTTCTAAGGGCACAACCATGAAGAAGACTGGCCGCCCGGCTCGGCTTCTCCCCCCAGATTCCCACTGCCAACCCGCCAGGCTGCGACAAAGTACAGTCATGCAATAGCAGTATAACAAGTCAACTAGTAACCATTGAAACTAGGGAGGGTGGGTGGATCACACCGCTCTTGAGCCTCGGCAAGCAAGAAGGCCGAGGCTCGGGGTGTGGCGCTTTTATCCATTTGCTCCTCCCGCCTTTCCAGCTTGGGCCAATAATTGCAGCTCCCTGCAATTTTGGCGCCCTCTGAGCTGCAAACTCCCCTTTTTGCCTTTGGCTGCTCACCCCTGCTGCAATGGCATCCACCGGTGATTCGATGGCTGCTATTTCTCTGAGATGAATATGTGTGTCTTATGACCAGGAGATAGTACCAAGACAGAACTGAAAGTGTGTGATCCTCTGGCCTGGCATATACATGGTTGACTTGGAAAGCAAGGCCAAGTACCAAAGAATCTACAGCCCTCTGGCAAGATCACTTGATCTAAATAGATGCAAAAATAGAATGGAAGAGTCTGAGGACCTTGAGACTGCTTATAAGAAGGTGTGTTTTTCTAACTCCATCTTTCTGGAAGAGACTGATGGAAAATCATGGGAACCTACCTGAATACAGAAGTTGATGCTACACTGGGGGTTGGAATTAGAACTGGGAACTATAAAAATGTTTGAACATTGATGCGGCCTTCTTAAGATGCCCTGGGTGCTGCATTTTGAACTGGTTCCAAGTCCCAGGTCTCCTTCCTCTGATCATAGACAATATTATACAATTGTTTCACAATAGCAATCATTCACTCTCTGATTGTCTTGTCTGCCCAGAAAATTTTTGTTGTGAATAACTAAACGTGAATGCATCTGGAGTCTTTAATGGCCATCTTTAACCAAAAAAGGGGGAAAGCCTTGGACTGTGATGGAGTGTGAACGCAAGCAAGAAACCATGGTGTTCATCTCATATATTCCAGTTTCTCATTTCTATCCTATTTCCTAGACTTTTTAAACAGCCCTTGGCATTTTAACTTGGCATCTGGTCTCTGGAAATGAAGAAGCTGTGGATAGTTGTCCTTGAACAAGCTCAGCATAAAAACAAAAGGACTGTTCATCTAAATAAGCTCACCTTGAAGCCAGGCTAATCTTTTACAATGAATCAGACTGGTTGTTTTACATTAGTCTAATGTCAAACAATACAGGGGAAAAAATCATTGTAAAATGTTTCAATGCTAGTGTCCAGTTCATGTCTTTTGGCTTAGAAACCTTGAAGTTGGCTACCATCTGGGGAATGACAATGGTATTTTTATATTTATTCCTCACTTTCAGAACTTAGAAGTCATTGTGCCATGATTCCACCCAGCTAACAAACCATCAGGAAGACTCTTTCTCTGCCTACACTTATACAGTTGTGAAAATAAGATAAAGGAGGAGTGGGTAGTACACACTACTATGAGCACTTTGAACAAAAAAAGTGTGATAACAATATGCTAAATAAATGCACAAATACACCCATTTTCTTCACTTTTGTTTTAGTATGTTTGTTTTTGATTTAGTATGCTAAGTATATTCTGAGCTTTTTCCATTTTATCCACTTTTGTGACTGCTGTTTGTCCATTTCTTTTGCTGATTTGGTTCTTTCTTTTACAGCACAATGGAATCTTTAAATCATTTTGACATCATTTATGCATCGTTTGTACATAATTGACCCCAAACCAATGACTGTGTAAATTTAATGAAGGAAAATGGTACGAAATAAAGACTTATGCAATTTGATTAGCAGAAAAGAAATGTAAAAATGAAATAGGAAAATGAAATAGGAAAACAGTAGCCCTGTTGAGAAGACACATCCTTGAAGCTATACTGACCCATAGGTTGCAAATGAATTGGCCTTGGTGGAAAACTAACAGTACATTCTTCAAGTCCAGTCACTGCACTGAACTTAGCTCTGCTTAACAGTGCACTGTTTCTCACAATACTATATTACTGTTTGGAGAAAAGACAAATATACCCCTGGACATGTGTCTGTGTAACTAGGGGGGTGCGTCAGCATAAATGACTCTGACACACACCCCGGGACCGTTCGTACGGATGGTCCCAGTAGGGGTGGGGAAGATGGTGCAATCTGCGCAGAGACTGCGCCGTCCCCTGAACACCTTACTGTCCACTCTGGCCTTCCGGCGCGTCACACAGGCCAGGGGACATGCCCCCCTGCCCTGCGCGACAGCTCTGGAGTCGCAGGCCAGGGGGCGTGTCCCCTGGCCTGTGTGACGTGCCGGAAGGCCGGAGGGGACAGTAAAATGTTCTGGAAAGGGGGGGGGATGGCGCCTTCCAGCAGCTGCCATTCGCACAGCAGCGGTTAGAAGACGCTGCTTCTGAAAAACCTCGCTCAGGGAGCGAGGTTCAGAAGCAGCGTCTTCGTGCTTCTCTGATAATTTACATTCCTCTTTCCCCCTACCAGTGACCCTCCATCTTTCTTTCTCTGCCCTCTCCCCTTCTCCCCTTGACCTCTTTTTCACCTGCAGCTCTGGTGGAAATGCAATAGGTTGCATAGGATATGTAAACTGCACATGCAAAGATAACATTATTTATTTGGAGGGCGTTAAAACCGTGTGTGTGTGTGTGTGTGTGTGTGTGTGTGTGTGTGTGTGTGTGTGTGTGTGTGTAAGATTTTTCTGTAAACCTGTGGAATCTCTCCAGTTTGCAGATAAATCTCATAAGTGTCAACCCAAACCACAGGTTTAGATATTCAGAGATCTGCTTATATTTGAGAAATAGGTATATAGATAACTGCTTAGGACAGAACTTTATGGCAGCAAATGAAACAAAGACTTTTACATTTATAGGAATGGATTCTGTGTTTGAATAACTGGAATGCTAGTATGAAATGCAGGGCAGATTCTGCATGGGCTATGGTGTGAAAACAGTGTAAAATGGTTTAAAATGGTGTAAAAAGTTTTACACTGTTTTCATGCCGCTGTTTTTGGTCCATGCAGAATCTGCCCTAATGACTAAGGGCATACTGATTAATTAGTAGGACTCCTTCATTATAGTACTCTAAATGTCATGAAGAAGAAGAAGATGATGAAGAAGAGGAGGAGTTGGAGGAGTTGGATGTATATCCCCCTTTCTCCCCTGCAAGGAGTCTCAAAAGGGCTTACAAACTCATTTCCCTTCCCCCCTCACAACAAATACTTTGTGAGGTAGGTGGGGCTGAGAGAGCTCCGAAGAACTATGATTAACCCAAGGTCACCCAGCTGGTGTGTGTTGGAATGTACAGGCTAATCTGAATTCCCCAGATAAGCCTCCACGGCTCAGGTGGCAGGAATCAAACCCGGTTCCTCCAGATTAGAGTACACCTGTTATTAACCACTACACCAGTGGAGATAAGACTTCTTCCTGGGGTAACTGCTCTATGCTAGTTAGCATGATGGGGCATGTTGTGATCTTACTTCTTCTCTTAGGCCCTTTCCGCACAGAGGCGGAAGGGCTTGGGTCGGCGTTTCTGACGCCGACCCGACGACGCTGGGACCGTGCGCATGGATGGTCTCAGAAAGAACCGGGAAGACGGTGCCGCTGGGCAGCGGCTTCCAGCCGGCGTTTTCAGAAAAGTGTGCTTCCCAGCGCATTCTTAAAACTCCGGCTCGGCGCCGAGCGGGCAGCACAAGGGTGGCGCGGCTGCAAAGCAGCTGCGCCCCCTGTGCGAATGGCGGCCTGGAGACAGCGTTTTTGCCGTCCCCAGGCCGCCATATTCCGCCCATGTGGAAACGGCCTTAATGCTGTGCTTTTCATTCTTATGAATACCAGAGATCCATTTCCATACCAGGATGTGATACACGGAGAATCTGGTCCTAGCTTACGGGGATAATATGAACAAAATAGAAGCAACTTCAGAACCACTGCAACTGTGTAGGCATTCACCATTTTTATTTTCACTTTGGTGTAAATTGCTATGTACATAGTTCTCTGGCCTTGGAAAGTTCAGAAGCAACAAGCTGTTTCAATTACATTTTATTCTCAAATAAGAGAGAGAGAGAGAGAGAGAGAGAGAGAGAGAGAGAGAGAGAGAATACCATATTCATCTTAAGGCTAAATCTAGGAAAACGTCAACATCGCATTCCATTGTAACTGCTTTCACAGAGAGTATGTCTTATTTATGAAAAGGAGTAAATGCTATTTCATAAAATGATGCTGAATGCTATTTATCACCTTCAAAAGAGTGGCAGAATCCAGCTTCATAAAGGATTTTAATTTTGCTCTGCATGAAAGCTACAATATTTTGGTTTCCATAAATTCCAGGGAAATATTATTTACCACAGTTTCTGAGACTTCATATAATAAGGCTTACTTTCTAAATTCATTACATATTTTTCCTATCATCGCAACATAGTACATTTTTGATAATTGTCTCAATGAATACACATTTGACATTTTGAGTTCATTTTTTACCATTTTGATTATGTTAACCTGGTTTTTACATTGTATAATTTTGGATATTTTTCCAGAGATACTATAAAATAGATCTGATCACCACAGTTCATTGATTTAATTGAATGCATTGTAAATGACAATGGCTTCAATAGCAAGAGGGTCTATGAAATCATATTTCCTCCAATCAATTTTTTCTGTTATATTTTGGGTTGAAGCTAATATGAGACTTTGAGCATTTGCTTGTCCAATGTTTCTATATAAGCTCTATGTTCTCATCAAGCTTCCATTCTGCCCCTGGTTATGAGGATATTGTCACAAAATCTGTGCCACAATGTGACTACAACATGGTAAACAGGAAACAATCCTGACTACCCCCCCCCCACCCCCACCCCCACACACAGACAAGATTAAGCCCAATACATAATCCCCACTCTTGACAAGGCCACAGAAAGGCTTGGAAACCTATTAAATTCCTGATGATAAAAAGATTCCACGCTGTTCCATCAACATCTGGTGAAGAGGAGCATGAGGCAGTGACCATGGCAACAAGGCTACTTGTCCTTTCCCAACCATGCAAGTGCTGGGCTTATGTGAAGCTGATTTTATCTAAATGATGTGGCTGCTGGGCTGTGATGCTGCAGCCATCCGTTCTGGTTGTCAACAAATCTTGTGCTCAAAGTCATCTTTACAGCTGACTGTCACCACTACTTCATATTCACACATTATTATTCATCATGTCTGAGGGGATGTCTGTGGGGATAACAGTTTTGCAGAGTACCGTTGGCTTCTGCCATACAAGATTTTGCCAAAAGTATCACTCAGTTCAATGATTTTTTAAAAAATCCATTATTCAAAGGCAAGAGAGAGAGCGAAGATGACTTTGATTTTATAAGTGCTCCTTTGTTTTGACAACGTGTGGATCCCCAATTAAGATCAGATCATTTTTAAAAACTATGCTACGACAACTTTGTTGTGTTGGTCATATAGTTTCGGGAGAATGTGTGTAAGTAACTTCCTCTTCTTTGTTCTTAATATTTGCTTTTGTTCTGGTTATATTTCCTGGAATGGGAGAATATTGGCTGACAGAGACAGGGTATACCTGTTTGGCACACAGAAGCCTTGCTCCAATTTTTACTGCTTGTTTCTGTTGTATTTTTTCTTCCATTGTAAGAAACTCCAAGTTCTCATTAGGGAGAAAAGGGGATATGAATTGGTAAGTAAAAGGTATTGTTCAGAACAATAGTACAGATAATGCCATACTCAAAGAGAACCTCCATGTTTGGAGATTGTATATCTTTGAATGTGAAATGCTGGGTACAAAGAACATGTGAAGGCTGATACATTTCATGTCTTTTTTTGGTAAGCTTTCCAGAAGCATCTGACTAGTCACTTTTTGAAACAAGATGGATAGTTTGATCCAGTGCAGCAGGTCATTTCTTATGCAAGAAGCATTTCTCAAGACAGTCCAGTACAGAATAATTAGTTTAATTAGCTCTGATTCTTAGTCCAGGTAACACACTTGTTCTTTTAAGATAACTGTTTATGTCCCTTTCAAGACAACTATTTCAAATTTAAGCAGTGTTACTTCTCTAATACTTGTATCGCTAATTATATATTCTTTATGCAAGTAGTTTTGTTCATTTTCTCCTCTTCAATCTTTGCCCATCTTGACTATTCGAAGCATCAAAGCCTTGGTGATCTAAGGGTTATTGATCCAACCTGTTTCCCCTAAGGAAGGATTCTCCACATATGAACCAACCATTGAATTCAACTAATTCAGATTATAGATTTCCATGATCTGTGGAGTGAACTAATGGCCTGGAGATCAAATAGTGTATTTCAGTTAAGTTATACATTACTGGGAAAGTTTAAATGATTCAATGTATTATCGAAGGCTTTCACGATAGGATTCAACTGGTTGTGGTGGGTTTTCCAGGCTGTGTGGCTGTGCTCTGGTAGATCTTGTTCCCAACGTTTTGCCTGCATCTGTGGCTGGCATCTGCAGAGGTGTATCACAGAGAGAAGTCTGTTACACACTGTGTCTAGAATGATGAGTGTTTGGATGCTGCAGTTTGCACAGAATGCTATAGTTAAGTTGGGGCCTGCTAGTGGGAGCATTCAAGGTGTTGGCTTTGAATTTTAAAGCCCTACATGTCTTGGGTCTGGGAAATATGAAGAACTGTCATCTCCGATACATTATTACTCTGGAATTAAGATCACAGGAGAAAGTCCCCTTGACTGTTTTACAAATAAAAGCAACTTGTCCAGTGGGTACATGAAAGAGGGTCATTTTAGTGGCAGCCCCACAATTATGGAACAACCTTTCCGGGTGAGGGGGGGGGGAGTACCTGGCCTAGTCACTTCCAATCTTCAGGAGGCAGTTGAAGACATTTAGGACTGCATTTGTCTGGGGTTTTTTTTACTCATTGGCAGTCCTAATTGAGATTTTAAATTGTGGTCATTTGGGTGTTTTTATCATTGTTGTTTTATTTACAGTGTAGGCTTCCTTGAGTTCTGCAAGGTTGAAAGGGGGCTAATAAAAGTTTTAGATAAATAAATCTTGTGTCTAATGATGCTCAAGAAGACAGGAATAACCACCATCTTCCCCTCTGAGCATGGCTGACTTTTCAAAAGTTCCTTTCAAGTATGTATTCCTGATACACTTAGCTATAAATGAGTGAAAATCACAAATTATATTTCATATCCCCACACAACTTTATTTTGACATTCAATCATAGACTTAAAAATACATCAGCAGTTTCAAAGGAGGATTCAGCAAGAAGCTGATGAATTGGAATTTGTATGTAGATTTCACACTGCCAGACTTGGACTCAGTAATGACTATACTTCACTGCAGAAAGTAATTGTTCCTCTTTAAATATTTCTGTGCACTACTGGTTTATTTCCATTGTTGTTGGATAATTTGGTCTCATTTTCATTTCTCCCCTGCAACATAAGGTAATAGACTTCAGTATACTCTTGGTGAACTGGATCTTCTGCCCTTTTCTGTTTGTAATTTTGTGTGCAGTCATACAAATATTAACTTTCTCTCCCAAAGTAGTAATTAATGGTCCTCAAATTGTATTCCCATGTGCCAATACAATCACTGGAACATAGTGTGTGGGGTGGGGTGGGGGGTTGCAGTGAAATAGGGAAATCAGCAAAAAATTGTCATCCTCTTCTGCAAGCAGAATGTTTACCCTAAGTGGAAAGGATCTGGCTGGTTTGTGAAGTATTGAACTAAGATCTGAATGGCCCAGGTTCAAATCCACATGCTTCCACAATAATTGCTTAGTATCTTGCACCAGTCCCTCTCTGTCTCTCAGGGCATTTCTGCACGGCAGCAGAAACAAATGTCCACCAGCATAATTAATGCAGGTGGACTCATGAGCCCATTTGCATGATCTTGTGCGGACAGCATCGAGGCTGCTATGACCCACAGAGGTGGCTCCACAAGGAGCCACCTGCGGGTCGTCCCGTTCAGCTACTTCTCCTCTCTGTGCAACTCTGAACAGCTGGAGGAACATGCTCACGCTGCCGTCTGACCTTCAGGAGTTGGAAGGCATCATGGCCGTGTCTCTCCAGCCATCCAGAGCTGTGCAGGGAGGAGAGGTAGGTGAACGGGAACACCGGAGGGACCAAAAGTGGCGCCCTCACAATGGTGCACTTCGCACTGTGCTGGTGGGAAGACGCTGCTTTTGAAAAAACTTGCTCAGGGAACAAGTTTCAAAAGCAGCATTTTTGTGCCAGTTGGGGGGCAAGCATGGTGCTGCTGCTGTGTGAACAACGCCCCAAGGATGGCCATGCGGAAACAGTCTATGTCTAACATACCTCACAGGGTTGTTTTAAAGGTAAAATGGAATTGGGGAGACAATCATGCATGCTGTCCTCTACTTCTTCGGAAAAGAACAGAATAAAAATGTATTGAAAACAAAAAAAATATTTTTATTCTACAATATATATTAAAGACTTTGTACTGTTTTACATGGATAGGACAGAGGATTACAAATTCTTTCTTTCAAGGATTTCTGCTGGATGTTTCTGTCTTACAAAATACATCAAGTAGCAGAGCAGATACTTTGCAGGCAGAGCATACAGAAGGTTCAGGTTGATCATCCAATAGCCCCAAATCTTTTGTCATTCTCTATGCGGCCTCAGGCAGTATCAATTTGACCCCCTCATTATTCCCTAGTTATATAGTGTTGACCTTGATTTTCAGCATGCCTCCATTTACAGACCTTTTCTTGCTGCAATCAATGCTTTTAGTGGTTACAGAAGAATTGCTCTGTTCCTTTCCATATTCTGTTGATTGCTGTGGGTAGCAGAATCTGTCACCTGCTCTAGCGCTGAACATTTGAAATTCACAAAAGGAGGAGATACAAGTAAGCAATAAAGAAATTGGTGCTTTATTAAAACCTATTTCATGCATTTTTTGTGTGAAGCATCTCTGAAGGTATGCAACAAGATGGGCTCATTACCTTGGCACATATTTTATTTCCAAAACAAATTATGATGTAACATTGAATCATATCTTTTCCACCCTGAATCCATAACCATGGAGGTAAAGTTTTCAACATGACTACCCAGAATGTTGTTTTGATTGACTGGCTTTAAGAAAGCTTTGAAGCAACAGTATTTACAGTTGCATTTAATAATGATCACAGACTAAATGATTTTCATTTTCCCCACTTTTAAAAACATGTATATTTGCACCTTGCTATAGCGGTCATGATATTCTGAAGCAATGTTAATGTTCCCCAGAGCGTGACGTACTAGGGTACCTTCATTTGCAGCTGTTTTGAATTCCATCCAGGGACTGTTTCAACTGTAAGAAACTTGGCTAGGTCTTTCTCAGACTTGTTGCTATTTGCCAGGCAGTAAAGTGCTAATATGTTTTGAACCTCCCAAAGATGAATTTTAAATATTTAGAGATGTACAGGAATCAGTTGCTTAAGTGCAATACATGTGTTACATTGGCCATTTCCACCACTCAGGTTTAATACTGAAATAAATACACAGATGAGTTTGAAATGCAATTGACTCAGATTACAGGACAGGACATTATTTTAAGCCATTGTTTTCCCCATTTACTTTTGTCTGCAGATATTAATCAGTCATTTGTTTATTATATGCTCATCTCACCCTGTCTTTAAATAGTTGCTTAGCAGGGTATGTGTTTCCCCATCCTCTGATCTGCCTTCATAACAGCCCTGTGAGGTAGGTTTGGTTGAAAAGGGGTGATTGAGCTAAGGTGAGGCCGTTTCCGCACGGGCGAAATATGACGTCGTGGAAACGGTAAAAGAACCGCCATAGCGAGAGCGTTCGCACGCGCAGCGGCGGAGGTGCGCATTCGCGCCGTCGCGGAAACGCTAAACCGGCGCGAAGACGCCGTATTCAGAAAACGCTTTAAACCACTCTTTTCCGCCCTGTGACGCATCGACGCCGCACTCGTGCGAACAGCCGCAAGGGAGCCATCTTCAAAATGGCGACTGCCAGACGGCCAAGCTGGGTCACCTTTTCCCCCCCCCCACACACACGTTTGTCCCTGGTGCTTTCCCTGCATGGCCAAGCACCTTTCCCAGACCCATGCACTGGGACTGACAGTAGCTGGGAGGGGAGGCACTGACAGATGGGGGACGGGCAGGACATCAGGGCAGTCACGTTGTCCATCGCACTGCTGCGTGGGCATGACGTCGGGCCTGCATCGAAGCCTTAGGCGCGCAGGCTTAACGTCAGCGTAGAGCGCCGCCGCGGCGCTTCAGTGCGAACCGTCACATTTCTGCGGGGCTGCGGATGCCCGCAGCTCCGCCTGTCTGTGTGAACGCTTTTTTCCGTATGCGTCGCAATTTGCGACGTCATTGCGTCGCTGCTTTTGGCCGTGCGGAAACGGCCTGAGTTTCATGGAAAAACAAAGATCTGCACCCTGATCTCCCTTCTTCTAGTTTGACACTTCTAGCCACTATGTAACATTGGTTTCATGAGTGTCAATGTGCATGAACTAAGCAAAAGGTTTTACACATGGCCTGTTCAGTATGGACAATCAAATGCTGGTGAATTTGCTTACAGTGTCATCCTAAGCAGAATTATAACCTTCTGATTCTATTGAAGTCAGGGAGTTTTCCCCTCAGAAGCTTCTATTCAGCCTGCTACATAAAAATCAGTATGTTAAGTTTTCTCCCTGCTACCATATCAAACCCTAGATCTAATTCACACACATATACATGCCATAGATGCTAATGTATCTACTTGAGAAATCTGATAATGATTTTCAACACACATTCTCCAAGCAGCCACCAGTTTTTGGAATTTGCCTTGTGCCCATTAAGAGAATTCTATACCATTTTCTAGAAAGATACTTTAGAACAAAGCTAACTCAAAGGGCGATTCCGCACATGAGTAAAATAGGTTCGACCCAGTTCCCTGAGAAAGGCACTAACCTAGGTCCCAGCCTCATACATTTCCCCCCCCCCAATTTTTTTTAAAGTGCCGGGTGCTTTGTGGTTTTTTTGTTGTTGTTCCATGGATGGTGGACATCATAATCATCATGATGACTAATGATAATCATATTTCATGACAGTCTATAGTAGTATATAGTAGTAGTAGTACACTACAAAATACTACTACACAAACATGCATAGTATCATACTATGGTAGTACATAGTACTACTATATGTGTACTACTATGCAGTGTGTGTATGTACATATTCCTGTGTGTGTGTGGTTGTGTTTGTGTATATATATTCCTCCCCTTGAATTTAACCATATATACTCTCTTCCAGCACACTGTGGCCCCTTCCGCACACGCAAAATAATGCGTTTTCAAACCACTTTCACAACTGTTTGCAAGTGGATTTTGCCATTCCGCACAGCTTCAAAGAGCACTGAAAGCAGTTTGAAAGTGCATTATTCTGCATGTGCGGAATGAGCCTGTGAGTCATTTAACATATTAAAAGGGATACAGCCTGAACTAATAGGAGTTTGCTGCAGTATGCACCTGTATTAGAAACAGGATATACAAGGCAGTTTCCACAATCATATAAGAACAACAATAATGACACAATTGACAATAACATTAATATAATTGAATGAAATGCTTTGTATAAAAAAGCAATCAAATAGAACCTACCTTTAAAATCAAACCAGCTATACAATTCAGTATAACAACTAAGAGCAGTGATCAGAAAACTATAGTGAATGTGTATTTATTTATTTATTTATTTATTTTATTTTTTCGATTTATTATACCGCCCCATCCCCGTAGGGCTCTGGGCGGTGTACAATACAATGCACGTATACAAATAAAGATGCACGTGTACAAATAAAATAACTAAAACCATTAAAAGCAGCAGTAAAATAACTGGTATAGAGATTAAGACTAACATACAATGGCGTCCAACAGATCCATTCCCAAACCCTCTTTCGGGGAAAGTCAGCAAACCCCAGATGGCAGAGGCACAGATGTAAAGGCCACGGGGGGGGGGGGGCACCATCAACGGCTGGATCCTCCAAAAGCCCGGCGGAACAACTCCATTTTACAGGCCCTGCGGAATTCAGTAAAGGTCCCTTGGGAGGGTCAGGATCGGTTGGTGGAAGGGTGTTCCACCAGGCTGGGGCCAGGGCTGTAAAAGCCCTGGCCCGTGTGGAGGCCAGCCGTATCATCGAGGGGCCAGGGACCACCAGTAGATTGGCCTCCGCAGAACAAAGAGGCCTTATAGGGACATATGGGGCGACGCGGTCCCGAAGATACGAAGGTCCCAGGCCGCGTAAGGCCTTAAAGGTCAGCACCAACACCTTGAAGATGATTCGGAACTCTACTGGGAGCCAATGCAGCTGGCGCAGCACAGGCTGGATATGATCCCAGGTGGCATTGCCTGTAAGCAGACGCGCAGCTGCATTTTGGACCAGTTTTAACCTCCGAATCAGACGCAAGGGGAGGCCCGCATAGAGCAAGTTACAATAGTCTAGTCTGGAGATGACCGTTGCATGGATCACTGTGGCCAGATCGGTCTGGGAGAGGAAGGGGGCCAGCCGCCGGGCCTGACGGAGGTGGAAAAAAGCAACCCGGGTTATATGGGCCACCTGGGTCTCCATTGATAGAGACGAATCCAGGTGGACCCCCAGGTTGCGTACGGAGGGGGTCGGTGCCAATGTGGCCCCCTCCCACACCGGCGGCTGAAACATCCCTCTCTCCCCCTCACGACCCAGCCAGAGGATCTCCGTCTTTGATGGATTCAATTTTAACCTACTCTGTCGCAACCAACCAGCGTCCGCCTCCAAACAATGCTGTAGAGCTGCAGGGGCGGTGGCTGTTCCCCCCTCCATCAACAGAATGAGCTGAGTGTCATCCGCATACTGATGACAGGACAGCCCAAAACTCCGCACCAGCTGAGCAAGGGGTCGCATGTAGATGTTAAACAACAGCGGGGATAATAATGCCCCCTGGGGTACACCGCAATTAAGCAGGCACTTCCGGGAGGCCTCATCCCCGCACCTCACTTGCTGATTCCGACCCCGGAGAAACGAGGCAATCCATTGAAGGACAGTGCCCCGCACTCCGGAGGCAGCCAGGCGGTGGGTCAAAAGGTCATGGTCGACCACATCAAACGCTGCAGTAAGATCTAACAATACCAGCAGCGCCGATCCGCCTTGGTCAAGCTGCATGCGGAGTGTATCTGTGACGGCGACGAGAACAGTCTCCGTCCCATGCCCAGCACGGAAGCCGGACTGGAAGGGATCAAAAGCCGATGTGTCATCCAGGAAACCTTGAAGCTGCTCCAGCACCACTCTCTCAATTACCTTCCCCAGAAACGAAAGATTCGAAATGGGTCGGTAATTGGCCAGATCCCCAGGATCTAATGATGGTCTTTTTAAGAGTGGGTGGACCACTGCCTCCTTCAACCCATCTGGGAAAACTCCTTGCTCAAGGGAGTTATTGATGATACTCAACAGATGGGGTCGTAGCTCCACCTGGCAGGCTTTCACAAGCCAAGACGGGCACGGATCCAGAGGACAGGTAGTAGGTCTAACAGCAGCTAAGGTCCTGTCTACAGCGGCTTCACAGAGTAGGGAAAACTGGGCCAAACACGGGCCAGAAGACGGCAAGGGAGTCTCCAGTTCACTAATTGTAGCCAATGTAGGTGGAAGATCGTGGTGGAGCGACGCAACCTTATCCGCAAAGAAGCTCATAAAGGCCTCACAGCTAATATCCAATTGAGAGTTTGATGACCTCTCTGACAAGGAGGTCAATGACCGAATTATACGAAACAATTGAGCTGGGCGGGAGCTAGCGGACGCGATGGAGGAGGAGAAGAAAACCCTCTTCGCTTCCTTCGTCGCCATCTCATAGGCTTTCATAAACGTCCTATAAGATGTTCGCGCAGCTTCGTCGTGGGATTTCCTCCACACTCGTTCTAGACGTCTAAGACCCCGCTTCATCTGGCCTTAACTCCTCTGTATACCATGGAAGCGCGTCGGCGAAGGCGTAGAACGCCGAGGCAACAACATCGATGGCATCGGAGAGCCGGGCATTCCAGTCCTCCACCTGCTCATCGAGGTGTGCCGGCGGGTTCAGGGTCGAAGAGCGTTCAGGAAACCAAGTGGATCCATAAGTCTCAGCGAGCCGGGCAAAAATCGACCCGTCGCCTAGACCGGGGTGTTGCGGCAAAGTCCATCCGGACCTTCAGGGCACAGTGGGCGGACCATGGCACTCTATCGATGGAGGATACGACCAGGTTCATCCCTGACCCGAAGACCAAATCCAGCGTGTGACCGGCCTCATGGGTGAGGCCAAAGTTAATTAAGGAGAGGCCTAGCGTCGCCATGGATGACACTAGGTCCGTGGCCGCCGATACATGGCGTCGATGCGAGCATGGGCGTTGAAGTCCCCAAAACAATAAGTTTGGGGAACCGCAACGCCCAGTCCGACACCACCTCTAGCAGCCGCGACAGGCTGTCTCCCGGTGCGCTAGGCGACCGGTACACCAGGAGAACAGCCAACCTCTCCAAGGCCAACCACTCCAGGCCGACACACTCCATGCCAGTGATCTCCGGGACAGGGACTGCCCTAAAGGGAATAGACTCACGGATGAACAATGCCACCCCACCCCCCCGGCCCTGTGTTCGCGATCGGTGAAGGCACGCGAAACCCGGGGGCGCGACTTCGCCCAAGGCGACGGTCTCACCTTCGCGCACCCAGGTTTCGGTGACACATGCCAGGTCCACCTGTTGGGCACTGAGAAAGTCTCGAAGTACCGTGGTCTTGTTGTTGATGGACCTGGCATTGATTAGCACCAATGACGAAGCAGAGTATCCCTGGTCCCAACCACCCTCGTTTCTTGGGATAGGTCGGAGGTCAGAAGGTGGGCGAGCATAACTGTATCTCGTACATCTTCTATCATATGGCCGCCGCCTACCGCAGTATCTGCCCCGTCCCATCAAAACGGGGATCCCTAGCCCCGTTGGTGCCCCCATAATTATGCGACTTCCCTCCATCTAAAACCTAACTAGTCTCAGCCTAACTAACCCTGGTATAAAACCAGACTGGTCAACTAACTACCTACAACTAATGCCTATAATACAACAGTAATAACTACAAAAACATTCCTATTACAGCAATAATCCTCTACCTGAGGGAAGTGTAATATGGGGTTGGGGAAACTGAGGTTAAAGGGCGCTAGATGATAGCGAAGGGGCTGCACCGCTTAAATGTCCAATAGACCTTGTAGCAGTGGTGGTGGGTATAGGAGATGGTAGAGATGCTACAGCTGGAGTGAAGGGCGAGGGGCTCACACCACCCAAGCCAATCACTCATGCATAAGCCACCTGAAACAGGAAGAGTCTTACAAAGTCGATGGACTGAGGCCACAATCAAGATAATAGCTAGAGGGCCCCTGGTCACTTCAATTAATCCTGGAACAAGTAATTCCAGGTCCGGAGGCTGTGTCCTGAAACGCAACCTCTCCAGTCCTCCCACGACCGGCTGGTGCGTCAGGAGAGAAGGTTCATGATAAAACTGTGAGTCCATTCCAATGACACTCAAAAACTTGATAATAATCATTTTAATGGCTTTGGTTACACAACACATTGCTGTTCATAGACACCCACAATCCAGCAGAAAACTAGGGTCACTGCTCACAGCTAAACAGTGTCCTATACAAGAAGCATCTTCAACCTCTCATAGACACCTTCACGTTGGGTGACCTAGCAGATTTCATAGGCTTTCTGTCCCAAAACCTGGCCTTTGCTAGGGCTTAAATGCACTCTGAATCATGCTGAATTCTTCTTTCTGAGCTATCCCATGACCTGACATCAGCTATTCACTGGACTCTTTTCAGAATTCCCTGCTGAATACATATAGCCTTCATGCCTGAGCTTGCTTTTTTTGTTTGCAGAGGCAAGGTGAAACACATACCAGGCAAGCAAGCAAGCTTCTTAGTACTAGTATCAAATGCAAAGCTTTAGTGTCAGAAAAAAAGTCAAAGAATTCCTAGAGCCTCAGCAGTTGCCTAAAACCTTTAGAATGCAGATTTTGTTTTCTAGACTTAATAAGTAGCTAAAATCTGCTGTTTTACAGCATTGAAAAAAATATATGTTTGCTATTTTTAGGGCCAATAATGATTGTATATCCAGGGAAACAATGTAAAAATCACAGTCTTAAATATGCAGTTCAGGATAGATACATGCACTGAGTAATATAAACAGGGTTTTTTAAATGGCAATTCACCACTGCATTCAGAAAACTTTAATGAGACTTCATAAGAAGTGTCTGCAATAGATCTGCCTATTTCCTAAAAATTCTGGAAAGAGTGACTTGGATAGCCTCGATACTCAGATTGCAGAGATTCAAAAAGGGAGCTCTATGGACATAAGCAAGCTTGGGAACAGCAAATTTCTATTATCCTTAGAACTTTGTGCATAGTGCTACTAGAAATCTTAGAGTTGAAAGAGACATTATAGGCCATGTAGCCCAATGGCTCAGTACAGCAAATACAGAGTTAGAGCATTCCTAGCAGATGTTCTGTTTGAAAATCATCAACAAGGGAGAACCCTCCCTGTTAGATAATTGGTTCTATTGTCAAACTTGTCTTGACATTCAAACATATATTCCAAATGTTCTGTTGAAATTTACTGTGAGGTACAGAGCTGTGTGTGTGTGTGGGGGGGGGGGGCATATGTCAGTCATGTGCCACTGCTGGCCTGACCAGATCTAAACACAAGTGGGACAAGAAGGGGTCAGGCAGCTATGGGTGTGCAAGCCAGGACCCAATAAAGGCACAGGACTGGCTGGGAACATTCATTTGCATGGCAATTTGAATGTGAACATTGTGGTCACAGGGAACAAAGCTTTCAGTGTCTGCTGGCCACTGAGATTTGATTCCAAACCATCTGAATAAGTTAACATTACCAACCACATGGCAGAGTCTGGAGTTCTCCCAAAATTGCAATGGATCTCCAGACTACAGATTATTATCCCTGGAAGAAATAGCAGTTTCTGAGATGTATTCTATGCCATCACATCTTGCTGAACTTCCTCATTTCTCTTCTGAACTCCCCAGGTGCTGCCAACTAATCTCCAAGAACTTCCCAAGATGGTGTTGCAAGCATAGAAAAAATGGACTGATTCAAACAACTTCCTTTAGATGTTTTGAATGATATGTGAAATTCCAGAACTCTCAGGTGGGGGTGAGAAGCTCATCACAATGGGAATTTTCACCCTACAATTCATATTCATATATGCAATGGTCAACTGATGGGGCAAATGTTCATGCCACACCAGGGGCATATCTACAGAAAATGGTGCCTAGAGAAAGCACTGAAATTGGGTTCCAAAATTTTCATGCTTTTAACACATTTTTTTAGAACAGGCTTATCTCATCAAACTCAAGGCAGCAAACAATGCAACAAACAGGTTGTGAGAACACAAAAGTTACCCGTACCATCACCAAATTACAACACAGATTAAAATGCCTAAACTAAAAACTGTCAGAATTATAACAAACCCAGTCAAATCCACCTTCTACCCCACAGCTGTTCATATTGAAAGACGAAGTATAAATATTTTAAGGGAATTCCTCTATTGAATCCTAGTCCAGTAAGAATCCTCATTGGTATTAACTTCAGTTATTCGTAATGGCAGTTAAATCAGAGAGGGGAATTGACTTATAAAGGATGGGATGGGCAGAAGGAGCGCATTTTCCCTTGGCTGGCTCCTTCACTCTGATTTTAAGCAGGAAGCTCCATCACTGCCTGTAGCATAACTCTCTTTGCGCCCTGACCTCTGGAGTGGCTATTTTTGGGGGGAGGAGGGGGGGAGGGGATACTGTTTCTGGAAGATCTTGCACCTTGCTTACAGTTGCCTATGTAGAGGAGAGGGGGACCCCTGGATGTGCTCTGCCCACCAGTCCTGGAGTCTGCTGTGGGGGCTTTGCAGGAAAGCAGGCTGCCCCAGAACAGACTCTGAGCATCTCCCTTAAAGTCCACTTGATGGATGACCTAAGAGCTCACCTCGCTCCGAGACCAACTTCAGCTCCTGAAATGGAGGCTGAGTGAGAACTTGACCCTCAAGAGGCAGAGGTTTCTAGTGAACTTGCCAACCTGCTCCTCCCCCTCCCCCCACAGATTGATTTGTTGATATTGACACCAGACAAGCAATTTATCCAAAACCCGAGCTTCTTTATGCTTCCCTACATTGTGTTGGGGGGTGGGGACCCAGAGCCCAGTACTGTCAGGAGCTGGTGCTGCTGAACTCCATTGTCACAGCAGGAATGGGGTATGGAGGCCAAGTTGCAGAGCTCCCAAGGGCTTGCCTGGTAACTGGAGAGCCCCACCCCTTGACAGTGCACATACTGCCAGGATAGGCACACAGCAAAAGGCCACCCAGGCCAGCAAGCAAGCACCTGCCCACAGTCCCATGCTCCCTAAACACTTGTTTATGTGGCACCATGCTACCTGGAACTCTGGGGCTACCTAGCAAGGGACTGCCAGAGGCTTCTCATTGGCCAGGGTGGGGAAAGTATTCTATTAAGATTACATCTGTGTGGACTCCCTCCCTTGCCTACAGTTTAGGGGCTGGCTGCTCGGATTGTGCAAAATACAGCACAGGATGATGACAGTTCACCTTTGGGTTTTGGTGGCTGGTGACAGTGGCCATTTCCTTTTACCAGAACATGAGCCCTGGCTTGCCCCATCCTAAATACATGCCTGCACCACACATCACATCACCCACCAGGAACTCAGTAAGTATATTGTTCAGGCCTTAGTCTTGTTTTCTCTAGACTAAAAATACCAGGTTCACAAAAACACTCCTTGTTTTCTAGATCCTTGACTATTTTTGTAATTTATCTCTCTATCCTAATTTCCCCACATCCTGCTTAAGGGATGCTACCCAGAACACAATGCAGTACCCTGGGTGAATCCAACTAGTTCAGAATACAGTGCAATGATTTCTTGTGATTTGGATCCTCTACTTTTTAAGATCATATTAACCTCTTCTGTAGCTTCATCACACTATTCTTGCCTGTTTGGTCTGTGATAAACTGCCGCCCCAAGATCCTTTGAATATGTACTTCTCAAGAAGATTCCTATCTGAGAGAAGTCATCCAGTATGATATCAATCCATTGAATCCCACATGAAGGGGAAGATTCACATTCTATATTGGCTTAGCAATTTTTGTGCACTGCTGTTTCTGAATTGGGACCAATGACTGCAATAAGCACCTAATCATCCAAACTTTGCATAACACATTGACATATAATCTGGGACATTATTTCTTTGGAGCAGTGCTGTTCTGCTAGAAATCAGCTTCTCGTGTGATGAGATCATTACCACAGGGAAAGTGTATTAATAGAACATTTAATCCACAGTACAACATTTCACTAGAAGGTGATGAGGCTTCTGTCCATAATCAGATATGAACACAGGGAGGGATAATATAATCAAAGAGATTTTCTACCAAAACTGATCCATTTGGTTTCTTCTGACAGGCTGTTTTAAAATTCATTGCATTATCTCCCTATAGAGAAACGAATGCCTTCTTCACATGCTACAAATATATTTTTAGTGAATGTGTTATAAACTTAATAAGCATTTACTTTGATCTTTTCTTCCCCAAACAGACGGGGGTTCTGTGCTCTAGATCCTTACTTGCTTTAAGCTCCTTTGACACTCACTGCACTAGGAATGCATTTATTACTGCCCTGACATGGCCTTTTAAGTAGTTATACCATGACATGAAGACACATTGGCCAATGAGTTGGTATTTTCATTATCTCTACATTTATTTCCCACCCCCAACCACCCCAAAAAAGGACATGGAGAATATGCTTTATTTTTTCCATCAAGGCAGAAGTGCATTACCATCCATAAAACCCATGAATGTTAATATGGGTTATAGATAGGCAGCACGTCCATGAAACTTTTTCAAAGATAGCTTGCTGGCAGAAAGTTATTGTGGCATGCACGTCTCACACTGTTTTAGCTGCAGGGAGGTGAAGTATTTGAAAGATTTGGGAAGATTTAATTTTAAGCTGAAAATCAAAATGTTTTAATGTTTTCCAAATGCTAAAGCAATTTGCTTAGCATTTTATTCTTGTTTCATTTGTGATTCAATAAACATTTACCAGTTTTTGTCAAAAATAGTCTGTTAACATTGGCATCCCTCTGCTTATAGAGTGACTTGCACGAATCTGTTCCCACTGCCATTTGTACATTCAAGGTTTGAGTAACTTTATGTAGCTCATATAGTGGGGGATGTTCTCTGAATCAGTTCTCATGCTTACTCTCTCTGCTATGCTCTAGAGCTGTGTTATTTTTCCCTTCTCCTGTTCTTCATAAACTGTTCCCACTTTCCCTATTCTTCCCTTCTTGGAGAAGGTGATCCATACTAAAAGCAGGTCAGAAAGAAGAAATATTCTCAAGCTTCAAAAGAAAGAGATAAAAAATGGTGTGGAAAGTGCCATCAAGTTACAGTTGATTTATGGCAACCCCACAGTTTTCAAGACAAGAGATGTTCAAAGATGCTTTGCCATTGCCTGCCTCTGCATAGTGACCCTGGACATTCATGGTAGTTTCCTATCCAAATGCAAACCATTGCTGACCCTGCTTAACTTCTAACATTTGATGAGATTGGGCTAGCCTGGGCTATCTAGATCAGGGCAGATGTACAATATTAAACTATTAGGATCCACTTTTGTCTATATATCTGGTCTCTGAAAGAATATTCTGATGGAGATGTCTATACATTTTTGTTTAGAAAATGTGTATGCTGCCTCTCTGAGGACTTTCTTGCTATTTATTTATTTATTCATCCATCCATCCATCCATCTATCCATCCATTTATTTGTCTTTCCTTTTAATTCAGAGATTCTTATAAGAATAGTTAAAACATTTCCAGTTAAAACCAAAAATAAAATAGCAAATCAAAATCTGTCCCCTTAAATATGTCTGCTGCTCGATCCCCCGCAAAAGCCCTACCAAACAGGCAGGACTTGCAGTATCTCTGAAAGATCTTCAAGGAGGGAGCTCCTCTCAATACTTCAGGGAGACCATTTCACAGACCCAGAGCCACAATTGGAAAGGTCTGGGCTCAGGTCATTGCTAAATGGACTACATTAAGTAATGAGATAGCCAACAGATTGTTGCCTGACAACTGTAGTTGGGACATGGGGACATTTGGAGGCTTGGATAATGAAATAAACAACATCTGCATACTAATGATATCCCCCTCCAAAGCTCTGAACAATTTCATACATAAGTCTCATATGTTTATTAAAAAGCATATATTAAAGATCATGTTCAATAAGGTGTGGGAAAATATGGCATTTTTTGGCTTGGGGTTGGACATAGGTGCCGTTGCAAGCCACTTCAATCAACAGAGATGGACAAAACTCTGCTGACGTGTTGCCCAAAATGGCAGGGTGTCTCTTCCTTTTAGAATAGGGAATCAGTAAAACAGCAGATCTTTGGCTTAGCTAGAGGTTGGTCAGTGTGAGAACTTGATTGTTTATTTATACCAAAGTCGGTTTTTACAAAAAACTGCAGGAGTGCGAATAAAGTTTAATAATGTTTATTTAGGGATAATGGCAGTACACAAGCAAACAATAAAAATCAAAGCATCAGAACACACACACAGTCCTAGGATATAACAGTTGTGAGGGGATAGGTTTGGAATAGATGAGTAAATTGGGGAGTAAGGGTTATAGTCACCTGATCTTGGAGCAGAATGGTCCGATGAACAGAACTGAGCAATTTCCTGAACTATCCACTACTGAAGAAGGGGACCATGTGCAAAGCTGATATTCTCTCCCCCTCCCCTCCCCTACACACACACGCTTCCTACTGCTGCAGTAGGAGAAGAGAGAGGATTATTTTAAAATAAATGTGTGTTTGAAAATAACGGCCCCAGAATCAACTGGGCCGTAATTGCGACAGAGGGCAGGGCACATGGTGAACTCCGGAGTAGTGAGCATGCGTGCCCTGGGCCGGCCATGCGGCTGAGCCACACCCAGCCTGATTGTGTGATGCGCACAAGTGTTAGGGGTGGAGCATGCTCCCTATATATTAGGCAGCACGTGGTTGCTCCGGCCTTCATCGATGCCTGGAGCAAACTGATTGTGTGCTGGTTGCTAGCAGGGAACTAAGCTAAGAAGGGGTTGAGTTTTCAGAGTTGGTAGTGGTTGCTACTTAGTGGTTTGGGTTAACCCCTCACCTCTCCCTCCCCTTTTGTTTGTCTTGGTTTGGAAGAAGCATTGAGCATTGCGACGGCATCCCCCCCCCCCCCAGCTTTAATTTATATGGCAGGAGCAGTTTGCTCGACAAGTTAGCTTCGGTGGGAATAGAGAGAGGAGCGTTAGCCACATGGCCGGGGTGGTCCCGGTTCCGGCTTGGGTGGCGTTTTTCAGGGTGTGGGGTTCTACCAGCCCCAGACCCCTCCTCCACCTTTTACGGGGAGGTAGCGCCGGATTAAGAGAGCCAGATACCGAGCGAGAGATTTCCCTCTGTGGGTTCCTCTTCTCCCTCGCCAATCATGGTGCTACTGCCTCCTAGCTTAGCAGCCCCGCCATTAGCGACATCGGGGCTGGGCTGTGGTACTTCTGCAGAGATGGTGCAGTCTGTAATTAACTTGGATCTGGCCTCCGCTGGCCAACCTGTTAGATTGAGTGGCCTTTCCCCCTATTTCATACCCTGGACTGAGGCTTCAGAGGTAGATATGGCAACACCTGGGGTTTCAAAGGTTCCGTCCTCAGAACCCATGCCTCAAGGCCTTGTTAGTCCTATATTGGTAATGATGCAACTTGGCCAGACTGCCAGCCTTCCTGGAGCAACACCCAAGTGGAAATGCCAGCTTCCGGGTGGGAGATTAAGGCATAGGCCCCATTGCTGCTTGAAGGAAGTAACTAAAAGCCCTCCTAGCTATTCTAGGAATAAAAGTGAGTACAACAGGCTTTTGTATGGAGAAAAGTTGGCCATAGCCATTTTTATTTTAAAAAATTGGTTCAAGGTAAACAAAGTGTAAGGCACAGCATGGGGGTCTGATCTGTGTACTGGGCAGCCCGAGTGCTGTCCCCCAGACACCTAAATTTTTCTACAGCACACCTGATAAAAAATTATCACATGCTGGAGCAGCAGTGAGATTCCAGTTGGGCGGTTGCCACTTCCTGAAGACTCTTTGCTGCCAGGGGCACAAGCCATAGAAGCCCACATCTGGGCAGGTTACCCCTTTGCTTGCTCCACCCCAAACCTCATAAGGAGGTTCCAATAAAGCGGATATTTCACCTGCTGACAGCAAGCTAAAGATCAGTCCCCCATGCGCAATTCGCCAACCCTCTAACAAAACATGATGCATTAACATAAGGCCAAAACAGGGAGAGGTGGGTGGGAAACAAGTGTGCTCTGGCGAAATGGGGGAGGTTGCAGAGAGTGGAACAACATTTGATGGTAACAGAGCCATATTTTTAAACACAGATTACCATCTAACACCTATAAAGTAGAAAGAGATTATTTAAGAAATCAGAAAGAAGGGAGTGTTTCCTTTGCCCACTACTTCCTAAAAAATGCATTCTTCCCACAGCTCCTTATTTCCTAGTCAGCTTTATTTCTAGTCTCAGAGTATGGGTGGGGAAAAATGGCTTGAAGGAGTCATTATGCAAATAATAAGCTGCAGCATGAAGAATGGTTGAGTCCCCATCCACTCTTTCCCACCATATTTTTAATCCCCTTTCTTCTACTTCACAGGTTCTTGTCTATGAGTGCAGAGAAATATCCTCTGAAATGTAAGGAACAGAAAGCATGACAAGTTACAGACAGGCTTGTTTTGATACAGGCAAAATGACTGTAGTTTTCATTTACAGCATATAATACAAATATCTTTCTATATCAAATACAAACACAGTACTAAGTTTCTGTGACAACTACAAAGTGTATATGTATGGTATCTTAGTAAGAGTTTTTCAGTAAGAAAGCTTTTTTAAACTTCACATTAACTTATAAATGAAAGTCTGCTGAGAACTGGCATCCAAATGGATATGAGAATTGATGAATTTTAATATTTAGCCTTGTGTCTGGAATATAAATGAATTTCTCTAAATCCAGGGTATTTTGATTATCTAGGTGTAGTTTAGAAAAAAATAGAAAACAAAATCTTGAACATATTCAAAGAAAGATCTACAATCATCTGCTAATCTGCAGAACCACAAGCAAAGCTATATGATTCTGATAGAAAAAAACCCACAGACAGAGCGGAGCCCCATATTTTTCTGCTGCATGCCAAGAAAAATTGAAATTGCTGAATTTCATCTTATCCACAAAACTGTTGCCTTTTCTGACTCTTGCAGGAAAACTCAGAAAAAGGGGTGAAAATTTAAAACAAAACCTTCAGCATAGATTTCAGGAGAAAAAAGCCATAGTTTTGATATGGAGAAATTTCTAAATTTACAATGATTATTTTCCTCATTCCAAAACCTATTTTGTATCTCTTGGAGTAGAGGAGAGGAAATGAAGTTTCCACAGTTCCCCGTATCACAGGCTGAGTATACAATCTTGCATAAGCTGAAAGCTTCCATCAGAATCATCACTGAATTAGGACAATATTAATGAATATGTTGTGAGTAGGCTGGTGATCACTGGTGTGGGGTTTACCTTTTTGTTGCACTGATGCTATGATGACACTTCCTTTGTGGAGCCAGAAATTACATTATTGTACCAGAGTGACATTCTAGCATTCGCCAAAATTCTATAATTGAGCAACAATTACTACTCCCCCCCCCCAATTTTTTACACCACCCAGCGAGAAGAGGGGCTAAGAGCAAGCAAGCAAAAGACATGGGCTGATTATGCACAAGCTGTCTGCCACGCTGCAGGAGCAAATGTCCATTGTGACAAGCTTTCTTGTATGGATGTATTTCATAGAAACATAGAACCTAGAGTTGGAAGAGACCACAAAGGCCATCAAGTCCAACACCCTGCAATGCAGGAACACACAGTCAAAGCACTCTCAACATATGTTCATCCAGCCTCTGTTAAAAAACCTCCAAAGAAGGAGACTCCACAACTCTTCGAGGCAGTGAATTTCACTGTCGAACAACCCTATTTCCTTGAGCCCAGCTTTCACTTTCCATTCTCTCTGTGGCAAGTGACACTACTTCTAGTGTAACTTTAATTTCCTTTGCTGCCAGAGCATGGCAGATTTTCCAGTGAGCACAGCTTTGCCCTTCACCCATGGCCAGCCTACCAACTTTACCCTTCCCACTCCCTTGCACTGCATCCACACCTTCCCCCTTGCCTCCCCTTCCATGTTGTTGGCTCCTTCCTGCTTCCTACTCATTCTGCCGGCCTCTTTTGGTAACCAGCAAGTGGAAGTCTAAGAAAAGAAGTTCAACCACATGGGCTTAGCCAAAACACACCAACATCTAAATTCTCACATCTTGATATAATAATAACAGAGTGCTTGGTCCCTCCATACACTGAATGTTTCCATGAACTCAGCCCTCTTCCCTTTCTCAGGGATGGCATGAATCCCTTCCCCCAGACCCTACAAAGGTGTGATGGTGCAGACATGGGGGTAGATCTAATGCAGGAATATCAAAATAACAAGGAATATAAAAAACAGAACTCTCTTTGCTCCCATGGCAGTGGCAGCAGCAGCAGTGTGTGTGTGTGTGTGTGTGTGTGTGTGTGTAGTGAGGGGGGGAGGAACAATACCAGTTCTAGAACATAGTTCCCTTCTTCAGCAGAGTGTGGTCCAGTGAATTGCTTTGCCTCTTTCATTTGGGGTAGGGATTATTTTTGGAAAGAGGCTACGATATTGATACAACTGCAATAACAGCAATATCGCCATAACAGACGTTTTAAGGGCTTTAACAAAGCCAGCAATCTTGCGACTGTTTGCCCTTAGGAGTGAGATAATGGGCAGAGTTAAGAGAACCAGGAAAAGCAGAGACCCGGAGACTTCAGCAAGCAAGCTGCACAGTAGCAGTGGAGTGCCTCCTCACATGTAAAGAGAGATACACGAGGAAATCTCACTACAACCTCACTGCACAGTATATGCATAATGGGCCACATTGTCCGGTCCCATATTTTAAGTTTAGATAACAGCACATCTTATTAAACAGCATCCAGACCTGTGTCATTATATGTAAATTATAATCTTATAATTGTAGCAAAGTCTGCTATACACGGGTGTTTTCGTTGTGATTTTGGAAGATCCTCTATGTCCCCCGTAGAACTGATTCCAGTCACCTGTAAACTCAAAAGATCTATACAACTTGATAGACTGACTAGAGACTCTTACTACATCTTAACAACAATTGTAGCATCTTCTTCCCAGAAACTACCAGGAGGCATGTGGCTTCTCCTCCAAACACTAATTATATCTTAAGTTTGTCTTTCTTTGTAACTCTTTACCAGAAAAGGAATATAACTTTCCAACTCCTGTAACACAAAATTGTGAGCATTGCCAAAATGAATCTTCAAAGAGCTTGAGAGAAAGGACAGATACCAGTAGCTTTCGGCAGGTGTACAGATTAAGACAACTGATATTGGCTAGGTCATGGGCATGCAGCCAGATGAAAAGGTATATAGACAATTGCATACAGATAAAAAGAACCTTTCTGAGGCAAGAAGAGGAGGAATGGTTTTGTCTCTTTCTGTTAAGCAAAACAGTCCATATTTATTCTAGTCAGTTGTCCCTACATCCTTATTCATGCTTGGCCACATGAATGGCTGGAATAAATGAGATTTAGTTAGACACATTTAATTTATTAAGTAGTTTATATCCTGCCTTTTGGACACCCCCAGCCCCCACCATTGGCGAAGCTCCCAGGGGCTGGGGAGTGCGTGACGCACTGGGCGCACGAATTTGGGTCACGTGGGGGGGGCGCAAAATCCCCCTGGCCCCTCCCCCTTTCCCCTGTCTCCCCTGCGGCACCCCCCAACACTTACTTTAGGAAACTGAGCAGGCTGCAGAACAGGCCTTCCTGTTCTGGTGGGAACTACATTTCCCAGGAGACCCTGGGAAATGTAGTTCCCACCGGAACAGGAAGGCCTGTTCTCCAGCCTGCTCGGTTTTCTAAAGTAAGTGGCAGTGGGAGTGGGAGTGGGAGTGGGAGTGGGAGTGGGAGTGGGAGTGGGAGTGGGAGTGGGAGTGGGAGTGGGAGTGGGAGTGGGAGTGGGAGTGGGAGTGGGAGTGGGAGTGGGAGTGGGAGTGGGAGTGGAGGGGCACCGCCATGGGGGGAGCTGAAAAAGGCAGAGTGCGCACTGGGCGCACTCTGGCTCAGCTACGCTCTGGCCCCCATCCAATCAATTTACTCTTTAGTGAATCACAATGCCCATTGGGCAAGGTGGGCAGCTGCCCAGGGCATCACCTTGTGGGGGGCATCAAAATGCTGGGGTCGTTTTTGGGTATTTTTAGTGGTTTTCCATTTTTGGCCTGCAGGGGGCGCAGTTTTAAGGCTAGCGGCACCAAAATTTCAGCGTATCATCAGGAGACTGTACTTATGCTACCCCCAAGTTTGGTGAGGTTTGGTTCAGGGAGTCCAAAGACTCCCAAAAGGGGTGCCCCTATTCCCCATTGTTTCCAATGGGAGCTAATAGGAGATGGGGGCTACAGTTTTGAGAGTCCATAACTTTGCCCCCCCTGAACCAAACTGCACCAAACTTGGGTGAAATCATTAGGGCAGTCTCCTGATGAGACCCTGAAAGTTTTGAGACTGTGCCTTCAAATATGTGCCCCCCAGCCTGCAACCCCCATGGACAGCAATACAGAAAACTCAATGCAGAACAAAGATTCTTGGGCAAATTTCAGGATGTTCTTGCAGGTGGGGCATTCTTGGATGTATCAGCACCAGAATTTCAGGGTATCATCTGGAGACTGTCATGATGGCACCCTCAAGGTTTGGTGCAGTTTGGTTTAGGGGGTCCAAAGTTATGGACCCTCAAAAGAGTAGCCCCCATCTCCTTAGCAAAGAATGTGGGATGGGGTACCCCTTTTGAGGGTCCATAACTTTGGACCCCCTAAACCAAACTGCACCAAACTTTGGGGGTACCATAAGGACAGTTTGCAGATGATACCCTGAATTTTTGGTGCCGATACATCCAAAAATGCGCCTCCTGCAGGAACATCCCAGAAATTTGCCCAAGAATCTTTGTTCTGCATTGAGTTTTCTGTATTGCTGTCCAAGGGGTGTTGCAGGCTGGGGGGGCACATTTCTGAAGGCACAGTCTCAAAACTTTCAGGGTCTCATCAGGAGACTGACCTGATGATACCCCCCAGGTTTGGTGCAGTTTGGTTCAGGGGGGCCAAAGTTATGGACCCTCAAAAATGTAGCCCACATCTCCAATTAGCTCCCATGGGAAACAATGGGGGGATGGGGCACCCCCTTTGGGAGTCCATAACTTTGGACCCCCAGGACCAAACCTCACCAAACTTGGGGAGTAGCATAAGGACAGTCTCCTGATGATATGCTGAAATTTTGGTGCTGATATGTCTAAAAACTTCGCCCCCTGTAGGCACCAATGTCTTGGTGCAAAAAAAAATTTGGTCGTGGTGGAGTGGCCGCCCATTGGGGGGGGCATCCAACTCAGGTTTTGCCCAGGGCTACAGTTTGCCAGGGCTGCCTCATTACACCCCTGATCGGCAGGGCAGACTTCACTGGAGGAGGGCAGATCCGAGTCTTTAAATGACCAAGCCCTCCTTTGTGCCGGCCATCTGCCTTGGCTGGCCGACGATTTGCCCGCCCACCTCTCCCCAATTTTACAAGTTGTTAATGCATGTTCTTTTGTCACAGCCTCAGTGGTTGATGCATGGGTATTGATCCGAAAGGGCCAGGGAAAGGGAGCTAGGGAGCTATCTCTTTCCCCACTTCGAGTGGCCGACGGTGGCAAGAGTGGCCGACGACGGCAGCCCTGCCAGACAGGGCCAATGGGGAACACCTCTTGCCAGGAGAGTCTGCCCGGCAGAGCCAGTATAAGGCATCCGCCTGCGGGAGCTTCGCCATGACTATCAGATCAAGACCCATGCTTCGCCTCACACTTCTGTCTTTTGTATAATAAATGGCTATGGCCAATTGATTATTCCCAGCCAAGGTGTTGTGTGATTATTGGGAGAAGATCTACGAGAAGGTTCCACCCTCAGATGGCAATTAAAATACATGCAGAATAGTTAAAATGCATACTAAACAAAAACACTGGAATCTTTGAGGGAGGATTGTGGTAGCATATGCTCCCATTACACATGGTTGGTATACTGAAATCAAATATCTGAAAAAGGCTATAAAAACAACAGTAATACCTATTTTTTTTTTGTTTCAGTCGATCTCTTTCAGATGACCCTGTTGGGGAAGGCAGGCCCTGCTCCTCACAACCACACACACACAAAAATCAGTGGCACAATGGGGTATGTGGGGCTAGCCATGGTACACGTCCTAAACTTGGTGATCTAGTGGCACTGCCATGCACTATTGATACTCTGCCTATGAATACTTCTATCTTTGTCATTTGTGACAAGTGGTAGCAACTTACATCATATCTGCAGCTGTCAATACCCATTTTCCTTTTGATTCCATTGAGGCCATGGACTCAACAATGTTCCCAAGCAGATGCAAAGAAGTCCAGTGAAGCTTTTCCATTCAAGCAACCCTGATTAGATCATGTGAAAGGAATGTAAAACAGAAAGAGATAAGACTTAGCTCTAGACATTAATTATGTTGATTGCGGTGCCACGTATACCCATTATCTCAAGCATAATTCATCTTTCAAATGTAGACAACCAACATTGTTTGACTGAAGAATTACTTTAGGCCAATGTTGTTATTAGTTATTCTTTTAAACAGCGCAGTATGTTTTGCAGACAGGAAGCATAATAGGTCTTTATCCAAATGATGTTCTAAATAAAGCAGGGATGACTCAAACTTTCTCATTGTTTTTGGTCTCAGTTTGGAGAAAGGAATGCCTTTGCCTACCTCAGGACAAATGGCAAAAGAAGGAAGTGAGAGAACATGAATCACTCATGCTGCCCCAGGCAGTACCTTTAGGATACTTGGTATTGATGAATATACTGTGTATAAGTCATTCTGCCTGTTGCTATAAGTAGGATCTTATTAGGTAATTTTTGCATCATTTAATGTGTCATGTTAATACTTACACTTTGCTACACAGTTCTGTTTTCATATTTCTGGTTGAGTCCAGATTTCCAGAATCCAATCCTATTACGTGGTTTATTTCATGTCCCATGCTCTTGATTAGATGATTCAATGTAAAGCATCCTGAGTCCCAATGAGAAAGCCAGACAATAAATACATAAATAAATAGTCAGCAAATAATGCTTCTTTCAATTTATAGAGAAGTCAGAGATGCTAAAAGGTAATGTCAGTTTGTAGGACAGGGCTGAATGGCTGCAAAGTCCCATCTTGCAGAAGGAGATGAATGCTTAAAAAATTAGACAGTTGCATTTGTAGTTGTGGATCAATCTTAATTAAAGTTGAAATGAGGTTTCTTGACAAAACACTAGTAATGTAAAACAAAATGCTAAGATAAGAGAGGTGCAAAAGACTAATTATTCCTCTTTCACAGCATTATTTTCTTGTCATGAAGCTGCTTTGACAAAGAATCACAGCGCAACCCTTAGCTCCTTCTAAAACCATTGACCTCAATGAACTAAGGAGAGTGTAACTCTGCTTAAGATTGCACTATTAGTGTTTTAGTTTTTAATGTCCATCATCCTCAATTCTAAGTTTTGGAGCAAGGACCACTTAGCTGTCATTCAGAGGAATGTTCCTAAAAATGACAGATATGACAAGTAATAAAATGTCAGCAATCAGTGTATGATTCTTCTCAAAATAAAATTGTAATTTCACATTTGATGCTCTAATCTGCTTTTACATTTTCTTTATCTCTAATATAATTACAAATATCTCCTGCTGGTTAAGTATGAATTTGATTTTCTGGTGTTTCATATTTTCATCTGGATGACTAATACCATTGCTGCACCAAGTCAGAATGTAGTGGGCATCAGAGGCAGAACTACCAGGTGTGGAGGGGGTGCACATTGCACCGGGCGCACGTCTGGGGTGTGTGTGGAAAATCAACCCTGCCCTCCTTTAGTGCCCCCCACCCCCCAAGGCTCTCCCACCTCGCCCCCCACACTTACCTTAGTTTAGCCTGAAAGTGCAGGCTGGAAAAGCAACCTGTTCATTTGAGGTTGAAAATGGCCTGGTGGGAACTACACTTCCCAAGAGACCTTGAGAGTCCCACGGTCTCCTGGGAAGTATAGTTCCCACCAAGCCGCTTTTACCAGACTGCACTTTCAGGTTGAATTAAAATAAGTGGGTGGGGGAGGGGTGCCGCGGGGGGGGGGGGGCGGAAAACACAGAGTGTGCACCAGGTGCAGTATGGCCCAGCTAAGCCTCTGGTGGGTATATAATGCAAATTTGTCATTTTTCCTTTTTTGTTGATGTTGTTTTGAAGGAGTTGTCTGTGAAGCTACAGCAACACTGCTAGAGAAGCTGCAATATGGGCATATTTATGTTGCTGTAGCTTTGCAGTCAGCCCCCTCAAAACAAGAAAAGGAAAAATGAAATGTGCACAGGATTGCTGGGCTAAACAAACTTTATTCATCTGGTTTGGGGTGTGATTCCATCTGGGCATCAGGCAGCAGCGTGAGTTATTTCTCCTCAAGGTTATAACATTATCTTCAGCATTTAGGCTCACTAAGACCTTCTTCTTTTAACTGACTGTTTTTAATTGCATAAATATATAACCTTATTTTATCTGCCTTATTAGCAAGTTGAATTTTATCTTAGGTATTTCAAGCATTCTATGAGTTGACGAGCTGGTCTCATCCTAATTGGGTTTTGTTTTTAATTGGGTTTTATTTCAATTGGTGCTCATTTTAATTGATTAATTTTTAAAATCAATTGTTTTTAGTTGTATAGCTATATAGCTATTAAGATTTGTACTGTTTAAACTGTTTTATGAACTGGGTTTTATTTGAACCATTTTATGAAGTGAACCTCCCTTGAAGATGGCAGAAGATGGCAGCATTAACAGACTTTTGCTGATGAGCCTGCCACAGCTTCAGAATAGACAAACTTTTAACATTTGCTGTCTTCTACATTTGGAGTTCACCACACACGGAGTGGAGCTTACTGCTGGTAACTGACCATTCAAAGTTTTAAGGAACGACTGTTTTACCAGGAAGACAGTTTTATGACTGCACAGCTAATTTATGGCTAATTAGCTGCAACTATCTTATAATTCTACTAAGAAACCCAGGTTTTTGGGAGGCAAGATAATGACAGCACTGCAGCTGTGAGAGCTCTGTACTTTGCTTATTATTACCTCAAAGCCTTTTTAATTTTGAATTCGGACACCTGCTTCTTGCTTGTGGGGCATGTTGATGCAAAGGGACAGTGGGAGCTGCTAGGTTACATTTTGCTGCATAAACTTACAGTGTTGTATGCTATGCTATAAAATGGTCCTTCGGAAATGTGTAAAAGACACCGAGGAAAGCTCTCCTCCAAATGCTAAACATTAAAAATAGGAGACTTTTATTCAGTACATGTCCCCACTTTCAACCAATTCACGGCAGAAAATAATGAAGTGGCCCCAACTCAAGAGAAAACTGCTGAAAGGACAACAGACAAAGATAAAGAGACTCCTAGAGGTAACATGCTTTTATCTCCTGACATTGGAAATAATACATATAGGGAGGTCTCCGTGGAGTCCATGTTGACCAATCTCTGTCACTTAATGGCTAGAACTTTGGAGTTTATTAGCAAAGAATTAGTATCCCTTAACTGAAAAGTTGATGTTATCCACCAGCAATTGCTGACAGCTGTGAAGCGAAAGCAAAGATAAGCAATTAGCTCTGCCCCTCACAATGAAGCTGCAAGTGTTAAACAGGCAACTGAACTCCTGCTCTGACTGAGAACACCAAGAACATTGATTACTTAAGAGGAAACAAGACACCCCCTCAACCTCCCAAGAATACAGGAGAGCTCTCACAGCTGGTGCTCAACCAAAACAAACTTGGTTTGACTATCTGCAATTTCAAGGGAAGAAGGTTTGCCTGGGACTCTGGCTTGTTAAAAATCACTTAAGAGTGCTAACAAAGAGAAAAATAACACAAATTGACCTGACCTCAGTGGACACATTAAATGAAGCAAACCAGGCCCAGAAGGTTATTCTATCATTCAAATCAACATGGATCCCATCAATATTACTCAAGTCCAGGAAATTCCTTGCAACAACAAGAAGAAGAAGAGTTGGATTTATATCCCCCCTTCCTCTCCTATAGGAGATTCAAAGGGGTTTACAAACTCCTTTCCCTTCCCCCCTCTCAACAAACACACTTTGAGGTAGGTGGGGCTGAGAAAAGCTCAGAAGAACTGTCACTAGCCCAAGGTCACCCAGCTGGCATGCGTTGGAGTGTACAGGCTAATCTGAATTCCCCAGATAAGTCTCCACAGCTCAGGCAGCAGAGCAGGGAATCAAACCCTGTCCCTCCAGATTACAGTACACGACTTAACGACTATGCCACTGCTGGAATTTTCCTTACAAGAGTAATCAAGAGTAATCAAGAACACACAGCCCCTCTACTCCCAACGCTTCCCGCACCAACTCAGTCAAAGAACAAACTGGCAAACAAGATGATTAACAGGGAAGCCTTAAGCAAGTGCTATTTAAAGGAAATATCTAGTTAGATAGAGCAGGTAATCAACAGAAATGTTTACAATGATCCAGCATTAAGCAATGAGGCTATACCATGAGGCTATACCATCAAGGATTCCCTCCTATCCCTCCCTGAGCAGGAACAGGTGGGAATTATTGAGAGACTTGAACATCTGAAGGAATATTGACTTAGCTTGCTCAGTGATAGAACATAAGGTGGAACAATGGTGTTATCTGAAACAACGTGTGTTGACTGTGCTGATGCTCCAAATTCTAACCTGTCAACTCAGAATCTCAACATGACTCCTCAAACTATGCCAGTGTCCTGCAAGGAACATAAAGGATCTAGTGCCCAATCCAATGACTCTATGGTAGTCAAGGCAACTACTACCTTTTCAAATGAACGAAGTCCCATACATGGGCCTTCTCTCATATCGGCCTGGGAGAGACCCTCTGAACTGGTGAGTGACCTTGACATGGATCTGCATTCCAGCAGGGTTCTATACCTGAACTCTCCTCCTACAGTAGAAGGAAAATCCTGGACTCAAGAACTGACAAAGCTAAACCATAACAGTTTCTCAGCAGCCCTGAGCAAAGAACAACTCTCTATAGCTTTTACCCAAGTCACAGATAATATTGAGAATTGTTGATTTCACCATTGATTTCACTTCAGTTACCTCATCCAATAAAATATCAGCACTGCTCAATAAACAAGGGTACTACTTTGCCCTTGCCTGCTGCCTTAGAGATCTTATCTGGTGAGTGCAGATCGACAGGAGAAACTTCTGAAGAAATAACAAGATAGACTTGTTATTTCCAGCCATACAGCCCAGAAACCACACAACACCCCAACAAGAGAGGCTGCTGGAGGGATGGAAATGGCTGCATGTACCAAGATACCAACAATTCACTGGACCATTTGCTTGAATTAGACTGACACCATGACATGCAAACTTCCACCATATCAGCCATTAAGACTGTATCTTGGAACATAGTGGGATGGAGAAATAAGGCAAATAACCATGAATTCATAAATAATCTTAGTGGTTTCAACATAATCTTACTCTAAGAGACATGGTCTTTAACACAGCTTAATATAGAAGGCCACAAATCATACTGTTGCCAGCTAAGAAATCACTCCTAAAAGACCACTGCCAAGCTGGTTTAGCATTCTTGATTGATAGTAAGCTTGATGCAGAAATTACCACCTTGTCTATCCATAACCAACTGGGACCATTATGGTCTACTAATAGTAAATGTTTATATACCATTCAGTTCTGACCAGGCTGCGCAAAGACTATACTGGTCGCAATTCACAGACTACTTTACATACTTAACCGAAGATTTCCCCCCACATATAATTATAGCTAGTGATTTCAATGCCAGCGTTGGAATGATGAGTTTTATTTTATTTTTATTTTATTAAACTTATAGGCCGCCTTATCCCCGGAGGGCTCAAGGCGGCTCACAACATGGCTGTTACATCAAACAGCAAATCAACAGCATAAAATACTAAAATCATTAAAACCTAAGACATAAGCAGCAGTGTACAACAAGAAACTATAAGTTAGACAACCCAATTTATAAAATTGTTTAAGACAGGCGCCCCGTCAAAGGCCAAAGAAAGAAAAAGAAGGGGAGGAAGTAGGCAGGGCCTGTGATGGAATGTATAAATAAAGCAGGCCCAGCTATAATAAGATGGAACGGCAGCCTCAATTTTGGTTTCAATTTCAGTGTCGGTAGGGGGCAGTAGATCCACGGCCGGCCTCCCCAAAAGCCCGGTGGAAAAGCTCCGTCTTGCAGGCCCTACGGAACTCGTTAAGGTCCCGCAGGGTCCGCACTGCCGGGGGTAAGGCATTCCACCAGGCAGGGGCCAGAGCCGTAAAGGCTCTGGCCCGGGTTGAGGCCAGCCAGATCACAGCAGGACCAGGGGTCACCAGTAGATCTGCCGCTGCCTAACGCAGCCAATTCGTGGGACATAAGGGGTGATGCGGTCCCGCAGGTATGTGGGCCCCATGCCGCGTAAGGCCTTAAAGGTTAATACCAACACCTTGAAAACGATCCGGAACTCCACCGGGAGCCAGTGCAGACGGCACAACACAGGGGTGATGTGGTCTGAATAACCACCACCTGTTAGAAGCCGTGCCGCTGCATTCTGGACCAGCTTCAGCTTCCGGATCAGTCGCAAGGGAAGGCCCGCGTAGAGCGAGTTACAATAATCCAGCCTTGAGGTGACCGTCGCATGGATCACAGTGGCCAGGTCGGACTGGGAGAGATAGGGAGCCAGCCGCCGCGCCTGGCGAAGGTGGAAAAACGCAACCTGGGTAACATGGGCCACCTGGCTCTCCATTGATAGTGAAGAGTTAAAGCTGTTTGAAGTAGCGGGATCAGAGATTTAACTTTTACCCTGTTTTTTTCCCTATCGAAATGTTCTAAGGATAGACACGTGAATAATGCCGGTGTTGTCTTTACTGAATTTTGTACTCAGTTTGATTTGATATGTTACTCAGGCGAGTACACATTTATTTCACAAAGAGGATGCAGTGTACTTGATTATGCCATGGTTTCTCCCTTCGTTTTAGAGTGAGTGACTTCCAGATTGACCACCAAATTGTGAGTGACCATCTATCTCTATCCTTGATAATTAAGCTCACTGCTGACAACAAGATAAGCTTTGGCCCAAAGTCTGCTGCCCTTACTCTATTACCAAAAATTGCCTGGTCTGCCAAACTTGAACACAAGGCAAACAAGCTCTTGCACTCTCAAGCCTTAACAGAAACTAGATCAAAGATAATGCAGGCTGATGCACCAGAACAGGTGATTCGATTATATGACACAGTCCATTGTTGCCTCATTAGCAGTATACTCAGACAGTCACACAAAGATGACCAAAGGCAATTCAGGCATAGGGTCTGATCAGGAGTACAGAGTTTTAAAGCGGCAAATACGTGAAGTTTATGCCAACTACAGGGAAGCAAGAGGTGACAGTTTATCACCTGACTACTTTATACTTAGGAAACAACTTGCTCATAGAATAGCAGTAATTAGGCTTAAAACCATAAATGCTCAATGGGACCAACTTCTTCAGGCAGTAAAATAAAATGACTCAAGGCAATCTTGGTCAATAATTTCAGGTACTACATGACTGAATAACTATCCCATGTCTTACATTGTACCTCAGATATGGCATCAATACTTTCAGAATGCATTTAATAGAGAAAGTGAGAAATTAAGAGATCAGGAGGATGCCTCCCTTGACAGCATTCTGGAATGGACACCTGTTACAGTCCAGGAGATTAAAATGTTAATTAAACAGCTCAACTCTCACAAATCTACGGGTCCTGATATTCTACCTCCAGAGATATTTAAAGTATTATTCGAATAGGGGCCATCTCTGTTCATAGCCATTGATAAATCTGGGTTAAAGCTATCTGCTTAGGCTAGTGCAATAGTAGTTCCAATATTTGAGAAAGGTGACCACCTTATATCATCAAATTGCTGGCCAATTAGTCTCCTTTCAGTTATAGGAAAGTTATATGCTAAACATCTACTTGAGAAACTTAATATATGGATCACTCAGAACAGGATCTTAGACCCTGAGCAGCTAGGATTTAGGAAGGGTAAATTCACGTTGGACCACTGTTTGATTCTTGAATAGTTGATATCTAAATATAGCAGGAAGGCAAAAATAAAATTGTACGCTGCCTTCCTTAATCTAAAGGGGGCCTTTGATTTGATTTCGAGAACTTTGTTATGGCAAAAACTCACCAGAATGGGCATTGACAGCAGACTCCTAATTCTTATTAAATCTTTATGTATGATTTTGGCAGATACCAACTGCCAAATCAAATGCACCCAATCTGGACTGCTCATCCCAAAAATTTCCATCAACAGAGGTATCAATCAGGGTTGTGTTTTGGCCCCTGTACTTTTCAATCTTTTTCTGAATGACTTCACACCCACATTGAAAGAATTAAACTCACACTGTCCAAGGATAGACATCCAGATCCCAATCTTATTATATGCTGATGATACAGTCCTCTTTTCACATTCAAGAGTGGATCTAAAGCAAATCTTTGCCAGCTGCAATGGCTACAATGCCAGTAATAGCCTTTGAATCTTGAGAAATTTGAATCTTGAGAAATTCAAGATACTGGTATTCTCAAGGGCACGGAGACCTACTAGATGGACCATGAACAGTAATTCCCTTGAGCAAATTAAGCATTTCAAATATCTAAGACTGCATTTCCACCACAGAATAGAATGGACCAAGCATAGGGAAACGGTGACTTCAGTCTGTGCTGGAAGTGTCTCGGCCATCTTGTGCTTCTTTTACAAGGGCCACGAATTTGTGCCATCTGCAATAAAGACCTTTAACGCCAAGGTGAGCCATCAATTACTTTATGGTGTCCTGATATGGATGGGTGCTTAGAAGCGATCAGTTGAAAGGGTCCAATCCTGCTTTCTATATAAGACCTTGGGTTTACCACACTGCATACCCTGGCCTATGCTGCCCTATGTTTAGAGACTGGCCAGCATCTCCTAGAGACCAGAGCATGGTTGGCCTCATTCAGATTCTGGATTCACCTCTGCTTTAACCTAGAGGATACTAGTCTAACTTATCAAACTTTAGGTACTTTGCAAGCTTCAGACTGGTGGGCTAGGATAGATAAAAATATTATCTTTAGGTTTCGCATTAGAATCTTTAGCAATGTTGCCTGCCAAAGAAATTCTCCGAACCCTAAAGTTGACACTGTTCGATCAGGAATATCAGAATCTAATTAGTGATGCCAACAGATCTTGCTCTCCTCAGTTCTTAGGAATTCGCTTTAGTGCAGCTAGCATGACCAAATACTAATACCAATTAACTCTGCCCAACAGCCACAGAGTGCTGTCACTCACAAATGTAATGTTTTACCATCAGCAGTTATGCTAGGGAGATGTTCAGAAATTCCCTACCTGGAAAGAACATGTGCTTGCAATGCAAACCATGTAGAAACTGTTGGCCACGTACTTTTATATTGTCATTTTCACAGCATATTCCTTGTTGACCCCTTTTTTGGTCAGCAAAAAGGATTTACGGACCAACAGAAAATCTGCCTGTTACTAAATAACAAGTCTTGTGTTATAATTGAAAAGGTTGCAAGGTTGTGTTTTGCCATTAAACAACATTCACACTTAAATACAAGTACCTGATGTGTATACTCACCAAACAACTTATTCTTCATTCAAACCATGCTAATATTGTATTTTAGATTATATAGTTTTATTAGTTTTGTTACTGTATTGTGTATTTCATGCATTTTGTTGTATACCAATAAAAGGTATTTGGAGAGCTAAAAAAAATTCATCTGCTTTTTACAGTGAAATAGCAAACTGATGAGCTGTAAGCAGGGGAAAACCTCCCTGGGAATTATCATGGAGAATCTTCTGCAGCACACATAGTAGCAGGCGCACTGTGAAACTGACAAGAGCTTCATACAGCAGACAGGAGAAAAGATCAATTTTGGCTGACAATGGTTGTGTTCTCCTGTACCATGGGAACACAAAATCCCAAAACAGATCTTTCCATAACGTCCTACAGACATTATATTTATGCTGTGAAGAATCCACCAGAGAGAGAGAATGTAGTGGAGGGGAAAGGCCATGGAATGTAAAGGGATACTGTTAGTGACATTGGTATGCAAGCTCAAATGCATAATAAGCAAAGTAATAATTTACAATATGGTGAGATTACATGCTTTCAATTTAATTTATCATCTCTCAGGGGGAACAAATCTCTAGTAATGATTCAACTTCGAATGAATAGAATCAGGTTTGTTGATGCATAAATGTATATATTGTAGTTTTATGTTAAATCATTTCCATAAGAATATGATGTATTAGTTGCAAATAGAAAAATTTAATGTTAAATTTATTCTATCATTAGTGTTTAACTACAGTTTTTAGGTTCATTAACACAGATTCATGAAAATAGATTCATTAATAGGTCCATTAACATTATTTTCCATCTCCGTTAAATTTCTTATTAAATCTTGCAGGTACATTTCATAAGTAATTATCATATTTACACAACTTGCCAGTATCCTAAGATGTCAGTCAATAACATAGTAATAGACTCTTAACAAGTATATCATCTTGACCACTGTATTACTTACACAGTGTACAAATTCTATTTTTTTAAAAAATATATAATGGGAAGGAGATGAAAGAGTTGTTAACAACCCCATCTGACTTTAGTTCTTTATTAATTCTTTGTAGTATATTTTTTAAGAGTTAAAATTATATTTCACTGGAGAAATATAAATTTTATCATAGCAATAGCAAACCACAATTTTTCTCTCCTGATACTGTATGCAAGGCTAATACATTTTACACCTTAAAATGTGTAAATGGAACCACCTTACAAACACAGAGGTGACAAAATTCAATAGAAAACTGCCACGCTTTTTTCTCTATATATTTCTCTCAGAGGAATATGTGTCAAGAAAAAATAACTGAAGGCTGATTTATAAATTTTACTCTGGAGTTGTTCCACTTAAGCTATAATGAGATCTCTCTGGAGCAAGGGACCCTCTATGGGATACCTTTGGAGACTTTCAAACTGCAGTTTTTGCACAGACTTACATACAAAAGCAGAAAAATCCCCCCAAATACATATAAATTTTGAAGTATGGGTGCAAATATTTTTTTGAAAATGATAATGTGTATCTTTAAATACTTCCAAAATACATTATTTGCTAGGAATGACAGTAGACTATTCATAGGAATATGGAATGAATGTGCATTTTGCCAGGCCTAAATAAGGCTAAAGACTGACATAATATCAAAAAAGAACACATCATTGTGAACTAGGATGTATGGTAACAAAACTTAGACTTATTTAAGATCACTGTTCAACTAATCTCTGTCTCATCTGGAGAGATATAGGTGGGAGACTTGTCAGGGTGATTCCACAAAGGAAAATATGACAGGTTAAGGGGTGTGAAAAAGTGATGTAGGAGAGAAGTTCCCACACAACTTGCCCCCCCCCCAACTCTTCTAACCCTTTTTATTTTGCTGAACCCAAGTTAAAGTTCCTGGATTTCACACACTTCCTGCTTGCCTGTGCAAACTACATCAAGCAGGGAGCATTTTGTCCCCCCCCCCCATCCACCATTATGATGGATTCTCTAGGCAGCCACAATTAGAGTGGATTCTCTAGTTCACAGGGAGTGAACCTATGGCAATCTAGATACAGGGATTATACCTTCCCATCAAGTCTCCTTCCAGCATGGCCAATTGGCCATGCTGGCAGGGGCTGATGGGAATTGTAGTCCGTAACATCTGGAGTGCCAAAGGTTCACCACCACTGCTCTAGGCAGTTGCCATTTTGTGCCAGTATGTTTTTTGGGGGGGATCTCGGGGGGATTCTCAGGTGGGGGGATTCCTGGATACACATTTCAAAGGGAAACAAAGCATTTCCTGAGCAAAACATCCCACATTCTATCAGCGGGCTCCCAGCGATCCTGAACAGTGAAACAGGCAACATGGGCTCATTTGTGTTGCCTGTGCAGAAGGAACCTCAGTTTACTCCTTACTTCAGCTTCAAGGGGTGTTATATCATTACATGAACTCCCTGTAGAATGTTCATCCTCCTTTGTTCATGTTCACATATACATCTACAATTGTTTTCTCTGTGGGATAAAAAAAGAAAACTTTTCCATAGCACCAGGGAAATTTTCTTCTTCTTGATCCAACAGTACATTGGCTAGTCACTGTAGACTTGAGTTAAAGGGTCTGTGCTTTGAAAACTGTAACACTGTGCAGACAGTAAAACATGGTCTCCTTTTTCTATGGAAAGACATACCAGTACGTATCACAGTGGCCTAACTCTTTTGACAAGTTTTTCCATACGGCATAGGCAAAGAAGGTGTTAAGTAGTTCTGTCCCCTGTTCTCTCTCCCCTGTTAGAATTTTACCATCTTCTCAACCCAGTACCCTATCATATTCTTTTTCTTCCTTCTGCTACAGACATAACCAAAAAAACCATTTTTATTGTTTTTAACATCTTTCAAAAGTCTGAGCTCATTGTGAGTTTTAGCTTTTCTGACATCCTCCCTACATGTCTTGGCTATTTGTTTGAATTCCTCTTTAGTATTTTCCTCCATTTTCCATTTCTTGTGCATGCATCTTTTATATGTTAGCTCACTTGAGAGTTCTTTAGTCATCCATCCTGGTTTTTTTAGACACCTCCTATTTTTTCTCCTCGGAACTGTTTGAAATTGTGCCCTCAAGACCTCACTTTTAAGAAACTCCTATCCATGTTGTACTCCCTTCTCTTTTAGTATTCTTAAACATGGGATCACACCAGTAGTTTCTTAAGTTAACTGAAATCAGCTCTCTTAAAGTTTAAGCTTTCTTAAAGTTCCAACTAGACTTGACATCCCTTTTCCATTGTATAACAAACTGCAGGAGAACATGGTCACTCCCACCTAAGGACACCATTACTTGCACCCCACTAATCAGATTATCATTGTTTGTTAGGAGCAGATCTAAAATAGCTGATCCCCAAGCTGCCACCCAGGCAAGCAGCTTGCTCGTTGTGTGGGTAGGAATTGTGGTGCAGTGGTAGAGCGTTCCAGCATCTCCTGCTCAAAGAAGCTGGTGCTAAGTGGATGTAAATAGTCAGGTGACAGGGATATGAAAGATCCCCTACATAAGACCCTGGCAAGCACAGTTTCCAGGTATCCCCTTGCAGCTGGTGGGGAGGGCTTACTGGAAGCAAAGAGAGGTCTAGGCTGGTGTTGCCGGCGCCACAGTGACATCACTTTTGGTGCATACCAGAAGTGATATCATCATGCCATTGGTGATGCAGAGAAGCTCTGGCCCCTTCTGCACACGCAAAATAATGCATTTTCAAACCACTTTCACAACTGTTTGCAAGTGGATTTTGCTATTCCGCACAGCTTCAAAGAGCACTGAAAGCAGTTTGAAAGTGCATTATTCTGCATGTGCGGAATGAGCCTCTGATATTTGGGCAAAAACTGTGGTACAAATCATTTTTACCATAGAGGTTTTGTCCAAATAACGATGTATCCTGTCTTATAAGTGATATGATAATTTCACATCCAGTGTGCGTTGGAATGGACATTGCCATATTGCAATTGAGGCAGATCTCCAAAGCTGCCATTTTCTCCAGGGGAACTTGTCCCTGTAGTCTAGTCTCCAGCTGTAATTCTGTGAGAGCTCCAGATCCCACCTTGAGGCTGGTAACCTTGGCCAGGGATTTTATTCCAAATCTGTATTCCAGCTTCCCATTTGTGGCTGCTATTAGTTTTTTCATCAGGCAGTCTTAAATTTGAATTTCCTGCACCATGTATGTAGTTGGACAGTAACAAGGTATTCGAGAATTAGAGATTACCCAGCCTTTGCTGTGTAAGGGCCAAGACCAATTAAATAGGTTTTGTTACATTATTTGTTTGACAAGAATCTGTGACATGTGCAGACTTAAGAGCCATTTGATGTTTCCCATAGCTTGGAGTATGGTTTCATTCAGATTACCAGTTCTTCTGACATATATACAGCTAAGTTTCCAAAATAACTTCTTCAGTGTCAAGCATTTTCTTTATTTCTTTAAAATATAATGGTTGCTGCCTCATTATACAAATGATGACTGTTCATTTCAAATTGGGAAGAGGAATTTGTGCAAATACATTATCTTTGCTCAGTTCATTATGCTGATAGTCCTTAAACCGGAAAGCTCCCATCTCAAATCTTAAGAAGTGTGCTGTATAAATTAATCTGCCTCTGAGAGAAACATATACTTATTTGTATTTTGTCAAGGACTGTCAACAACAGTTACTACATGAGTCTAACTTCTGGCTTCTGGCACTATGGACGGCTGTTGTTTTCCTGAGGGAAAGATGACCCTGTTGTCTCTTTTTTGCTTAGGTGCTATTTCCAAGCAATTGTAGCTCCATGGATTAAATGGAGCTTCAAAAGAGAAAGGTCCCATGCTCTGTAGAGATGGGAATGGAAAGGTGAGTGGCACTGGTTGAAAACTAGCAGCCCCGTCCCTTTTGCCCATCGAAGCCTGCCTACCATCATCTTGGCAATGGGACAAGAAACAGTTTAAACTATTTTAAGCTGTAAGTGATGCTGTTTATTCTTTGAAAAAGACAAGAATTGAAAAAGAGAGTCTTGCCTGGTGCCATATACTTCACCCAGCAAGAATGTGCTTCAAACAAACAGATAAGTACAACTGAATTATGTGCCTGATTTATGAACTGTGTCATAAATTTTGCCATGTTGGAGTGAGAGACTTTGTCTAGAGGTCTGTTAGTGCTGCAGTGCTGTAAAGCAATTCCACAATCTAAACAAGTTAAAACTTAAGAAGTCCTGCTAGAAAAAGGATCTATAACTCACCCAGAATAAAAAGACTTAATCTTGATATAGCTGGAAACCAGGAGAAAGAGAGGAGAAAAAAATGTATCTTGTTCAAAATTTGGTTGGATATTTTTAAAAAGACAGAGCAGTGAGAACATCTAGTGGGAAAACCCCAGCAATTGCTGATTTAAAGAATAAAACAAGGGTAATTTCAGATCCAACTATACCAGTTTTACCAGATCAAATGTAGAGAATTTAATTGATGCTTATATCTCTGTGCAGAAAGATATATATAAAAATGAAAAATAAGATTGATAAAGCTGATAGTTGCATGCAAAAGAAAGAACTGAAGAATGAGATCAGAGGTCTCACTAAGCATCTGCAAAAAGTTTCAGATGACTCTAACAGTATAGAAACAGAACTCAAAGTTAACCAGAAGAAAATACAACTCCAGGCTGAAAAAGTAATTAGTCTGGAGTTAAGACAGAAGGAATTTGTATTGAGAATTTGTGCTCTGCCAGAATCAGATGGAGAAGATCTTTATAAGGACTTTGTACCAGAGCTAGCAAAATATATGTCTATTCCTGTTCCAGAAATGGAAGTAAAGGTAGAAAAAAATATATTGTGTTAAATGAAGTGGCACAAAAGAAAAAGGTACCCCAAGAGTGCTGATGTATCTGACATTGATGCTTCACATGCATATTTAAAAGAAATTGCAGCATCTGGGGCAGGACTTGATAATCATGAAGGAGCTTGAATGGAAAATATTGGTGAAGAAGAAAGATTACAGGTTCCTCACAGAGTAGCTGAAGAAGAAAAATATTCCTTTTAGATGGTAGCTACCAGAAGAACTTTTTTTAGCTTCAATGGAACCCACCAGAAGATCTCTGATATACAAGAAGCAAGAAAATTCATCAGCAAAGATCAGCAAGAGTTTTAAAGTATAGTATACCAAGGTAGAAAAATTAGAGGTTCAGACTATATGATGGTAAGGGGAGGGTAAGAAAACAACTTGAAGAGAGGATAATTTTGAGCAGGAAAACAGCAGTGAAGGTCATATAATCCATGTCTCTCTGGTGTCTTCACTCTTGATCTCAGCTCTCTGTCACATGTGGTTTTGACATAAGGCCTAATTCTCGTTGATATATACAACTTCATGCTTCTCTGTTAAAAAAATCACTGCACATAAAAACAAGGTATTAGGGGGAAGTTCTAGCTTAGCCTTCTCCATACAGTTGTTTTCCATGCATAGGAATTATTTTTCATGAAGGGATGTTTTCCCCCACATGCTTTGCTATGCATTGTAACAGACATCACTGCCTAATGTATTTTGCTACAGGCATGTATCTGTTAATTAACCTATCAGTAAATCTATTTCAGGTGGATTCTGTACGGGCCGTACACAGCGGTGTGTGGCCGGTAAAAAAGCTATTGTGGGGGAGGACTTTGCACATCTGCCGCTGCTGGAGCAAAGCTGCAATGACCTATTTCCCCCAAAATGGTGTTTTCATGACTCGCTAAATGAGCAAGTCTTTTTTAAAATGCCAGTGTGCAGCTGGCACCTTGCGACCAGTTGGGCAGGAGGGGCTCCTACTCCAGCCATGCTTGCATATGTCTTCCAGTTGCAGTGGAAGTTGCCTGCAGTTGGCTCCATCCCTGGAAAACCCCTTCCCTTGTCAGCATGCAATTCTGTGTCAGATGGGCACACAACTGCCCATACTTCCATGTGTGGGTGCCATGGAGTTACAAAGCAGCCCCTGAAGGTGTGGCATGTCCTCACCATTTGTGGGGGTGTCCCTTACACCAGCAGGTTGTAACAACCTTTGTGGATAGTCACACACACAGGAGTTCTGAAGCTATCTTTTTTCAAAACAAACAATAACAATCCAATATATTTCAACTGCTGAGAAAAATGGTTAGTGGATATGATATGAAACAAGATCAGGTTTTACAGTGTGTCTTTTCCCAGACTTGTTCAGCTCATGGACAGCGCTTGGTTTTGCTTACAAGATTATTAGTATGCAAAAAGGAGAAGCAGCTTCTGGGTAACAGGATATAAAAGTAGGTCAATACACAGAGTCATTCTCTTGATGGCAGTTTTATGACTTAAGGCAATGGCATATCCTAGACAGCTTGTGTTTTGCATTTTAATAGCAATTTATCAGGTAAAGACGTAGGCCTTGTCTATGAGTTCACGGTGTCAAAGGACAGGCCAGCATCCTCTGTAAACCTATATAATGACTGCCAGATATTTTAACTCTGTTGTATTTCATTTGTGGTTTTTATTTTCATTTTAACATATTATTTATTAATAATAGGTATCATATATTAATGTGGATTTCTGTATCACTGTAGAAATAAGCAGAACATAATCCATTAGACTTTTTATTTATAAGTAAATTAAATATGAAAAAACCAGAATAACATGAAACAGAATAAACCGGTTAATTCAGAACTCTTCTAAGATATCAGGCTGTGAAAAAATGAAACTATTCAAGTAAAGACAAAGGGAACAATGTTATGCATGCTTACCTGAAAGTGAGTACCAGTGAACACAGGGGGTGCACTTCTCAGTCGACCTGCATGGGTTTGCACTGAAGATAGGGTTTCATCCAGCAAGTAAAAGGAGAAACAGATTGAACTGTAACTCAGTATAGACCAGTGGTGGTGAACCTGTGGTACAGGTGTCAGAGGTGGCACTCAGATTCCTCTCTGTGGGCATGTGCGCACAGAGTTCGTCATGTGGGGGGAATCCCCCACACACACCTAGGCTGGCCTGGCCGCTGGGCATGTTCCGTGTGGCTGCTGCCTGGGTGGGGGGGTAGAGGCAGAGGAGATGCTAGAGAGGCACAGAGAGGTGCATGCAGGACTTGCTGGAGGCTAGAGCAGGCTGGCTGCTGCTTGAGCAGATGGGGCGGAGGCAGAGGGGTGGGACAGAGGCACTGGAACAGTGCAGGGCAGAGCAATGGGTGCATGCAGGACCTCCTGGAGGCTGGAACAGGTTGGCTGCTGCTGCTTGAGGGATTGAACAAACAAAACGTGTGCCTTTCCAAACACCGGGGAAATGCTCAGACCCAATTTTTTTGCCGATCGCCTGGGCAGATCAAGCTTAGGGTGGAGGAACTGAGATGCATTCAGGTTTTTTTTAAAAGCACACCAAGGTCTTTTCTAGAACTGCTTTTATTTTTCTGTTCCTGCTGCATTTTTGTGGGAAGTCAAGTGCTGTGATGAGATGTGAAGGAAAAACCACAGATCAGATGGCTGCTCCACCAATTTAACTTTCCTAAAGTTATCCCACCCTTTGCACTGCATTCTTGCTTAGGATTGCCTTCCTTGACTGCCTCTTCACTTCTATTTTGTGGTGGTGGTGGGGTTACTGGGTTTTGGCAAGCGAAAGTTTTATTTCCCTCTCCCCTCACACCCCTCCCCCTTCCCCCACCAGGCCCCAGTGTGATAATAGTGTAATTATTTCAGGGAGATTATTAGCATTAAACCTAAGACCTAGTTTTGGGGAAGCAGTGTAGGTAACCCTGTTAAGCGCTGTTAAACCCCAGTGATTTGCATGGGCAGAACTAAAGCACAAAGAAGCTAACGCCAGCCCTGTGAGGTAGAAATGCCACAATAAACCAGACATGCCAGAACATGCTTTTTGGATGGTTAGGGAAGGTGCACTGTGTTCATGTGTCGTGTTTTAAAGAAAGGCACAATGAGGGGAATGTGGCAGTGTCAATTTGATTCAGGTGGCGTGTAATGTATCAAACAGCTTGGTGGGATGTCCAGCATACCGCTATCCTATTTTCAGGCCACCCTGGTGCATGGCAGGCACATAGCTGCCATTTTTGCTTAATCTAGCCATCAGGGCATGCTCTTAAAATCTACCAATGAACAGCTGCTGCTGGATGAAATAAATATGGGAAAGAGGAAAGGTTTACTCATTGACCAAGAAGACAAGCACTTCTGAAAGCTTTTTTGCTATCACACCCCATGTTGCGTCAAAACGCAAGACATGTGTGCCAAAGAGGCATCTACTCATGGAAGATTCTGAAGACAAGGATTTGTTCTATAATTTTCCCAGGAAGCTGTTTTCTCAATGTGAGAAACCTGATGGAGAACCACCAACCTAGCCAAAAGGCACTATTGCCAGCCAACCCGAGCATAAGGCAAGTTAGAGGTCTCTAGGGATTTTAGGGTTGTTGGCCTTATGGAAAAGCATGCACTGTGTAAAATGTGTTGTTTTTACCATCTTACAGAAATTCACCTTCCACAATATGGTTATGGCAGGGAAACCCTATTTCCAGCTCTAGCCGGGACAAACAGGGCTGCACTATGGCAGACTGGAGCCTGTTCCACCTTCAGGGAGAAGAGCAGTGTGACGGATCAGGGTCTTATGGGGTTAATTTGTGGGGGTGCAGTTAGCCAGAGCAACAGCTCAGTAACAGCTAGAGGACAGCCTGATTGGCTGGGCTGGAATAATATAACTCAATGGTGGCGAACCTATGGCACTCCAGATGTTCATGGACTACAATTCCCAATTGTAGTCCATGAACATCTGGAGTGCCATAGGTTTGCCACCACTGGTATAGCTGGTAGCCACATATAGGGTGCGCTGTCTGCTATAAAAGCAGGAAGAAGCCTGTCAGAAGGAAGGGAATTGGGAGTCTGGAAAGCAGACTGAGAGTCGGTGTGGCTGATTTTCTCAGAATCAGTCTGGAGATCGTGTCTAGTGGCAGTGAGGCCAGTGAGAGACAGAGAGAGGAAGGCTGGGTGGCCAGATTCCTCTAAAGTAATCTCAGACAGTCAGGGAGGAACAGTGGTTGTTAAAGGCTAGATAGCCTGGATCTCTGAATTAGGGAAACTTCACGTGGGGGCCCTCCTAAAATTAGTGACCATTCCCTTTTGTGATAAAGGGCGGGTGAACGAGGAATGTGCTTGACTGCGGGTGGAAAGTTTTCCCTCAAGAGGCACCCATGGGTGAATAAGTCTGTTCTGAAACTGAAACCGGTAATAACTAAGAAGAAGAAAACTGTTCTGTAACATCTAAGAAGTATGTGCCTAAAGTAACACTTATGTGCCTCTCAGAACCATCATCCTGAGTAGAAAAGTTTATAAAATAAAATCTAGTTTTTGTGTTTTAAACTTTCAAAAGCCTCTCTTTAAGTTCCAGTTATTTTGCTTCAGTTAATGGTGGCAGAATTTTATATCCTTGTGTTGGGAAGAATGGACCATTGATTGATATTAATTTTGTTATCCCTACTACTTACCAAACAAAGGACTTTTCTGTATAAGCAACTTACCACAGATTTTCCCAGTGATCATACCTTATGTCTTGGAACATTTTCTGTGAAATCATTCTGCACACTCTCATACCCCCAGTAACCTGTCCAAGCTCATGGCTTTAACTGTGTTTCAGATGGTACTGTTAGTCTGTTCATTTGAATGGGAGATAACTATGCAGTTAATTGCATGCAATACTAATTGGACACAGAGAGATTTCTGGTTGTGGAAAATGGCATCAAGTTGTAGACAACTTACAATGACCCTGTGGGGTTTTCACAGAGTGAGATGTTCAGAGGTGATTTGCCAATCCCCGCCTCTGCATAGCAATCGTAGGTGGTCTCCAATCTGAATACTGACATTTCTTAGCTTCTGAGATCTGACAAGATCAGGCTAGCTCAGGCCATCCAGGTCATGGCTTATAGAGGGATTTCCTTCTGAATAAATATTCATAGCCCTGGATGGCTCAGGCTTGCCCAATCTTGTCAACTCTCAGAAGCTAAGCAGGGTTGGCTCCTATTAGTACTTGGATGGGAGACCACTGAGGAAATCCAGGGTCACAACATAGAGCAACAGCAAACCACCTTCGTATATCTCTTGTGTTGAAAACCCTACAAGGTCGCCATAAATGGGTGGCAAGTTGATGAAACTTTCCACCAGCAAATGTGCATAGCAAATGCACCAGCAAATGTGCATAATTGTTTTGACTTAATCTTGCTATAGTCACTGTCCTAGGTTCATTGAGGGTAAACACACATGTAATACCTAAAAAGCTTAACGAGTTCAGTTTCATTAAATGATCCACTGGTGGGTATATCTGTCACTTCAAAATCTTATCCCACCCCCATGCTTGAAGCAGGGTAATCCCCTTTTCTCTTTTAAAGCACTGCATGAACATTTGCTTGTCTATCACCCAAGTAACGTTTCAAAGGAAATTTTTAAAATGCAAAACACACATGATTTTGGAAGAACTTTTCCTAGTGACATCACAAAAGTCCAGCCAACCAGTACTATGCATTCGTGATTTTTGCATGTAGCTTGCAGAACCATTCTTAAGAGTTTGACCCTGGAGAAGAAAGGAAACTACCATGGTAAGATGGTTACATGGCATAACCACCTTGCTGAAATTTAATAAGACACAGGTCCCTTCCACACATGCAGAATAATGCACTTTCAATCCATTTTCAAAACTGTTTGCAAGTGGATTTTGCTATTCCACACAGCTGCAAAGTGCATCGAAAGTGGGTTGAAAGTGCATTATTCTGCATGTGCGGGCCTGAATGTGAACATTGGCTGGATAAAGCCTGCTTTTTCACTCAATCCTGCCCAATCCCCCTGCTTACCGCAGCCCTCTTCCCATTACTTTTGTCCATGTAGGTCCCACAATCCCCAGCATAGCATTTTTAATAGTCAAAGGGGACCCTTCATTCCTTTTTCACCTGCTGGTGAGAAAGCTGGCTGCATCCAATCCATTGATTGGATGGGAGGTCCATTCACAAAGTATGTCACCTTGAGTTCCATAGTAAAAGACTGTAGGGTATAAATATACGATACTATTTTCTTCCAAAATATATTAGGGAGAAATATGCTCAGCTAGGCAGCCAGGAAGGGTATTCCTTGAGGACTGTAATGTGTTAATAAATTCCTAGTGAAGGGTGGAGGGTTTTTTATAGTCAAGAATTAACATTTTTTCCACTGCCTTGGCATCATTTCCTCATGGGGTTAATGTTTTTACAGCTGCACAAATGGCTTTTAATTACATGCATTCATAAACAGAGTATGGGGATGACACATCTTGTCACAAATACAATCTTTCAGCACACAGCAGCTGCAACTATCATATTGTCATCTACCACAAGGGGAGAACATCTCAGCACAGCCTCTGTCAAAAATGATAAGTGACACGTTTCACTCTTTGAGATCAGTGGAATGACTGGTGCTGCTAAGGGCTCATCCCTTGAATTACCATGAATTAATAGCTACTTAATGGGCACTGGTCCTTTGGGCAACTGCAAAATACTCAGCTGTATCAACACATTTATGGTATCTTTTTTTGTAATTGATAACTATACATGGAAAGAGACAGAACAATAATTAGATGTAGTTTTCTCACTTCTGCTTTATCAGGGAGTGACCTTTGCCTGTTGAACCCATAATAGTTTCTTAGTCACAGTATAAAAAGATCAGGCACACTGCCTGAGTATAAAAACATCAGGTGTATTTCCTACTGATATAGGAAATACAACCGATTCCCCATTCCTGTAGTTAAACGATTGGCTTATACTCAAAGTATGTGGCACTCTCAAATCAGATTGGTTGTGTCCAATATCCTGGCACTTCAGCTTGCCTTAGGAAAGAAGCAATAGCTTCAAAAAGGTGGAAGAGGCTTGCACTCAAAGTTGGTTGTCTCAAAGGTTTGCTTTGCATAATTAAGTTCAAGTATTCAGTAAGAAGACTTTTCCATTTCCCAAGTACAGCCTGGACATCTTACCTGCAATTTAAAGGTCACCAAATTCCTTTGCCATTTTGTGCACTTTGTGGATGCTGATGAACTCTGGGATTTTATTTATGGTGTACAAAGAAGGGCTTTGTTGTGAGGTAACAGCAGTGAAACTGTAGCTGCAGTTATTGAGATTATTTCCCCAATACTTTTGATTATAAAAATAGTTCATTTTAATTCCAAGTCCCTTGGGCTTTTAGTTATAAAACCATTAATTTTAATATTAAGTACTTTAAGTATATCTGTTGAGATTTCCTTCTTAGTGGTCACTTAGGTGTGAGACTAGTGCAGTTAGACCTCAGATATCTGTAGGTATGTCCATTATGTGTCTTACTACTAATGGACATGTGTTCCAGAAACAAAAACAGACTGAACTGTCTATACTTCCTGCAAATATGAAAACGGTAGTGTTGCATTTCTCTAACTAGCATGCACGGGTACCTAAAGAGGTCTGTTATCTCTATTTTCTGATAGATATTCCTTTTCACTCTAGTTCAAAAACCAACAAAAATATGGTTTGTGAATTGTGCTTATTGAGGTTGATTCCACACAGCAAATGTATAATGGATTGCAATTGTTATAAAGGAACCCATTTTCCTTTTTCCTGCTCACATGCATGTCATGCAGGCAGTCATTGGAGCCCATGGAAACAAACCAGATTACTTTTGCACCTTTGCACAGAGACTGCTCCCTTTTAAAAAATTTCCTGCAATATATGTGTAGCTGTGCAGGTATACAGAAATGAATCCCCACAATACAATCAGCTGCACCTGTGCAGCTACACAGGTGCAACATGCAAAATTAAAAGAAAAAGAGGCCTCCCTGGAACAGCAGGGCAATGGCAGGTAGATTCTCCCTGGCTGTGGATGGCACACTGGGAGGGAGGGAAATAAAGCGCCTCCTGCCTGGCCATTCATGTGAGAGCAGCTCCAACACAGGATTTTGCAAAAGGATCACTGGTTTAGTGATTTTCAAAAATCCCAAGTTGAGGAAAATAAAGCAGGGCAGATTCATTTTGTGGATGGAACCTGTGCAAAGTCCCCCTGCCCTAAATAGTTGGTATTGTTGGTATTGTGTCCTATACCCATTATATTTGCCCTGTGCAGAATTCACTTGTATTTGAAATACTATTTAGATAATTATATTTATTTAGAACTTTTCTTTGCTGCCTTTCCACCCAACTGAGCTTCCCCAAGGTGGCAAACATTTCAAATAGTAAAACAGCATTAAAAACTGCAAATATATATAAAATGTTTGACACAATTGAAACATACGAACATATAAGCACAAAAAGAGGGAGGAGGGCTAGTAAGAGTCCATGAGGGAACACCAAACAAAATACAGATGTCTTCACCCAGTGTTGGAAGACAACAAGGAGTCCAACAAATCCTTCTGAGAGAGACTTTTAAAGTTTCAGCATCATATTTGGACAATACCTTAATTGGGTTGCCACTTGTTTAGTCCCAGTTGGTAGAGACACCTATAGTAGGAGCTCTGAAGATAACTGTAGTGGTTAGGTAGTTTCTCATGTGAGTAGGCAGTCTGCAAGGTATGGTGGTTTTAAAGGCCGATACCAGAACCTTGAATTGCACCTGGAAGCAAATTGGAAGGCAGTGTGAATAGAAAAAAAACTAGAGTGATATGGTTCCTGCAGCTCACTCCCGTCAATGTATCTGGCTGTAGTATTCTGTACCACCTGTAGCTTTTGGATAGTCTTCAAGAGTTGGCCCACACAGAGCATACCAAAGTAATGTAATCTAAATGTTACTAGGGCATGTACCACATCATAAAGAATATTTTTGCTGAGGAAAAGCCACAACTGGCTCACCACCAAAAGCTGCGGAAAGGCACTCTGTCCAGCAGATACCCCAAGCTATGAGCCTGCTCCTTTAGTTGAACTCTTCCCTCATCCTGAACAGAAGACATCCTAATTCATGGCTCAAATCTTTCATCCACACAAAACTCCTCTGTTTTGTCAGGATTAATTTCAAACCTCCTTTTCACACAAACCATGGGCTCAAGTTGGTTTTCAGTACTGACAGCCATGTTTTTACTTACGGTATCTATATTTCATACCTTTTCAACTAACCTTCCCCATGTTTCTAGTCCTTCTGTATCCCATCCCTTCTATGCTTCGTAAAAGAATAACTGAAAATGCATGTATTGGCATGTAAGCTACTGCTCCATAGAGAAAAGTGTGAAGCTTGTTGGCAGCTTAAGAAAAGTTTGTCCAAATTTAATGACTTTTCCTCCAATTGAAGAACCATTTAAGGTAAGGAAGACTCTGCTAGAGAAACATGCCACTCTTGATAAATATCTGATCCAGATAATTTGGCAACTATTGTAAGACATAGTAGAATCTGAAAACAGTGGCATCAATCACAGAATGAAAAGATAATTCATTTGTTGGCAGATTTCTAAGACACTGCTGCTAAAAATAAGTTCTGTTTTTCAGATATTTTTTCCCAGTTGTGTTCTAAAACTAATTAAGGCAGTGATTCTATTAAATTCTAATAAATATTTGGCCATGGAAATTAATGGCAGGTGGTTTGTACCAAAAGTCCAGATTTCATAAGACAGCCTACTTAAAATTGTACTAGTGGATATTTGTCAGCACATAGTATTTTATTATATAAAATAGCTTTATTTGAACATGTCGTCTGGGGGTGAAATGTGCCCACCAATACCTTTTCTGGTCTATGCCAACTGCTTTTAGAAAGTAGGTGGGGTCAGGTAGGGATTTTGCCCAGCAGGGTTTCTGATTGTGTACTGGATATTTGATTTGCTGTGCAGGTTCTTTTCAATATCATTTCGGCAGCAACTGCTATCACATCACAGGATCTACATTATGTTACTGAAGCAAAACTGTGAGAATCATTTTTGTGTCTACGTCCATCTCCTGCAGAAGCATTTTGTGGCATCCATTTTGTTGCTGCGTCTAAGAGGAACGAACTGGTAATTAACTATGAAAAAACCAAAATAATGGTCTTCGCTAGAAGACCCCCTAGTCATACATGGACCATCAATAACAGACCCATAGAACAAGTTAACCAGTTCAAATATTTGGGCATAACTCTTACTAGCAACCTTAATTGGGCAGTACATAGGAAATTAGCACTCGCTGCAGCCAACAACAGTGCCCTAGCAATTCAGCGTTTCTTTTTCACTGTGGGCCACCAGTATATACCATCCGCATTGAAGGTGTTCAATGCTAAATGCGGCTCTCAGCTCCTCTATGGAGCACCTATTTGGATCGGAGCTATAAACAAAAATATAAACACAGCCCAGTCCCGTTTCTTCCACAAAATTATGGGCTTACCAAATTAAAGCCTACAGTGTTCAGCCCTAGGTTTAGAACTCGGGCAAATATCATATGCCACGATGGCCTGGCTGAGAACCCGTCAGGATACTGGCTACGTATGACCACCATTTGCAGGATCACTCTAGTTTCGTTACACCTCATGCTTTCCAACTATGCAAATTCTAGGTGTATTGAAAACTAGTTGAGGGAAAAATCAACACTCTTATTTTCATTAGAGTCATTAGTCCCTCTTTCCCTCATCAGAAGCATATAGCTGCTTTGAAAACTAAGCTATTAGAACGGGAGTATGGGGATATGATAACAGATGAGAGGTAAACGTGTTCGCCCCTGACCCGGCTTGGTGCAATTGAACAATGACACATGGCCAATTATTTACAGTTGATCACCAACCCTAAATTAAGAAGAGCTTTAACACTGGCCAGATTCAATCTAATGCCTTCTATGCTGCTCTATGGCAGATATCAACAAATTGATAAACAGAGGAGGCTATGTCCATGCAATATGGGTCAGGTGGAGACACTCGATCATACCCTCTTTCATTGTGTAAGGTTTGCAAAAATCAGAATGTCACAATCTGCACTTATCCCATTTCTGTATAACAATCTAACTGATGCTCTTAAGATACCTATGCTTTTGAACAACATGGATCCCACAGTGTGTGAGAATGTAGCAAAATTTCTGCTAACAATAATAGACGTAAGTCTAGATGAATACCAACCAATGTCTATGTATTATGACCGCATATAGCCAGCAGTGATTTTGCTGGCTTCTGTCAGTGTCCGATGACGTTTGGGTGGGTTAACTTAGCTGAAGGAATGTCCTGTAGTTACAGAAGGACCATGTATATATTTTAGTATTTAGTATTTTAGTACCAATGTCTATAATTGTGAGCAATAATGGGCAAATTTTGTATGCTGATTTTGTATGTTTATTTTATGCCAATAAAGGCTTGTGTGTGTGTGTTGTTGCTGCGTCCACCATGCTGTGTCCTAATTCCAAATGTTCCTATAGGCTCAAAAAAGTTGGGGACCCCTACTCTAGAAATACACAGACCTAGATTTCAGTTTTTCAACCCTCAAGTTGTGAAGGTGTGGGGTAAAACCCCCATAGCAGAGTAGCACAATATACTGGAACACTGTAGGAAGTCAGACGCACACAGCAGCTCAGCTTCACAGAAGCGGTCCTACATTTATTAGTTCACAAGTATAGCTCACTCAAGCAAAGTGCTTCGCAAGGCAAAGCGAAGACAAGTGTCTCATAGTCCTCAGTATACTGCAGCCTTATGTCTGGTTTACTGGCCTATCACAGTCCATTGCCAATCAATCTCAGAATGCGGCTGTGTCAGGTGTTAGCTGTCAGTTAGCTGTCAGTTAGATTTTGATGATCAGACATATGTTACACCAGTGCTCTGACACAAGTTGCTCTTTCATTTAACATGTCTGAACTTTGAAAAAAAAAAGCCAAGACCACCTTAAAGGTAACCAATTAGCTGTAAATAGGGTTGCCAGGTCCCCCCTGGTCACTAGTGGGAGTTTCATGGGGGCAGGGCTGGGGATGCTAGAGCACCCCTGTCATGATGCTGGTGTTTCCAGGGTCAACTTAGAAGTCACATCATTGGTCTGTGTGCACAGATTGTTCCCCCCTTTAGTTGGCCTACTTCAGACACTGACCAGGTGAGGGTTGTCAGGCAGCCCGATTAGTTAGGCAAATGGACAGATGGGAACCCTAACTGTAAAATATATTGAGAACTATCATTTTCATTTTATGAAAGTTAAATTATGTAAGTTGAATGTACTTCTTTTGCCAATAAAAGGTAATTCATTAGAAAAGGCAGGGTGGAAAAGTACGTTATTTATAGTTACTTAATCTATTGTCCTCAAAAGACAGCGAACATTAAATAAAAACTTTTATTATATTCCTCCAGTGAGCATAATATATTGTTCTTGTTATGAAACCAAGGTTAGTTATACTTGGTATCAAACATCAATCAAACTAGAACCTTATTGTCTGTTGAATTGTATGGAACACTGCAAAGTCATTTAACAGCAGAGACAATAGAGCAGTAACTTATAACATGGAGGTTAGAGATATATGACGTCCTATTAAAACCTACAAAATTAGAAGTAGAATGTTGGTTGACTACTGCAATCCTAAAGATTGGTTGACTACTGCAATCCTTTTCTAATGCTATTGAACTAACTGGGTTTAGAAGTGTGGTTTTTGTTATTGTTTTTTAGGATTGCGCTATGTAGGTAATTACTGTGATGTCTAAATATAATCGAATTTCTTGAAAGATATAAGAATTATGGCAAAATCTAATCATCTCAGATGACTACAGGTAACAATTTATGAAATACAATAGTCGAAAATTTCATCCTAATGAAAATGCCTAGTCTAGTTTTCAGCTTCATTACTTGTGATATGGCCATTTGATGGGGAATAGGTTTATTTCTTAATTATTTTGGTTCTGCCACTCAAACGGAAGCAGCCCCCTAAAACAGATGTCACTACTGTAACTTTTAGGGTAATTGTGGCTTGGTGCCACTTCAATTTTGCTGATTTTTTTTGAAAAGTAAGCTACATGCTGTAAAATGGGAGATGTTTGTCATGGTATCCCAGACCCACCAGTATACAGCTTAAAATCTGTCTCTCACTGTAGCTTGTCACACCCCTGCCTCCAAGGCTGTAAGTCAGGAGACCTTTCATATCAGTGTCTGATATAATATGGATGGTTTCAGCTGGGGAAACTGATGGAAAATCCTGTTTTTATGATTGTATGAGGGGACCAGTGGATCCTAATCACCTAATTTCTCTACTCCCTATCTATTCCTAGTTTGCTTCACAAAACTACCCCCCCTCTTTTTTAGGGATCTTTTGTGGTGCTTTCTCAAACTTCATTCTACCTGTAGCTTATTCTCACACCCCTGCCCCCCTGCTAGGCTGTAAGTCAGGAGACCTTTCATATCAGTGTCTGATATAATATGGATGGTTTCAGCTGGGGAAACTGATGGAAAATCCTGTTTTTATGATTGTATGAGGGGACCAGTGGATCCTAATCACCTAATTTCTCTACTCCCTATCTATTCCTAGTTTGCTTCACAAAACTACCCCCTTCTTTAGGATCTTTGGGAAGCCAAACTCATTCTAAACAAATTGACTTTTGCCTTTCCTCACATAATTTGAATAGTAAATCTTCCTTGATTAGCTGGAAAATTGCAGTGTCCATGAACACCATTCCATGGCATTTAGGCAGACACCCTGTTCTATATTTCATGGAATAGTCCCTTCCTTATTTCAGAAATACTCATGGAAAAGAAGAGATCTATCATAATTTCAAATAGTCACTTTAATACGATACATGGATGATGTACTCTGATAAAATACTGATAATGTTTCAAAAGTGTTATCTTATGGTTTCACATCTATTTTTTTATTTTAGAGTTTTTTCTACTGGCATCCTCCAACCTTGGCCAATCCACGTATTGCCACATGCACAGTATAATGTAGATAATTGTGAATACTCATTTGACTTCTTATTGTGCATTACAGAAGCTGTATCATCGTGCCAGTTGTAATTCATTTTACTTAATGGTATCCAGTATCTTCTCAATGACTTCAGTGACCTGCAATAGGATGTTCCTGCAAATGACATGAAAAAGGTCAAAATAGAAGCAAACTCAAGCAATTTGAAATTGTTTGATGTTATTCCGTTGGCTTTACTCCTAAGAAAAAAAGACATGTGGACTTTGTATGTTTCATTCACATTTGGGCAAGAAAATATATACACAAATAAAAAAACAGAAAATCATTTTTTTTACATTGGTGAAGGAGCCAGGGACATGAAGAGGAAGGATAAATCAGTGATGAAAGGTGTCTGAATAAGTCTTCATTTCACATTTAGGTTTGTGGTTTGCATCATTATTATTTTATATTAAGATGATTCCTAAGGAATTATTTTTCACATTCCACTTGTCTTCTAAGTGGTAAATCTGATCACCCACAGGCTATCTATGTTCTCTCCTCCAATTAACACTATTTTCAGACATTAGAATTTATAAAGATTTGCATGGATGGTGAATTTTCAAAAAGACCACAGCAAGTGCCTTTTTTGTAAATAACAAGAAGCAAGCTTACAGTTCTGGCTGATCTGATCTTCGTAAACTGAAATTGCATTGACTTTTTAACATCTGGGGCAAAATAAGACTACGCTTTCAAGTATCCCTTTCTAACATCCTGCAATTATGCTCAAAATGCTCCAAGCATTACTAATTAATATAATCAAAGTTTAGCAATGCAAACATCAATAAACTGATTTTGCATTCAAAATTAGTCATGCTGTGCTTTAACCATACCATAAAACACACTCCCTATTCTTTAGGAATAGCTCTCTTATTCCTCTGTTAGCTATCTTATTCCTCTGTTACAAGGGATTGATAGCTATGTTATCATTTCCAGCTTTAAAAAGACAACTGAATAAGCACTTGTACACTGTCTGTCTCCAGCAGTAGAACAACCCACTGAGAATGGAAGGAGGCAGTGGTGGAATTCAGCAGTTCGCACCACTTCGTCAGAACCAGTTGTTAAAATGGTGCTTGTAAACAACCAGTTGTTAAATTATTTGAATCCCACCATCGGAACCCGTTGTTAAATTATTTGAATCCCACCACTGGAAGGAGGTAAAAAATAGTGGATGGAATAGCTATAGGCTTAGTGAGCTTTTAAATTTTCCTCTTCTTTCCTATCAGCAGCAAAACTGCTTGGCCCATTGCACTCACTTATTACTTACATGGATGCTACACTTCCATTCTTCCGCTGGTCTGCACATCCAACCTTGCACCACTGAACTGCAATTTATCCAAACTTTAATTTTATTACTCCAAGGCAACATCAGCATCTGGGTAGAACCACTTGCAAAATGACTAATAATATCACTAAACACTCTTTCTCCAAGAGGGTAGTAAACAGTCCAGCAAACTGTGGTTGGGAACTGTGTGAGCCCCAACTGATTGGTGACTGAGCCAAGAGGAAAGTTCCACTTGCTCCTGCGTTGGTTGGTGGCCTGGCCAAGGGAGAAGTCCCACTGCCACTCAGTGGATTGGCAGACGGGCCCGGAGAATGCAACCCATTGTTCAATTGGGATGACAATATATTGCCCCAAGCTCTGTTCTGGCTGTCTACTTAAAGCCCAACAACAGGGCTGACCAACTACTTCCATCACTGTTGGAAAGTGTAGTAGTGGAAAACTATGGAGATCCTCCTAAGAGCAGGAACCATTTTTGAGGGAAAAGTCAGACCTATTGCAGTGAAGTTGGAATGAAGTGCCAAAAACCAGTAGAAAGGGTGTCATTATGCCTTATGGTAGCCACCATTTTATTTTAAACAGTTTCTTCTGTTTATCAGCTGGCACTCAAGATGGCATTCATTGTATGTGCATGTTTGAGTCTGATGTTGTTTCCCAAAGAGAAACAGTAGGGAAAAGGAGTATAATGATACTACCATGCTTTTAGCTTGAGGGGAAAATGTTTTCAAAGGAACAGATTTTCCACTGAGCCAACAACAAACAATTGCCAGACTAATTACTGGATTATTTCTGAGGACTGTACATGGCACAAAGCAATGTGTTTGCAGAAGAAGAGTTAAAGTTCTCTTACAATTATCTAACCATGCAAGATACTCTAAAGATTCACGATGCTCTAAAGATTCATGATAGTTATGTACTGCCTTTTTCATTATTAACAATATTCTGAGGGCTGTCATTAGTAAGATCTTTATCATCCTTTAGATGAAGGATACAGTTGCTTTGTCAGTAATACTTTGTGAGTACATTTATTAAAATATGTGTATCCTGCCTTTCCTATTGGCTCAAGGTGAATTTCAATTTATATATCATGTACTGTTTTCCATACCACAAAAGTTACTGAAATTTGAGACAGCAAACAAGCTTGAGGAACAAATAATATTTTAGATACCGTTACATTAAAAATCCTGATGATAACTGAGCATGCTCATTGCCCTTAACAGCCAGTTATAATATATAGGCCACTGCATTATATCAGGAATGTAGAGGATTAATTTGTACATCTTCTAGCAAGTTCCTATTTTAATTTTAACATCATTCACCTTTCATATTACTCATTTCTGACTGAAAATGTTACGTTTAACTTTGGGTAGATAGAAGGCAAATACCAATATTGACATTCAGGTTCACTCTAACAGTGTAAGCATGCCTGACAGCAGAAGCTCACACAGAGGTTTGAGTCCACTTTGAAAAACTGCCTTCAAGGCACACTGCTGAAAAGCGAGCTTCTGCTTTGAACACGGGGAGATGGGTCACCGGCTGCCCTGTGTGTTGCCTGGAGCTGGGAAACAAGGTTACAAAACATGATAGAAAGAAAACATTGGTGTAATGAGACAGCCCCTTCCAGAAGGAACACATCTTCCCTACACTGCTGATTTATTTAAGCATTGGCTGGTTCCTGTCCCACATGATGGAACTGCAATAAGAGAATATGCCAGCACACATATCTCAGTTCCTTGGTTTGGCATATAACTGACTGTACCATTTGCAGAACACAATTCTAGATCTGAATCATCTGATTACACTTCTGCATACACCTAATAAAAGTGTAAAGACTGATACCTCTGCTTGTTCTGTCTTTATGGCTGAATTCCCACTGAAAATTTAATCTAGATACAACCAAGTTTCAAAAGAATCAGCACCCTTTCATTCAGGTTCCAACATCCTCACTGCAGCATGTTTCTAGTGAAGACGTCTAGGCCTGCCCCTTGGGCGGGGGGGGGGGAGGGGGTGCCTGCTGTCAGGGGTGTAATTGTCACCACCATGAGGAACTACTCTACATCCAAGATATGACAAATGTGGACAACACAAATTCCTCTTTCAGGACTTTTCCCCCCAGAAGAGTTACTTATGTAGGTATTTGATATTCAAATAATAGCTGAAAAACCCTGGCTGAGGATAGGAAGTCAGACAGGTCAATTTTGAAGAAGCAGGGAGCTTTACCAGTATTGCAACAACTAGAACAAGGTTATTTTTATTTATTTACAAGATGCATTCCCTGGCTTTCTGTCCTCTTCAGGGCCACCAAGCATATTAGCATATCAGAATCCAAGTAAAGGAGCACATTGAAACCCCTATATTATAACTAATCTCCAGCAATATAGATCAGTTCACCAGGAGAAAATAGCTGCTCTATGGCATTATATTCATTGAAATCCCTTGGTGACTCTATGGCATTATACTAATTGAAGTCCTTCTCCAAACCCCACCCTCCTGAGGCTCTATGCCTCATCTGGAGCTTATAACCCTATTCCCCCTTCTTTGCATAGTCCTTCCCCTCCCCACCCCCCTGCCTTTACTCCTGTCTGGAGAGCCGCAGGTTCCCTACCCCTGCACTAGCTGCTTTATAACTAACTTGGCTTTATTCTTTGCTTTGTGTTCTGAATATTAGCTTTATGGTCAACTTGGTTCTGCCTATTGTTTTACTGATGCTGGGCTTGTTTGTTTGTTTTTTACCTTTAACAAAATGATACTGCAAGCTCCATCCTTCCAACTTTTAAGTTCTTTTATGCTGCCACAAGGAAAAAGAAAATCAACAGATGTTGGAACATGGTTCAGTTCATTTATTTTCAGATATTTATGCTATGATTTTTCTGCCCAATGGAAACCCAAAGTGGCTTATATTTAGGGATGCCAGTTGTCTGCAGATGGTTGAGCTTCCCCACCACCCTTGATTCTCAGCATGGCAGAAGAAGGTATTTGAGCTGCAAATTACATCAATATGATGTCAAATTGGCACAAAATGCAATGTCAGTGTGTTGGGTATTTCTCAGAATACCATGGAGATTTCAGAGATAACCAAAACACTTCCCAATATACTGACATTGCATCCAGGATTTCAGGAGGATGTGATATCATATATCTCTGGACATTATCTCTGCCCATCACCTTACTGCAAAAGCTTCCAAGGATGCTGGCTAGCAGATATCATTGTTAGCCCCTTGATATAATTGTTTTCCCTTTCTCCATTTTGTCTTCACAACAACAACAACCTGTGAGGTAGGTTAATCTGAATGAGACTGACTGGCAAGGTTTCTGACTTGAAAATGGGTCTCAGATGTAAGTTTTTGTTGCAGAGTATAAGGCAGAATGACCAGTGGATCAACAGGTTCGCATTACTTTGGCAGAACTGGTTGTTAAAATGGTGCTTGTAAACAAAACAGTTGTTAAATTATTTAAATCCAACCACTGGAACCGGTTGTTAAATTATTTGAGTCCTACTTCTGAGTATGACCTAGTAGCTGAACACATAGAATCACAGAACCATAGAGTTGGAAGAGACCACATGGGCCATCAAGTCTAACTCCCGCCGTGCAGGAACACACAATCAAAACACTCCTGACAAATGGCCACCAAGCCACTGTTTAAAAACCTCAAAGAAGGAGACTCCACCCCCCACCCTCGAGGCAGTGTATTCCATTGCTGAACAGCCCTTACCATTAGGAAGTCCTTCTTGCTGTTCGCAGCTGCCTTTTATAAGCCTGCATTCCTGCTCAGTCTGAATCCTGAGCTGACTCACAACCATCCCTTCGGCATCTCTGGGCCTCCAAATGGAAGCTGTGTCTTTTGTCAAGGAGTGCCCGATGGCCATGACGTCTGAGCTGCCTCACGGAACCAGGCAGTGGCGTACGGGACCAAATGGCGCCCAGAGGCAAAAACCCCTGGGCACACACACACCCCGGCGCATGGAGCACTGCTTACTTGAGAGTAAGCACTACTTACTCATGAGTTGAACTAAAGCCCCTCTTCCCTCCACAGCAGCCAGGGTGCCAGTTTCTCTGGCATCCCATCTGTGGGTGAGAAGGGGATCCAACGGCAGCCCCTCTTCCCAGCCCAGCAGCTGGCTGCAACCTGCATCAGTCTCGGATCCAGCCGGGTTTGAGCTGAGCGCAGGCTGCAGCCACCCCCTCCCACCTCCATCAGAGACCCCACAGGGCCTCTGATAAAGGTGGGGAGAGTAAGCTCAGCTGCAGCCTGTGCCCAGCTCAGATCTCGGCTGGATCCCAGCTGGGCACAGGCTGCAGCCGCCCCCTCCCCACCTCCATTAGAGACCCCATGGGGCCTCCAATAAAGGTGGGGAGGGGGCAGTTGCAGCCTGCGCCCAGTTTGGATTTCGGCTGCATCTGAGCTGGGTGCAGGCTGCAGCTGCCTCGTCTTCACCTCCATCAGAGACCCCGTAGGCCTCCGATAAAAGTGGGGAGGGCAAGCCCAGCTGCATCCTGTGCCCAGCTCAGATCCCGGCTGGATCCAAGCTGGGCACAGGTTGCAGCCACCCCCTCCCCACCTCCATTAGAGACCCCTGCGGTGCCTCCGATAAATGTGGGGAGGGCAAGCCCAGCTGCAGCCTGTGCCGGGACTGGAGCCTGCCAGGTTCCGAGCCCGGCTCAGGTTGCTGCCATCTTTTCCCCTCGCCCTCAGCCTGGCAGCAGGGACACAAGGGGCCAGGGCTGAGGGACTTCATTCTCCTTGCCTTGGCCCTGGGACAACATGGCCAGGGCCAAGGGAGGACAAAGTCCGACAAGGATTTTGTGCCCCCACGTGACCAGAATGGTTGCGCCCGGCAAATATGCCTCTGGAGACAGGAGGACTGTCTGCCCTGTCCTCCTGCTCTTGGCTTGGGCCAGCACTGTCTTCTGGCTGCTCATGGGACTCAACCAACAGTGGCTCTGGAGATTCAGCCAGCTGAGACTCTGATGAAGCTGGGTCATCAAGCCAGTATTCCTCATCTGAGGAAGCCTGGCTGGCTGCTGGGGAGCTCACGACATCCCCATTCCTCCACACAAACAGTGGACTCTAATCTGGTGAACTGTATTTGTTTCCATGCTCTTACCCTTCTCCTCCACATGAACCCTGCTGGGTAAACTTGGGCTAGTCACAGTTCTTTCAGAACTCTCTCAGCCTCACCTGCCTCACAAAATGTCTGCTGCGGTGAGAGGAAGGGAGGAAGTTTGTAAGCTGCTTTGAGACTCCTCACAGGAGAGAAAAGTGGAGTATAAATCCAAAGACTACTTCTAAATAAAGAGTGAACAGACTTCAGTAGATGTAAGAACTTACAGTCTGAGGTAAAGAACAGTTCACCAGATTTGGGTGCTGTGTGGTTTCCGGGCTGTATGGCCGTGTTCTAGCAGCATTCTCTCCTGACGTTTCGCCTGCATCTGTGGCTGGCATCTTCAGAGGATCTGATGTTGGGAAAGCAAGTGGAGTATATATCTGTCCAGGGTGTGTGGGGAGTGTCCAGGAGTGGAGTGGGGGAACCCGTTCAGAGTAAATAAAGGCGTAACCAGGTCAATAGTTGAGGGCATCTGAATAGAAGTATGAGTAACAATAAAGCCTGGGAGTAACCCTGTAGATAGCAAGGTCACTGGTGGGAGCATCTGAACAGAAGTATCCTGGCCTTTGTTTCTTTTGTCTATGGTCATCCTGTGTTTGTGTGGAGCTGGTTTGGCCTTATTGTGGTCTTGACCAGGAGTGAGGAACCTCTCTTGCGGCTCTCAGATGTTCAGGAACTACAATTCCCATCAGCCTACCAGCATGGCCAATTGGCCATGCTGACAAGCTTGATAGGGTGTAGTCCCTAGTATCGGAAAACAGTCTAGTCTTTGACTTCTAGTATTTTCGCCAACACTGTCAGCCAAGTTGCTGTTCATTTTCAGAGTTTCTTCCCTTCCTGTTAAAATTGTCCATGTGCTTATGGATTTCCAATTGCTTCTCTGTGTAGTCTGGATCGAAGTGGCTTCTCTAGAGCGGGTCCAGAATTTCTGTTTTTTTCAAATAATATTCTATGTCCAGGGTTGGTTTTATCATGTGTGTTCTGCTATTGCTGGGATTTTTTTTCTGGCTGAAATAGTCTGCAGTGCCTTTCTGTGTTCCTTTTGATACGTGTCTGATATGCGCTGTGTTTGGTGGTTCCTATGTAGACTTGTCCACAGCTGCATTGGTATGCGCTTATAGGACTCCTGCAGTAGCTAGGAGGATCCCTCTTTATCCTTTGCTGAACGTAAGCATCTGTTGAATTTTCTCTTAGTGGGTCTGTAGATTGTTTGTAGGTTGTGCTTCTTCACTGCCTTCCTTATGCAATCAGTGGTTCCCCTTGATGTATGGTAAGAACATCTTCCTCCTCTAGATGACTTCTTATCTTTTGTTCATGTGGCTTTGTTCCCTTGGTCTTGCAGCCCCTTCTTGGATTTCCTTGTATTAGAGGCAACCATTAGCCTGTAGGAGCCCTGTTTAGGAGATTCAATTCATCTTGTAGGAGGTGAGGTTCAACAGATTCTGTTTCATGCTGGATGTACCAAAGCGAGTTTTTATGGTGCTTCCTTTTTTTTTGCCCCTGGATATGAGTGATTGGAGTTTCTTTGTGTAGATATCTGTCTGTGTGGAAGTAGGGTTTCTGTATACCATTGTGTGTCCCAATTGCTGGTTTTGGTTTTCATGCGGATGACCAAAACATCTAAAAATGGTAGTTTTCCCTTCATTTTCTTTCTCTCCATAGTAAATTGGATGTTTGGGTGGATCTTGTTGATATGGTCCAGGAACTTGTTTAGTTCCTTTTCTTCCTCGTGGGTCTAAATGGTGAATGTGTCATCCCACATAACGGAACCATATGGGTGGGCTTTTTTGGTGCTGTTTTTCAGGGCTGTTTCTCAAAATGTTCCATATAAAAATTTTAGCTGCCACAGGGCTAAGAGGGCTACCCATGGCTACCCCATCTTTCTGTTCATAGTATTCATTATCCCACTGGAAGTAGCTGGTAGTGAGACAATGTTGAAATAGGGCTGTGATGTCTTTTGGGAATTTCTGGTTAATGAGTGTCATGGTGTCTGCTATGGGGACCTTGGTGAATAGGGACACCACATCAAAACAGCCCGGAAACCACACAGCACCCAAGTGATTCCGGCCGTGAAAGCCTTCGACAATACAGTTCACCAGATTACTAAATAACAAGGTGATCGGTTGAAATAATTGACTAAAACTATAGATTCAAAGTAATTAAAAGGATTGTCCTATTAATTGGAAGAAGAACAGCAGCAGCAACAACAACAAGAAACAAAGGTCTTCCCCATAACATAAATTATACGACAGTGACACCAAGAAAAGAAAACCAATGCTGTAAAAAGAGATAGGTTTGCATACAGGAAAGTCTGGTCAAAGACCAATGTGGTGAAGTAGTTAAAATATTAGACTAGGGTCCCAGGTTGAAATCCTTCATTCTGCCATGGCAGCTCACTGAGTGATCCTGAGCCAGTCACTCACTCTCAACCTAATCTACCTCAAAGGGCTGTTGTGAACAGGGATGAAGAGAGAATGATGTATACCACCATGAGCTCTTTGGAGGAAGGATGGGATAAAAATGGACTAAAGCAATAAGTACATACTAAATAATAAATAAATAAGCAGCTGTACTATCTATTTTTCAGCCTAACCACCTTACAGATATGTTAAAATATAAGTCTGAATTCTACAGAAGGAAAAGATGTAAGAAACAAATGAATGAGGTTGTTTGGTGTGTTCAAAATGGACACAAGGAATTCCACCACTGTTCATATGCCCACCAGGCAACAAGAAAGGAGGTGAAATTGGAGCTGAGATAATGAGACTGTCTTAGAAGCTTCAACACTTGAAATCATTGTACTTATTTACCTTACAAAACTGCGTACAAGACCCAAAGAACATGCACATGTTCATTATTATTTTTTCAAAACTGAAAGAGATACCATAATTTCAAATGTATTCCTGAGAGATGAGCCAGAGCTCTTCTTCATGTGCACTCTAGCATCCTTTTCTCCCTGTGAAGTTACATCTATCAACAAACGGGGTACACAGTATTATGTCAAGTCACATCTAACTTGTGGCGACCCCAGAGGGGTTTTGAGGCAAGAGACATTTAGAGGTGATTTCTCATTGTGTGCCTTCACACCACAACCCTGGTATTCCTTGGTGGCCCGCCATCCAAATACTAGCCAGAGCTGATCCTATTTAACTTCTGAGATATAATGAGATCAGGCTAACCTGGAGCTATCCAGGATAAAGCCTAGTTCCTTGAAAGGTAAGCAAGTCAAAACTAACACAAAAACAAAACAAAAACAAAAAACAAAATGATTGTCTTTATTAAGTAAAGTAATATTTGATATTTATACCTTAGGCTATTTTATATTGAGGAGCACATTCAATTAAAAGTTGTAAAAACATCTATGTTATTTTTTTATAAATAACTGAAACTAAGATAGCAGCAGGGTTTTTTCTGAATGGCTGAAAGATTTCTATAAAAATGTAATTGGATAAATAGGTTTTAAAATATGCTACAAAATACAGCTGAAGCATTTTCAAGACAATTCTGCTCATTCTTTGGCATTAAATGGGCAAACTGAAATCTGGCCTTATGAGATGCAGTTTAAAAACCGTGCTTCTGCTCACTGCTAGCACATGTAAGTACATTTTGCAGTATTAAAACGCACTGAAGTAAAGCTTCAAGGTTGCAAAGCCATTTAAAAACCCTTTTATTTATGATCCTGTTAATAAAGGTTTGCAGATATGTCTGCAAATCAGAAGACGATGTCTTCATTATAGTGCACAGAGATCATAAAAACTCACAAGCCATCAGCAAAGTCCCATAATCTCTGTGCGTGCATGAGTAGACTTTGCAACCCAGCTCATATGCAGTAGAAATTGACAGCATTAATAAACATAGTTTCTCACAAGTGCTCACTAGCCAATCTGTACAAGCATTGAAGGTAAGATTGCTAACTTTGGGTTGGGAAATTCCTGGAAATTTGGGGTGCAACCCAGGAAGGACAAGGTTTGACACAGAAGTTCACCCTCCATAGCAGCCATTTTCTGCAGGGATATCGTAGTATAGAGATCAGTTGTAATTCTGGAAGATCTCCAAGGACCACATGGAGATTAACAACCCTTAATCAGGCACAGGTGGGCTACTCCAAGCTAAGGTTCTGCCATATGATAGGAGGACAGTCAGGCCTGGACAATGATCAGATTAAAGGAGGAGCTGTTGTTCAGTGACTTGCATACGAAAGGCCCCAGATTCAGTCCCTAACACCTCTAACTGAATGGTTTCTAGGGGCAAATACTAATAAAGACCTTTCTCTTTCTGAGAACCTTCTTCTTCTGCCAGTCAAAGCAAAAATACTAGACAGGCTGATCATCTGATTTAATATAATGCATTTTAATAGGACAATAATGACTTGGGTTTTTTTTCAGGAAAGTATGTTGCAATTGTATGTCAAAACAGACACCATTTTGAAAAGTTACAAACAGTGTGCCTCAGAAGAAGGTTCTGTTTTGCTTCCTTTTAGTTATTTTTTATGGTGATATTCACAATGATACCCCTGTGCTCATTTGTGAGTTATAGTTATGTTGAAAATGTCTTACGGCCTTCCTTTCAGAGATGTTCTACTGATTTAAGCAAATAATTATTTTATTGGACCCATTTATGAACCATAGATCTCCCAAAGTAAAATCTTATTTAAAGAGAATTTTTATGGAGGTAATTCAAAAGTGTGTGCCTTGGTATTGTGCCAGAATGTCTGAGTTTGGGAACATGGTTTTCAAGTGGCTCTCTTTTGACTTCCAGTCAAGCATAAAACTGTCATCACTTTGCACTGTGGATACTTCAAGAGGAAATATTAGTCTTAACACATGCATCTTCACTCCTGGGAAAAGAGAAAATCTTCAGCAACGACAGTAAAGATTCAACTGTGCTTTGCTTAGTTTTCAGACAAGATTACAGTTTTAGATGCCAGTACATCTCTAGGGCACATGACCTATCCTGGATAGCTGAGGCTTGCCTAATCTCATTAGAGCTTGGAAGCTATCCTGGGGAAGCCCTGGTTAGTACTTGGATGGGAGACTTCCAAAGAAGACTAGGGTTACTATGCAGAGGCAGGCAATGGCAAACAACCTATGCTCATCTCTTGCCATAAGTTGGCTATGACTTGCTGACCCTTTCCTCTACCATAGCTCTAAGACAGGGGACTGTAATCTATGGTTCCAGAGCCAAGTTGGCTTACTCTGGAGCTAAACATGGCTCTTAAAAAAAAAGAAAATGAAATCTTTTTAGTTTAATGTATTCAACAAAATTAACTTGATCCAGTAACTGCAGCTTTTCAAAGTCTGATAATAATTTAAAATTATTTTATAGAAGTAAAAATGACAGAAATTTGAATAAAATACAACACATATAACCAAGTAGAGACTTTGCTTATTAAACCTATGCTCATTAAACCAAGCAAGTAAAATGCACTATTCAAGGGGCTTACACTGAACAATTAGGAAAAATAAACCTATATTTGGAGGGAGTATTCAAACATATGACAGTTCATTCCTTCCAAATAAGAAGTACAAGGCATCTACTGGTTCAGAAATTGAGCTGGTTTAGAATCTGAATTTGTAGGATTAACATTAAAGAGATTTTTTTCCAATAATCATAAGATCGTCAAAGGCTTTCATGGCTGGAATCACTAGGATGCTGTGGTTTTTCTGGGTTGCATGGTCATGTTATAGTAGTATTTTATCCTGACGTTTCACCTGCATCTGTGGCTGGCATCTCCCGAGGATCTGATGGGAATAAAGCAAGTGGAGTATATATACCTGTGAAATACCCATAGTGGGAGAAAGAACCATTTGCATTTGCTAAAAGTGTTAAAAGTGCAGTTTGCAGTTCCACTTAATACATGCAAATTACAAAAGTGGGGGGGGGGAGGGAACTGAAGCCATACAGGAAGTGGCAGGAGGGTTGAACATACTAGTGTCATCAGTGCCACACAAAGTGGCAGAGACACCAGTGTGAGGGACTTAGCTCAGCAGCAGGGTGCCACACAGCTCCATAGTACCGAAACCTGGAGGTTTTCCTCCAGACCATCATTTTTGCACTACAGGAGGCCATGCCAGTGTGAAAGAGAGCATTCTCGGGGTGTTCCCAGGGGTGGAGCCGATTTTAGTCAGTTCCCAAAAGAGTATGGAACCGGGAACAATCCCATTCAACGGCACAGACTTACAACACCAAAAAGGGTGGCATAAGTCATACACCTCTATGGGTTTTCCCAGGACAGAAAGGAGTTTCTCCGTCTCCCCCAGTGACCGCATCACTGATTGCTTCTTTGGAGGCAGTGCTGCAGTGTCATCCCCAGCCACCATTTTACTGTCCTCCCTTTGGTTGGGCTACCTAAGTGGCATACTCTGTACTGGAGAGCCAAGTTTGATTCCTCACTCCTCCATGGGAAACCTACTGGTGGACCTTGGACTAGTAACAGTTCTCTCAGAACTCTCTCAGCCCCACTACCTCACAGGGTGCCTGTTGTGGGAGGGGAAGTGACTGTAAGCTGTCCAGAGCCTCCATGTGGTAGTGAAAAGCAGGGTATATAGATCAACTTTTCATCTTCTACTAAAGCAAAGAACTGAGAATGAGCAATGGCTATTTTGACTCCAAGTATCCTCCAATATTTTGCTGGACAATTAATATTGAAGTGCTGAAAAATATAGTCCAGCCGATATTTATATAGTTACTAGGAATTAAACTAGCTTTTATAATTTATTTTCAAACCTGAAATTTGAGCAACCTCTTGCAAGAGAATTTGTAAATGAAAAAGGGAAGCATCTAAGGCCCATTATACACAAGGTGTCTGCTACACAGAAGGGTGAATGTCCATTGCAGCAAGATTTCCTGCATGGATATATTTACCCAAGCCCCACTTTCAATTTTCATTCTCCTGGAGCCAAGCAATGTCACTTCTGCCATGCCTTTAATTCATTGCCAGAGCAGAGGAGATTTGCCAATGAGCACAGCTTTGCCCTGGAAATCTTCCTTCCACCCACCACTAGTCTCTCCCACTGCCTCACACTTCCATGGAACCTCTCTTCTTCCCCCTTTTCATATTTGTTATTACTTCAATTTTTATTATTTGTTATTTTGATATATCAATATATCAATATAAACAAAGAATCACAGGAAAATTGCAGTTTTTTATTGCATTTGAAAGTCTCCAAATAGTGGATCAATCATTTCTTTTGCACTCTCACTTCCAGAGCTATAGCAGTTAACAAAAGGATGTGGGGGTGGGGGGATGTCTGTAGGATGAATTATGAATGGTAAGCTAACTGTTTAATAACAAGCCCCTCTCTCCTTCCATTGAAGAAGCAGCAGCAGCAGCAGGAGGTGTGTGTGTGTGTGTGTGTGTGGGTGGGTGGGTGGGTGGGTGGGTGAGTGTTTGTGTGCAGCGGAGAGATATCAGTTCTAGGACACAGTCCCCTTCTTCAGCAAAGTGTGGTGCAGGGAATTGCTTTGTCTCTCTTTTTTGGGAGGAGAGTTATTTTTGGAAACAGGCTATAACTGCAATCACAGGTATGTCGATATAACAGCCAGGTGTAATGAGATATGTGCCTTTAAGAGGGAGTTGGTGGACAGAGTTAATGGAACCAGGTAAAGCAGAGACCCATTGAAACTTCAGCAAGCTATCTGCTGGGCAGGTAATGAATGCCTCCTCACATGTAAACAGAGAAATGTGAAGAGACCACGCTACAGCCCCACTGTGTAGCTAAAAGCCCTGAGGTAAGTGTTCCCTACATAATGGAACCAGACTTGTGAGACAAGTTAATGCCGTTTGCATATGGGATAATCTTAAACTCTACATCAGACCATGAGCACACATCCCAGAAAATCTGCAAGAGCCCATCTATATCATTTCTTTGTATGCCTTGAATTTCTTTATTTTTTGAACCCCCTTTTGTAAAAGATTCAATATATAGTGAAAATAAAATGGAGATTTGGGGCAACCTTGTCTTACTCGCCTAATCAGTGAGATCAAATTGGGAGAAAGAATATTTGCATGTCTGCACCTCCATAATAGATCTGAATATATCAGGTAAATCTATCACCTGCATTCATATGGTTTAAAAAACAAGACATTCATGGTTAACCTAATCAGAGGCTTTTTCAGCATTGAGTAGTAAAAGGTATCTGTTATGTTTCTTACTACACATGTGATGGATAACATTTTACAAAGTCCTGATACGATCTGCAAGCTGACAGTTTGGTATAAATCCAACTAGCATCTCCTCAGCTTTGATACGGTTTAATTTCAACTTGTTCACCCTTAACCACTCATCTACTGCAGCCAGGCACTTACTCGGGGCAGCTTTAGCAGCATCAGGTGATCTAGAAACAGAAAAACATTGAGCTGGGCATCATCAGCTTATTGTTTATTAGCAGAAGCATGCCCTCAACTCCAAAATAGCCAATTATCTCTCCCAAAGGCTCCACATAATGATTAAACAGCATGGGAGATTAAACCATGTCTAATAGAATCCCCTCAGAACAAATCCCACAACACTAACAACTGGCATCCAACAGCAATACTTTAAGCAAGGAACAATTTAAACTATTAAGAACATAAGAATGAGCCTGCTGGTTCCATCTAGTCCAGCACTCTGCTACTCACAGTGGCCCACCAGGTGCCTTAGGGAGCTCACATGCAGGATGTGAAAGCAATGGCCTTCTGCTGCTGCTGCTCCCATTGTGAGCCGCCTCGAGCCCTTCGGGGATGAGGCGGCCTATAAATCCAACCAATAAATAAATAAATAATAAGTACCTGGTCTACTAAGGCATTTGCAATCTCAGATCAAGGGTCGATTCCCCATGGGGAAATTCTATCTAGATCAAACCAAGTTTGTAAAGAAACCGAACCTTTTCATCGGGGTTTCAACCTCCCTACCACAGCATGTATTCAGCAAAGACTATATCGCTATAACTATAGCATGTATTCAGCTATTATTCAGCAAAGGCCTATCTTGGCTCCCAAAAATGTAGCAATCCCCACTATCATGCGATCTCCTTTGTGGGTCTCTCCTGACATGCTGTGTTGCAGCAGGACCTTTTTGGGGTGGGAAAATTTTCCCTGTGACTTGCTAACCTAAACGTTCAGGCGCTAAGTGGGTTTTCGCTCGTTTGGAAGGGTGAACGGTTAATAGGTTTTTCATTATGCTAACGTCTCTCACCGAGACCAACGGTGAAATCGAAACCCAGAAGAGGCTGTGCGGGCATCGCTCAGCGCCCGCCGAGAACTGATTGGTTGCTAGACTTGCATCACACTCCACGGCGGGGATTTTAAACACAGATTGGACCCTTGTTCCTCCGCACGAAACTAGATCGAAAGCATGCTAAGAGAAAAAGTTGTACTTGCAAGCAGGTTCTGCCGGGACACAGGATAAGGGGGAGAACGAGTGTCAGAAACCGGATGAATCCCTGTTCATTGCTCAAGCAGTGGGTAGTTCTTGCTGAAACCTGGAGATTTCACGTGAGTATCACACAATTAATTGACCGTGGGGAATCGACCAAGGAGGAGCAAGATTGATAGCCATAGATTGACTTCTCCTCCATAAATCTGTCCAAGCCCCTTTTAAAGCTATCCAGGTTAGTGGCCATCACCACCTCCTGTGGCAGCATATTCCAAACACCAAATCATGCGTTGCATGAAGAAATGTTTCCTTTTATTAGTCCTAATTCTTCCCCCCAGCATTTTCAATGTATGCCTCCTGGTTTTAGTATTGTATTACAAGTATTGTACTTAGTATAGTATTACAAAGTAGATTCCTTGATAACTACTTCTACCTCCAGATAGCTCAGCAGGATTGCACAATCTACCATATAAAAGCCAATAACCGCAAAGAACTACAAGCTTTGTCTACATTCAAATGATAGATATAATGGACTAAAGCCACCAACAGTTATCTCCTCCTCATAGCCTAGCCTGAGGCTTGACTGAAAGAGGTATTGAGCAGACACATAATTCAGGAAGACATTGAGTTTTTCTTCCCCTTCCTTCTCAAATGAAAGTGCAGATTAGAGATGGACAATAATTGGCCACATCATTCTTTTCTAGTGACACATGTGGTTATTTTAGTATTGGATAAATAAGAGCCTCCTTTAGCAGCAGTGGCGTAGTGGTTAAGGGCAGATGCACTCTAATCTGGAGAACCGGGTTTGATTCCCCACTCTGCCACTTGAGCTGTGGAGGCTTATCTGGGGAACTGGATTAGCCTGTGCACTCCAACACATGCCAGCTGGGTGACCTTGGGCTAGTCACAGCTCTTCAGAGCTCTCAGCCCCACACACCTGACAGGATGTTTGTTGTGGGGGGGAAGGGAAAGGAGATTGTAAGCACCTTGGAGTCTCCTTACAGAAGAGAAAGAGGCGTATAAATCCAAACTCCTCCTCCTCCTCCTCCTCCTCCTCCTCCTCTTCCTTTAGCAGCTGAGGAAAGCCATCCTGTTTCAGTGATTAATTTAATGGGGAATCAATGAACATCACGGACTCATCTGCTCCTTACAAGAGCTCAGTAGCCAGATTGACTGGGATCAACAGTACAAGTAGTGGCCTTCACAGCCCCCAACAGCTTATCAGCATCAATTGTGTAGCTATTTGTAAATAGTGTAGATCAAAATATATATCTTCACTAGGATTATGATTGAATTTCCCCCACTTTGTATCTCTCACTGTTCAATGAGTATGAATAGTACCTTAGCAATCTATGAGTTTCTAGATCTAAACATAGATTAGGCAATCCGTTAAATCAAGAACACACTGGCCAGGAGCCACAGAGCCTGCCTATTGCTATACAGACCCAGATTGCTTTTTCAGTCCATATCCACTGAACTGCCCTCCTTAACCTTCAAAATACTTTTAAATTTCTTGTGACTTTACACAAACTTAGTTTGATGCAATAAAAAATGTTCCTGAAATCACGATCATTTTATATGTGTTTGTGTGGCCGTTTCTGCACGGGCGGAATATGGCAGCCTGGGGACGGCAAAAACGCCGTGATCCCTCAGGTCAGCCATTCGCACAGGGGGCGCAGCTGCATCGCAGCCGTGGCGTCCTCGCGCCGCGCCGTGACTGGCGCCAAGCCGGCGTTTCCGGAGTGTGCTGGGAAGCGCACTTTCCCGGGAACACTGGCTTGAAGATTCAAGGCGCCTCCCCCCCACTCCCTCCCTGCACTTACCTTGTCCCCGGGCCTCCGGCGCGTCGCCGAGGCCTGGGGACACGCCCCCCTGCCCTGCGACACTGGAGCATGTGCGCAGGGCTGGGGGGGCGTGTCCTCAGGCCTTGGCGATGTGCCGGAGGCCCGGGGACATGCCGGTTCGGCCGGGCGATGGTGCTCTGCAGCGCCATCATCCCGGCTCTTTCTGGGACCGTCCATGCGGACGGTCCCAGCGTCGTCGGGTCAGCGCAAAATGCACCGACCCAGCCGCTTCCGCCTCCGTGCGGAAACGGCCTCTGTGTGTGTGTGTGTGTGTGTGTGTGTGTGTGTGTGTGTGTGTGTGTGTGTGTGTGTGTGTGTGTGTGTGTGTACATATATATGTATATACATAAATTATATTAAAAAGAAGAAAAGGTTGACAGGATTATAAGAACATTATTATTCCTATGAGTCAGGATTAATGTATCCTGCAAGTTGGCCTGATGAATCTGCAGCTCATTAAAATTCATCACTTGTCTTCCTCAGGTTAATAAAATTGCCCTAAAATCCATAACACCTCAGAATGAGAGTAGTAAATGAAGGAAAGCTCAATACTTCCCCCTTCAAACAATAATAATAATAAGACAAAGCATTGCAGGTACAACTACTAGTATCTGCCAGATGGGCCAGCAAAATACTGAAAAGCAACAAGCATCAGTTAGCTTAATATTTGCTAAAGCTCTAAAATTGCAAGTCCCATCTTTGAAAATCTAATCATTAGAAAACCCAACAAGACTTACAATAAGGTTGTTTTCATAGTGTATCTTTTTCTGAAATTTGCAAATCAAACAGGTACACTACATTGCCTACAGTCAGTGGCGTAGTGCCAACAGGGCAGGGGCCTGATGCCCCAGATGCACACCGGTGCAGGGGTGTGGCTGGGCCATGGCTGGGGCATAGTGAGGGCGTTCTGGGGTGTTCCAGGGAAGGGCAGGGGTGGGCGGAGCTGCGGCAGGGGCGCAGGGCACTTCTGATTCCCGGGCACAGTTCCCCCTCACTTCACCCCTGCCTATAGTGTATACATCATACAAGCTAAATCTATTTTGATTTGTTTTATTTGTATTTATTTCCTTATTTCTTTGTAGCCTGCCTTTCTCACTGAGGATCAAGGCAGATTACAAAGAGTTTTGTAACCTGGCCTCAATTTTTGATCGTCAGGAGGAACCTGAATATGGTTTTATTTAGGATTGCATTAGATTAAAGCAGTGTGATTTTAATTTTTGGTTTTATGTTTTTATGTAATCTATTTAATGTATTTTATTAATATTGTAAGCTACTTTAAACTCTGTAATGAAGAAAGGCATTTAATAAATATTTGAAACAAACAAATAAATGCTGTTATCCAAGACAACAGAACTTTAAGGATTTTTCACTTTAACAATTCTTTTGCTAAATTTTGTCTCAATATTACAAACATTACAAACACTAAAAAAATAACAGGTTATCTGAATTTATCATCCCCCAAAATTACAAATTAAAAAAAATCATTTATTTTGTTTTTACAACAAAATGAATTGTGTATTTCATTTTATTGACTCACCCAAACATACCATTTGAGAGCAACATGAGCATCTTACCAGAATTTGAAAAAAGATCCGCCATCTTGCAAAATGGAGGCTAGAGGAAACATTTATCTCTCGTGTGATATAATAGTATATTTGGCTTTACTGACCTCAAAAGCATGCATTTTGACACCAAGATTAGCATCCTACAAGTATTTTAAATATCAAAATAATCATGTTCACCATCTTGAAAAACAGCAGCTTCATAAAAAAACTCCCAAAATTGGAATGTCTACTCAAGAATATTTTAAAAGTACAGTGTTCCGAAACATACAAACAATCAAGTTCTTTGTGCGCATATTTTTGAGGGTTTCTATTGTGGATCCAGGACTAATGGCTTCTCTCTTCCTTCTTCTCAGAACTCTCTTCACCCTCAGAACCCACTTGCAGCTTCCTTTGAGGGACAAAATACCTTCCCCCAAACTGCAACAGAAGAGGGCCAAACAAACACACACACATTCAATGAACTTCATGCCAGTGGGGGTGGTGCCCAGATGCTATTTTGCCCCAGCACCATTTTCTCCCCCTACACCTCTGCTTCATGTACTTCAAAATCAGCCTCATGCCCATTCATGGCAACATGGCAACAAATACCCATTACTTTCAGTTTTAAGAGTTAACATCCAGGGATGAAAATCAGCTAATTTGTGTGCTGTTCATGTGAATTAGCTCTGTGTTGTTGTTTTTTTTTGAAGAAGGGAAATGCAGATAGAGGATGGCTCTAAGGAGGAAAAAGAACCAGAACAAGTGCACACTGAAGTGCCAGTACTTCAAGTTTTCACTTTTTTTCATGACAGCAGCAATCTTTTCCATGACTTGTTAATGTAAAGAACAACAGAGTTGCAGTCTACAAGCCATCACAAAGCAAAGCATCGTATATCTTAAAGTACTGCCAATAAAGCTGCTCTTCTGTTATATCAAACAGAACTTTACCAGACTGAAAAAACTGAGCAGTATCATTAGCCATTTGTGTTGCAGCTGTGCATCATTCACCCCATTCTGTTCTAATCCAGCCACAACAGTACATTTACATTTATTTAGATTATTCTGCTTGATCCTAAGGATGAGTTACTGTTATTTCCAGAGAAGACTAAAGATGAGGGATGATATGTCTCTTAACATTTACAATGCTATACAATAAAATTACTGCGTATATCTTAGATCTCCTCATGAGTAGTCAATACCTCCAAACAAAATGCTTGGGGAAAATTCTTCAACAGATTTCAGTAACCCATTCCCATATGGTAAGAAATGCTGTAGTTATTTAGCAACCACAAAACATTTCTTGATTTATGCAAATATTCATATCCTGTTTTTCTCTCCAGTGGGAAGCCAAAGTCTCCTCCTCCATTTTATCTTCACACAAAAAATCTGTCTCTGTGAGGTTGAATAGTCTGAGAAAGAATGAGTTTCCTGTGTGTTTCCACTGGCAGTGTGAGGTTTCAAACCTGATTCTCCCAGATTCCAGTTTGCAACCCTAACCACTACATTGCTTTGGCTAGTTTTAAGTACATAGATCATTAGCAGTATAGTGAGATGATGGACCCTGGTTTAAGTTGTGGGAAGCTGTGATGGAGCAATGGGGAGAAGTGTTCTTTTCCTAAGACACCACTTCTCATGAGGGAAGCTACCAGACAAAACCTACTACCCACTAGATCTAATTCTTATCCTACCACTCTACTAAGAAAATCCCTTCTCCCGGCTAAGGAGCCTTCCTCTTTGGTGGCTCTTCCACTGGAAGGCTTTTTGGATGGTGGTTAGATCCACTGCTCTGGCTCCTTCCAGCATTGGATTGACTTGTCTCTAAGGCTGTTTCTGCATGGGTGGAAAACAGTGGCCTAGGGACAGTAAAAACACCATCCCTGGGGTGCTGTTCAAACAGCTGCTGCAGCGCAAAAACGCCGCTTTTGAACCTCGCGCAGGGATCAAGGTTTTTAAAAGCAGCATCTTCCACCCACTGCCATGTGAACGTTTTCCCCGTGCCAGCACCAAATACCTCCTTACCTCTTCCTGGCTTCCGTCGCTCTGTGGAGGCCAGGAGACACGCCTCCTGGCCTCTGTTCCTACAGTCATCGCTCTGGCCATGGGGCGTGTCCCCTGGCCTCCACAGAGTGAAGGAAGCCAGGAAGAGGTAAGGAGGCATTTTGGGGGCTGCGCAGCCATGCAGAGCCTGCTCTGCCAGCTGTGCAGCCAGCGGGGCCTTTCGTGCAAACAGCCCTAGGGCTTGCATTGGCATGAACCATGCCGATGCTGCCCTGCTGGTCTAGCCATGCAGAAACGGCCTTAGATTCTGGAGTCTTCCATGAGAGGAAGGGAGTGCCCAAGTAATTCTCAGCAAAACTATAATCTGTACAGACTGTGAAAAAAACTGTTTAGATATATTTTGCTTCAGTTGCTGGATGTGTTTATTGGGCTCTTTAAGATAATAAGGTTCTCCATTACAAACAGCATAGTAGTAATTTCCATCTGAATGAAGAGGCACTCTTTTAATAACAACAACAACCTTTATTAGGCATATAATATAGGCTCCAGAGCATTACAAGACATTTTTGAAGTACAAATCAAGAATACATTCAAAACACAGAGAAACTGTATCTAGCATTGGATGTTACTTAGAAGGTTCTGTCACTTGTAAAATAAATTTTGCTACGTTTTCTAAGAGCACGACATCTGTATTATTTAGCAGAAGCTCCACAACAGAGCTGTCAGTCTCTTTCAGATTTGTCTAGGACCAGCCGAGGAGAGAAATTCCTAATACCCACATATCTCAGAAAAGTTGAGTATAATGTGAGCAAGAGTCTCCACTTGGTTTTTATAGTGTGGACAAACCCGATCCTGGAGAGGGATAGATAAGTAGCGACCCTTTGTAATGGCAGATGGAAAAGTATTGCATCTGGCCCTTGTAATAATCCATCTCTGTTGGGGTTCAGTTAATAGTTCAAGATGTTTGGCTATGTGACCCTGTTCCGGTGCAATTCTGACCGAAAAGGGTGAGCATGATTTATTTGCTTGCCCCAACAAGATATGGTATTCCTGTTCTAAAAGTCTGCTTTTTAAGGTTTGGAGAATCTTTCTGGGTGTCAGCATACAGAGATCTTCAAGTATTAAATCTAGAGAGTAAATTTTTGATTTAAGAAGTTGATACCATTTGGAGGCAAATAGGTCTGGAGGCACCTGCAGCCATACTGCCCTGAACGCGCCTGATCTTGTCTGATCTCACTCTTTTAATATACTCACTGGGCAACCTAATGTGATGCTTGGAAAATTGTGGAGGCAGGGAAACCAGTGTCATCTGCATCACTGCATATTTGGAATGTGTGAAATGAAGGTAACTCATGAGTAGACTGACTAAGTCGGTTAATAATTCTTTTAGAATTCTAATTATTTTCAATACATTTGTAATGTGCAGAGTGATTTACAGTCTTTGATAGTGTGTATGTCCACAGTAACCCTATGTGGCAGATCAAGAAGCACTGAGAACTGAAATAACACATAAATACAAAGCACTTCAAGAAAAAATGTTGAAATGAATAGTAAAGCAAATATTAGTAGAAAACCCCAAGCCATTTAACAGTATACCTGTAGCAAAACCATAAGCTTAGAAAATGTAATAAATGGGAATGCACAAGAACTTGTGGTAGACATCTCATTTCCCCCTCCCCCATTATTTCTTCTTTCCCTTTTCCAAAAGCCCCTATAGCTTCTCCCTTTTCCTGCTTCCTTCTCTCCTTCCCGCAAACAACCAACCTATATTTATCTGCCCCTACGTCTTCAGCATTTCCTCCTCCAGTAGCTTCTACCTAGGAAACCTATGGCTCAGTTGTATAATGCGAGCCATAAGGCCAGGTCCAATCACATGGTAAGGTATCCTCAAGAATACATGGGGAGGTTGTCTCACTTTCCTATGCATCCCTCTCCTCACACAATTTCCTCTTTCCCTCCCCCAGGCAATACCCATATCCTCACTCCATTCCCTGCCTCATTCTCTCCTTCTCAGCCATTCACCAAACTACCTTTTATCTGCTTCCCATCTTCAGCTATGTGTATTATTCATTTACTTTATTTAAAGCCCCATTTGTCCACAGTGGGAACCAAAGTAGCTTACATTATTCTCCTCTGCTCCTTTTTTTATCCACACAAACAAGCCTGTGGAGACGGTTAGGCTGATAGTATGTAATTGGTGCAAAATCACCCTGTTAACTTCCACAGTAAGATGCAAATTCAAACCTGGGTCACCCAGATCCTACTCTGAAGCTGTAACCAGTACACCACACAGGCTTTCATACTATGGCAGCTGTTGAACTGCAACAAGCAGCCAGGCCAAATTGAGTCATGCAAGTTGGGCGGTATCGAGTCACCCAGAGGATGCTGCCAGACCTAGAGTTGCCAATATCCAGGTGGCATCTGCAAATCTGCCAGAACTGCAACTGAACTTCAGATGAGAGATCTGCCCCAGAAGAGGAAATTACTGTAATGGAGGATGGACTGCATGGCAATAAACCCTGTTGAGGCCTCTCCCCGCTCCCTCCAAATGCTATCTTTCTCAGACTTCACCACAAAATCTCCAGAATTTTCCCAATCTAGCCAAGTTTGGTACTAATGAGTCCTTTCTCAAAAGCCAAAATGGGAAAGGGATGTACCTCCTGCTCCTTGTTTTAATGACAGAACTATGCCTTGGAATGCTACTGAGGGAATTTGTCACTTAAAGCTACAAGTGTTCCATTTATCATGGGGGTGGGGAATGTTTAATCTCCCAATAACTTTTTTTTAAAGATTTCATATTTTTCTGCAACCCTGGGGCCCTTTTCAGGTTTGCAGAAAGAACTGTTTTGTCCATTCACTGCTCCAGTCATCAGATTTTATCCAAAGATTTTGCAGACTTTGCTATTAGTATATAAGATTACATTTATATTGTATTTGAATGCTCTGTACATATAGCACATGTGGGGGATGGGCAAAAAGAACAAGGGAAAAGACAAAAGGTGAGAAAGAGGATCTAATTTAAGTGCACTGCAAGAAGATCCCTCCCATGCCATTGTGTTTGCCAGGCTGCCTCACCTGCATAAGAAATATTGACACATCAGAGATCCCATAGCCCAGAATACACTGACACATCAGCACTACATGTATATCAGCTGACATGGTTCAAACAGGGTACTGTTCTTGACCACTTAGTTTGCATTTATTTAGGGTACAGTCTGAAGGTAGTGTTGTTATCTAGCAGGAATTTCTTTTAAAAGATATAGCCATTAATTCCTCTTATTTTCCCCCTTTTCTTTTCTTTTCATTCATTCATTGGACTTGTACCCCACTCTCCCCCATAGGGCTCAGAGTGGTTAACAACCAACAGATAATAACAGAATAACAGACCAATAAATATGAACATCAAAAAGCAAATATGAACAATAAATAAATATGAACAGCAACAACAACCCCAAAACCAAAGTCCCAGTTACCAATCATCAAACATCACTAAACATATCAACAGTATTAGTATTTCTTAACAGAATAGCAAATAGCAAAAGTAATAATATATAGCATAAAATATAACTGCATCATATACATAATAATATAATAATAAGATAACAGCTTGACAACAGGACAGCAAAATATAAGCAATCATATAGCAACAGGCATGAGATAACAGCAAGACATAACATCACAACCTAATACAACATCTCAATATTATATCAAAACAGCAAAAATAAACAGGTACAATATCCTCATTACATAATAACATAAGCAAACAACATTACATAATAACATAAGCAAAAGATGGTGACTTATTCGATTTCAGCATGACCTAAGACTAAACATACTCAGTTTAGCGCCGATAATATCTTAAGGCCAACTAGTCCGAGACAGCATCTTCCCCCTCCCCCCACCTAACTCCACCTACTCTACCTACAGACTGCTAACAATACAACAATTTCTAATAATTAAGATATTAGCACTAACTAAAAATACAGCTTAAAGACTAAGTATCCTAATGGGAGAAAAAAGTTTCAAACAATTAATTTAATATTCTACACTGACACCCCCCCCCCCCCGGTCATATCACATCAGCATAAGAACATAAGTACAAGCCAGCTGGATCAGACCAGAGTCCATCTAGCCCAGATCTCTGCTACTCGCAGTGGCCCACCAGGTGCCTTTGGGATCTTACATGCAGGATGTGAAAGCAATGGCCTTCTGCGGCTGTTGCTCCAGAGCACCTGGTCTGTTAAGACATTTGCAATCTCAGATCAAGGAGGATCAAGATTGGTAGCCATAGATCGACTTCTCCTCGATAAATCTGTCCAAGCCCTTTTTAAAGCTATCCAGGTTAGTGGCCATCACCAGCTCCTGTAGCAGCATATTCCCAAGGACAGTGTCTTCAGTGTTTTATGGAGATCTGCTGCCAAGTCCGATGTTGCCATATTGCAGCCGGGCACACCCAGCTCTCGACTGCTGAGCGATGTCCCCCGTGCGCCGCATGAAAGGAGCTCCTGCCACGGGTCCCTTGCACACTGTAAGGGGGGGAGCCTGCCACTCGACCTGGACCCCCTGATATCAAAGGTGAAACACCCTGCTGCAGCTCTCTCACAGCCGACGGCAAGAAAGCTTAGGTCAAGCAGTGATGATGATGATGTTGTTGTTGTTGTTGTCATTGTTGTTGTTGTTGTTGTTGTTGTTGAGGAGGAGGAGGGCTCTGCCACAACCCCCCCCCACTCAGGCCATCCATGAACCCCGGAAGCATCTCCCAATCTGGCCCTTGGCCCAAAAGACTCTCACCATTTGTCGGAACACCATTACTAAAAGCAAAGGCACCCCACTGCGGCTCTCTCACAGCCAACGGCAAGGAAAGCCTCGGCCAGACATTGATGCTGTTGATGTTGTTCAGGGGGGGGGGGTTTCCACCACCGACCCCCCACACTCAGGCCATCCACGAGTTTTGGGAGCACCTCCCAGCTTGGCCCCTGGTCCAAAAAACCCACGCCGTCCATCAGATCACTGCCCCAGAAAGCGAGGGCAAGAGTGAAAACACTGCCCGATCACAAACAGATGCAAACGCCAAGTAAGTTGGACCACGCTACTGCAAGTAACAACGGGGATCAATAAAGTTCTTAGTGATAGAAAATGCACACTATCACCCACCTCCTAGGTCTCAATATACTAAAAATATACTAAGTTACTGGAGCTCTGAACTAATAGACTACTCTAGGTCCCATCTTGCGTCACAAATTCTTGCTTTCAGAAGAATTTATAATTTATTCTCTTTTTAGTTTTATATAATACCACCTATGCACCATTCTGTACTTTTGGCTTTTTCAGATTTTTTTAAACATTGCAAACCACAAGCTACCCTTGTGGGTAGAAAGGTTTGGGATGACACTGCCTGCATCTGAGCATCTGCAAAGTCAAATTTTGAATTTTTTTGTAGAACCACCCTTCCTGCAGCCCATCCTCAAATTTCTCTTTTTGTCAGAATGGAACTGACTTAAAACAGACTCCACATTCCTAAAATAAAGATAAGAAACTGATTGTTTGATTTTAGGAAGAAATGAGGTAAAAAGAAATTAGAGAACATGAACTCAGCAATCTGAAGCTAAGCAGATAAGGGGCTGGCTGACATCTGGATATGAGACCTTCAAGAATCTCTATGGCTGCCACTCTCAATTCCATGAAGGAAGAAAGGTTGAATATACATATAAAACTTCAAAAAAAAAATGACTGAAACACAGAGTCAAAGGAAAGAGTAAGAATGGGCAGGGAAATTGGTGGGACTGGGTTAATGAATGCACAGGAGGGGAAATGAAGAAAAAATGGGACTTAGGCCTAGGATCATGTGGCAGAGATATGTGACAAAGACAGCAAGCCTATGCAATAAATTCCATGTTATTTCATGTGGCTTACTTTCAGGAAAGTGTCCTTAGGATTGCAGCCAGAAACAGCATTGATTGAGTGCATTTTTTCCTAGAGGTTTTTTCAGGCAAAACTTTGTCTGCATCTGCTAGCTTATTTTATTTTTAAAAGATTTCATTCCAGTTATTGAATGGTAAAATCTATATTTCACTCTGATGGCATATAAGTACCACTTCAAACTGGGAGGTTGAAAATAACAAATATGGTAGCAATTGGTTTATGCACACAGTTTTCTTAAGAGTTGTCTTCAAATGTATTCTCTTCCAGAATTGCTTGCATAAGGGGAAATGGAAACTCAAGGACGAAGTTAAACAATCCATTATAAACTTAAGACTGCAAGCCTATGTATATTTACTTGGAAGAAAATCTCAGACACTATAAGAACTATTGATGGATATACATGCATGAAATTGGGAGGTAAACTTCTTTTGCATTATCTAGACAGTAAGAAACCCACAAACTTTATTTACTTAGGCTGCAACATTTCTCCCCAGTGAACACTCAAAATGGTTTACATTGTTCTCCTGTTTTTGATTTTACCTTCATAACACCCCCAGGAGGTAGGTTAGGCTGTGAGTGTGTTACACCCCCCTCCCCACAAAAAAAAGCTTTCATAGCAGGCAAAGATTTGAACCTGTCTCCTAGATCCTATTTCAGCACTTTCACCAGTACAGCAAATTGGACTTATTGGGGAACACACAGCAGAAAGTAGTAAGCAGTGGAACACACACACCCTTTGTTCTACCAGTTATTTGTTCACCTTCTTCCAGCCCTTCCAAGCACAGGTTTAGCAAACCTCCATTGTCCCTTGTCCCAGTACATCAGGCATTCTCTTGGTAATGTCCTTATATTTTCACGCTTGGCAAGGTTATCTGATCCCATGTTTGTTTAGTGCTTTCTTTTTACTACTTTTATGGGAGGGAATGATTCCCAAACTGGATTGGATTGCATGACGCCTCCTTCCCCCCATGTATTGGTATGCAACCTCCACATCACAGCCTGCCTAATGTTAAAAGGAGACTGGTTACAGAAAGAGAGTGGCAAATTTAACTGTAATGGGGATGGGGCATTTTCCTTAACCAAAATTATCTAGTGAATATTTACTGAAAATGTTCAATTTTTAAAAATTACAAAAAGAATCAATAAATTTTATTAACAGTAATATTGTGGTGGTGTTTTTAAAGGAATAACACTTCAAGTCGCTGCTGGTGCAGCAGAAGTATTTGTTAAATTGTTCACAATGTTTTATGGGCAGTTGTACCCTATGCTGACTGGGACTTTAGGGCCTATAAAAGTGTTCAAGACTGTGCCAAAAAGGGATAAGGAAGTATCTTCATGGCATATAAAGAGAAGACATGAAATTACAAGAGGCGGTTCAAAGTAACTCAGCAGTATGTTGCAGCCCCATCAGGGGTGTAACGAGGCAGCCCTGGGCAAACTGTAGCCCTGGGCAAAACCTGAGTTGGATGCCCCCCCCCCCCATGGGCGGCCACTCCACCACGACCAAATTTCTTTTTGCACCAGGACATTGGTGCCTGCAGGGGGGTGCATTTTTAGACATATCAGCACCAAACTTTCAGCATATCAGCAGGAGACTGCCCTAATGATACCCCCCAAGTTTGGTGCAGTTTGGTTCAGGGGGGCCAAAGTTATGGACCCTCAAAACTGTAGCCCCCATCTCCTATTAGGCTCCCATTGGAAACAATGGGGGATGGGGCACCCCCCTTTGGGGAGTCCATAACTTTGGACTCCCTGAACCAAACCTCACACCAAACTTGGGGGGTAGCATAAGGACAGTCTCCTGATGATACGCTGACATTTTGGTGCCGCTAGCCTAAAAACTGCGCCCCCTGCAGACCAAAAATAAAAAACCACTAAAAATACCCAAAAACAAACCTAGCATTTTGATGCCCCCCCCCCACAAGGTGATGCCCTGGGCAGCTGCCCACCTTGCCCAATGGGCATTATGCCAGTGAGCCCCATAAAAAGTTGTCACCATTGTTATACCTATTGCAGACTGCTCCTATGGAGGATAATATTTCTCACTACTGATTAGTGGCATATAAAGTTCAGCCTCTTAATTGATTTAATTAGAATTAAAGGGTGGGCATGTGTAAAACTAATCTTAGAAGGTCTCCATCTCAGTCCAAAGAGTGCATAGGCAGAAGGTTATTATTATCATTAAAGCCAAACCCTGCAGGACTCTGAAGAGGCAGCATACCCAGTGGATATTCATTAAATAAACAAACAAACAAATAAATAGATAAATAAGGCCTCTTTAGAAGCTTCCTATTGCAATCCACTCACAAGCTCAATTCATTCACAAACATGAATGTTCCATATCTCCTTACCCTTCTGAAGCTGACGAGATCTCTGAAGGCTGGGCATAAAGTAGTCCCTGCCGTCAAAGTTTGCAATTACCATTCAGGTCCTAACTCCATATAACAAATACGAAATTCACCTTACCTTTCATTCTTAAATCAGGAATACTGGATTAGTTCAGCAGCCATAATGATGAACAAATTGAGGAGTTCCTATTGTCACATAAAGTAGCAAAATCAAATAAGTGTGCAGAGCAAGGTTGCATACAGTGCCATGGAAAATTCTGGGAGATTAGAACATAAAAAGAGCCATGCCAGATCAGACCAAAGACCTATCAAATCCAGCACCCTGTTCACACAGTAGTCAACCAGTTGCCTCTAGAGAGCCCACAAGTGAATGATTGCAACAACATCCTCCCCACCCCATCCTCCCCAACTAGTATTGGAGGGAGTAGATATCTATGATGACTACTAACCATTGATAGCCTTGTCCTCCATTAATTTGTCTACTCTTCTTTTAAAGCTTTGCAAATTGGTGGTAGTGAATTCCACAATTTAGCTATGTGTTGTGTGAAAAAAGTATTTCCTAGCATCTGTCCTGAATCTCCTATCCTTCAGCTTCAGTGAATGACCCAAGGTTCTACTATTATGAGTTCAGAGAGCAGAGTAAGAACCCAGTTTCATCTTTCAGATAACTAGTGGTGCTATGTTAGGGTCATTCTACCAACAATTCTCTTGGTGTGGGCCTTAAATGAGAGGAAATTAATTTCCAGACGTTCTTCTGAGGCTATGCCATGGACCTTTTCTACTGTGCTATTTGTAGAAGAATCAGCATAGATTCAGCTGGAACATTTGAAGTTTGTTAGGATTGCTTTGTGAGCTACATGAGAGACACGGCTCAGTGGTAGAGCATCTGAACAAGATCCCAGCATCTCCAGTTAAATGTGTCGGGTTGCAGGTGATGTGAAATATCCCCATTCAAAATCATAGAAGAGAATCACTGCCAGTCAAAAGAGACCCATAGACCAATGGCCTAATGTAGTACAAAGCCACTTCATGTAGATATGCAGTATTGTTGCATGTATTTTCCTTTCCACGTCCACTGCATGAACCATCATGAGTAGAAAGGTAAAGCAAATTAAACAAAAATAGGTAACTGACCATGTAAGTCTTATTCCTCAGACCAACTCTTTCAACTCAATATGTTGCCCATATTACAAACTCTTGATGTGCTCAGGCTCAACATTTATTAAAAATAAATGCTAGTACATTTTTAGAAAAAAATGTAAAACCTTTGTCGGGTTTTTTTTAGCATCTCTTATACTCATGATTAATTTATTTTGATTCCTTAAATAAAGGCCCTTTATGGGAGAATAGATTGTTGCTGCTGCTTGTAAATAACGATCTGATCAACATGTTAATTACAGGGAATATTTTTAAAGAGTCTTATTTTATTATCCTCTAGAGAATAATGCACAGCAGCTGTGACATTGAACAAGGGGTGGCATAATGACAATAACCAAAGCAAGAGAGAAATTGTTTAATAGGCTCATAAAATGCACCTCCCACCTTCTCATCCAGATTGTTCTTGACCTGCCAGTGATTTAAGAGACATCCACTGGCAGCGGTGTTCTCAGGCATGCTATAGGAACAGAGCAGGTAGTGTAGGCACAGGTGTAACACCCGGTGGGGCCATCTTCAGCAATCCTATTTCCTTATGGTTAATAGCACCATCTGCCCCGTCATCATAAAATCTCTGAAAATGGTTCCCTTTTTTCATGCTTGAACTTGCTTGATATTTTTTCAGGGAAATAGAATTCACTTTTGTGTTCCTTCAACTCACAAGTTCCATCTGAGTCAGGCTAAGCTGTAGCCACTTTTTCTATGAGCACAGAAGGAAATCTGATGACTCCAAAATAATAATATCACCCCCCTCAAGCCCAGGATAGCTGACAAAAGTCTGTTTGGTTAATAAAATGTAGTTTAGAAGGGAAAATATAGTTTGGGACCAAGAATTTTTGTTACTATTTTTAGTGGCATTATTTAATTCATCCTACCATTGGAAAAAAAACCAGGGTTTAATAAAATCAATATTATCATTAGATCTCTCTAACTTATTTGCCTGGCATGCCTGGCTGACTCAGAGGGTGAAAAAATGATATAATATTCATCAAGCCAAACATTGGTAGACTGAAAATACAATTGGAGAGGAAGTGATTAAAAACATTTTTTGAGGGATTGCTTGGGCCTTTCCCCTCCCTCTCTGGGTGCCAATGCAGCCCTGCTGCAGCCCAGACATCCTGGTTCTGTCACAGCAGAACTGTGTGACAGGCGGCCACCAGCACATCTCCCCCCTCCACTGGGATAGGTGCCCTGAAGAGGGCAAACATGCTGGCGTGAAGGTGCACTGCTCCCTCAAGTCCTTTTGGCCCCATTATTATTTTTGTTAATGCTATAAGGATGAATGACTTTAAGAATTTAACACAATTAAACAGTTTAGAAGACATGCCTAAATTAGGGCCTAAAAGTGGGTACAGATACCACCTAACTACACTTAAAAGACAGTCCCAGGGTTATTAGCTTTGCTTTAAATTGGAATTTTTATATTTCTGATATGCTTTTGAAATATTCCTAAATAGTTCATAAAATTTCTGTAATTTATTATTTTCATTTTATTTATTATTTTAATGTGAGCATGACACTGCTGCAGTTATTATTTATGTATTCTTTGTGACTGCAGTCTTGAAATATGCAGGTATGTTTGCAATAGGAAGATATCTATGCTCTCAAGGTGGCTTACAAAGTAAAAGATAATAAAAACGTAAAGCACTATAAAAGTAATTATCAATTAATAAACTGTTTTTAAAAGCATTAAAAACCTAGCCAAAACATTAGAGGCATAAAATATCTAAAAGGCATAAAGGCATAAAGACATAAAACAGGTAAAGGCAGTGATTCAGTCGTAGAACATCTGTTGGCATGCAGAAGGTCCCAGGTTCATTCTCCAAAATCTTCAGTTAAGATGACCAGGTAGGAGGTGATGTGAAAGTCCTCAGTCTGAGGCACTGGAGAGTCACTAGATAGACCTGATAGACCAGTGGTCTGATTCGGTAGCTTTGCAAATTTGTGTGTGTGTGTAACCTCTTAAAACAAGTCTCCTGAAACAGTTCTTAGGCTAGAAAAAGATTGTAAAAATAATTCCCTCCTATAAAGTATCATATTAATTTACAATATAGACGGCATAAAACTCCCACAGGGCAACAAGTGTTTTAGACCTGAGTACCTCCCTCTAATATCCAATATTATGTGATTTAGATGGGACCCCAGCAGAAGAAATCAGGGGGACAGGAAAAAGAGGAAAGGAAGAGGAAGTAATTTTGGGAAATGGAGGAGAGAGGGAAAGGGGACTGAGGGAAGGAGGGAAGGGTGAAAATATATTCACATTTTCACCCATTCATGTGAAAACAGTTTCATAAAATAATGTGATTGTCATTCATGATGATCTACAGACCATATTTATGCTTTCTCGTCTCTGTAAAAGGGCTGTCCCCACAGGAAATTCTTACTGGCTGAAGTGAGCCTGAGAATCAGTACAATCATCAATGAGCACAGATTTTGAAAGAAATGAGTATCCTCCTCCTGATTGTCTTCATAATGACATCACAATGAATGCAAAATAGATGGGGCTTCTTGAAACATTGTGGTGTAATAGTTTCATAATTGAGAAAAACTACTGAATTTATCAAGTTAATGACAACTTACAGATCCACCCCACAAAAAATTTGCTTGTATAGTTAAGTTGTGCATCTCTAATAGAAGAGAAGGATGTTATTTTCACTTTAGAATTTGCACCTTACTTGCAGTTGTTTTACACATAAGGATACTTGGAACATTTAGTGGCAGAAATACCTTTGGCAGTCAGCCTGAAATCCATACTTGTGATGGAAATGTTGTCGCTTGCCTCTGATAACTCACTATCCAAAGCCATGAGAACACTATTTAGGTACATTCAATCTAATACTTTTCGCGTTTGCTTGGGCAAATGTCTCCTAGGATTGACAGTCTGAACACTGTCAGGCAAGGTAAGCCCTGGAAAAAATAATATCAAGGGTTACTAAATCAAAATTACTGAAGAATTCCATTAGCAAGGCAAGCTACATCAATGGAAGGCAATGATTTATTCAGTTTCGAAAAAGCTCTAAAAAGGGTTATGGTTTCCTTACTGCTTTTATGGTAGAAATTAGTCTGTCTAAATACACCTGAGAATTTATTAAGCTGGCAGGATCATTTTAGTTTTCTAATACGATTGTTCAGGGAAGGCGCACTGGGTGAGGCTATGGGATTTGTCCAACCTTGTTCAAAAGGCTTTGATTTATATTCTCCTTAGCTATTGAATAACTTTCCCTCAGGCTAGGTTTCAGAGGAAGAAACCAAAACATCTTCAAATATGTCTGACTTTCCCTCCTGTCCACTGATCATATATTAATGGCTTCTATATCTAGTTTATACCTTATTATGTACATCACCAGTTTACAAACGGTGATTTCATGTGTGAAGGAATGGACTCTAAAGCTCCATTCCTTCAGGTTCTGGGAGGTTGAAAGCAGTCCACAGTTGTTACAAGTCTTCACTTGGTGATGCCACCTCTTTCCAGGGGGTAATCAAACTTATCTTTGGATAGTAACCACTGCCACCAACAATCTGTAAGAGTAACTCCTGGTAAAGACATTTGTATATCTAACACTCTGTGTTTGTGTTGCCATTAGAGGTTCCACCCAATTACTGCATCTTCCATCTTACTCTTACAAGTTGGCATAGAGATAATCTATCACATTTTTAGAAATGATGGTATTGTAATGATGGAGAACTCCACCACTCCCCCTTCTGTTTTGCTATTGTTTGGAAAAAGTGACCAAATAGGTCTGGTGCATGTACAGAGATTAGACTTTGAGCATTCAAAATATAAGAAAGTTTATTAAAGCAAAATAAAAAGAGTACTTATGGTCTATGTAAGCAAGCATCAAGCTGAGCAAGGATACAAAGAAAGGGTGAAAACACTCAGTCCTCTAAACCTTAAAGTCTATTCTTATACTAATAAAGTTGTTACAAGGATAGGCTAGTAAATGTTGAAAATGCAATATTTAAATAAGTTATTATCAGTTCTCACAGTTATCCTTTGACAGGTGTACATATGAATCCCTAAGTAAAGATTTAGCTTTTTGGTGCTTGTGCCTCTCTGGCCATAAGAGAAACAGTAAGACTGAGCTTCTCCCTAATTGTCTTGATAATTTATACTGTCCCTTTTGAGAACTTCTTCTTTGAGATCCTCTTACTCAAGGAGGAAGAAATTACTATCTTGCCTCTTGGCTGTTCCAGTCTCTGCCTCCTTTAGGGGTGACATTCCAGCATGGTGTTCCATGTTAAATCTTTTGTTCTTACGTCAGCTGGAACCAGTACCATTAAGAGCTGGAGTGCTCTGTACATTCTAAAGCATAGGTAGAATGCAGCCCCAGTTCACAAAATATTAAGGTGGATTCTATGGTGGAAGGCATTTCTGTGGTGGTACCGTATATACTCGCGCATAAGCCGAGTTTTTCAGCCCATTTTCCGGGCTGAAAAATGCCCCCCTCGGCTTACACGTGAGGCCCAGAGGCTGCCCAGCTGGCTGGGGAAGAGGGGAGATCTTCCCCTCTTCCCCAGCCAGCCCAGGACCTCTGTGCAAGAGAGGAGCCCCAGCTAGCAGCTCCCATACGAGGGCTGCAGGCTGGGGCACCCCTCGTTTCCATGGAGGCTGCCCAGCTGGCTGGGGAAGAGAGATCTCCCTTCTTCCCCAGCCAGCCCGGTGACCTCCGTGCAAGAGAGGAGCCCAAGCCATGCCTTGAGCCCTTGGGGTGGGGGGTGGGGGCAGTATCCAAATCCAATAAACTAAACTAACTAAGCTGCTGCATTTTCCACCCTCGGCTTATACGAGAGTCAATAAGTTTCCCCAGGTTTTGGTGGTAAATATAGGTGCCTTGGCTTATACACGGGTTGGCTTATACACGAGTACATACGGTAGTTGTGGAAAGTGCCACCCAGTTGCAGCTTGCTGATGGTGATCTCCTAGGATTTCCATGACAAAGGATGAACAGAGGTAGTTTGCCATTGCCTACCTCTTCATAGCAACCTTGGACTTCCATGGTGATCTCCCATCTAAGTATTGGCCAGGGCCAATACTGCTTAGCTTCCGAGATTTGTTGAGATTGATTAACCTGGTCATTCAGCTGAGGGCTCAACATTTCTGCACACCATAAAAGATCTGATTGTCCCATATTGATCTATTCTTCAATTTTGAAGCTACTTGGGAATTTTTGTGGAGGAATCTTCAAAGAAAATGAAAATAATTATCTTCTTCATACAAAAATGATATATTTGGATCACAATGCTGTGCAACTATAGTTGAACTGTAAAATATTTGTGTAAGTTTATGTAGAATTGAGCTTGAATTTTTATTAGCTTCCCATGCTTCAACTACTTAATTATGTTGTTGAAATTAAAAATGTTAACTATACTTGTCAAATGAAAGCAACTGAGACATGACACCTTTTTGCTTTTTAAGAACATAAGAACATAAGAACTAGCCTGCTGGATCAGACCAGAGTCCATCTAGTCCAGCATTCTGCTACTCGCAGTGGCCCACCAGGTGCCTTTGGGAGCTCACATGCAGGATGTGAAAGCAATGGCCTTCTGCTGCTGCTGCTGCTCCTGAGCACCTGGTCTGCTAAGGCATTTGCAATCTGAGATCAAGGAGGATCAAGATTGGTAGCCATAGATTGACTTCTCCTCCATAAATCTGTCCAAGCCCTTTTTAAAGCCATCCTGGTTAGTGGCCATCACCACCTCCTGTGGCAGCATATTCCAAACACCAATCACACGTTGTGTGAAGAAGTGTTTCCTTTTATTAGTCCTAATTCTTCCCCCCAGCATTTTCAATGAATGCCCCCTGGTTCTAGTATTGTGAGAAAGAGAGAAAAATTTCTCTCTGTCAACATTTTCTACCCCATGCATAATTTTATAGACTTCAATCATATCCCCCCTCAGACGTCTCCTCTCCAAACTAAAGAGTCCCAAACGCTGCAGCTTTTTCATTTGCACCCCATTTTCCCTCTGAGCTCTTTGTTCTCACCATTGTCTTAATGCCTCTTTTTAGCCAAGAATTAATGATGCATGAAACAAACCCAGGAAATGAGAGCTTTGATATTTACTATTATAGGGTACTTAGAAGCTCTGAGAAATGTTCTGTGAACTTTTCATGTTTTTCTCATACCTTTCAGGAGGGGGAAAAAAACCCAAGTCTGCTATTTTGGCCTTTATATTCCAGTTGTCTCATATTGACGCTCATATTGCCTGAAAAGTGATTTGTCTTCCTCGCAACATAAGCATTAAGATTGAAAGGCTCAATTTATTCTCTGCTTCTGGGTGGATCATGCTTGCCTGCATATCAATGTCAGAGCTAGTTCAGATTCTGAAGAAAAAGTAGCATTTGTCATAATTTAGGCTTTTCAGAAAATCTGTCTCCTGACTGGTTTGGTTTTAAAAAAAAAACAATAGCAGCACTGATGTTAACAAGTGTTGTTCAGTGTGAATAATATCACAGTGAAGAATCCTTGTGAAATACAGAGTCGTATTCAGAAGTACGGCAGTACCAGAGATTCAAGGACAATTTTTGGATGGTAACAAAAGGGAATACAAACACTATGGTGTTTCAGTTACTGCTGCTAATCTCTTCAAATACAGGATTAGCTGTTTATTTAAAGTTTACATTCTGTTCCTATAGACAGGATATAAACTTAGAACAACTTGCAATGGCTGCAAATATTAGGGATGTACATTCATTATCAATCAAATGAAAAAAAGTAAAGTGATTTGCTTTAAAACAAAAATATGCATATAAAATACTATTAATTCCCATTCCTTCTCCAGCAGTGTCAAAAGTGAAGGTGTGTTAGGATTTACATGTGCTTGCTTCATTCAGTCAAGCAAGAGTTAACTATTAAAGTCATATGACTAGAATCACATGAGCCAGAAAGATCTCTCCTTTCTTCTTCCAGCAAAAGAGGAGGGGCAGACACACAGGCACATATAGATTGAACAGAGACCCAGACTGAGCACTTGCATAGATGGAGTTTGTTGTTCCTATATTTAGTGTAAATTCATATGTTATCTAGTACAGTTAACAACTCACTCACATCTCTGTCCTATTATTTGCTCCACTAATTCATTGCAATACAACATGTAGAAACATGTAAAATTGCCATACAGAAAACTTTAGGCAGCAGTAATGAGCATCACTGGTTAGCTAATTGTGAGCTAGATTGGTGAGCTAATTGTACTGCTTTTCTCAGTAGTGAAGATGATTGTGAACATGTTCCCCAAGAACAAAATGCCACCATCATGCACATTCAACAGGAACATGTGTAGTGATGCACTGCTGACCCAGCAGCACCCCGTGAGTAGAGCAGTTGGAGGCGTAGCCAATGGACCCTCTTTGGCCTTGCTGAAGATGCATACCGCACCCCCACTCCTCATCCCCCTATGAGTCACGGGTCATGAACTGTCTGGCTCAGTCACCGGGCGCAGGGACAATGGTCTTGCCCCCAGGTGAGGATTAGGCTCAGACGCTTACGCTCCTCTCCGCACGTAGCCAGGTGAGATCATGCATCACATGATGATCTCCAGGTCTCCCGGTCTCCCGCTCATCTCCCTACCCACCTCCTTTACACGCCCACAATGAAACCCTAATAAAAGGTGCGAGAGACCAGCACAGGGGGAGTTGTCAAGATCACGAAAACCCGCGCTTCCTGTTGCTGACGCTCTCCGCCAGATGAAACCTCCTCCGCGTCTCGCCTATTCCTTAGCGACGACCCTGCGGGGTTGACAACAAACATGCCAGCTTTTTAACAGGACTGCAGGGAGTTGGTAAAGGGTGCAAATGATTCAGGGTATATTTCACTGAAACATTTGGAAAATGCAGAGTAATCAATCATTGGTGACAGGTGAAGGAGAAGGGAACAGATGAAGGAAGGAAGGGAAGAACAAGAACAGGTTGGCCTGCTCCATGTGTACATTTTTACCCAGAACAATTCCTCTTTAAACAACCTTGGTATAGAATAAGCTTAGTGTAGTGGTTAAAGTGCGATCTGGAAGATCCAGCTTCAAGTCCCCATCATTTCACAAAGTTTTTTAGATGATCTTGGGCCAGTCACCCTCTGTCACTCTAACCTACCTCACAGGGTAAAGTGGAGGACGAGAGAACAGCATGTGCCATACAATATTGTGTTCTACTTCAAATTGTCATAGTTACCATGTAACCAAGAAGGCAGGACTTTGCTAGGTTAGTTTTAGTATGATTTTCTCATCTGACTGTGGGAAGCTTCCCCCACCCCCATCTTTGGCTCTTACTATAATGGATTTGTGTGTTAAAGTTAATAGATTATTTTGGCCTGATAGCTCCCATTTTAAAAGGATTGCCTGTGGCCAAGCTTAATAATGACGAGTCTAATAAATGTTGTGCTTTTCAGCTCCTTCTTATGAGTCTGGGTCTAAGTGAGTTAAGCAATAAAGCAGCTCTGGTTTTTGACAAAAATCCAATAATTCTGGAATATATTAACACTAATTGCTTTAGGGTTATCTAGCTAGAAGTTTATACTGATCAATTTAAGTGCCCTCGAGTCTACAGATATAGCTATTGCTTTACATTTGAAGCAAGGGCAGGTCAACCTTATTGTCCAGCTAAACTGGCTCCTACCATAAAGCATAGGTGTCAAACTTGCGGCCCTCCAGATGTTATGGACTACAGTTCCCATCATCCCCTGCCAGCATGATGCTGGCAGGGGGATTATGGGAACTGTAGTCCATAACATCTGGAGGGCTGCAAGTTTGACACCTGTGATCTAGAGCTTACATATGTGTCTCTAGTTGGTATTCTATCCTCTACCAGCAAGCTTTGTCTAAAGATCAGGGAGTGGGGAAAGAGGCTGCATACTAATGGCTCCTCCCATCATTGTCCTAACAACTCTTCCACCACCCACCAATCAAAACATTGCATCTACATATGGAAGGGACCACCAAACCAACACAAACAGGGATGCAGTCCTTCCATTGTTGGCTGTTTTGACACATCTGTGTATGATGGTGGTGGTATGACTTGGTGAAACAAAATCCTCAATATTACTTCTACTGTGAGTAAATCACTAGAGTATTACTGATTTTTTAAATTTACATAGTTCTGCAAAATGTTTGCTTAAAAGTGAAGTGCAAGTTTTAGGAAATGACCTTCTAAACCTAAAATTAATTATTACTCTTGGTGATGTATACGTTATCAACTTGTAGACATCTAGCATTGATTTTGATAAGGCTGCTGCAAAATACTGAGCAAAGAATAAATCAGAAGTATGTATGGACTAATTGGCGCAATATAGTGGATTGAATCTGTTTTGTTCCAGGACCTTTTTGCAAAGAAAGTTCGATAAGAGGCTTTCAGATTGAGCATCCACACACATTTACATTTTGCAGGGGCCCTTATCACTTCCTCTTCAAAAGTACTGGGAGTCATTAGTGCAACATACTAGTGTGATACTCGAGTTACAGCTTTCGCAGTATTAACTGTTTGGGTCCTTTCTCTCCATTTGTGCTAGGTTTTGTCTTGTCTTCTCTAGAATTATTCAGTTCATACTGTGATTTGAATAGATTTGTATTTGGTTGTGGTGGGTTTTCTAGGCTGCGTGGCCGTGGTCAGGTGGATCTTGTTCCTAAAGTTTCGCCTGCATCTGTGGCTGGCATCTTCAGAGGTGTATCACAGAGAGAAGACTTTTTATCCATTTTATCCTCATAGCAACCATGTATGGAATGTCAGTCTGAGAGAGGAGGAGGAGCCCAAGGTCATCCAGCAAGCATCCATGGTAGAGTGGGATTTGTATATGGGTTTCCCTGATCCTAGTCCAACTCTTTAACAACTATACCCCATTGGCTTTTGGACCTGAAAAATCTGTACATTTGCCAATCGACTCAAAATGGTGACTTTGTATATCAGGAGCACTGTGAAGATGATTGTGAACATGTTGGTGGATGGCCAGTACATATGGTTGTAATGTCTGCAAAGAGCTACTCTCATTCTCATAGTTCATTCTCTAGGGATACTTCTGTATGTGGTTTGACAGAAAACTTTTTGAGTTTTTATGTAGCTTTTCCTATTTTTAATATGTAGGATCTAGACAAGGAAGATACTTCTGCATCTTCATAACTTTCCAAGTAATTTCTCCTCCTATGCATGCTCTTTCCCTAATAGTTGGAATGATAGAAGCAGCTGATATTTACATGTCTTTTTTTTTTGGTGCTTCAGAGGGGCATTGAAATGTTTTCCAGCAAACTTTTCATAAAGAGAATCTCCAGCTGGGTTTATAAGAATAACTGCCTATTTTCCCTAGGTGGCCGTTTCTTTTTATAATTCTCTGTTAGTTTCCTTTGAATCTATGGCCTGCTGCAATTTGACAACATGTTCTTCAGTGACTCATACTTACAACTTTTCTTGGGCATATCTCCAAAATATGTATTATCTCATAACTGAGTAGCCATAAGACATCCTTTCCAAAATAGTATGGAGGGCTGAAAACAAATGGTATTGTAGTTTCACTCTGGAATGGTTATTCAAAGTAAGCCCATAGGTTGCACATGTACAGCCTTCCATACAGACTGGCTAAGTAGCATGCATCTAGTCATGTAGTTCTGCAAATGTAGTGGCACTTGAATCTTTAAAAGAAGAGGCAGTGATTTCTACTGATTCCCTCTTTCACTGCAAATCCCCACTTCTCCCTTAACACTGATACTGAGGATCTGATGATCCTCAAGAACAAAACAGGGATGAGTCAGTGAATTGCAGCATGGGGGACAAAGGAAACTCCCACTCCACAAAGTCCATGGATGGTTGAATACACCCAACTTCATTTTTTACTCCCTTCTGTTATGCATGAAGTACCGTATATACTCGAGTATAAGTCAACCCGAATATAAGTTGAGGCACCTAATTTTACCACAAAAAACTGGGAAACTTATTGACTCGAGTATAAGTCTAGGGTGGGAAATGCAGAAGCTACTGGTAAATTTCAAAAATAAAATAGATACCAATAAAATTCATGAAAAATTCATGATTGTAAGAAAAGTTGACTAAAAGCAATCTTCATGATCAGAGGACGAACAGGAGGAAGGCAAGAAGGGAGACTGCCTGGCTGCTTCATGCCAAAGACTGTGAGTACCCACAAGGCCTCCCTCAAAAATGGCTCACTAGAATTTTAAAAACATCATTAAACAAGGCAGTTTTTAAAGGAAGCAGATACTGTTTGCTAGCACCACCTTGTGAACAGCATATGCTTGTTTCCTTGCATGCTCAGGGACATATTTTATTCAAAGGTAAGATTTAGCCATTAGGAAGATCTACAGTGTCTCTTTGTCTCCTACCACATTTGCTAAATAGCACAGAGGGTATTTCTGTCCTTAGAACTGTAAGACCCTCTCTTTTCAGCTTTCATTTGTACTGCTTTACAGAGAGGAATTTGCACAAAAACTCAGCTTGGCTTGATTTACTAGTAACAAATCTTGACTTGCATTTTGCAGTCTTTGAACGCTATAAGTGCAATGGAATCTCTCTCCAAGAGGATGCCATGCCTGTCAGAACACAAATTTCAAGGGTACAGAATAATGCCTAATATGGTATTCAGAGCCAATGGAGCAACTCTAATTGCAAAGACTGTGGCTTTATCAAAGCTGGAGGACTTACAAGACTAGCTTTACATAAAAACACAAAAGGGAATGGTGAATTTAATACTCAAAGTTGGATACAGGCAAAATGCTTCTGCCACAGCTGGTGTGATCTCCTTTCTTGGTGTGCCACAGCTCCGGCGGCCATCTTGGAATTACCATATATAGAGTATTAGCCGAGGGGGGCTTTTTCAGCATTACAAAATGTGTTGAAAAAGTCAACTTATACTCGAGCATATACAGTAATTAGATTATAACATACAACAGTTTGGGGAAAGACTAACATATCTCTCAACCCAACCGCATATAGGAGGATGCCCATATACAAGTCAGGCAAGCATACACCAGTCATTCATTGTTGTAGGAGGATATCAAAAAAGAGATGCTTTGGAAAAAATGCTCTTTGTTTGAGAAGATGTCTGGAGAGAATTATGATGGAATCAGAGTTACACAAGAAGAAGGTGCTGGCAAGACAAAAATAGAGGTCATGCAAAAAATGACACATCTGGATGGAAAATATAATGTATCAAGGAGCCAATTTGGTTACTATTCTTGATCTCTCTTTTTTAGTAAAATAGACAATAGAAAGCCATATCATGTGCACATATGGAAAGCCACAGTGAATATTAGCTTCAAGGCTATTGTGAAGTTTGTGTTATTCTTGTATTGTTCTGGAACAAGGAACAGTCTCTTCCACAGACAGCCTTATTGTACTCTAGTTATGTATGATTCATTAAGGTGCTGTCCTTTTCTGTCTTCCTTTCATCATCAGAATGATAAACCCCTCTTTCTTGACCTAACATAACAGGCAGAGAGAATCTCATCCCAGAACCAAAATGAGAACAGAGAAGACTGAAGTTTTGTTAGCGACAACATATTCAATATTAATAATAATAATAGAAACACCAAACATTTAGAATCAAGGGCAGTAATATAATTTCTGGCACAATGCTATATACTTAACAAGGATGAGCATGGCCTATTCAATTAAAAAAATAAATGCCACCATAAAAACAATGTCTTTGTCATACAAGCGACCCTTTTGTTGGTCTATCCAGTGGTGGCGAACCTTTGGCACTCCAGATGTTATGGACAACAATTCCCATCAGCTCCTGCCAATTGGCCATGCTGGCAGGGGGCTGATGGGAATTGTAGTCCATAACATCTGGAGTGCCAAAGGTTCGCCACCATGGGTCTATACTATATTGCTTGATGAGAATAGGGCCATGAAAATGCCCACCCTGGCTACTTCCGTGGTATTTTTGAGATCCATTTATCTTTTGACTAGCCCTGATACATTAATCATGCATTTCCATTCTGCAACTCTAGGCAGTGTGGGGAAAAATGGGAATATCCAGCCTGAAAGATTCTTTTGATTGAACAATGATGATACTGTTAGTTAAAATCATAGCTATGTTTCTGTAGGAGGCAATGGGTAGTGTTTTCCATCAAGATCTTCCGTGGGCTTAGCTGAATGTAACATATTTAGGATTGCACTGTAAAACTAGGAAAATGGTATGGGCAAAAATAGTAATTCTGCTGCCATCCATTTAAATTTCTTTTCCTGTACCCCTCCCCCTTGGTTTCAATGTTTAAAAAGTGAGAACAAATCCACTTCAAATATTTTTACCTATACTAGGAGGTAGACTGGAGATTTCAGTGCTTTGTTATGATCTCCTACCAGAGGTGTATCGACCCGGTGACATGGGGCTCCCAATGTCCCCGGGCGCACGCCATCTGGTCATGAGGGAGCGCAAAATTTGCCCCCCTACATTGATCAGTGAATCTTCCTCCGGCGCTTCCAACAGCTCCCTCCGCTGCAGAGGAGCCACCACAGTGCCTCCAGCAGCAGCCGTTTCCCTGCTTTCCAAGCTGCTTGGAGGGTAGAGAAATGGCACAGGGGCTGCTGAAGCTCTAGCAGGAGCCATTTTCCTCCTTTCTGAGCTGCTCACCCATCTGAGCAGCTCAGAAATGAGGGAAACTGGTCAGCCCCTCTCCCCTGCCTACAAGCTGGGCATCAGGGGGCAGCTGCAGCCTGTGCCCAGCTCGGATCCTGGCAGGATCTGAGCTGGGCACAGGCTGAAGTTGGCTTGCTCTTCCCACCTATATCGGAGGTCCCATGGGGCCTCTGATAGAAGTGGGGAGGGGGTAGCCCAGCTCAGATCCTGCCAGGATCCAAGTTGGAGGCTGGCTGCAGTCAGCTTGCCCTCCCCACCTTTATCAGAGGTCCCACAGTGCCTCTGATGGAGGTGGGGAGGCTGCTGCCAGGTCAGCCCTCCCCATCTATCGGAAGTGCGTGGGTGCGGCCCATGCGGGGGGGGGGGCACCCAGAGAGTGAGTTGTCTCCGGGCGCATTTTTCTCCCAGATACACCTCTGTCTCCTACCATCATGATCCAGTATCTCCCAAGTGATTGGATAAGATGTTTCAGGAAGCAGGCTCCTCTTCCTGCAACAGTAAGAATACAGTATCATGAAATGTATGTCTTTGGATCTGATGTACGGAGGCACTAACGAAAAATGTTTGTCCATTCAGTGGGTGGGAAATGAAGAGAGGGTGATTCTGAAACTAATGGGACTCATTTTCTCCAACTGTTTCCTCAGCCAAATAAATGATCAGCTTTGCCCAAAGAGATCTACTGATGATTCCTTAAGACTATACTATAGGATGCACAAAACAGCATAAATTTCTTTGAATGCAGAATTTCATTCTCACTCATCTTTCCAGAGAAGCTTTTGGGGAACTATCTTAAAATTCTGTCTCATTGCATTATTGCAATATTTAATTTAATTGGTCCATTGGCCAATTAATCAGGTAAAAGACAGTGAATGAAAAATGACCATTAGCACGTTTCTAATATCCCTAATAAATTATAATTATTGATGACCTGTCATGTTCTAGAAAACTCCAATGCATATTCAGGAGAGATTGTAAAATGTACTTCTGACATCAAAGTCAAAGTAAAGCTGTCTTGTTCACAATATATTCTTCTTCATGGTGGCAAAATGCAAGTTTTATAAGTACAATTGTATAGGAATAAGATAGTGTAAGTTTAAAAAATTGATTATTTTTAATGATTTCATAACAGACTTTCATAACAGACCCCCCCTTTTCATGGCCCTCTACATCTGGGCCGTTTGTCATTCAATGGGACCTGCCATTCCTCCCTCTTGGGGAGAGGATTTTGAATATGGAGCTGCTGGATGCCATTTATATTTATGCTAGTATTTTTGTATTGTATTTATGAGATTTAGCTTTTACTGTTTTATCGCTGCTTTTAAAGATTTAGCCATTTTATGTTATATTATGTTTATTGCTGCAGATGGTGAGACCCCCTTCGCTCAATAATTACACCACAACGACAGGCTGGAAAGGAATGGGCCGCAGCCCGTTTATTAAACAACAAACATATAAACAAGAACTATTTACATCAGAGCTTTCGGGCTGACAACCGGGTGCATATCACATCCCAGAAGTACTGAATGGGAAGCTTTAGGTGGGAAGGGAAGCCCCAGAGATCATACTCCTGCTTGCTTCCACACTTCCGGCCCATGCTGAGGAGGCGGGCACCCGGCTGAGCCTCCCAAGAGCCGCCCCCCCCAGCCCGCTCTCCTCCTCCTCGTGCTTGCTGGGGTGTCGGGCACCCGGCTAAGCTTCGCATGGCCGCCTCGTCGGCCCAACCCAACCCCACTCCCTGGGGTGTCAGGCAGCGGCCCGGCCTGCCGGCCTGCCAGCCTGCCCGCCCCACCCCCCGGCCCTACCACAGGGTGCAAGTCTGGGAGCCCCAGCCGGAAGGCTCGTTCTCTCCCCAGATGTGCGACACCATTGCAAACCCGCCACGAGCTGCCCTCCCTCGCAGCTCACCGCCCAAGCTCCGCAAGCCTGAGCCTGTCTCTACCTAACCGTCGACAAAGAGTAAACTGAACTGACTGAAGCCACAAGTCCATGCCCCACTGGGACAGGCGGACGCCATCCGGCTGGAAAAGGTCCATAACATCCCGGGTGATTTCGGAGTGTTCTGCCACCACTCCCCTGAGGGAAAGCACCACCTTGGCAGCCGCCTTGTTTACTTTCCTGCAGGCCCTGTCCACTGCATAGGGATCCACTGCTCCGCTCCAATGGGCCCGCTGCAACATCTCGGACCAGACCAAGGTCATGCCAGGCCGATGCCTGGCAAAGCTCCTGAGCGTGGCGGCCACCGCAAAACGCAGGTCAAGGCCCGACCTGGCAGGGAGATCCTCCTCCCCCAGGTGGATGACCAGGAGGTCCGGCGTGGCCAGTTGAAAAATGTACTCTATGACCTTGGGCTCCAGCTCATGCCAAAGCATGTGCCCCTGCCCCATCCAGGCAATTCTTACGTGCGCCCCGAGTCCGAGATGCCGGCCCCATTCGGAATTGCAGGCGTAGTCCCCGACTCTGTTGACGAGGCTGTGCCCCACGACCCACACCTGCCGATAGACAGTCTGCGGCGTCCCTGGAGGCACTGAGGAAGGAAATCAACAGGTCAGGTGTGGGCGAATGTACGCCCGAAAAGCCCCCGACTGCCACCTGCCCAGGTTGCGGATGTCCTCCTGGGCCCTGCCCTCTTGTGCCGCGGTCGTGGCGGCCCCTATTCTAAAAGAGTGCAAGCCGAACTCGGTGGCCGGTAGCCCGGCCCGAGCCAAGCATGCCCTGAACACCGCCAGCATCTGGAACCTGGTGAGGGGGGACCCATCCTCGTGCACCAGGAGCATGCCACCCACCCGAGGCCTGTGCCGTAGCCACTCAATGAGGGGGGGAGGGGGCAGGTGGCGTCGCCCGGTAGGACTGGCATGGTAACCCAGGCCCCGCGGCCCTCTTGGTCGGTTTTTGAATGGGCCAGCCATGCGTAGACCATGTCCCCCGACAGGACGAGATGTTCCATTTGCAGCGCGGTGCTGGAAGGTCGATCCCTGGTAGGGGCGACCAGTTCACCAGGCCTGAAGGCCCCGTGGTGTGCCAGGTGGAAGGCGGCGGTGAAGAGCAAGCGCTCATAGCGCGAAGCGCACACCTGCCTTAACACTCCGGTAACCGCCCTCAACACTTCCTTGGTGACTGGGCGCCTGAGGTCCCTCTGCCTGGTGCCCACCCGCCGCCACCCAGCCACTAGGCGGCGGACTACAAACGCCTTGGTCACGTCAGGGAAACCCGAAACCCTGCAGTAAAAAGCGATGCCCGCCAGGTGCACCCCCATGGTGCGCGGGTGCATCCCCTGCCCATGGAGCCGGACCAGATACTCGAGGAGGAGGCCAGTGTCCACCCCACCGCAGACCGGGCGCCCGGAGGTCGCAGCGAAGCTCAGGAAGTCGCGCACGGCTCCGTCGTACTGCCTGCACGTGGCCGGTGCCAACGAGTTCAAAACACCTGTGATGACGTCTCGTTGCCAAGGTTCCAGAGGGACGCCGGCACTGTCGCCGGGAACAGCTCCGCCCCGGGGGCCAGGCGCCGGAAACGATCCACCTGCTGGCGAGATAAGGCGTCAGCAATCTCATTCTGTAAACCTGGAACGAAAGCAGCTTTGAAGGAAATATTGTAAGTGAGGCAGGTAAGAACCAAATTGCGAACTAAGCGCATGACCCGTGCCGATTTGCTCGACTGTCTGTTCACCACACGTACCACTGCCTGGTTGTCGCACCAGAAAAGCACCCTTTTGTTAAGCCAGAGGTCGTGCCAAACGTGCACCGCCACCAGGATGGGAAACAGCTCCAAAAAGGTGAGATCCCTGGTGATGCCCTGCGCGTGCCACTCTGGCGGCCAAAGGCCCTGCGCCCACTGACCCCGGAAGTACACACCGAAACCAAAAGCCCCAGAGGCATCAGAGTGCACCTGCAACTCCAGGCCAGGTTCCAAGGCTGACTGCCACAGGGAGATGCCGTTGTAGCTTCGGATGAAGGACAGCCAGACCTGCAGGTCTTCTTTCATGCCCCGGGAGACCCTGATGTGATGGTCAGGGGACTTGCAGCCCGACAAGGACCTCGCCAGCCGGGAGCAGAAAGCCCTACCTGGGGCCACCACCCTGCAGGCGAAATTGAGGTGGCCGAGTAAGGACTGCACCAGGCGCACCCTGCATTTTCGAAGGAGAAGCACGGACTGGAGCAGGGCGGAAAGGGCTGTGAGTTTGTCAGCCGGGAGTGAAGACGTGCCTAGGACCGTGTCCAGGTGGATGCCCAGGTAGCTGAGGGCAGTGGAAGGCCCCTCCGTCTTGTTGGGAGCCAAGGGAACCCCCAGCTCGGCGGCCAGGGCCTGGAAAGCCTGCAGGGCAAGGTCACACTCCCTGGTGCCCTGCCTGCCAATAAACAAGAAATCGTCAAGATAATGGGTCACCAACCCGGAGGGCACCCTCTGCCTGAAAGCCCATTCTAGGAAAGTGCTGAAAGTCTCAAAAGCGGCACAGGCAAAGGAGCAGCCCATGGGCATGGCCTTGTCCACGTACCAATTTCCTTGGAAGTGGATGCCCAGCAGCTCGAAATCGAGGGGGGAAATGGGCAGGAGCCGGAAGGCGGACTGAATGTCACACTTTGCTAGGAAGGCCCCTGGACCCGCCTGCCTGATGCAGAGGATTGCCTCGTCCAGGGTGGCATATCGCACCGAACAAACCTCGGGGTCAATGAAATGGTTCACGGAATCGCCCCGGGGGTGGGAGAGGTGTTGTATCAAGCGAAACTCCCCCGGGGCCTTCTTAGGCACGACGCCAATGGGGGAGACCCTGAGGTTAGGGAGGGGCGGGTGGCTATAAGGGCCAGCAATGCGGCCAGCCCTGATTTCCTTGTTAAGCTTGTCAGCCACCACGCCAGGGAGTTCACGGACAGATTTTAAGTTGCCCGCTTGGTAAGCCCTCCTTGGGCCTTGGTATGGGATGCGGAAGCCGGAAGAGAAACCATCCCCCAGCATGCGCGCAGCCCTCCTATCGGGATAACGCTGCAGCCACTCCAACAGCACCCCCAGCTGAACGGGTGTAGGAGCCAAAGACTGCAGCTGCGCGGGCAACTCAGTGTTTTGCGGGGGCGGGGGCGCTGCCCTGGCCACCGGCTTCTTTTTGGGAGGGCCCGGCGCCGGGCGACCGGGCCTGCCGAAAGGGAGAGCGGCCGGCCGGCTTGGGGCAGTTGACCCTGCTGTGGCTGCCGGAACAGTTGGAGCAGACGTGCTCAAATTTGCATTTGGGCCGCTGGCAAGCGCCTCTGTTAAATTCCCAGCACAGCCCCTTTGCCCCCGCCCGCCCCGGGTAGGCTCTGCCGGGTTTTACTGGGACAGATGGTTCCGCCGCCCCTCCCATGGCGGGCTGGACCACCACCATCCAAGTTTGGTCGTGAATGAGATCCCAACGGAAAAGGCACTTGTGCGAAGCGTTCTTGCGGATGGCCTCGTCGTAAGCGATGGCCGCAGAATCCCCGGCCAGCGCCCGAGCCCGCAGCACATGCGCCATGTGGGCCGCCAGGTGCCAAGCCCGCAGGGGATACGCAGCCCCAATGAGGGCCAGGAATTCAGTGAAGCCCTGCAGCCAGTTATTGAAATTCCGCTCGGCTGCTGCCGGGTCCTTCCGCTTCTTGTCGGCCTTCCCACCCGACAAGCCCAACTCCCCCTCCCGCCGCAGGAACTTAAAAATGTCCACGTAATACCCATCCAGTGCCCGCTCCCGGAGCTTCCTGGGGAGATGGGACCCGGGCGGGTTGCCGCGGTCGTCTTGGGCAGGGCCAGGGGATGGCGCTTCCCCACCCCCCAAACGCCTGCGTTTTGCCAGCCACAGGGGGAGAGCAGGCACCCTCTCCCCCCGCACCCAAAATTCCCCGGTAGCCTGCGCGTCATCATCCTCGGTGGACTCACCCGACGATGAAGAGCTGGGAGATCGCCTGGAGGAACGGGAACGCCCCGACGAACGCTTCCTCCTCCTGCCCTCGCGCTCCGAGGGACCGACGGACGCATCCACCGACGTGGACGCGCTGACCGGTGGCGAAAGGTGCAGCTCCTCCGCTGCTCCGCTCGCAGCGCCCTCCCGCGCCGCACCGGCCGCCGCCGACGCGGTGGGCTCAGGGCCCCCGACCCCCGATGTGGGACCGGACTCGCCAGCCGCTCCACCAAGGACTTGGGAAAGGTGCATCAAGGTGTCCGCCAGGTTGCGGACCAAGGCGGGATCAGGGCCAGCCTCGCCACCAGGTTCAGGCCGGGAAGATGCCGGGCCGGCACCCCCCGGGACCGCGGGGAGGGCCCCCCCTAAAGGAGACTGTCCCGCCAGGCCCACCGGCCTGCCCCTGCCGACGGGGGACAAGCCCAAGCCCGCGGCCGCCCTCGCCGCTGCTCCGATCCGCCCAACAACGGGGCCGTCGTCCGACGTCCCAGGGCCAGTCTGGGCCCTGACCCTGTTCAGCAGAGCGCGAGCTCTGCCCGATGGCGCCGCCGCCCCTGTAGCAGGCTCCCTGCTCTTGGCCCGTTTTGGCCCCATGATCCTCAAGCATTGTTTGAAGAATGCCTAGTCCCTCTCAGCCACGCCCCATTTTCAATGGGCTGAACGGGATTTGTTCTCCCGTGGCTAATACTACCTTTCTGTGTCAGCCATGTTTGGAATTTGTTCCCCATGAACTCACCGCCTCTGCCGGGGATTGCAGGCAAGCCACCTTGTGAGGGAAACTCCGCTCAATCATTGAGACCCATTCCTTAAACCTTGCAAAGGCTTCATCCTGATTTCAACAGCAAGCAGTAAGAATATCTGCTATAATCATCAATCAGCAGAAATATATATCGTGCACCCCTTCGCTTGATTGAAAAGGACCAGCTAAGTCTGCATGGATCTAGTTCAATGGTCTTTCCATTTGTCTAGAAGCTCTTTTTGGGATTGGATAGGATTTCACCTTAACCCCACTACAGACCGAACAGTCTAGGAATGCTACTTTGCAAGGCTTTACACTCAAATCACATACTTTGCCAACTGTTTGATGGTGGCAAAACTTGTATGTCCTAGGACTCTGTGAAGATAGTGCACACAATCATCATGCAGTGGCTTATTAGCTAGACTTGAAACATTCATTACATTTTCATTTTGCCCTATCAGTCATAACATATTTTGCTCTCAGAGGTACCTTTTGTACACTCTATGTCATTATCTCTGCCATACTGTACAACCTCTGTCTAATAAATATAGTTTTGTACCTTGTTCAGCTAAACTTGGGACGCTTCAACAAACAAAAAAATCCAGTCCAGGAACACACAACACATTTTGCAACTTTTACCTAGGCATGGTATGTAGCAGTTCCCTTGCAGCTGCAACAGCAGCTGGTGATCCATCGGGCTGCTGACATGCTCTACACTTGCCTGGACTCTCAGTCAATAGGTGATGAGCATTTACGACATGCTCTGGAGCAGGTGAGTCCAAGAGCCAGATGGGTTGGTTTCCTCTGGACATCGGTTCTCAGCAATGCCGTCAAGTAGTGCTCCTTCTTTCCTCTTCCCTGTTGTCCTTAGCTGGCCCCTTCTTTCTCCCCTTCTGTGGGCATTCCCGGAGAAGATGATTAGTAGAGCCATTAACGGAAAACAACGCTTAACTGCATATGACCTTGGACAGTTCAGGGAAAGCTGGTTTCACTTCTTTTGCTCTGGAAACAGTAGGCTTCTTCTCTGGCTGTGGCTTCAAGGCAAAAAACTCCTTTGTTTCTGGAGCTCCAGGCCGCAGTCACATATTCAGAGTCAAATCATCTTCTTTAAGGCTCTGCATACTATAGACAAAATTGTCCCGAAGCTGTCATCTAGGGAAGATAGTACAATATAGGCCCCATGCTGCTCAGTGAAAGTCACGCTCTGTCTTCCAGCCTCATCAATAGTGTACGCAGCTGTTGACATGGTTGGCCACATTTTCACCTCCCAGTCACCTGGTGCTGGAAGGTCGATCCCTGGTAGGGGCGACCAGTTCACCAGGCCTGAAGGCCCCGTGGTGTGCCAGGTGGAAGGCGGCGGTGAAGAGCAAGCGCTCATAGCGCGAAGCGCACACCTGCCTTAACACTCCGGTAACCGCCCTCAACACTTCCTTGGTGACTGGGCGCCTGAGGTCCCTCTGCCTGGTGCCCACCCGCCGCCACCCAGCCACTAGGCGGCGGACTACAAACGCCTTGGTCACGTCAGGGAAACCCGAAACCCTGCAGTAAAAAGCGATGCCCGCCAGGTGCACCCCCATGGTGCGCGGGTGCATCCCCTGCCCATGGAGCCGGACCAGATACTCGAGGAGGAGGCCAGTGTCCACCCCACCGGGCAGACCGGGCGCCCGGAGGTCGCAGCTTAAGCTCAGGAAGTCGCGCACGGCTCCGTCATTGCATTGCCTGCACGTGGCCGGTGCCAACGAAGTTCAAAACACCCAGATGACGCCTCGCTGCCAAGGTTCCAGAGGGACGCCGGCACTGTCGCCGGGAACAGCCTGGCCTCGGGGGCCAGGCGCCGGAAACGCATCCACCTGCTGGGCGCAGATAAGGCGTCAGCAATCTCATTCCCTGTAAAACTCCTGGAACGAAAGCAGCTTTGAAGGAAACATTGTAAGCGAGGCAGGTAAGAACCAATCATGTAACTAAGCGCATGATCCGTGCACGCATTTGCTCGACCGTCTGTTCACCACACACGCACCACTGCCTGGTTGTCGCATCAGAAAAGGCACCCTTTTGTTAAGCCAGAGGTCGTGCCAAATGTGCACCACCATCAGGATGGGGAAACAGCTCCAGAAAGGTGAGATCCCTGGTGATGCCCTCTGCGCGTGTACACTCTGGCGGGCCAAAGGCCCTGGGCGGCCACTGACCCCAGAAGTACACACCGAAACCAAAAGCCCCAGAGGTATTCAGAGTGCACCTGCAACTCCAGGCCAGGTTCCAAGGCTGACTGCCACAGGGAGATGCTGCTGAAGCTTCGGATGAAGGACAGCCAGACCTTCGCAGGTCTTCTGCCCTCCCTCGGGAGACCCTGACGTGATGGTCAGGGGACTTGCAGCCCGGCTGGGCGGTCTCGCCAGCCGGGAGCAGAAAGCCCTACCTGGGGCCACCACCCTGCAGGCAAAATTGAGGTGGCCGAGTAAGGACTGCACCAGGCGCACCCTGCATTTTTGAAGGAGAAGCACGGACTGGAGCAGGGCGGAAAGGGCTGTGAGTTTGTCAGCCGGGAGTGAAGATGTGCCTAGGACCGTGTCCAGGTGGATGCCCAGGTAGCTGAGGGCAGTGGAAGGCCCCTCTGTCTTGTTGGGAGCCAAGGGAACCCCCCAGCTCGGGCGCTGCCAGGGCCTGGAAAGCTCGCGTGGGCAAGGTCACACTCCCTGGTGCCCCGCCCGCCAATAAACAAGAAATCGCCAAGATAATGGGTCACTCAACCCGGAGGGCACCCTCTGCCTGGAAAGCCCATTCTAGGAAAGTGCTGAAAGTCTCAAAATGGCACAGGCAAAGGAGCAGCCCATGGGCATGGCCCGTCCAGCTTTACCAATTTCCTTGGAAGTGGATGCCCAGCAGCTCGAAATCAAGGGGGGAAATGGGCAGGAGCCGGAAGGCGGACTGAATGTCACACTTTTGCTAGGAAGGCCCCTGGACCCGCCTCTGCCTGATGGTAGACGATTGCCTCGCCCAGGGTGGCATATCGCACTCAACAAACCTCTGGGTCAATGAAATGGTTCAATGAATCGCCTCAAAGGTGGGAGAGGTGTTGTATCAAGCTGTCTCCCCCGGGGCCTTCTTAGGCACGACGCCAATGGGGGAGACCCTGAGGTTAGGGGAGGGCGGGTGGCTATAAGGGCCAGCAATGCGGCCAGCCCTGATTTCCTTTGTTAAGCTTGTCAGCCACCACGCCAGGGGAGTTCACGGACAGATTTTTAAGTTGCCCGCTTGGTAAGCCCCTCCTTGGGCCTTGGTATGGGATGCGGAAGCCGGAAGAGAAACCATCCCCCCAGCATGCGCCAAGCTTGGCCCTCCTATCCGGGATAACGCTGCAGCCACTCCAAGCAGCACCCCCCAGCTGAACGGCAGATTGCTTAGGGAGCCAAAGACTGCAGCTGTGCGGGTGGCAACTCCAGTGTTTGGCGGGGCTGCCCTGGCCAATGACTTCTTTTTGGGAGGGCCCGGCGCCGGCCGCACCGGGCCTGCCGAAAGGGGAGAGCGTCCGGCCGGCTTGGGGCAGTTGACAGCTGCTGTGGCTGCCGGAACAGTTGGAGCAGACGTGCTCAAATTTGCATTTGGGCCGCTGGCAAGCGCCTCTCGTTAAATTCCCAGCACAGCCCCTTTGCCCCTGCCCGCCTCGGGTAGGCTCTGGCTGGTTTTACTGGGACAGATGGTTCCAGCGCCAGCCTCCCATGGCGGGCTGGACCACCACCATCCAAGTTTGGTGCGTGGGAATGAGATCCTAAACGGAAAGGCACTTGTGCTGCTGTTCTTGGGCGTGGATGGCCTGCGTGCCGTAGCTGCATGGCCGCGCAGAATCCCCCGACCAGCGCCCAAGCCCGCAGCACATGCGCCATGTGGGCCGCCAGGTGCCAAGCCCGCAGGGGATACGCAGCCTCCAATGAGGGCCAGGAATTCCAGTGAAGCCACTGCAGCCAGTTATTGAAATTCTGGCTTCGGCTGCTGCCGGGTCCTTCCACTTCTTGTTGGCCTTCCCACCCGACAAGCCCAACTCCCCCTCCCGCCGCAGGGAACTTTAAAAAATGTCCACGTAATACTCCATCCAGCGCCCGCTCCGAGAGCTGTCCTGGGGAGATGGGACCCGGGCGGTTGCCGCGGTGCAGTCTTGGGCAGGGAGCCAGGGATGGCGCTTCACCCCCCCCCCAAACGCCTGGCGCTTTGCCAGCCACAGGGAGAGCAGGCACCCTCTCCCCCCGCACCCAAAATTCCCCGGTAGCCTGCGGCGTCATCATCCTCGATGGACTCACCCGACGATGAAGAGCTGGGAGATGCGCCTGGAGGAACGGGAACGCTTCCCGACAAACGCTTCCTCCTCCTGCCCTTCGACGGCTCCGAGGGGACCGACGGACGCGATCCCACCGCCGGACGAATGGGACGCGGCTGACCGGGTGGGTGAAAGGTGCAGCTCCTCAGCTGCTTGCCTCGGCCATAGCAGGCCCTCCGCCGCACTTCGGCTGCCGCCGACGCGGTGGGCTCAGGGCCCTAACCCCCTGATGTGGGACCCGGACTCACCAGCCGCTCCACCAAGGACTTGGGAAAGGTGCATCAAGGTGTCCGCCAGGTTGCGGACCAAGGCGGGATCAGGGCCAGCCTCGCCACCAGGTTCAGGCCGGGAAGATGCCGGGTGGGCACCCCCCCAAGGACCGTGGGGAGGGCCCCCCCACAAAAGCGAGAGACTGGTCCCGCCAGGCCCACCGGCCTGCCCCCTGCCGACGAGAGGGACAAGCCCAAGCCAGCGGCCGCTTACCGCACCGCCAAGCTCGGATCCGCCCAACAAGCAGGGCCGTGGCTCCAAGCGTCCCAGGGCCCAGTCTGGGGCCCCTGACTCCCATGTTCAGCAGGAAGTAGCTGAGCCTCTGTCCGGGATAAAGCGCTGCCGCCTCTGTAGTGCAGGCTCCTGCTCTTGGCCCGTTTTGGCCCCATGGCGGCTGTGAGACCGGTCACGACCCAACAGACGGTGAAAAGAAGAAAAGGTTGAAGCGAAAGAAAGCGAAGAGAGCCAGAGAAAAGAAGGAAAATCAGCGAAGAAAGCTGTGACCCATCTCCTTCCAGGCCTTACACGAGACACCAACCACACCACCACGCCTTGCTGGTTCTCGCCGCCGGGAAGGGCGTGGACAGGGGAAGGCGTCTTAATATACCCAGGCTCCTCCCGCCTTTTCTGCTGGGAGCCAATCATTGCACCCGGTTCTGCAGCATGCCGCCAGGCCATGCATGCCCCTTATTTTGCTGCGTTGCTCACCACGGCAGCAATGGCTGCCCCTGGTTATTCAGGTGCATCTAATTTGTTGTACACCGCCCGGAGCCCCTCGGGGATAGGGCAGTATAAAAATATAATTAATTAATAATAATTAATAATTAATTATGTCTTCTCTCCACTAATAGCAGAAAGAAGATACTCCTCTTTCCAGCCAGGATGATTTTAATTTTTTGTTTTCAAAGTTTTAATCAGAAAATTCCTATTTAAATTTCACTTTCTTATGCAAATGAAACTCCCGAGTCCTTTAAAAGTTTCATTCTATTTAAAAGTTTTACTGTTTTATTGTGCTGTTTCCACCGTAAAATGTAAACATTTTCAACACAGTTTGTTCATCAGTACAACAGTATTATCCAGTTAAATGGGGTGCATTGTACACATGCATATGATATAAATTACATATAGAACCCAAAAACTTGTGATCCAAATAAAAAATGAATCTACAACACTAGCCAATAAAAACAGAGCCTACAGAGCAAACATCCTGGGGCAACCTTCAGCAGATGGAGGCAGGGAGAATCCCTTCACCAGCATTCAAAATGTCAAGCACAAGCAGAGGGTGAAACTGACCAAAGAGCAAAATAGGCGGGCGGGAAAAATAAGATGACTTTTGAGCTCTGCACTCTGCACAGTCAGGCAGGGGACTTGTAGGTGCCTTAAGGGGGAAAAGATGCATTTTGAAGTTTTTTTTTTTTTTAAAAAAGATGCCTTGAGCTGAAATAAGGCATTCTGAGGACATCTTGGAAAAAAAGCTGTGTGGAATTCCTTTCCAAGATGCCTCTTTTAGGTCTTCAGGATTTCTTTATTTGTGCTATGCAGAATGGACCAACCTTATCTAAATAAAGTTTATTTATACAGTTACCTGCTTTCATTTTAGTTCCTTCACTAAACCTCCTAATTATTGTTAAACTATTCTAGTCCATTTTTTAAACTGCCTGTTATATTTTTCTGACCAGGAAAGGTGTTTAAGAAAGTGACACTCCCCATTCTCTGGGTTTTGCCTGAAATCTGACCATAACAATCCAACTTCACTGTTTATTTTTGTTTTGTATAAGGTGGGAAAACAGTTATTTTCAACTAAAAATGCTCTCACACTGTGCTTTTAATACAGAAGCATTTAACAAGGGCTGCTCAGAGCCTCAAGGGACAGGTGGTTAAGATTCTGGAGCGAAAAAATTCCTCAGGGCTCTTGAGGATAGACGGTACATCCAGCCCATGTTTTAAATTACTTGAGGATAGAGAGTACATCCAACCCATGTTTTAAATTACTGCTTCTGAAGATTACCCAGCAAGGAAAAAATAATGTTGTAAGACTCCTCCAACCTTTTTTATAAAATGCCTTTTACCTGCATAATCAATGAAAATCCAATAATACAACCCAAAGAAAATGAGCACAATAGACCAACCAGTAAACTATTTTTTCATTATTTTAGAAGTCTATTCCCAGGATCATCCAATGCTAGTTACCTCTCTTTCATGTGACTAAGAAACAACCTGAAAGAAAAGACTGTTGTTGCATCAAGCAATTGTTTAGAATTTAAGCACCAAGGAAAGTTTATTGTGTATTTTAAACTGGCAAAACTACCGCATCACTTACAGTCCACTCCAAGAGTTACAGCCTTCCATGCCAAATGAACATAGAAAAGTGTAACTCTCCAATGAAAGTAAAATAGACCAAGCCCAAGTAAGGTTGCCACAGTTTGGCAGGGGTCCTTCCACCAGCAACCCTCTCCCCTACTTACTGGGGAAGCAAACTAGGGGAATCAGCAGCACAAAGATGTGAAGACATCACTTTAACTGTGACCTAGATGTTGATGCAAGGACAGTGATAAGTATGTCTCCTGTGGGCTGTCAACAATAGGCTTGTCAAGTTTCAGCCATCTTCAGACTATCTGCTTAGCATCCTGACAGAAGAAAAAATCTTTTTCCGGTTTGCCATACTTCTTAACCTGTCCATATAACCACTGTTAATTTTTTTATAAATTGACAGTTCATTGTCTGTTTTTTTTGTTAGCATGCATAGTCAATAGGACACTATTTTATTTGCATGACTGTGTTACATGCTTAGCATGTCAAGAATGAAAAAGCTGCTATGCTAGATCTGCTTGTACCCTATTTGGCTGTGTTAAAAGAAAGACACATGACAACAGATACTGAGTGCCATGGAGCAAAGCTCATTAATCAAATACTGTGCGTTGTTTATTGCTTGAATTAATTATATTAAACAGGTATTATTACTAACCTCTAACTTGAGGCAGTGATATGCTTTATAATCTGGGGCAATATCCCAGTTTGAAGCTACAGAATATATTTCTGAATATTGCAGAAGGTATGTGACAGACTGAAAATTTACAACTAAATTCCAGTTTGTTTCATTTCTTATGTTTTCATTATGAATTCCAAAATGTATTGTTTTGAGTTGCTTCAAATAGTATTACTCACTATTATTTTATTTTTGCAATTCTATTTTGTTATTTCCCTGTGAATTCAGATGGCGTAACTCCATTATGGGCAATGGAGGGCTTTTCAGGCAGCTGGAGATTCCCCCCCGCCCCCTGCTTCCCCCTGCTGCCTGAAAGCCCTCTGGAGGCAGCGCAGTCACAACACAGCAGAACCCTCCCCAACTTCCATAGCATTTTAGATGGGGCTGTTAGTAAGAAAAAGATTATGTTCAGAGATACAGTCATATATGTCACTTTGAACCTCTTGAGGGAACAGCAGGATAGGGTTGAAATGACTAAATTAAAAATAAAAGTAGTCAGTGGTATTTCTGATATGAGGGATTACATTTCTCAAAAACCTTTGTTTCTTTATCATATCCTGGGGGAGAAAGATTTCCCAGAGAAATCAGAAGAAGAGGTGCTTGGAAAATGGAAAAGACAGAAGCAACTCCAAAGTGAAGCAGTTTGGGTGTGTAATTATTGTGTATTTTCCAGGATCCAGTTGATACTACTCTCAAAAAGGGCATTCTCCCAAAGACCGGCTTTGCCCAAGACAGTGTAGTTACAAACTGAAACTCTGGACTGGTTGCTAATATTAGTCTGTTTTAGTAAAAGGTTTTCATATGTTGTGATACAAAATGAACATTCAGTTCAGGTTTATCTTAATCTCCATTTTACCATAGCATTCACTGTTGTTAGTCCCCATGGGCTGTTAATCTGTTAATCTGACTAAATCTATTTTTACATTAAGAATCCGGACAAGCCATGGAAATGGAAAACAACACAAGGGACAATGGATTTGCTTTTCAGAGAAATCAGTAAGTGCTCCAGTGTATGGCATTATCAGAGCAAGACTGCAAATAAGTAATTATTCAGGAAATGACAGGATATAGTGGAGGAAACTGAAGAACTACTGCCTAGTGCTCACAATCAGCAATCCTAATCAGGTCTTCATGGAATCCAATTCAGAGTTATTCAATGGGTCTTACTCCCAGGGAGGTGTTGTTAGGATAGCACTGACAAAAACCTGGTGCTGGCTCTACTCTGCCCCTAAATTCATGGTCATGCAAGTGTGGGACAAGTTGAAGTATACTGAATTTTGGAAATGGGTCCAATTCAGAATCACCTGACAAGTGAAGAACTGTTAATTTTGGCTTTATCACAAAACTTGCAGTGGTCACTGGAGAAGCAGTAAATAAGATCCTGCGTTTTCCATACTTGTGGAAGATGTCCCATCATCATCCATGGTGGATTCTGCACAGCATAAATAATATAACAGGCTGAGCACTTTATAAAAAAGCATTTTGGGAATGAACTTTGCACAGCTCTCTTCCCCAAACAATTTCAACCCTTTCTATTTCTATCAACCTGGATTTTTCAAAAATCACTAAACTATATTTTTTTCAAAAAAGATATTATTATTGATGTTCTGTTGTTTATTATTGTAGTTGTGCACTGCCCTGAGCCCTACGGGGGAGGGTGGGATATAAATTAAAGAATAAAATACAAATAAAATAAAAACCCATCTTGAAAACACTCCTGGGCAAATACAACAGACAGGAGACACTTTATTTTCCTGCCTGCTGGCCAATTCCCCCCTCCCTTCCACCATTTTACTTTTGTTTCTGCTACCATCCATCATTCTGCAATAATTCTACCCACCCGCCATTTTGTGCAGTTCTCTCAGCACAATATAGGCTGATTCTCTGACCTCCCACCAGTTTACAAAGTCCCCCAAGCATGTTTTCTCCCTATGGCAGTGATTATGTCTGCCATTTCATTCACAGATCTACAGTAACACATCAATTATTGCCTGGTCAATGCATGAAAGTCCCTTTTTCTATTTTTTAATTACTTTTTCTGTTGAAAATACGAAGTTGCATAGATGCACTCAATTGTAGCCCAAAACAGAGTGTTTGTTAGGTGGACAGGGCAGATTCTTCAGTTCATAATCATCACATTTTATTAATGACTATATCATTAACTTGAAGAAGGCCAGGCAATGGTGAATTGTTTCCATTTTGTAGTAGTGATGTACTGTAATGGAGAACTAGGAAAGGGAGGATTTTGAAAAGTATGACTCAACCCACCGTGACAACCAATGAAAGCAAAGATGACAGGGAGCGCTAGATATGTCCAATTAGACCACAGGCAAATCAGAACAGCCAATCAATCAGAATGCAGGAAAATTGGCATGTCTGTAAGGATTTGTTTCTGTATGCCTTTGAAGCTACACATGAGTTGTAGATTTTTTAAAATAAAATGTGTTTCCATGTGAACGGGTTAACCTGGATTGTTTTCATGAGATCAAATTGCTTCCTGAATGGGTAAAAGGCACATATGCAAATATAAAAAGGGAAAGTGGGTTCATTTATAACAATTTCAATTCATTATAAATATGCTGTGCGAAATGTCACTTCTGGCTTGCAGTTACTCACTGAGTTGTTCCCAATGGTGTAAGGCTACTGGGAACAATGGAGTACCATTTTACCAAACAAGAAAGAGGAGAGAGGAAACTGAAGATAAAAAGAGGCAGAAAGAGGTGAAGTTGGTTTTAAGTGTGATATTGTTCTCACAGCAGACTCAACAGTTTCACCCAACTGTGCCATTTGCATGGATTTTTTTAAAACCCCAAAAAACATTCAGGATTGGAGGCTGACACCCTGCAGCCTGAAGTGGCACAATACATTCTGCTTAACAATGCAACATTTATCTGTGAACCCAGGAAAAGACACCAGCATTTGCAGAGAACTGATGGTCATGTGATACAGAAGGGTCCACTTAATCTCTTTCCCCCACAGAAAAAAAATCCTGACCACTTACTAGGCTTACCTTTCATTTCTGCCAGCTCTCCTCTGGTCTTGTGATACCACTTTCATTTATGTGTCTGCAACACTCTAGGAATAAGCATGAGGGGAGCAGCCCACAGCACTTTCAGGTAGGCTTGCCAACCTCCACATAGCACCTGGAATTCTCCCACTATTACAATTGAACCCCAGGTGACCTGGAGAAAATGGCTGCTTTGGAGGGTGGGCTCTATGGCAGTGTACCTTGCTGAAGACACAACCCACCCTCCCCAGGCTCTACCCCATATGCACCAGGTATTTTCCAATTCAGAGCTGGCAATTCTACTTCCAGGTGGTTATCCAATCAAAGTGATATTGCTCCAAAAGCAATGCTCCTCCTCCCCATGCTCTACCCTCTAGAAGCTCTTGGGGATTTCCATTATAGAGATGCCAGCCTCCAGGTGGGATTCCCTAGAATTGCAGCTCATCTCTAAAGCACAGAGATCAATTCTGTGGGAGAAAATTGATATTTTGGAGTGTAGAATGCATGGCATTCTGTCCTGCTGTGGTCCATGTCCTTCGCAGGCTCTATCCCCAAATCACCAGGAGTTTCCAAACTTGGACTTGGCAGTCCTAACCTGCATTCCTTGCTTGTGGCCAGGGGAGACCTGGCATTCCTACTTATTACTTATAGATGTATCCTGGTGAAGACGGTTGTCCTGACCAACATCTTTGAAGCTCAAAGCAAAGGGCATTCTCCTTAGTCCAACCCCTGTAAATACTATATTGGACTAGGAGCAACAACAAGACTGTCTGTCCATTGCTTCAGACAACATCAAGGAGCTTGCAAGCTAATTAAAAAGAACTGCACTTGCTGCTGGTGGCCTGAACATAATTGCAGCATTTTTTTTGCTTTTGTTTCTGTAGCAGCAGTAGCAAATGCTATTCCAGCAGGGGTTAGTGACAAGAAAGGTCATTGTATGTTCCCCTGAAGCACTGTCCTATTCTATATTTTTCTTCCCTTTGCCATTACCTGTCACTAGAAGTACTCATCATGTGGAGAAAGCAGTGCAGGCTATCCTTCTGTGTAGCTGCTGGGGTGTCAGAAGATTCATTTGTTTTAATTTCTGCTTTGTCACATGGTTCTCAAAAACAAAAGAGGTACAATTTTATAGTAGAATTAAATGTGTTCAAAATCTATGCTTATTTTGGCAAATGGTTTACACCATGTGGAGGGCTGTCAAACTGTGGCATGGGCCTTCATTGCATTTTTCTTCCTTTCTACACTGAGTAGCATTTACCAAAGCAATCTTTGATGTAAAAAGCTTTTTTTGGCCTTTCTAAAGTCTATCAAACTGACAATGGGTTCAAACTGCCTGAAGTATCAGTTCTGCCACTGCTAGGCAGATTATGATCACATGGAAACAATTCTCAGCATGTATTTGCGTTTGAAAGTATGGTCCATATTCCTCTGTGCTTTTGATAAAAATAACATTAATAAGACCTCTCTATTTTTAAAACATGCTTTGAGATCACCAGATGAAAGACAGAATGCAGGAACAAAGCTCACTTATAAACAAGTCATGTTCAGTGTACTATCTCTGTGATAATTCATCTGAGCCTGTCTTTTGTATTTTTTTTAATATTAATAGTTACAGCTTTTCTCCATGTACTTTTTGTTCTGTGGCATGGTAGGAACAATACCACATGGCACAAGACAGATTAATCAGCTTTTCTAAAGAAACCATGAAGGATTTTGGACTGTACAATGGTCTTGATGATTAGCAGTCATGAGAGAATCAAAAGATATTTCACTACAGGAAAAACAAAGGCTGTAATGCAGCACAAAGCAAACAATGGACAGTATCCTACCTAAACTATGCACAGAACACCAAATTTTCTAGAAGTCCTTCCCATTTCTACAGCCCTTCTGACCTCCAGAATGATCATTCTCGGGGTTGCATGACCCTACGGTAGACAACTTTGGATTGGGAAATTCCTAGACATTTGGGTGTGAAGTCTGAGGAAGGGCAAGGTCTGGGGAACAGAGGAACATCAATGGTTCTTCCATACAGTCCACCCTCCAAAGCTGCTACTTTCTCTAGGGGAGCTCATCTCTGTAGATTAGAGATTAGTTTTAATATTAAGTGATTGGCAACTCTACGTTAGCCACATGGAGGAATAGCCACACCGGGGGGGGGGGGTGACGGAGGGAGGATAAGGAAAGTGACATCACTCTTTATTCCTTATTATAAATTGCTTTTGTTCTTAATTGACTACTGTACTGTGAAGTTCTAAACCTAATCCATATTTCCTTATATGGTCTGCATATAGATTGAACAGATAGGAAGATAAAATACATCCTTGTCTGATGCTTTTGCCATTTGAAAACTATTCTGTTTCTCCATATTCTGCCCTAACAGTTGTACAGGTTGTACATCAAAACAATCAGATACTGTGGCACATCTATTTCCTTTAAAGTCCCGTTTTTGCCATAAAATTATGGGCTTACCAAGAGAATTGTTAGCCTTCCATATGCAGCCCTATGTTTAGAACTCGGGCAAATATCATATACCACAATGGCCTGGCTGAGGAACTGTCAGATACTGGCTAATGTATCCACTATTTGCAGGATCGCTCCAGTTTGCTACACCTCATGCTTTCCGACTATGCAAATTCTAGGTGGCTGAAACTAGTTGAGGGAAAAATCAATGCTCTTTTGGCTTTTCATTAGAGTCGTTAGTCCCTCTTTCCCTATCAGAAGTGCATACATAGCTGCTTGAAAACAAAGCTATTAGAACAAGAGTATCGGGATATGATAACGGCTGCGAGGAAAACGTGTTCCCCCCTGACCCTGCTTATTCCAATTGAACAAAAGGACACATGGCCAATTATTTTACATTGGATCCACCAACCCTAGAATTAAGAAGAGCTTTAACGCTGGCCAGATTCGATGTATCTAATACCTTCTATGTCTGCTCTATGGCAGATATCAACAAATTGATAAACAGAGGAGGCTATGTTACCATGCACAACATGGGTCAGGTTGGAGACTTGCTCGATCTAATACGCCCTCAACTTTCATTGTGTGTAGCCAAGGTTTGCAAAAAATCACGTGAATGTCACAATCTGCACTTGTCCCATTTTCTGTATAATAATCTAACCCGATGCTCTTAAAGATACCTATGCTTTTTGAACAACATGGATCCCACAGTGTGCGAGAATGTAGCAAAATTTCGTAAGCTAGCGAAACTTGATAATAGACGTAAAGCAAGTCTAGATGAATACTCAATCAGAATGTCTATGTATTATGACCACATATAGCCAGCAGTAATTTTTCTAGCTTCTATCAGTATCCAATGACGTTTAAGTGAGTCAACTTAGCTGAAAGAATGTTTTATAGTTACAGAAGGACCATGTATATATTTTAGTACCAGTGTCTATGACTGTGAGCAATGGTGGGCAGGTTTTGTATGCTTGTTTTGTATGTTTATTTTATGCCAATAAAGGCTTGTTACTTACTATTTCCTTTAAAACCATCCATAGCTTTTCATGATCTACACAGTTGAAAGGTTTGCTGCAATCTGAAACACGAGCTGATTTTCTTCTGAAATTCTTTCATATGCTCCAGTAACCAGTGTAAATTTGCAATGTGATCTCTACTGCTTCTTCCTTTTCTGAATTCAGCTTGAACATCAGGTATTTCTCATTCTACATAAAGTAACAGTCTTTTTTGTAAGATTTTGAACATCACTTTTTTCATTTGAGAAATTAACGTGACTAGCCAATGGTGCTGAATGTGACTAGCCAATGGTTGCTGCAAACTTGGATGTCTCCCCTTTTTTGGGAATCAGAATGTAAATTGATAAATAAAACAATGGGTCATTGTTTTGTTTTCCATCTATGTTGGTATATTCTTGTCAAGAGTTTGATGAACTCTATGTCTGTGGCTTGGAACAGCTTTATTGGTAAGCCAGCTGCTCAAGGTGATTTGTTTTTCCCAATTGGTTTCACTTCATTTTCTAAAACGGTAGGTTCTTCTTCCAAAGATTCTTGTTGGAAAAAATCTGTTATCCTTTCATCTCTTCTGTATAATTCTTCTTCCCACTTTTTATTTGTTTTGTTCAGTTAATGTATTTCCATGTTGATCTTTCAGCATGCTTATCCATGCTTTAAATTTCTCCTTGATTTCTTAAATTTTGTGGAATAGATCTCTTGTTATCGCTCTTGTTCTCTCTGTTGTTCTCTACTGTTTCCTTACACTGGTTACTGTAATAGTTCTCTTTACACTGCTTTTAGACTTTTGATTTTGTTTCTGTCACCTTTTGCTTCTTTTCTATACTCAGCAATTTTAAGAGTTTCATCAGTCATCCATTGAGGCTTTTCATTTCTTTTTTCTACAGGAATAGTCTTCTGTACATTCTTTCTTGAGAACATCTCTGGTTTCAGCCCACAGTTCTGATCCACATTCAATGAAATTAGTGATACAAATTGGTTCTTTACATGGTCTTTAAACTCTTCAGGAAAGTTGCTTAGATTATATTTTAGGGCTATGAATATTTTACTGTTTTTCTGCAGTTTTATTCTAATTTTCAATATTAACAATTCATGGTCTGTTCCATAGTCAGCTACTGGTCTTGTTTTAGCAGAGAGAATACTGCTTCTCCACCTTCTGCTTTCAATTATGTAATCTATTTGATTTCTATATTGGCCATCTGGAGGGATTCAAATATACAAACATCTGCTTGGTTGTCTGAAACATGTGTTTGCAATGAAGAAATTGTTGTATTCACATATTTCTCTAGACTTGGCATATTATCTATGGCTTTATGAGTGCTGTTATCTGGGAAACCAAGAATGGGGTTTACATATATATTGCCTTTCTTGTGCATCTCCCACCCCTGGCTTGAGCGCATACTTGAAAAATACAAAACAGAGAGGGAGATTTAACCAAATCAGTCTGTATTGAGTTCAGCAATAGACAGGCAAGGCAAGAAAGAGACAAACATTTCAGGATGGAAAGTAAGAAATCAAAGTCCCATAAATCCAGAATGCGATGAAAAGAACTTTAAAAAATACTCGTAGAAGTGGTCATATTAACTACGGTATATGTATCCACCTTTGGAACCCTACGTATGGGTATGTGTACAGTGTCCCCAAGGAAAATAAATGAAGAGAGTGCGGAAGATGGAAGACAGGTGTTACCAAAGAAAATGTTAGGTTGTCTTGTCAGTGTGAGGAGGAAGAAGCAATCTAACTTTGAGCAAAAATGAAGGGAAAGAGGCACAAGAGTGCAATATGAGGCTTTGGGAAATTGGAAGGAGCAGGTACAATAATCAGACAAGGTTGAAAGGTGGTGATGGAAAGATAGCATGGTGCCAAAGGACTAACTGCACAAGGAGGGGATAAGGATATATTTCAGATGGAACAAGAGAGAGTGCTTGAACAGGGCTCTGAGACAGAGAGAAAGGGGACTGGGTTGTGGGGGGATGATTGTACTGACAGAGAGGGGAACTGGTGTAAAAGACAGGAAGAGAAAAGTGGTGGAAAGTGACATCAAGTTACAGCCACCTTATGGCAACCACCTTGGGCAAGAGATGAACAGAGGAAATTTGCCATTGCCCCATTCAAGGAAATAACCTGGCGCCTGGATCATGCCAAGAACTGCCAAGGACCAGGAGGACTGCCCAGCACATATTCAATATGCCTCATACGGTTATACTTCCATATCTGCTTTAATTATACAAGTTCAGGAGCCTCTCTTGACTAAGCAGAATCTATAGTTTCTCAAGTGTGGCCCCCAGCTATGAATATCTAAGTCCATGGAATGGGGTCACACTGATACTAAACAGATTTTCCTGCAAACATGAGGGACTTCTCGGGTTTGCAAAAGAATGTGACATCTTTAAAAATACATTGGTGGATTGAATTCCCACTAAATAAAAAAAAAGCATTGTTTGGTCATGTCTTTTTGTTTGCACACTTACCTTTTTCCTTCCAGGTGGATGACACCAGGAGGCTCTTTGGGCCCAGGCATGTTGGTGTCAAAGAGGCTATCCAAGCCCAGCTGCAGCAGCAGTGTTCTGGAGGCTCTCTGGGTCCAGTATCTAGGAAGCTCTTCAGACTTGGCTTTGGCATTAGCTTCCAGAAACCACTCTAGATCCAAAGCAGCTCCTAGACAACACTGTGGCTGCAGCTGGACCCAGAGGCTCAGGGGACTCACTTCATGCTCAAAGCAACTTCCAGACACATCTTCCATAGCTGGGAAGATATGGTAATATAAGAAGGGTGTGAAAGAGAGATGGGGGGATGGAATTAACAAGAAGGGGAAGAAAGAGGGGAGATTGATAGAGAATGTTTGGGGCAAAAGAGAGGGATAAGTTGACAGATAAGGTGAAGAAAGGAAGAGGAAGAAGAAATAGAAAGCGGAGTAGGTTGACACAAAAGGGGAGGGGTGATTGATAAAGAAGGGATGGGCAGGAGAGGGGATATGTTGTCAGATAAGGGGAGATGGAAGAAGGGATAGTCAGAAAATGGGAGGGGAAGAAATAAATGTGGTAGGTTTACAGAGGAGCGGGGTGGAGCAAGAGGGAACTGCGCCGATGCAAGTGTGTGCCCTGCGCCCCTGCCACACCACTGCCCGCCCCACCACACCCCAGAATGCCCCATGTCCTCATACTGGCGCATGCCCAATGCATCGCACACCCCCTGCCCCCTTGGCACTATGCAGAGGAGAGAGGGGAGAAAAAGCAGAGAAAAAAGAAAGGGGTGGGAAGGTGATTGACAGAAAAGGGGATGGAGAGATTGACAAAGAAGAAGTGGGAGCAAAAGAGATAGCAAGGTAGACTGAAAAATAAAGAAAGGGAGAAAGTGGGAAAGATTGTTAGAGAAGGGGTGAGAGGTAATGAAGCAAAGTGAGGAAGCAAAGGGGGGGGATGCGCTTGTAAAATCAAATGGTTATATGTAATAGTTCATTTCCATTAGTGAATAATCTTCCACTGAAAGAACAGACCTTCTTCCAGGATTTCTTTCAAGGACTTTTTCTGCCAACATGAGACTTCTTTTAGTGAAGGATTACTCACTTTATGAAAAAGAACCATTAGATCCAACCATAATAAATAAATGCAAAAAATATGTCACTTCCATCATATTATCAGCATCTTCATATACCCTAATTGGCATGTTCATACATGTTCACTTGGAAGTAAGTCCAACTGAGTTTAGTGAGATGTATTTTCAAGTAAAAAGCACGCACTCAGAATAGTACAACTCTGCCATTTCAGAGCAACTGTTCAATGACCTGATTCAGTCATGATCCACAATATGTGGCACAGGACTATCACTACTGTCATTACATCTTACATTTTACCTTATATTTTACCTTAGGTATGTAGGGCATTTCTACACAACAAACACATTCATCTTCTACAAGATGATCTGTCATGGCTTGCTCCAAAGAATCCTAAGGACTTGGGCTTTTGCGAGATTGCTGAGAATGTTCGTAACTCCTAACCTGGGTTGTTGTCTTTTCTCAACAGAGTCCCTGAAAAGTTAAACATCATTGAGTAAGTAATCAGAATGGTAGACAGTACAGTTTTGCTTGAAGACAAATTGAACAGAAAAGTAGAATGCAATCTATTTACTGCTAATGTAGGGAAGTCTATTTAAAATAACTTTAGACAAGACCCAAAGTTAAGCAACATTAAGTTCCACTGATCTGGGGAACTGTGTCATTAACTTTCCAACGGAAATGAGACCTACAAGCATTAAATTTGGGATAGATTAAAGTGGTTTCTGTTGATCATGTGTACCGAGGGTTGTAGATTTCACAACTGCACTTTAATAAGAAACACATAACAAATGAATATTAACCAACTCCCCAGTAAAGTATGAAAATATAAAAATCAGCAGGAAGTTTTGAATTTCTTCTTGTCTGGCAACACATCAGGGTTGTGCATCCAGAAAAAGCCAAACCAAAAATAAATCCAAAAAAGCTGTTTTGGCTTCCCCCCCACCCCCCACATTTATGTTTGGCCAAAAAATGGTGAAAATTCAAGAGAACCTAAAAGTGGATCCTGAAACATTCTGATTTTTTTTCTGGATTTTTTGTAGGTTACTTCAGCCTACCATCGTTTTTAAAAAATGGGAGAACTCCACACACACACACACCCCACCCCCACACACACTTATCTGCTGAAGCTGCCTCCAAAGTCAACATGGATTTTTGGAGGCTGTGGAAGTGCAGAGCTGAATGCTGGGCTTCAGTTCATCCTTGCCATCTCCAAAGCCCCTTTGAATGCCCAGCTTGGCTGAACTGAGTCCACCATTCACCTCAGCAGCTCGGAGGTTTAAGTTTCAGATCCGGATTTTTTTTTTTTAATAAAAAGCTATGGGGGTTCACCTTTCTTTTTCCTGAAAATTTCCAGATTTTTAAAATTGAACCTGAAAAATACTGGGAAAGGTGCATACCCCTATAACACATTCCCCCCGAGGGAAAATCTAGTATCCTTTGGTTGCAGTTTCTGCTGTAGTTCATTATAAAATATGTGATGTGGAGCTTGTTGTCCTGGCATAGATCTTTTAATTTAAAAGATATGGCCTTCAAGCCCTTGCTTCTGTGAAGGGAAGAAATTCCCAGAAACAATTTTTGTTGGATTCCATTTCCACTATGAGTGCTTTGTGGTCCCCTTTGTGCTCTCCTCTCCTTGCTTTGCTGCTATCTGACTTGTGTCACTGCTAAATTGCTGTGCAGCTGTGCAGTATCTGTGACAGAACAGTTGCCTTGCCGCTATATCTACATATGCTCAAAAAAGATCATTGATTCTCCTCAGGATCATCAGTGCTCAGATCAGGTATTTGTTGCATGAGGACCTAGCACTCCCATGTGGAGGCACACAAATGCACATGCATGGAATAACCCTTAACAACCACACAGACCTAGACAGCCCCAGATGGTTGAAGGAGAAAAGTGTTTATTCGCAGGCATTGGTTAACTAATGTTTTGCTCACTCTTTGTTTAAAAGATGGGCTGCCAAACAGTGTTCAGTAATGACAGGTTTGAGGACAGGCTATGACAGCTAGAACCATGTCTCGTGCATCAGCCCTTTACACTGTACTGTTTGAACACATAGAAAGTCACTTGGCCCACAAGCATGAGCTGTTCCTGAACCACCAGAAAGCTCTATGAAAAACAGGTTTCCTGCTTGCAACCAGAACATGAGTCAAACTAGTCAGTGTTCAAGAGTCCTTAAAAAAACAGACTGCTATTCTGTGGGGCAATTTTCAGTAAGACACACAATTCAGGAGACTGTGGAAAGGGGTGGGGGAGACTCAACAAAGATTGCCCTAACTCTTGCATCAGGATCAGATAATTCATGCAGAACACCTCCTTTTATTACACCTACACCCCTTCCCATGCAGCACTGGTTGATGGAAGGCTGGACTTCAACCCATTTGAAAAAGTCAGATAAATGTTGCATGGTTGCTCTTTTAAAAAATTGATTTCCAATTTTTTTTACGGCTATCATTATATAAAATGAAATCTGTATTATTTTTCTTGGTTTACTAGGCAACACGTGGGGGCTGGGGATCTCCTGAAATTACAACTGATGTCCAGGCTGCATAGATCAGATCCCCTGTTTTATTTGGAAGGCGAACTTTATGGCATTACAATCTGCTGAGGTTCCTCCTGTCCCCAAACTCTGCCCTTCCCCCATTCCACTTCCAAAAGCCCCATGAATCTCCAAACCTAGACACCTTGAAGAACTGATACTCTTCCCAGGCAGTATGCAATAGGATACCATCATCAACTGTATCAAATTTCTAAGCGATCCATGAGAATCAGCAGCAACATACTTCCCTGGTCTATCTCCCCATTAAGGGTTTCTTTCCCATAAAACCAAAGAAAACCTGGAACTGATCACCATTCTCTCACCTCCCCTACAGCAGCACATCCAGGACTGGCTAGTAATTTTCTAGATCTAGAGAGAGCTCGTTTTTGGCAGTATAAAAGCTGCAACCGAATAACCGGGGGCAGCCATTGCTGCCGGGGTGAGCCAAGGAGCAAAAATAAGTTGCAAGCATGGCTTGGCGGCATGCTGCAGAAACAGGGTGCATTGATTGGCTCCCGGCCGGTAAATATAAGAATGCCTCACCCAGACCTCGCCCTTCCCGGCGGCGACACTCAGAAAGGCGTGGTGTGCAGACTGAGTCGAGCGTAAGGCCTGGAAGGAGCCTGGTCTTGGCTATTCTCCCTCTTGCTTGGTCTACTCCTTACCTTTTCTCAGCTTCCCCTTCTTGGACTGACTTCACCTGTGCTTACTTTCTCTTCGTTCCTTTCCTCTCTACCACTTCTTCCCTATTTTCACTCTCGGCTGTTGGCCAAGTCTCAGCTTCGCCACAATGGGTCCGAAGCAGGCGAAGAGCAGAGAGCCCTCCCAGGAGGACCTGCCACCTTCAGGCAGCGCCTGGGCCCTCCTTAACAGGGCCCTGCTGCCGCCGCGGCCTTGGGCTTATCCCCTATAGGCAGGGGCAGGTCGGCGGGTTCGGCGGCGCAGCCTTCTTCATCCGGGGAAGTGATCCCTGGGGCACAGCAGGGCCCTGGCTTGGCGTCCGCCTCCTCCGTGCCTGCTGGTGGTACAACTCCCGATCCCACCCTGGTCCGGAATTTGGCGGACACGCTGCTTCATCTCTCCCAAGCTCCCTCGGCGAATGCGGGTCCGGGAGTCCACCTGAGGACCCCGGGCGGATCAGGGGACCCGAGCCATCCGGTGTCAGCGGACCACTGGCGTCGGAGAGAGCCGGTAGGCCCGGGACGGCAGAAGAACTCCAGCTGTGTCTCTCCTGTGAGCGGTAGCCAGTCCACGCCGGTGGGATCGGCGATCCGATGAGCCTCCTCCGAGCGGGAGGGCCGGAGGAAGAAGCGGGTCGTTGCGACACTCCCCGGTGATCCCTCCAGGCGGATCGCCCAGCTCCTCTTCATCGGGTGGAGTCAACCCGATGAGATGATAAGAAATGCAGAGGCTAAGCGGGGAGTTCTGGTTTCAAGGGGAGAAGGTCGCCTGCTCTCCCCCCCTGGCTAGCAAAAGCGCAGACGCTTCTTCGGGGGTTGGAGGCGCCATTCCGCCGGGCGCTTGGTCCCCGACGACAACGCCGGAACCCTCCCGGGTCCCACGGCCTCCCCAGGAAGCTCCGGGAGCAGGCTCTCGATGGGTATTACGTTGGGCGTATTCAGATCGGCCTGGGCGGGCGGGAGGGGAGCAAGGGCCCCAATCTGTCGAAGAGTAAAGGCCGATAAGAAACAGAAAAAGGATCCGGCAGCGGCCCGGACAGCCGGTAAGCAACGAACTGGTTGCAGAGGCTTTACTGAATACCTGGCCCTGATAGCTGCCGCTTACCCCCCCTGCGTCGCAAGTGGCACTTGACGCATCTATTATGGCACACGTCGCTGCGGGCCCGGTCCTGGTCGCGGCGTAAACCACGCTGACCATAGCAACCTATGACGAGGCTATCCAAGAAGAACGCTTCCCATAAGAGACGCTTTCGCTGCAGGACCCCTCATCCACGACCAAACATGGGATGAAAGGTGCGTGGTCTCAGCTTTCAGCTGGGCGAGTTTCATAAGAAGAACGTTGGAGCCCTCCGCCACCCGAGAGGTCCCTCCCCAGAAGCTACCTGGGGCCGGGGGGGTGGCGAAAGGGACTTGCTGGGAATTTAATAGAGGCTTTGCCAGTGACCAAGAATGCAAGTATGATCACGTTTGCGACCCAATATGTTCTGGGAAACCACAGCAGGAGTGGGCTGCACAAGAGGCCAGTCGGCCCGCCTCTCCCTTTCCGGCCAGGCTCCGGGTTCTCTGGCGCCCGGGCCCTCCCAGAAGGATGCCGGCGGCCAGGGCGGTGCTGCTGCCTCCCAAAAGCATTGAAACTCCAGCCTGCGCATGCAGTTGAACCTTGACCCCCACACCCGGTCCCGGCTGGGGGGTGCTGCATTAGACTGGCTGCAGCATTACTCCTGACAAAGGGTGCAGCACGCTTAACTTTGGGGGATGGCTTTGCAGCGGGTTTCCAGAAATCCCATACCAGGGGTGCAGGAAGGCCTACCAGGCCGAACAACTTAAAATCGGGTCCTGGATCACCCGGCCGGACGGTGGGTGGCAGACAAGGCTGGATAAGGAAGTGAGGGCCGGGTCCCGAATTGCGGTCCCTACAGCCAACCTCCCACTACCACCAAACCCTGAGGGTCTCCCCCATTGGCGTGAATTGCCTAAGAAGGCCCCGGGGGAGTTAAGGCCTTTGATACAACACCTCTTCCTATCCCCGGCGGCGACTCAGTTAGCGCATTTTTATAGACGGACCCGGGGGCATGCACCATCTTGCTTGAGTATGCCACTCCTAGATGAGGCCATCAGCCTCATCAGGCAAGCTGGCCCGGGGTGCATTACTGGCCGAAATGCGATATCCAGTCCGCCTTCCGGCTCCTGCCCATTTCTCCCCTGGATTTTTTTTGGTGAGCTGTTGGGCATCCACTTTTCAAGGGGCACTGGAGTGCGTGGACAAGGCAGGCGCCCATGGGATGCTCCATAGCCTGCAATGCCGCATTCGAGGCCTTCAGCACTTTTCTCCAATGAGGCTTTCAGGCAGAGGGTGCCTCCTCCGGGGTTGGTAGACACACTACTTGGATGATTTCCTCTGTTTATCGTGGGCAGGGCACCAGGGAGTGCAAAGGTGCGCGCACTGGGGGGGCCTTTCAAACTGGCTGGCAGCCCGAGAATAGGGGTCCCTCTGGCTCCCCAATAAGATTGGAGGGCCCTTCGCCATGCACCACCTCAGCTACTTCTAGGGCATACAGCTGGACCACGGGTCCTGACGGCACGTCCTCACTCCCCAGAGACAAGCTGATCGCTTTAGCCAACCTAATCCAGTTGGATCATGCCCTCTTGGCGAAAAAATGCAGAGTTGCGCCTGGTCCAGTCCTTACTGGAGTCACCTTAATTTTGCCTGCCAGGGTTGTGGCACCAGGCAGGGCATTTCACTGTTTCCCAGCTGGCGCAGGTCTGCGCTGTCTGGCTACAGGTCCCCGACCATCACGTTAGGGTTACAAAGGGACTGAAAAAGAGGACCTTAAGGTTTGGCAAACCTTTCTCCAGGGCTTTAATGCGCATCTTCCTTGTGGCAGGCGTCACCCAGTATGGGAACCTGTGCGGGCTGGAGCCAAGTACAGGATGCATTCCCTGACTTTTCCTCAGTACTGGACGCCGGTGCGTTTCCGTGTATACTTCCAGGGTCACTGGAGCACAGGGCCTTTGGCCTGCATCTTGGCTAACGCACTGGGAATCACCAGGGACCTCACCCTTTCTTGAAACTGTTTCCCCATCCTGGTGGCGAAGTGCACATCTGGCACGACTGTTGGGCTCCTCGGGATAAAGAGGTTCGTTCTCTTCTGGTGCCACAACCAGAGCCCGTCGTGCGTTAATGGTGCACAGGCGATCAGCAAATCTGCATGGGTTATCACGACTGAGTGCGTGATCTTGTTCTTACCTAGCTTGAAGTATAACATCTCCTTTAAAGCTGCTGCGTTCCAGGTTTGCAGAATGAGATTGCTGATGCCTTATCTTGCCCACAGCAGGTGAATGCGGCTTCAAGCGCTTCTGGCCCCCGGGGCAGAGCTGTTCCTGGCGACAGTGCCGGCGTCCCTGTGGAGACCTTGGCAGCGAACTTACCCGTCCATCACAGGTGTTTTGAATTCGTTGTTAGCACCGGCCAGCGTGTAGACAGAATACCGACAGAGCCGTCGCGTGACTTCCAGAGCTTCACGCCCCGCTGACGACAGGGCGGCTCCGGTCCCACAGTGGGGTGGATACAGGCCTCCTACTCTGGAGTACCTAGTTCACCTCAGCATGGGAGGGCATGCGATCCACGATCCATGGGGGTGCAGCTGGCCGGGATTGCATTTTATTGTAGGAGTCTCTGGCTTCCCGGATGTAACCAAACATTTGATCCGTCCGACTGGCTGAAATTTGAGCTGGCTGGGTGGCACTTTCGGGCCCCAGCCATAGGGACTTCAAAGGCGCCGCATCACCAGGGAGGTGCTCCGGGCAGATCACGGGAAAGTTGCGGCAGGTGTCGCGCTTCACGCCTTCTGGCAGCCTGCTCGGCATTTACAGCAGCTGCTTTCCACCCTGGCGCATCGCGCGGGCTTTCAGGGCACCGGGCGGAGCTGAGTGGCCCCCACCAGGGACCGGCTTCCAGGCACAGGTGCTGCAGCGGCAGCACCTGGTGTAATCGGAGACATGGTCTATGCATGGCTTGCTTCCATTCCAAAACCGGATCAGGGAGGGCCACGGTGCGCCTGGAGTCACGATGCCCGGTGTTGCTAGGGTGATGTGACCTGCCCCCTTGCCTCCACTAACTTTCCGCAGACTTGGCTCTGGCCTCCACATGCCACGGCAAGGCGTGGGATGCTCCTGGTGCACGATACAGGATGGGTCCCCCCCTCACCCAGGATTCCAGATGCTGGTGGTGTTTGGAGGAGGCTTGCCTGGCGAACGGGCAGGGTTGCCAGCCCGCGAGAGGATTTGGTCTCGCACTCCTTCCAGGGTTGGGGCTGCCACAACTTGGCAGCGCAGCAGGAACCTTGTTCAGAACCCATAGACAGAAGATCCGCACCTTGGGCAGGTGGCTTCCGGATGCTTCCGGGCCCACATCACCGCCCTCACTGCTTTAACATGTTAGATTCCCTTTCCAATGTGCCTCCAGGAGATGCCGCAGACTGTTTTCCGACAGGTGTGGGTCGTGGGGCACAGACGTCATCAATCAAGCTGGGGACTACGCCTGCTCATCCGACTGGGGCCCACGGCATCTTGGACTCGCAAGGCTCCATGTGAGAATCATGTTCCTGGATTTGGGAGCAAGGGAACATGCTGGGGACGAGCTTGAATGCAAGCTGATTGAATACATTTCCAATTGGCCACACTGGACATTTTAGTCAGTCCACCTGGGGAGGAGGGGACCTCCCCGCCAGGTCGGACCTTGAACTGAGATGGAAGCGGTGGCCACTCACGCCACGGAGCCTGGCGAAGCACCCGGCCCGGCATGACTTTGGTGTGGTCAGATCTCCTCCAGCGGGTGCACTGGAGGGGGGCGATGGACCCCGCAGCCGTGGACAGGGCCCGTCAGAAGGTCAACAAGGCGCCGCCGAGGTGGGTACTCTCCCTCGGGGGGAGGCGGTGGCCGGACCATGCAGAGATTTAACTCGCGAGGGATAACGTAAGATCTGTTCGAGCCAGATGGTGTCCACCGGGTCCCGGTGGGGCTTGGACCTTTGGCTGCAATCAGTGAGCTACACGCTCCTCCGGTAGGTGAGGACCAGACAGGCTCAGGCTTGATAAGCTTGGGCAGGGAGGTGCGAGAGGGGCAGCTCGTGGCGGGTTTGACAACGGGAGTCGCACATCTGGGAGAAAACGAGCCTTCCGGGCCAGGTTCTCCCCAGGCTTGTGCCCTGTGGAAGGGCGGGGTGGGGCCGGGCAGGCTGGCAGGCTGGACAGGCCGGGCCGGGCTGCCCGACACCCCAGGGAGTGGGGGTGGGATTCGGGCCGATAGGCGGCCATGGAGCTTAGCCGGTGCCCGACACCCCAGCAAGCAAGGAGAGGGAGGGCGGGCCGGTAGGCGGCCATGGGCTTAGCCAGTGCCCGTCTCCTCAGCAAGAGGCGGGAAGGGTTGGAAGCCGGAGTGATATCTCTTGGGGCTTCCCTTCCCGACAATTTCCCAATGGAGATTAGGATGTTGGGATGTCGCTTAACCCGTTTGCCGCCCAGCTTCATTTTGTACATAGTTGAAGTTTGATCATGTTATTGATTAATATATATTAATAAACTGGGCTGCGGCCCATTCCTTCTCCAGCCTGTCGTTGTTGTGTCTTTATTTGAGCGAAGAAAGGTCTCACCATCTACAGCAATCAGTTTAAATAAGATTGTTGAAGTCTTAAATTATGCTGCAGGAATAGAACAGCAAGTACATCAAACACATTGTTTGTTTAATAGAGAGAATTTCTCAAAATATTAGTAAGGCTTCCTTATATAAAAAGAAGCCTGTACAAAATCACCTAGGCAAATATGCACTTGAAAAAATTGAAAAGATACTCACTAATACAGCCACTTTCTATTCCCAATTGTGAGAAATCTTTACTTTTCATTTCTTTGCTGCCCTCTAGTGGTTACTGTTTTTGGTCAGATTTATATGGCAATTGTTTCTTAAACTTCAGTTAGCTGATGCACAACATTTCCCCAATACAACTGGGGGGGGGGGGCGGGCTCTTCTGTCTTACCAATTAAGGATTCCTTTTTAAAATTCAGATCATATCATTAGCTACTTTTCGGCTTGGGATACTATTATGAGTATGCATAGACGAAAGTAATTAGTGGGGAGCTTCTTTCCCAATCACAACAGTCAGCATCTTCGAAGGCCAAGCAATTTTACCAAGGGTAAGTTCTGATATTTTGTTAGCAGCAGCTATGAGCCCACAGCCCATGCACTAGAAGTGCAATCACGTGGACTCCAAATATGACTTCTTTTAAATTGCAAATAAATAATCCAAGCCTATGAGGTATTTTACTTGAGATAAGGGCACTGTGAGCTCAAGCTTTTGAGCAAGGATTACAGCATCGCTGTACAAAATTAAAAAGACGTGATTGGAGCACTTTTTAATCTGTTGATTTCAGTGGAAGGATTCAAAGCATGCTTAAATATATCTACTCCAATCCCTTTTCAAAGCATATCACATTGACTGATTTCTGCCCCATTCTATATTCCTGATTTATACACAAACTTTGTGACCTGGTTCATTAAGAGTTGTAATGCATTTAATATATTTTAAATATTTTGTGCTCTCATCTTCAATTGTTTACTTACAATATACCTGTTATAGGCAGACACTCACCAATCAAAGTCAAAAACAGTCAACAGTCAATCTAGCAGTTTAATGCACACTAGGATATCCAAGCGCAGAACACAGAGGGGTGTAGCAAAACTAAGTCAGAAATACAAAGTGAGGTTAAATCAAGAATTAAGCTACAGAAACAAGATCAGTGGTTTCCCAGTCAAAACACAATGTTGTTGCCACACCACAGGTTGGATTCCAGTCTCTTTATATACTACCCCACCCACCAGTGTAAATTCCATACAGCTGAGTTACCTCAGTCTGGCTCCTGAGAACACTTCTCATTGAGACCAGCTTGCTTCAGAGTTGCCAAGGGAGCTCACATGGCTAGAGCGAGTGTGGAGGAAGTTTCATGATGAGGCTATATGTACATCTTATGGGACATTTATAAAAGCCTATGAGATGGTGACGAAGAGGGCAAAGAGGGATTACTTTTCGTCTTCTCTCATGCCCACTAGCTCTCACCCAGCACAATTATTTCATATTATTTAGCCATTGTCCTCTTTGAATGAGGGCTCAAAACATACCCAATTGGCACATAGCTGTGAGGCTGTTATGAGCTTTTTTGTGGATAAAATCATGTTGCTCTGCCATGACCTTCCTGCCACCTTTGAGACAATTAGCGAACTGGAGGCCCCATTGCCATCCTCAGGTCCTTGTTTCGACCAGTTTTCCTTGCTCTTTGAGGCTGACAGGGTTCTAGCTGCTGTTAGACCTATGACCTGCCCTCTGGATCCATGCCCCTCCTGGTTAATTCGAGCAGGCTGGGAGGAGCTATGACCCCACCTGTTGAGTATCAACAGGCTGTGGCTCTGAGTCTGTGTGCTCTGTCTGAGTCTCTGGCCCTAATCCTATTAGAAGCTTAGGATCTAAGTCTGCTGGCATTGCCTGAGACTCTGGGACAAACCAGTACAACCTCCCATGTTTGATCCCTCATCTGAGGGGTCCCTAGCCATGCTGGTCAGGGTCATATCAATAATTCGTGAGGAGGGAAAGTAGAATGGTATAACCCAATCTCATCAAATCTCAGAAGCTAAGCCGGGTCAGTCCTTGGAAGGAAGGCTTCCAAAGAAGGCTCTGCAGAGGAGGGCAATGGCAAACCACCTGTTTATCACTTGCCTTGGAAGTCCCTTGTTGGCATCACCATATGTTGGCTGTGACTTGGCTGCACTAAACACATACACACAATATAACATATACATGAGTTTGGCCTTGAGTATCTCATGAATATATTGTATAAATCAACTTTTTTAAAACAGGAAAGAGATAATAGCTTTGGTAGTTTCCGCACGGGCAATTAATGGCGGCCTGGAGACGGCAAAAACGCCGTCTCCAGGCCGCCATTCACATAGGGGGCGCAGCTGCATCGCAGCTGCACTGCCCTCACGCCGCCCGGCCGGCCTGAAGCCGGCGTTTCCCCAGAGCACTTGGAAGCGCTCTTGTTGGGGAAACGCCGCCGTGAAGCCGCTGCCGAGCGAACGGCAGCAGCTTCACGACGCCTCCCCCACCCGGCATCTTTGGTTTCCTATCTCCAGGCTCCTCGGGCATCGCCGCCAGGGCTGGGGACACGCCCCCCTGCCCTGGGCCGCTGGAGCAGGCGCACAGGGCCAGGGGGCGTGTCCCCAGGCCTTGGCAACGCGCCGGAGGCCCCAGGGACATGCCGGGTTGGCCGGGCGCCGGCACTCCGTGGTGCCGGCTGCCCGGCTGTTTCCAGGACCGTCCGTGCGGACTGTCCCAGCGTTGTCGGGTCTGCGCGAAATGCACCGACCTAGCCGTTTCTGCCTCCGTGTGGAAACGGCCTTTGTCTTTTTCTTGAGAAAGCAGAAGTGTGTCTTCAACTTTTGATGATGAGGATGATGATGTATTTGAAATGCAAATTTCTTTTAGGACCCTCCCACTGTGAGATGCAGCCTTGGAAGAGCTCAGGAAATCACTTTTATGAGGGAGAGGAGTGTAATCTTTTGTAATGTATATTGTATGTATGCCAGAGATCCTGAACAAAAGCACATATAAATACATACACATTCACAGGGAACATTCCTAAGCATGTATGCTCAGAACGAAATCCATTAAGTAGGGCTTTCTTCGGCTTATATGCCAGTCAATACCTTTCTCCCAGTTTTGGTAGTAAAATTAGGTGCCTCAGCTTATACACGAGTTTATATGGTAATTACAGGTTTTACAACATGAAGTGCTATGTATTGAAAATGCTTTTTGTGCATTTGATGAATCAGAAACACTACTGATCCTTACACTTGAGGCAGAATTGCACCAGAGTCATAGTTCATGTAGGCTGCACAATAGATGGTAGGGCTTCCAGGATTGAAATAGCAACCCCTGGGGGTATTTTAGGTTGGAGCCTAAGAGGGGGAGTGGCATTGATGCTGCGATGTCACTTCCAGGCAAGAACCCAGAAAGTGATATCCCCCACTGAGAACTATATGGTAGAAATGCTGAAGACAGTTTCATTTAGGACTAGCTTAGTTTTTATTTTTAATTCTAAATTGTGGTTTTTAATATGTTTTCTAACTTTTATTTATATTATTTTATTGTGTTTCTCTATTTGTTTTTTTTATACTGTGGGCTGCCTTGAGCTCTGCTAGAGGGATAAGCAGCTAATAAATATTTAAATAAATAGTAAAAAAAGTGGATCCTGCTAGTTTTGATGGATCTCCTAGAGTGGCCTTTATCACTATTGACCATATTATCCTATTGAATCACCTCTCACACAGGGATGAAGGGGCACTGTGTTATGATGGTTTAAGTACCATCTAGGAAGTCAGTCTCAGAAGAAGTTGGGGGATCTGTGCTCCACCCCATGGGAGTTGGTCTGTAGGGTTCTGCAGGGTTCCAACTTCCATCGCTTCCCAAATGTTATCTTTATGACGCTACCGGGAGGTAATCATGAGCTATGGGCTGCAGTGTCACTAATATGTAGAGCAATGGTGGCGAACCTTTTGCACTCCAGATGTTATGGACTACAATTCCCATCACCCCATGCTGGCAGGGAATTTGCCACCACGGTTTGCCACCACGGATGTAGATGATACCCAGCTCTACCTATCTTTTCTACAAATTCAGAGGATACTACTGATTTTCTGAACTGATGCTTGGAGTCAATAATGGGCTGGATGAGAGTGAACAAGCTGAAACTTAATTTTGACAAGACAGAGGTTCCATGGATTAGTAGAAAAGCAAACTAGGGACTTCAGATATCTCCTGCTGTGTATAGGGTTATATTCCCGTGGAAAAACAGGTTTGCAGCTTCAGAGTACTTGACACAGCAGTCATCTTAGAAAACCAGGTTGCTGCCATGACTCAGAATTCTTTTGCTCAGCTTCAGCTGTACCTGTTCCTGGTTTGGTCAGATCTAGCCACAGCGGTCCTTGTCTTACACCTAGACTGGATTATTGCAAGGTGCTATGCCTGAAAAGTGTTTGAAAGCTGCAGCTGATGCAAAATGCTGCATTTTTTCTTGGTTTTGTTCTTTAAAGCCCTACATGGCTTAGGACCAGGATATATGAAAGACCATCTTTGCCTATGTTCTTGCCTAGGAATTAAGATCACAGGAAGAGGCCCGCTTTCCCATCCCACCAATCAAAGAAGTTTGTTTGGTTGGCATACAAGGGAAAGTCTTTTTGGTGGCAGTCCCACAATTATGAAACAACCTTCCCAAGAAAGTGTGTGGGCTTCCCCACTGTTGATTTTCAGGTAGCAGTTGAAAACAGTCTTATTTAGGACTACACTTAACTAATTTAGTTTTTATTTATTGGCAATACTAATTGGAAATCTTACATTGTTGGGGTTTTGTGTCTATGTGTGTTTTGTCCTGACCTAGATGGCCCAGCTCAGATTATAGAACTTAAGTAGAGTAAGCCTTGGTTGTTATTTGGAGGGGAAACCACCAAGGAATACCAGGGTTGCTATGCAGAGGAAGACAATGGCAAACCATAACTGTTAGTATCTTGCTTTGAAATGACTTAACAGTATTTTATACACATAGGTGTTTTTGATCATCATTGTTTAATTTATTTTATAAGCCACCTTGATTTCTGCAAGGTAGAATGGCAGCTAATAAATGTTTTAAATAAAGAAATAATTGTCTCAGTGTCCAAGACATTCTAAGAATTCCCCCAAGCTCTATGAAGCTTATGGCTACCAATCTTGATCCTCTTTGATCTGAGATTGCAAATGCCTTAACAGTCCAGGTGCTCGGGAGCAACAGCCACAGAAGGCCATTGCTTTCACATCCTACATGTGAACTCCCAAAGGCACCTGGTGGGCCACTGCGAGTAGCAGAGAGCTGGACTAGATGGACTCTGGTCTGATCCAGCTGGCTTGTTCTTATGTTCTTAAGAGATTTGGGGGAGGTTCCAAGTTGTTTTGTATCACCTCCATTTTTTTCTCTCACTTTTCCGCCAAGAGAGCACAGGGGGCACAAAATGAGGGAGGGTCAGAACCGAGTGGGTGAGAACCAATGCAATGCTATCCTCATGCAATATAAATACGGCAATGGAAAGCTACAATCTGGAAGCATCTACATTTTCAGAATCTTCTTGCTCTAATAATCATCAGCAGACAATTCCTTTCCTTGGCCCAACTTCTTCTATGCATTGATTTTAAGTCTCTCATTTTCTGAAGCTCCTATTTTACGAACACCTAGTTGACAGTAATGATCCAACGGCATGACAATGGTTTGAAATTCTTCTGCCTCCAAATTTGCTGATATGATAGACTCTAAAAGCACTCAGTGATTAAGTTGAACCTAAAACATCAGGAATTTAAATAGTTTAAAGAAATCAATTTTATCATAACTACTATTCCAGAGGAGAGTAAAGTGGCTGAATTGCCTGGTTGTGTGCCTGAAGTTTTACCTTTCCTGCAATCAGGTCCTTTAAAACCTTGGTAACAGTGGCAGGTGAATTTTTCTGACATGATTTGAAGGTCTGAGTGTGAAGCTTTCCCTCTCACAATAAATCCCTGATTTTCTGAGGCTTTGATTTGAAAGCTGCTGGGGTTTAAATGAAGGTAGTCCAAAGATTTCCAGTTTCTTCGTACACATCGGCCATTATTCTGACACAGGTGCCTGCTGCACACCTCCACAGCTCTGGTTACATTGATGATGTAGAAACCCAGCTCAGAATCGATGAATTGTTTCACCTTTGTGCAGTTGACCTTTCAAAGAGAAGATACAAGATATTCCATTGTTTGAGACTGTAGCATACTTTAAGGACCATCTTCATATTGTCCCCACCTGCAGAGCATGGTGAGCAGAGACAGCACTTTATCAGTGGTGGCCCCTTTCCTTTAAAATGCTCTTCCCCTTGAAGTTTGCTTGGCAGCTTTCCTTTATTTTAATTTGTTTTTTTTTTAAAAAAAACCCTGTGCCCGTTATCTACCCAAATAGGGTCCCTACTAGGTAAGAAGGCCAAACAGTTCTTTTTTCCAGAATTTTCAAGTGAGAAGTTTCATCCTTTTTTGCTATTGTAAGAGTTACTACTTGCTGGAGGACTGTTTTATCAATATAATTTTTAAACTGTTCGGTTTGTTGTGCTTTTATGCCCTGACTTGTTTTTTTATTTCATGTTGGCATGTTCTGTTTTATTATCTCTGTCTTATTGTCTTGGTCTTCCTTTTATTGTGAGCCACCACAAAGAAGTCTGAAGAAGCAGCAAGCAAATGTTCTAAATAAATAAATAATGGCAAATGCCAACTATCAAACTCATAATAAAACGATCCTGCCTGTGTATGAGAATCCATATCACATACCTATTTTTGTGGCTTGGAGCAAAGTAGAAGAAGATGACCAGAGAAGGGTTGCTGTGGAACTCTTCCCCAGGAGGTTTCAAATCCCCAGTCTCTCATCGAAGCTCTCTGGGATACCTTGTCCCAGTCACGCTTATTTTACCTAACCTGCCTCACAGAGTTGTTGGGAGAGTAAAATGGAGAAGAGAAGGATGCAAGCTGCTTTAGGTCCCAACTGAAGAGAAAGTTGGGGTATAAATAAGTGCCTGGAACCTTCCCAATTGACAATTAAGTACCACTGAAAGACTGTTTTGTCCAACTGTCGGTTCCTTTGCTTTTCTCTGTTGCATTGATTTGGTGCGGGAGGTGTTTGCTGTTATTGACATATCATGCCTCAGAAATTTTAGTTTGCTGTGGATTAATTGTTGTTGAGCTTTTAGATGCTTTGAATCCATTTTATTTGGAACCAATATATTTAGTAAATTATTATAATTATAAAATAAAGTAGCACAATAAAATTGCATCAGGGCTATGTTACACCAAAGGAAATGGATTAACATGTTTTAGTTTTTTAAAATGCCAGATAACGTTTTAGTGTTTTAAAATGCCAAATGTTCTTTCAGATACACTGCAAAACTGATTGTGGCAGGGACATCTTGTCATATAGAATTGAAAAAAGCTGCAGCATCTAAAATTTCCTAAAATGATGTCTTGTTTCAGCTTACTAGGTCAAAGAACACTGCAGTGATTTGAAGGAGGGAATTCTTGTTTTTATTGGTTTTAAGTCTGCCCCTCTCAGTGCAGGACTGCACCAGCACCAGAAAGTGGACCTCCTCACTCTAGATTGGGATGCCCAAGCCAAATCAATAGCAGGAAAGCAATCTAAACAAATCGGTAATGGCAGGTATAAAAGCAGATAAAGGAAGTCAAGAAGAGTAAAAGCTAAAGTGGTTAGCAAGACAAGAAGTAGTCAAAGGGAACAAGATACAGTGCTGAAAGTGTGCCTAACTGTCAAGAAATAAAATAGACAGGAGGAAAGTTAGATAGTAAGAAAAGCCAGTCAGGGAACAATGGTATGGTTTGTGGAAGCTAGTCAAGCAAAACAGTGGTGATTAACAAGAGTCACAATATTCTAAATCACTTTCAGTCAATGAGCTTAGGAGCATATAGCACTGCTTAGGATGGCATTATAAGGGGGGGGGGAACTCTTGACTAAATGACATAGGTTTGTGACTAGGAAATCCTGGCAGGTTAGAAAAAGAAAAAAAAGCCTGGCTTTTTTTTGTTTGGTTCAATCTGATAAATACTAACCTTGAATAAGTACCTTATCCTTAAAGAGGTAGGCAGTAAATCCGTCTGACCAAAAAAACAAAAAAAGCGCCATTTTGGCTTTTTCAGAGGGGTTTGGTCTGAACAAAAAACACACCAGCCTATTCAGCAGCCTAGCTCTGGAAAAAACAAATAGGTTTCAGCTTTCTTAGCTGCTTGTAATTCCTGATCCCAAAAGTAGCCCTGAGATTCCTGCTCCCATAGGCAGCCCTCTCTTCCCACTTGTGAAGCTTGTTCCAGCTTTGCAAGCAGAGAGGCAGCCAGCCAGGCTGCCTGCAGAGATTAGAAGCCCCAATCTCCACAAACCCTTCCTCCCCACTTGTGAAGTCAGTTTCAACTTTGCAAGTGGGCAGATGACCCCACACAGATGAATGCAGGGGTCAGCTTAACCAATCCCTGCATTCAGCTGTGTGGAGCTTGTATTTTTCAGGTTTGACTTAAAACCTGAAAAAAATCAGGAAAATCAAAAAAGCTAATACAGAGCATTTGCTTTTTTCAGCTTTTCAGGTCTTTCAAAGCTGAACCCAAAAATTACCAGAAAAAAAAGTTGCCCACTCCTAGTGGGCAGCAATTCTATGCAAGACTACTCAGAAATCTGCCTCATGCTATTTAATAGGACTTGTTCCCCAGAAAGTATCTTAGAAAGGCATTCATAAGAGCCGACCATTTAGAGAGCAGTTTCTTGCCTATCCTTCCTCACTTCATAATAGAGTTCTTAGCAGATTTATGATTGTTGTGATGAAAATCTCTATTAAAGGAACAGGACACAACAAACTAATATTCTGCTTTATCAGTTGTGCCTTCAAGTCCTGATTCCTGCAACTTAAGGATGCTGAGAATTCTTTCAGAAAGCTTTTGCTCCCACTACAGAAGTACAGTTCAGGAGAAAATGACTGTTAAATGAAGCAATTCATGGTGCATCAATATCAAGAGAACAGCAACAGTCTTGGCCTCAAGATGGTGACATGTTCAGTTTCATTGGATTTCATGTAGATCTAACTAGCCAGGCATAGTGATCCAAAACTTCAAAACAATGGTCTTACCACTCTTGTCCCATATACTGCTTCCCCTCCTCAGACTGCATAGTGCAGCCCATGAACAAACTGTGTGTATCATCATGATCTAGACTAAATGAGAATGAATTAAACTGTAAACGAATGAATTAAATGTAAACAAAGCAGAATAGAAGAGCACATAATATAAATTCTGCCTAGTTCCTTGAATAACGTGACCAAGTTAGAATGAAGACATAGACTTACCTCCGATGAAGTTAAATTCATGTCTCCCCAAATAACAATCCCGGCCGCTCCCAATGCAGCACTTTCTCCAATAGTACTAACAAGATCTTGCTATAGTTAAAACAGAAAAGAACATTATTCCTCTATTATGGACTTCTTGCCATGCAGTCCCAAAAAAGTCAGGAGGCAAATAACTAGACAAGAACCTGGAGGCAAAAATAAGTTAAGAGGGACCAATCCTGTGGGAACTAGATTAGCATCTCAATGGTAATGTTACTGATAATGAAGAACATTGTGTAGCCTACCTCTATACTATCTAACATGTGGATCAGAACTGGGGCAGGGAGGGACACATGCTCTGCCCCAGGTAGTCCTACTACGTGAAACTGACCTCTCCCATATGAAAGGTTACCCACAGAGGTAGAGAATATGTCCTGTCTGGGGAAACTGACAGTTGACGCTTTTCATGGCATATAGGTAAACAACATCACACAGTAAATAAGATCCCATTGAACCTCTACTAAAAAGACAGGAGTTGTTTTTTCTCCACACAGTTGGCAACCCTACTTGTATGTATGTTCTTATTAATTCTCAAAGAAAAAAAATAGTCTGCTGTGATGGACTGCACTGTTTGGATGTGCTGGGCTGTCAAAATTTAATTTTTCCTCAGCAGCAGAGAGCCTCGAATGACAGGCTGCTCCAAGCAGGTGATTGGTTTATCTCAGAAGTGCTGAGAGGGGAAGTCCATCCGCTAGAGGTTATTGGATTTAAATGAACTGATGGCAGCCAAGAAAGCTAATGGGATTTTTAAGCTGTCTCTGTTTTAGAGATTGGTACGCTGCTACTGAATTTTAAGGGTTTTAATTGTTTTTAATTATTGATTATGGACGTTGTTGCTGTAAACCACCTAGAACCCTTCGGGGATGAGGCGGTCTATGAAATCCCATAAATAAATAGATAGATAGATAGATAGATAGATAGATAGATAGATAGATAGATAGATAGATAGATAGATAGATAGATAGATAGATAGATAGATAGATAGATAGATAGATAGATAGATAGATAGATAGATAGATAGATAGATAGATAGATAGATAGATAGATAGATAGATAGATAGATAGATAGATAGATGGGTCTGAGTTGACAATAATGGGTCTGACGTGCCCCATAATATTCTTTCAAGTAAGCTAGTGAAATGTGGACTAGATAATGCTATTATTAGATGGATTTCTAATTGGTTGACTGACCGAACTCAAAGGGTTCAATGGCTTATCTTCATTGTGGAGGGAAGTGACTAGTGGGGTGCCACAGGGTTCTGTTCTGGACCCAGTGCTATTCAATATTTTTATAACCGACTTGGATGATAGAATAGAGGGCATGCTAATAAAATTTGCAGATGACACCAAAATAGGAGGGGTATCTAATATCCCAGAGGATAGAGAATTCAAAACGACCTGGACAGATTAGAGAGCTGGGCCAAAACAAACAATGAATTTCAGCAGAGATAAATGTAAGCTACTACACTTAGGCAGGAAAAAAAATGAAATGCACAGATATAGGATGGGTGTCACCTGGCTTGACAACACAACATGCAAAAGGGATCTGAGAGTCTTAGTAGGCCACAAACTGAACATGAGTCAGCAGTGCAATGCGGCAGCCAAGGAAGCCAATGCGATTCTGGGCTGTATCAATAGGAGCATAGTGTCTAGATCTAGAGATGTAATTGTACCTCTCTATTCTGCATTGGTTAGACCTCACCTGGAATATTGTGTACAGTTCGGGGAATCGCAATTCAAGAAGGATATTGACAAGCTGGAATGGGTCCAGAGGAGGTCAACCAAAATGGTAAAAGGTCTGGAGTCCATGCCCTATGAGGAGAGACTTAGGGAGCTGGGTATGTTTAGTTTGGTGAAGAGACGGTTAAGAGGTGTCATGATAACCATGTTTCGATATCATGTTGGTGAGGGAGCAAGCTTGTCTTCTGCCGCTCCAGAGACTAGGACCAGGAGTAATTGATTCAAGGAAAAGGAAAAGAGATTCCACCTAAACATCAGGAAAAACTTCCTGACAGTAAGGGCTGTTCAATAGTGGAAATCACTACCTCAGAGTGTAGTGGAGTCTCCTTCTTTGGAGGTTTTTAAAGAGAGACCCTATAGGAGTGCTTTGATTCTGTGTTCCTACATTGCATGGGATTGGACTTGATGGTCCTTGAGGTCTCTTCCAACTCTATGATTCTGTGATTCTATGGTTCTATGTGCACAGTTGACTCTGAGGTGAACTGTGTGTCCCTTGACTGGTCTGGTTAAAGTACTGCCCTTAAGGTTTCTAAATGGTTAGTTGAGAATTGGGGATTAGAGAGAGTTCCCAGACTAGGGATTTGAGTACTGAAAGGAAGATACTAGCCTCTTGGGAAATCTGAGGGAGTCAGGGAATATTGTCCAAATGTACAATAGAGTGTTTTCAAGAAAACATGGGTTTGACAACCTCACAATACATTTATCCTAAATAATTTTGTCGACAGTTTCAAAATCTGTTCATGAGTCTGATTTCCCCTGACTTCCTGTTCTTGTTTAAATAAAATCTGATTTTTTAAAAACTATTCAAGAAAGCCTCATGCCATTCTATCGGTGTAAGAAATTCCTGCCTCTGAGATAAAGGAAAGTGAATGAGGGTCATCATATATGCATTCCTTGTTTTTTTCACCTTCTTTTTATATAGTATACCATTGGGAATGATGGCTATGATTGGTATAACCCCATGTTAGGCCCCTTGATCCTCCTGGCATAACTCTGGCATGGATGACGTTAGCATTTTTTAAAATGCTGGAAGTGCAAATAAGGTTACAAGCTGGCCAGGAAAAAAATATCCAGTTCTGTGGAAATAGGCAGTTGAAGACTCTTTCAGCAAAATCTATTACTCAAACTGTGTTCTTTTTCTTGGGGTGGCCTCGTGAATATAACTGTCCAAAACTTGTGATATGGTGTTGTAATCAAGTATTCAAATGCAGTGAAAATGTCTTTCTAATTTGTTCCCTGGTGTAATATATTAAAATAGATAGGAGTTTAGTATCATCTAAAAGACTAACACAATTTTATTCCCACATAAAATTTCAGGAATTAGCACTCACTTCTTGAGATGCAGTAAATATATCCTGAGTTTGTAGTCACTAGTTGAGGTCTAACCCTGTAAAGTCAGTGGTCTTCTTTTGTAACGTTCTTTAAAGAGTATGGCGTTAACGCATGTTCATGACAGCAATCGAAAGTCAGCTAAAATAAATAACTGTGCATACCCCAGCATATTTTCTTTCACAAATGCAGTAAACAATGATGAAAAATGTTAAACAATGGCTTGAATCCAACCATCCTTTGCCTGGAAAGGCCACAGATTTTTCTCACACTCTTTTCTGTTTCTACAGATCCTTCTGACCACCCCTCATAACTTCACGCATATGGTCATGGGACTGTTGCAGAAGAAGAGACAAGCAGCCCAGAGATGATTAGATTACTAGCCCCAGCCCCCACCCCCCAGTGGAGGATGGGGTGAGGTTATAGATCCAGGTTGGGAAACTCCTAGGGATTTGGTAATGGAGCAGGGGAGAACAGGGACCTTAGTGGGATACAATGCCAGGGAGTCCACCTTCCAAAGCAGTCATTTTCTCCAGGGAAATGTATCTCTGGAGATGAGCTGGGTTTCCAGGGGATGCCTACATCCCATCTGGAAGAACAAAGGTATGAAATTACCCACTCCCCTCAGCACATGTACACTTTAAGAAAAGGGAGGGGAAAATCCATCTTCTTGTCCCTCCTCACTCCACCCCCAGCCTCAATCCACTGGCTTCCATGACAGTGGCCTTAGCAATGGTTGGGAGGGGTTGAGGAACAGACAGAAACAGCAATATTTTTGTCCAGTTCAAAATCTGACATAGATATTTTATGAGTAATCCTCACAGTGGCCCTGATAAGGTAGGCTCGTATTAATATTAGTGGATAAGCCACTAAGCCTGAAAGATAGCAGACTGACTAAATCAACCTGATGAGTTCTTGGTTTGAACTGAGTTCTTCCTGACTCATACCTTGTTGCTCGATACCAGCTGGAAAGCAGCAGCAGCCTAAATGGCTTACCTTAGACAGAAATAATAAAGGCTCATCTTTATAGTCCAGTCGAGTATATACAAATACTGGAAGAGTATAATCATGGGATGTCATGGAGGCAATCCTCATAGATTCATTCACTCTAAACTGTGAAAAACGCAGTATATTTTCACTGTTGCCAAGGGATTTTTTCAAACTAATGGAAGGATACAGAGCAGCACTGCTGTTCCAGAGCCAGGAGAGTTCATTATTCCTCAAAACTTCACTCTCTGGACAGGAGCCAGTATAGTTCTGTTCACAGAAATTATAATTGTGGCAGTCAGGGTACAAGTAATACCCCCATAGGCCCTTAGGCCTCCTCTTAATCCCAAGTTCAATGGTCTCCTTCATGAAAGCCTTCGCACTTTGTTCAAAGGAAAGTTTTGCCAAATATTCAACAGTGTTTGCAGAGACATTCACTCGCATCTCAGAAATGAGTTTCCTGGACTGTCGCCGGTAAATATCCTTTCTGCTCCAGTTACGATCCCACTGCGGCCTCCAGTGTTCCCAGTCAATGACGGCTAATCCAGTGAAATCTTTATTAGGAATATAGTAGTTAATGTCACGGCTGGCTTTCTCCAGATGGGCTTGCAAGCTGAAATTCTGAGGTAGACCACCATTAACAGGGACATTCTGGGGAGTGTACCAAGGGTAATATCCCAGCCTGTTGACATAAAAGATAGTCACATTCTGTCCTCTTGCTCTGGCAAATGGGCTTCCAATTACATGGAACATTCTGAGGTCAATGGTAACATTATATCTCATGGAACAATGATTAGTTGGTGCATTCCAGGCAGCTATAAAAGGCTTCCTTTGGAACACCGGTAGCTGAGTGGGCTTCAAGGCAGAAGACCAGATAAATGAAACCTGTAACCAGGCTGAAAGATGGACCTGCTGGGTAACAGATAACAATATTTCAGTTGTCAGTAGGATCATGTGGAAAGTTTCTCTCTCTCTCTCTCTCTCAAACACACATGCACACACACCATAATTTTACTAAGTTTCTGGTGGCTAGAGTGCAGGACAATGATCTAGGAGTCCCATGGTTAGTACTCCACTCTGCTATGGAAGGTCACTGGGTGACCTTGGACCAGCCGCTCTCTCTCTCAGCCTCAATTATCTTGCCTGATGGAGGAGGGGGAATGATCTAATAAGCTATTTGGATCTGCGTTGAAGAGAAAAGCAGGGTATAAATATCTAAATAAATAAGACTGAAATGGTGCGATCTACATATATCTGCATGAAGCTCCCCAAATAATTTTGACATCAGTTTAAATAAAATCTTTACTGTTACAAAGAAAATACATTTATGTTCCTCATTGTTACAAAATATACTTGGAAACATAATGGAGACTGAAAAAGTTGTAACAATCAGATCTTATTGAAACCTGTGTAGTTTACTTTTCTGAGCTGCAAATCAAACTACAATTGTTATATTTCCACAATTTTTAACTGCCAAGTTTGAGTCACAGTATTGATATGTTCAAAAATCTCAGATTTCAGATCAGTTCTTTAACTTTTTATAAATTCAGTAAAACAGCCTTTTTTCAAACAACCTAGAATAGTTGTAGGTGCTCTCTTTCACCACTGAGTGTCACCAGGAGTCTGGCTCATGGCCCTTTTAAAAAACAAAAAAACTATTTAAGGTACCTTAAAGAGTGTGCTGACTTAGATTAATGGCTTTGTGTTAATTTGGGTTCTTAGCAAACATATGCCAACTTGGCATGGAATGCCATTGTTTAAATAAATATGGTTTGAAATGTTTGATACTGAAATAGAAAACAACAATTTTCAGAATTGCCACCTGTGTGCACATGTGTGTGGGTGGAGAGCTACAATAACACAACAATGTCAGCTGAGCTATAAAGAGATCGAATTCCAACTGTAAAGGTATGGTGGATTCCACACAGCATAAATATAACATCTTTAGGGCGGTATAAAAAGATCCATTTTGGGATTTTGTCTTCCCACAGCATGGGAGAACACAAGCATTGTCAGTCAAAACAGATCTTTCTTCCCACCTGCTGCACAGAGCTTTTGTCAATTTCACAGTGTGGGCCCTACATTTTATATGCTGCAGGAGATTTATTTATTTATTTATTTATTGGTTGAACTTATATACTGCCCTCCCCCGGAGGGCTCGGGGCGGTGAACAACAAAACAAAATAGAGCACATAACCAAAAACTAAAATCCAGTAAATATTAATTAAATTGGCTCTATATAAATAAAATACCCCACCCCATTAAAACGCAGCATACTAAAATCAACATAGTAGATGGTGCCTGTTATCAATCCCCTAAAAACCAGGAGGAGGGGGGGGGAGCGGCAGGATCCACTGATGTAACAGATGTTGCAGCTGTTACAGGGGGCCATCAGCAGACATGAATTCTCTGTGGATATCCCCCGTGGATATGCTGACAGAGGCTGATGGGAATTGTAGTTCCTGAACATCTGGAGAGCCGCACTAGGCTAAACAAACTTTCTTTTTCTACGTTTTACAGTAAAATAGCAAATGGATGATCTGCAAGCAGAGGAAACTTCCATGGGAAAATCTCCATGGAGAATCTTCTGCAGCACACAAAATGGTGAGCAAGAGTGGTGGAAATGGAAGTAAGAGGCTTGAGCTGGAGAAACAAAGTGTTTCCTGCCTCCTAGCCTTTGCTCAGCAGGCGGGAAATAATTGCTACTTGAGTGAACTTTGAAAAACCCAAGTTGAGAGAAATATAATGGACTGAGGTTCATTTTGGGGAAGAGAGCTGTGCGACATCCTAAAGATGTTATATTTGTGCTATGCAGAATCCACCTGTATCAGCTTCAAAAGCAAGTGACCTAAGCACAATGAGAAATCCAAATCTTTTAAAATGATGATGGTATTGCAATATGGAGTCTGATTCATTTAGGCAATAATTTCAAAACTTCCGCCACTATAACTCCATGGGAGGGAAGGGAGGTTCCAAATAAAGCACAATGCTCTGAGTCCCTTTTATCCACTTCCATTGTTTCATCACAAGCAGCCAATGCATATTATAAACTATAGCTGTTGCTCTGGAAGTGAAAAACCATGGGAAGAAGTGGATTCTGCTATAATAGGACTTCTTAAGATCTTCTGGACCAGGAAGTGCAAAAAATGGGGGGCTGCCTGACAGCATGTATCCACCATCTCACCTACAGAAATCTCATATACATACTATTGAGGCCCGGCCACATGTTGCTGTAGCAATTGTCCTTCTTATCACAGTCCGCAACCCACACAGATGTCCATGCAGGTCCAATGATCCACAGCATAGCCTTTTGGGGTGGTCAAATGGAATCCCTCTTTCCCTTCTCAATTCACATTGTTATATGGTGGTGTCTTGTTTTTTTAGTATAAGGTAACCCTTTCCATTCCACAACGGAACTGTCCAGAGTGCGAATCCTACTGTCCATGAGGCTGGTTGACACGCACAGTCCTGGCTTGGGTAAGGCAGAACTGGGGCAAGGAGGCTATCCCAGTCAGGCAGCTGAGGCAGAGTGGTGAGGCGCTTAGATCGAGGCCAGCTCCCTGTGTTCTTAAAGGGCATGTGCAAAAGAAGCGGAGCCAGTAGTGTTGGTTTGCCCCCACCGGATTTTCTTAGAAGAAAAAGGCAAACTCCAGCTCGCTTTTAGTAAAAGAGAGCTGTGGCAAATATGGGATCGGCGGATCGGCGCTGCTGATTCTATTAGATCTTACAGCAGCGTTTGATATGGTCGATCACGACCTTTTGATCCACCGCCTGGCCACCTCTGGAGTACGGGGCACTGTCCTTCAGTGGATTGCCTCGTTTCTCCAGGGTCGGGGTCAGCAGGTATGGTGCGGGGATGAGGCCTCCCATAGGGCCCCACTTAGTTGTTAGGAGTCCCCAGAGCCTTGCTTTCCCCTTTCTTATTTAACTTATCTACATGCGACCCCACCATCAGCTTGAGTGCGGAGTTTTGGGCTGGCTATTTGTCACCAATATGCGGATGATCACCCAGCTCATTCTGTTGGATGGAAGGACCTCTGCCCCTGTAGCTCTACAGCACTGTTTGGAGTCGGTTGCTGGTTGGTTGAGGCAGAGCAGGTTAAAACTTTAATCCAAGCGTAAGACGGAGGTCCTTTGGCTGGAGCCGTGGGGAGAGACCAGGGAATTTCGGCCGCCAGTCTTGGAGGGGGGGGTTGAGTTGGCCCCAGCATCTTTGGCCTGCAGCCTGGGGTCCGCCCTGGACTCTTCTTCACTATCGCATGGAGGGCCAGGGTGGCCCGCGTTACCCACCGAGGTTGCGTTTTTTCACCTCCGCCAGGCTCGGGCGGCTGGCTCCCTATCTCTCCCAGTCCGACTCCGGCCAGCTGCGTGATCCAATACGCGACCCAGTCACCTTTGAGGTTGGATTACTGTAACTCTTCGGCTCTACGCGGGCCTTCCCCTTTGCTTAATTCCTCGATCCGGAAGTTGAAGCTGGTCCAGAACGCGGCAGCCCGGCTCTTGACAGGTGGTGGTTGTTATTCAGATCACATCACCCCTGTGCTGCGCTGCCTGCACTGGCTCCCAGTGGAGTTCCGGATCGTTTTCAAGGTGTTGGTAATGACCTTTAAGGCCTTTACGCCGGGCATGGGGCCATCATACCTACGGGATCAAGCATCACCCCTTTATGTCCCCAAATAACAGGCTGCCGCGTTCGGCCCGGCGGCAGAGCTACTGGAGATCCCTGGCCCTGCGATGGATGCGGCTGGCCTGGCCCCTGCCTGGTGGAATGCTCTACCTCCAGCTGTCCGGGCCCTGCGGGACCTTGGTGAGTTCTGCAGGGCCTGCAAGACTGAGCTATTCCACCGGGCCTTTGGGGGGGCTGGCCGCGGTTCTATCACCCCCCACTGAAGCTGCCGTTTCCATCTGGCCGGGCCCTGGTTTCCATCTTGGGCCGACCTATCCCCTCCCTCCATTGGCCTCTAGTCCGGGCGCTCTGATATCTGATATTTTAATCAGTATGTAATTGAAATCGCTATTAAGTTTTAAAGTTTTAAGTTTTAATGAATTAAGCTGCACTCTTGTATTTGATATGTTTTATTGATTGTTATTGAATGTGCAGCCATTCTGTGAGCCGCCTCGAGCCCTTCGGGGGTGAGGAGGCTTATAAATCTCATAATAAATAAATAAATAAATAAATAAATAAATAAATAAAATGTGAGGGAGGGCAGAGTGAGGTGTGTGAGGATGAGCTGGGTGTGTATGAGAGTATGTGTGTTGTGTGGGAGCAGTGGGTGAGGCACAGAGAGTGAAAGTTACCTGCGTGTGAGGGGGGGAACCCCACCTGACGTCTCACACGGCAAAGTGTGTATGTGTTTCACTTCCATTCGTATTAACTAACAGTATTACCTGTTTACTGTTTTCACTGCTCATCTCTGGCCATCTGAGCGAACATTCTAAGGGCATACCAACCCCTCAGGCCACAGACATGCTGCACGAACATTCTAAGGGTGACAGTTAAACACAGCCAGCTTCATGGTCTGGTGAGCCAGAAAAAAGACATTTTACCTGGCTCAGGTATGGACTTTCAGCGATTTGAAGGTCCGATTACCTGCCCGCAACAGGGAGGAATGTCATGTGAAAATTTGGGAGCGATCCATCCAGCCATTTCAGCATTAGAGCATGACTAACAAAGTCACTGTTAGCTTTTTATATATATATAGATAGATAGATTTCATTCCAAACACTCATATTACTGCCTTGGGAAAATGCTATTTCTTAACTTCTAGTCATTATTTGGTCACAGAATAAAATGGTTTTCAGCATCTCCCTGTTACTCTAAAACTGAATTTTCTTATCATCTGATTTGAAAAGATGATATGCACTGGGAACATTTAATGTAACTGCTGTGTCATGAGATTCTTTTGCTGTTGTCTTCCAGGATGTTATTGTATGCATGAGGCTACTAGAATCCTTATGCATTATTCACTACTGTAAATAATTGCAATAGGCTGGAAAACTGGAAGGATCACATTTGTATTCATATTTCATGCTACTGCAAAAGGGAAAAATGACAAGTCATCCTCTGAAAAGCATTTGTTTGAGTTGGAATAATATTCACATCTATTGAGTTTAGGGGAAAGTACTAATCATTCCAACATGTGCGTAGGGGAAGTTTCCAGCAGTATGATCCTAAGCAGAGTTATGTCTTTCAAAGCTTGTCAGTGGATTTACAACTGTGCTTAGGATTAGACTATATTTCTCAAAGGCTTGACCTTCACTGGAGTAACTATTTTCACAAATGCTGGTGTAATCCAGTGCACATTATGGAATTAAAATATAAATTAACATGGGAATTAAATATTCTATTTTTGCTACTATATGAAGTTCAGGAGAACACTAGTAATGTCTGAGGGCATGTCTCACACAAAGATATTGTTGGGAGGGGGAATTGTCTAGGAGTGCTTTTGCTTTTGCAGGTGCACCGCTGTCTACTTGCTCTGGCCTTGGAGTTCTGCAGCTGGGATGGGCCTCCAGGCTGGACTCTTCTGTGTCTTCTAGTTCACATGTGGTGGGGATCATGCTACTCATATTATCAATTGCTTGGCGCCTTTTTTGCCAGAACTGTCTTTTTCTGTTCCTTTCATGTCTGCAATAAAATCCTTGGAAACTTGCAAGTGGTTAGTTGTCTGATCTGAGAACTGACAGATATGAACTGGCAGAAAAATAAAGTTAGAAAGGCATTTCTAAAGCAAAACAGTTCAATGTGGCTTTTAAGAAATTCAGACAATGGTAGGAAGGCAGGAGAATGAAATTTCTTTTGCTAAGGAGTAGAATACTCTACATCAAGGCATTCTATGGAATAATTAAAACAGAAACAAGTAATCCACAATTATAAATGTCATGTATTCTTCAATAACATATTACAGTAACATAATGGGTAGTCATGTTCATCAGCAGTAGAAGATCAAGATTCAAGTCCAGTATTATAAGATCAACAAAATTTTCAGGGTATAAGCTTTCAAGAGTTAAAGCTCTGATAGTATCTGACAAAGGGAGCTTTGATGCTCAGAAGCTTATATTGTAGAAATCTTGTTGCTCTATTGGACTTGAAATAAGTATACAAAGATTGTTCCTTTTTTTTTCATCATGACATGCATCTTACTAGTCTGCCTCTACCAAGTTAGAAGCCTTCCCCCAGCATTAAAGAGCCTCCCTCAGTCTTCTGCTGACTGAAGAAAGACTTCTAGCTTTGGTGAGGAAAATAGTAGGATACTATCCAATATTTCACTTTACCAGAAGTGTTATTTCAAGTTTAGGTAGACTAACCGGACAAAAGCATTTCAGTGGAAGACAGCATGTTTCTTTCCAAGATTTGGAGGCTTCTGCTAGCACATATGTAAACTTCGGTGTGTCCAGAGAGTATAACACTTGTGGTCATTGTTTTGTATACCTCTTCAGCAAAGGAGTATAAGTAATCCTCAAAAATAATCATATGACATGCGAAGAAGGCTGTCCCCTTTGCCCTCTGTACTTAGAACCACTGCTGCCTTGCTGAATGAATTCATGCAGATTCTTTATGGTATCTACATGGCAGTTGTTTACAGATAATACCATTTCAGATACTACATTCATTCTCGGTTGTTTTCCTATAGGGTAGGGCTGTTTTCGGTTGTTTTCCTATAGGGTAGGGCTTCATCTTCCCTTGCCCTAAGCCTCCTCAGGTGGTGCCTGGCCAGGCCCATCACAATTAGGAAACCTTTTTTTTCCTTTCTGAAACCCTAGAGAACTACTGCCACTAATCAGAGAATACAGTACTGAGCTAGATAGACCAATGATAGCATTTAGACACCAAATCTGATTAGTAGCATTTTCTGACTGTAAAATACTCAAGCTAGAGAAAAAGCAGGCTCCTATGTGCTTATCCTCACTGTGCTCTTTTATTTCTTCTGATCTGGCACCGGGTGAATCCTGGCACTGCCAAGTCCATGATGTTCTTTGCAAGCCCATTGCGGGAAGGAGCTTTAGGATGTTGAACCATCAGGATTTTTCCTGGTAAATAAATGGCTATTCCATCCTGATTAATACTGAAAAGAAGCAGCAAACAAATATTCACTTTCAGTTAACTGACTCTGAAATGCTTCAATTATGTAAGCTTTGATCCAGACTATTATCTTCAAATGTCCTTGCAAATAGGCTTTATGTGGTATCCAAAAATTAGCATTTCTACTTATTTCAGTTAAGAAAGAGTTTAGGGGCGGGGGGAAGTAATTCCAGTCAAGTGATGATTGTACATGGGTGTATGTGACTGATTGAACCAGAAAGTAGAGAGGGATGCATTCAAAAATGCATCCATAAATATAATGCCCTACTACTTCACTAAACAAAGTTTGAAGCCTTCCTCCAATTTACGTAGCTGTTCCTCCAATGGAAGAACTTACTTACTTAACTAGGAGGAAGGTTCAAGGAATTTCCTCCAGCCTAAGATATGATAACATCCACATAGTGTAGACAACATTTGCATTCCAGTGCACATTTCAATGGGCACTGGAATGCACACTCAGCTTATACCTAGTTCCTGGTTGAGCAACTGCTAAAAACCCTACTCTATAAAGTAGATTGCTTTAGTTGTGGGATTTTGGTGTGTGTGTAAGGAGGGGGATGTTTTTCCTCCCAAACCCCAAATTGTTTCCAGACTTTCATTCTGCATGTGCTAAACTATCATTTCAATGTATTTTTAGCATAACCTGTATTTTCTAGTACTCCCTCTATCCAAACTTGGCACGAATTGACAGGAAATTATTTTTTCCTCTAAGGAATGTGTTTTGGCTGTGGCCACCAAGAGAAGGTATTGAAGTTCATACAGCCAGCCTAGCCTGTGAGTATCTCAGTAAACATATTTGCAAGTTGCAATTCCTGAAACAAGTAGCCTTTTTTCTAACCTGTTTGGGGGCTGATAATTCCATGCTAAATCTACTTAGGATGGCACAGTGAATTTTCTTTGTAATAAATCTAATTTCTTCATCCAAGCAAAGATGTTCAGTGCCTTGGAAATATTTTGAGAGCCATGGAAGGAACTAATCTGTGAATGGTAGGGTAACTCAACTGACTACATATTATTCAGGTAATGTATCCATCCCTCCATGTATTGAATAGGCATAGTAGTCATTCCACACTGTTTAATCCTAAGCAACAGAAGGCCAAAACATTTCCTCTAGCTCCAGAGAATCATATCCTTACCTCATTCAGAAATCATTGGCACTGACTGTAACTGGTCAAAGTAAATGGCCCCATAACATTCCCATGTACTGCCCTCCAAAACATTGCTTTGGGCAAGCCCTACTGAACTGAATTAATCTTCTACCATGCTAGTCCCATAACAGTTACTTCAAGTGAATTTCCTTGCAACTATGCCACAACTATCTGCCTAATTTGAAATATTTTTATTCAGTCATTTAATTATTTAAAATAATTATTTTATCTGCTTTCTCTTGAGTATCTCAAGACTCCTTCCTTAGACTAGCCTCTGACTAAAACAGGGAGAAAGTTGAACAAAGGCCCTGTTGGAACACAAATTAAGAGAATTTTGACACAAATTTTATTTGTCCTTGGAATGATAGTTGGGCTAGGCATCAGAATTAGTTGCTTAAAACAAGCCATCCCTGTACTCCCACCAACAATCCCAGGGTTCCCTTATTGTTAAATAGTCTGTTTTGTGAAGATGCCCTTAAGAGTTTGTTCTAATTGTTCAAAAGAATAGAATAGATGCTTCCCCCAAACACTGGTAGAGAGATGGGCAGTTGCAGAGAACAGTCTCGCAGTGCATTCTTATGCAGAGTTACTTCAGTTTAAACTAGGGATTCCCAAAGTGGACAGTACTGTTTGCACCCCTGGGCAGTGGAAACATCAGGGGTGGCAGTGAAGAATTTTGAGACATTAGGGGGTGGTGAGGAACTCTGGGGTGGTCAGAGAGCAGCAAAGAATTTTGAGGTGGAGGGGGATGGCACAGAGATTCCTGGACCACCTGACAGGAAAAAGGTCTTGTCCTTCCATCCTGCTGAGTTTTAGAGGAAAAGCAACAGCACTCTCCTTACTGTGTAGCCTGGGGCTGGGGGAAGCCAAGCCAAAGAGCCTTGCCATTGCAGCTTTGCTAAGCAAGATTTTTTTTTTTTTGCAACAGCATTCTCCTCACTGTGGGCAGGGTGTGGGGGGGAGGGACCAAGTCAAAGAACCCTGTGGCTGCTGCTTTGCAAGGCAAGATGTTTTTTTAAGGAAAATCTGAAGCATTGTCCCCTCTGTGTAGTGGGGATAGGGGAAAACCTAGGCAAAGAGCCAGCAAAGGCATCTTTACTACTTAATTTCTGTGCCCCATTTACATGGTTCTCTCAAAAAGATCTTGCTGTGTGCTACCCTGCACTTTGGGACAAAGTCACAATGTACTTTGTTGCCTTCCCAACATCATATTTAGCAAAATGGGGTTGCAGAGCAATCACTCAGCTTCTTTTCCAGCAGAGAAACAGACTGAAAATTAATGAACGTGGAGATCTAAGACTTCTTTTTAGTGCCTTGCAGCCTGATGTTGAGAAGCTGATATCCCTGCACCAAGTACATTCATCCTATTAAAACTGTGAAGACATAATGAGTGAGATGCAAGCATATCCTTTCATATTGCTAAGGCAGCTTAATAACCTGGCTTACTTTTACTAGCAGCCCAATTCAAGTAGGACTGAATCCCTCTTAGGAGGCAGTGTGGCCTTGCCCAAGTGAAAATGCCTCCTGGGGCACTTATCTCAGTGGAGGGGCAAATCCACTGGCACCAGGTTGTTGGACCTGTGATGGCTGGTTGTAGTGCCTGACCATGGCACCCAGCCTTGTGTCGGCACTCTCATGCCTCCTTCAGCTGTGCCAGCATAGTGAAGCCTTCTGAAGAACATAGGCCAGGCCTGACCAATATATGCCCTCTTGAGCCCAATCAGTCCCCCTGACAAGTGGAGTCAGCAGCAGAGAAATCCCACAATCTCTATTTGTCCTTATGGGGGCCTTTGAGGTGAATGTTTTTCTTTTACATTTTCAGGTTTCCCACACCTTGGGAAAGCCTTTGGAGAGAGCAGAGTGGCACCAAAACGCTACCGTTCCCACCCACCCATCAGCTCTGGATTGGACTAAAGGCATTTTTTATTTTTGAATTTAAAAAGTGTGTTTACAGTGTTAGCCATGCTGACAGAGGCTGATGGGAATTGTAGTTTCTGAACATCTGGAGAGCCGCAGGTTCCCTACCCCTGGTCTATATCCATATATGCGTGGAGGAACATAAGGAATGTGGCTTGAGAACCAAGGGAGTGGCAACCCACAAAAGTTTGGGAACTGCTGGTCTAAGCCTATGGCTTTCAGGGAAGTAACTCTGCATAAGATTTCCCCTAATCATGTTAATAATTGGCCATTCTATGGGGCTTTAGAATGTCTGAAGGCATTTCATATGCAATGAAGAGGCATAGCTCCAAGGGGACAGGGGCCCAATGCACGGGCAAACGCTCCTGTGGGGGCGGGGGTGGAGGACACACCAGAGCACTGGGAGCTTTTCCCCCTTGCTATGCCTCTGATGAATTGTCAAAATAATTCTTTGTGAGGGACAAGGCAGAGAAATTAGGGGATTGTCTGTGTTGTGAACTGAGGATTTCATAGTTCACATTGTTCACAGCTACATGATTATCTCATGAATATGACATACCAAATTTCCTTTGTAATACTGCCTGCATAAATTGCAGTGAAGTATAGGCTCAGTGAGTAATTGTTGTGAGGATAAAATGGAGAAGGGGAAAATGATGTTGTAAACTACTTTTGGTCCCCATTGGGGAGAAAAGCAAGATAAATAAATCAATAACATTCATATGGTACAATATAAGTATACTTATAGATCCATTGCATAACTGATTTGTTATAATACCTAGGATGTTGGGTCCAGAAGTGAGACCTGTAGTCACTCCCCACACAGTCACAAACTCCTTTAGAAAGTCATGATCTCTCAGTCTAACCCAGGGATGGACTGGGCCTTTAACTTCCTGATGGACCAGAGCCTTGCAGGGTCACAGGCAGCAAAGTGCAAGCCAAGGAGAGCTGTATCAGGGCTGCAAGGGCAGAATGACTCAAAATTGCCTGGAAGTGGCACAGGAGCATGTGGTAGAAGAGCTGCACCCATTGTTATCACTGCCATAGTTAACGTTGCCTGTCTGAGATCACATGGGATTACAACTGAACTCCCAGAAACAGAGATCAGTTCACCTGGAGAAAAACGTCACTTTGGAAGTTGAGCTCTATGACATTATATCCTGCTGAAGTCCTTCTCCCTCCAAACCCCACCCTCCTCAGGGCTGCTCAGCTCAACTTGCTCACAGGCCATTTTAATGTTCTAATCTAAACCTTAGCTAACCTATATCGTGGGGATAATCTGAGATTTAAGTAGGACAATCCTGTGTTTGCCACATGACATGCTTTCCCATCCTGCCTGTGAGCTCCCAAAGGCACCTGGTGGGCCACCGCGAATAGCAGAGAGCTGGACTAGATGGACTCTGGTCTGATCCAGCTGGCTTGTTCTTATGTTCTTATGTTCTGAGAAAGGACAGCATACAAACTTGATCAGTAAATATGCTACCTATCTGAATGACTATTTTCAGTCATTTGTAGATTTAAAGGCCACTTATTTCAGGTGATTCACCTTTAAAACAAGGAATTTAGATAACACAATGGAGCAGTAAGAGGTTGGACCACATCCCCTCTTGAGGATGTTTGAACTAGTACAGGGAATAGTGGGCAGGCAGGTGAGCAAGGACACTGCTTCACACAGAATGGACACTTCTTTGGGAAGTTGGTATCTATCACATGTGCCAAGGAACATGGAGTAGGGTGAGAGAGATGATTTTGGAGATACAATTAAACAGAGGAGGTAAGCAGATCTCCATATGTACACCATGAGGACAGAGAATCAGTGCTTCATGCTGATCTTTACTTATTTTACTTTAGGGTCCTCACTGCACTCATATGCATCTATCATGCTCCTCCCTAGGAATTCCAGAGTACTCTGGAAAAACAAGTACGATTGTTCAACTCTTCTATAAACATCACAGCCATTAAGTTGCATCCTTGCTAAAAAAAGTTCACAAACATTCAGGTTCATCTCAAATGATAACATGTGGCCTGGGAAAACAGTTAAAAACATTCTCTGGCACCTTGATGAGTCGTCACACCTTTCCTTCCTATCTTTGGACCCCAGATCATCAATCAGTTCTTTACCTCTGGCTTACTTGTTACTTAACCCATAAGTGGATTCCACATTGGCCAAAAATAGCGGTGTGAAAGCGGTGTAAAATGGTCTAAAATGGTGTAAAAGGGTTTACACTGTTTTCACACTGTTTTCACATTGCTGTTTTTGGCCCATGCGAAATCCACCATACTGATTCATTTTAGGGTATGAAAGGTAGCTGTTGGACCATTGTCTCTGTGTGTGTTTGGATTCATTCACCACCATCCCCTCTCACTATGCATGTGGGCTCCCTTCTCTTTTACTCTGGGAAAAGCTGGTCATTTCCCTCCTCAGTGCTTCCTTCACGGACATCTTTTCTGTAAGACTGGTAACCACCCTGTTTCTCCGAAAATAAGACATCCCCTGAAAATAAAACATACCAGAGGTTTTGCTGAAGTGCTAAATATAAGGCATCCCCTGAAAGTAAGACGTACCGGTAGCAAAGTTTTGTTTGGAAGCATGTGTGCCCCCAAACCCCTCCCGCTTCCTGCCTCGCCTGGCCCCACCCCAACAGACTGGTTTGTGATGACAACTATTGTACAGTATATAATAAATGTTCATTTTTTTTTTGTTCAACAATAAATGTGAATTCTTCTTCATGGAAAAATAAGGCATCCCCTGAATATAAGACGGATATATATATAAGCACATCTTTGGGAGCAAAAATTAATATAAGACACTGTCTTATTTTCAGAGAAACAGGGTATCACCCATCTCTGAATCTCTGTCCCACTTCCTCCCCTTTCTTCTTGTTCGCCCTCATATGCCCTGTGTGTGTGTGTATAAGTGATTAAATATATAAAATTTTGGTTTTTCGTTATTTTTTCTTGATAAAACTCAATTATTAATTATACAACCACCTGCTCATTTGAGAGTTTTCACCTAGAATTATCCCTATATACACAGGGGATAGATATCAATTACCTTCTCTCACTTTGTCTCTAAAGCTGATTTCCCCAATTAAAATAGAGATAGCTTATTTAGGATACAAGTATGGTACAATGGCTAGAGTGTCAGACTCAAACCAAGGAGACTGGGGTTCAAATCCTCACTTTGCCGTGAAGGGGCAATCACTCTCTCTTAGACTAGCCCTCTTCCAAGGGCTGTTATGAGAAAAAACAAAAAAATGTACTCTGAACTCTTAGAAGGAAAATAAGGGATATAACATAATTAAATAAATCAAGGGAGTTAACCTGTAGAATGCATATGGAACCTCAAATTTGCATTGTGCATTTAAGTTCCATTTGTATTTTTCACAGGATATGTGTTCTCCTAGTAAGCCTTTTATTCCTAGAAGCTATAGCATATAGTCAGAGTAACAACAGACATTGTGATATTAACATTATACTGATGATTATATTCTCATGACCGACTATAAAAGATGCAGTCTGAAAAGACATTGATCTGTTGCCAAAACAGTATGCAAACTCTTTAATTATACAAAATTCTTGACAAGGTGATTGAAAAAATGAGTAACTTTCTGCTTTAAAAAAAGCTTCAGGATTACTTATCAAATGTGACCAACTTTAGTCACTGCCTATTCTGTACTCTGTCATTCATTCCAGGTAATACATAGCTTGCCAGGTACATTTCATGCCTAGGAGAATTCTTGTAGTGTATCTTGTTACAGTTCAAGAGTGTAACCCCATCTTATGTTATGCATTAAAAGAACAAATACATTCAAATAAGAAATAACTGAGCAAAACTAGCCCTACCTGAATTTAAATTATTTTTCACAACTCAAGGTCCTCCAAAATCTACTCTAGGTAGTAGGAATAAATCATATATTAACCAAGACTTCCCATTCACCTCTGAAAAGAAAAAAAAACACAATTTTTTTTAAATGGAAAAACAAGTCCAAGTACCTTTAGGTTTGCCATCTGTCATGCCAGGCTATCGCATGCTGAAGAGAAGTGAAACATTGAGCCTTTTTTTGGTTTACTTTCCTCAAAACATGTCATTACAAGGGTGACTCAGGGCAAAGAGTAAAATGGGAGGCTTTTGCAGAATCTCTCTTTAACTGAAGTCAGTCCCACTTTGGTGTCTTGGCTTAAACTAGCAATTACTGCCTTGAAATATTTGTTACTACTCCATTGTGAATACTGTCATTAGGACAGAGCTTCTCAGTTTTCAGAAGCATGCTTTTAACAAATTCCCCCATGCCACAGTTTTAAAGGTTGGGATGCTGCTGAACCAAGCACTATGAACTCCACTTTAACAGAAGGTTCAAAGCAATAAATTAGCTGGGAATATTTGTTCAAGAGCAATCCCATGGAGTCAGTCTAGGACCGTGGTGGCGAACCTTTGGCGCTCCAGATGTTATGGACTACAATTTCCATCAGCCCTTGCCAGCATGGCTAATTGGTCATGCTGGCAGGGGCTGATGGGAATTGTAGTCCTTAACATCTGGAGTGCCAAAGATTCCCCACCACGGTCTAGGAGTTACCCTTTTAGGAGTGAAAAGTTTAGAGATATTAGTATTTTCTCACCAGCCAGCAACTTGCTAATGGATTAGAATCAAATAATTCCACTGATTTTTTTAAAATGTAGATAAATTTTTTAAAAAATAATATAATGAAAAAACCTTTTTTATTGGTAATGGGGAATAGTCATATACCTAATACCAAAACGGGCTGTAAATTATACATTAATATATCTGAAAAATGGAGACAGGGACAGATCAAGAAAGGGGGATTTCTACAAACCTATCTGCAGAGAAATCTGAAACTTGGAAAAAATATACTGGGGGATTTAAACTCCACAAAATAATAAAAAACAGTGCCTGTAGCTTTAAGAAAATAATACTCTCTAAGCTCTTAACTGGACCTTTTAGAGGTTGCTAGGCAACTGCAACAATATTGCAATATATGGCTTGAAGATATTGCTTGCCTTCAAATGTTTCTTCTCAGAATCTGTTGCTTGACATATATTGCTTCCGTACATGGAAGTTCCATTTAGTTCTCCTGGTCATTTATAAACCTATTCTTTATACATTTGTCTAATATTTTATAAAAAGTAATTTAAGCTGAAATCTTGTGAAAAATCAAGTCTGCAAATTAATTATGCATTGTAAAATGATCCACTTTATGAAATGAATCAGTAAAACAAATTATATTGTAAGCAAAACCAGGAATTTTTAAAAAAATTCTCAGAGCTCTTTTGTTGTATACCCAAAGCCAACATTGTATAGGCTGGGCTCAGAGGTGGTAAAGTGGCAAACTCCCCCTCCCCCAGCCCAGGCCAAATGACAGCAAAATTGCCTCCTCCCCAACCAGCTCAAACTCCACAGCAGAGGCAACAAGGTGGCAAACACACACACACATACATACACACACACACACACACACACACACACACACACACGACCCAGAAAAGGGTCCAAAAGTGGCGAAATCTACCACTCCACACACCAGCCTAGCCATCACTCTAGGGCCCCTAGAGAGGGGTCAAGGGCCAGTGCCTTCCTCAGACTCCCAAATTACTCAAGCCAACATAAACAGCATGATGATTCCTAATGCAGCAGCAGCAGGGACGAAGTATCCAGGCAAGCAAGGACAAATAGCTACAGGGTGCTGCTGAGACAACTGTAGAGACAGCCACAGCACCAGCACCAGAGCAGAGAGAACCCATGTATAGTAGTTGAAACTACTAATAGCTCACAGGGCCAGCTCCTGATTGCCTGGGAGGACAAGAGGGCACAGGATTGGCCAGATGGCCCTTGTGGGCCTTGCCTCTGCCCCCTTTGGCTCTCTTTCCTCCCTCCCTCTCTCTCTGTGTATGGTGAGGGAAGAGGCAGGCAGTAGAAGCATGGCTGTTTCTGCTGCCCCAATTGCAGATCAATCAGTGTAGGGGGCTTTGCCTGTGCCCCCCTCTAAGGAGTACCTTGGGCTCAAGCTCCCCCATCCCCACTCCTAGTTTGTTAGTTTTTTTCTTTCACCACCATTTCCATTAGTCTCTTCCTGAGTCTCTGGATTTTCCATGACTAAGCTGCCACAACCAATGAAGACAAGGCTGAAAAATGAATACTCTTGGATTTTTTTTATCTTGTCAAAGCTTAAAACCATACTCTGTCTTTCTTGCAGCTCAGTATCTCATTGGGTACATTTCCTTCACTGTAGTGTAAGGAATTATGAAACTTATCTCTTTAAGACAGAATAAGAATCAATGTCTATTTTTTTCTGGGCTATGACTACTCACAACCCTTGATCCTTCATCGCTTTTTTAGCCTCACAGGCACCTCACTGGCTGGTTTAGGGTTCACAAACTCAGAGAAAAGGATTTATTTGTGGACAGTATGGCTAGATGATCTCTGGATCACCACAGGGGCAACTGTCTGATGGGGCTTTGCTGTAGTGCCAGCATACTTGCAGTAGCAGCACCAGTCCCCTTCACCACAGCCCATTCACCCTATAAGCAGTAGTAGAATCATCCAAACACTAGCAGGCAAGCATGCTAGTCTTGAGGTGGGTTTCTTTCTTGTCAAGTCCACAGCTGTTTGCTCTTGCAAGTAACACTTTGCTGTCCAGAGCGGGAAGACTGAGGAAGCCAGCAGCAGGAGAAGGGAGTATAAGGCTATGCATGTATAAAAGAGAAGAAATGAGACAGAAATAACAAGTAGTTGGAGACTTCTGTGGAAGGGCTAGTGTGAGACAGCGAGATAATCAGTATGCATGGAGGAACTATATGAGTATTTAACAAGTCTTACTTTCTTGAATGACCAATCTGCATTATTCTGATATTTTCTGCCATAGATTCACTGTCTTTTACACAAAAGATGTTCAACTTCAATCACTCTTCTGTAAAATGGATGTTTTCTGGATTATCTTGAAAATGTTTAATCCATTAATATTCTGCAAATTGGCAAGCTGAAGATATGGTAATGTGTTGCTTGGGATGTGCAATTGCGGCTCTTGCTTTTTCCTTGTGATATAGTCGGAATGTGGATAGTGTAAAGCTGTTCTAAGAACCTCATAACAGCCCTGCTGGATCAGAACAGTGGTCCATCTAGTTCTGTAACTTGTTTCACACACAGTCAACCAGTTGCCCTGAAGGACCAAACAGGGCACAGAGGCCAAAGTCTTCTACTGATCCTGCTTCCTAGCACTGGGTTGCAGAGGTTTGCTACCTGGGAATATGGAGGTTCTCTATAATCTCATGGATGAGTAATGAATGATCTGTGTTTTCCTAGTGTCATTTGTGAATATATTGTAGTGGAGATCTTATGCGGCTATCTTCTCAAAATCCAAACGTTCCTACAAGTTCAACAAGGTTGGGGACCACTGTGATAGAGTAACGGAATGTAACCCTGTCTACAGCATTTGCTAATCAGACTAATTGCCATTGCTGGAGGAACACTATGTATAAAAGAAAAATTCACAAGTAAAGAACAAGAGCTTATAGAACCTGCAGACTCATGCAGGAGAAGATGTGCATACAGACAGATATACTGCCTACGTGTTGTTCATGATATTTCAAAAATGTACCAGAATTACTGACCAGGCTTTAGCAACCAATATTGCCTGCATCAACTATTCTGTGGCTGAAGACATTTACAGTGCAAACATATGCAGAGTTCTTTCAGACTAAGTTCGTTGAAATGAATGACCTTATTTTAATTTATTTTTTTATTTTATTAGATTTCTATACTGCTCCTCCATCTCAGGGAGTAGCTGTAAACTAGAACTATTCCACAGTTCTAATCACTCTAAGGAAAGCTCAAGTTGTTGATATCACAGTAAGATAGCTGATTAGAGCACTATAAATCAAACTACATTCCCAAGAATGTCATTTCATATTTAATACATGGTTTTCTGGATTTTGGCAGATGCTTGACTGGAATACCATGTTTCAACAAGATTTTGGTCATAAAATTTTGAATATGGAAATAGATCTGTTTTGCTTTTGTCAGCAATATATTTGCCCCCTTTTTGGAAAACAGGCAGCTCACAAAAATCACCCATCCAGCCCTTGTAACACTGGCACCTGAATCTCTGTCTCATATTCTTTTCATCTTCTTTTTTCAATCTCCCACTCACAAGCATTTTCCTCCTTGAGGCATTGAGGCTCATCTTAAAACTGTCAGAAGGCAAATACAGATAGGCATTTGGTTTGCCAGTTTTACGAATGCATCTCCCATTCTTCTTGCAGAGAACTTTACTGCATAGCTTAGCCGCAGAGGTCACATTAAGGATGTAATGTCCCAAGGCACCATCTATATAATCTTTTACAACTGTACAGCTATCCTAAAAGAAAACAAAAATGACAAACTGGTTAATACTAGTAGTAGTCTATTTCAAGCCCTAGGCTATCACAATCACATAAAATACCATAAAACCATGCAATCCTCTACACACACTGGCATGATATCTCTATCATCATATCAATGTAAAATAGTAAAATTCAAACATCACATTTACAATTTAGCTTTAAGATTTTGGCCTGCAACTAGTTTCCTCCTTAAAGTGGTTGCTAAGAAAATAAAAGTAGCAGCCTTAGGAAAAAATCAACCAATAAAAATCACAGCCTGTCTTCAGAACCAGTAATTTCAGATAAGATTTGCCTGAGACATTTACCTCAAATAATATCAGTATGCATGAAGGCATGGTAAGACATAATGGGCTAAATCTTCTGACTGGTCAAGGTCACAAGGGCAACTGATCCCTTGGAAGCTTCCAGTATCCACCACAGAGATATTCAGTGGGAAAGTATTGAAAGTGAAGGCTAGTAAATATCTTTCTTAAAGTGGAACTGAAGAGATCAGTTAGGTGTCGGGAACAAATTTTATTTAGTTAGTTATTTTTACTTTAGGATATCAGATTGAAAATTTCGAGCCAACAGTTCACTCTGAGTCACAAATTTTATTGGTTTCTCGTAGTTTAACTGTCTCAGGGCGATTCCGCACACAAGTAATAATAGGTTCAACCCAATTCCCTGAGAAGGGTACTGACCTAGGTCGAAGCCATTGTTGTTCCCCACTGCAACCAGCTTGATCCCAGCTCAGAGGGTGGGATCATCCAGTGCCTCTTCGCCGCTCCGTTCTGATTGGCTACTGTTCTATAGCAGGAAACGTGACCCCGCGTTTCCCTTTTTAAAAAAACCTACATAGGAGCTACGTAGAGGCGACGCGACAAAGCGCCGTACAGATGAGGGCGAGTTTTGCATAGCTCCTGCCTCTTGTCAGAAATTTGGCGCAAGTTGCCGTTTCTGTTGGAGAGCTTGATCTGAGCGTTTCTGCACCAGAGCTTTCTGCACCAGCCATGCCTGCTGTACCAGCTGCCATGTCCCATCTATCCGCACACATGTTTTTTAAAAAAATCACCGCAGGAATGGAGGGACGAAGGTGATGTTTTTTGATTGGCTGCTTACATTGGTACGCAGAAATTGTGCGCCGTTTGTGCACCAAGCCATCGCTTTGAACACACAAAAGAAGGGAAAAAATTAGGCGCACTTTTCGCAGTGGCGGTTCTCCAGCTCTACGCATGCCCAAAGCACTTAGCTATGATTGACTGAACGGGGGACTCCTGGCGCAGAGATTCCGCACTTTACTGGAATTCAGCTGAGTTCAAGCTTGGTTCCCTGAAAAAATAGTAGGTCCCAACTGAAGTTGGAAATTTGACCGTTACACGGGGCGAAGCTGGTGCGAAACCACGTCGATCCCAGTGGTTGAGTGGAGTACTTAGGTCGAACGCAGCTCGAACTTAGGTCGATAACGCAAGTGCGAAATCGACATCAGTTGATGACAGAGAATATAACCATGCAATGGGAGCTAATAAATTGAACCATTTGTTATCTTTCACAAGATACTAGTAACAGAATTTGACAAAATGGTTCTCAGAGATGCTTTCTAGGTTTTTGTAATAAATTAGCAATCTGAGATGAACCCTTGTAGAAATGGTAGACCACCTCCAACCTTAACAGTACAGCAGGAGCAGCTTAAAGAAGACCCTGGATCTTCCTCAGAAATTTGTTATGAATAGTTTCTAGCTCTTCTACTACACTCAATTTCCATTCCCAGATTTCTGTCCCATAGAGAAGCTGGGCAATTGCTGTGGAATACCTTAAGAGCTGGTGCAACTAGCTGACTGCCCTTTGAATAGTAAAATTTTAATATAACACAAATTGTGTGTCATGCTGTTATGAGATTTACCTTGAAGTAGGCCTGCCATGATAGGGTGGACTGCAAGTTTATGCCCAAACATCTGAAGGATGAACATTGTTCTATTTCATGTCCCTAAATGGCCGATTTATGCTTTGTTATATTATTTCCAAAAATTACAAGTTTAGTTTTATTGTAGTTAACTCTTAGCTCATTCACCTCACAATACTCAGCCAACCTCACCAACATCCTTCTAAGCCCAACTTTAAAGACTAAAAAGCTATAGCATAATAATGCTGATATTTTTCTGCCAGCCAGGGAGGGTGGAAAAAGCTCACGGGAACAAACTGGTTACTAAGAAATTGGCATTGTACTTAAATGGCTATAAAGACAATTGATCAAAAGGATCAAGGATCAGCTAAACTGCAACAAAGGGTTCAAAATCTTATTCCTAGTGTTTACTGGGACTGAATGGAGGTCTGTATTCCCCCTGGTTCCCAGGCTACAGGATATGAACACAGAGGCAGTGTTATTACTGTAAGTTCTGGAAGCTCTCCCTCCCTCCGCCCCCACCCCCCCGGCTCCTTCTAGAACTTTGGGAAAGATTGATAGCAGGAAGGGCTCAGACCAGGAGCTGGCTTCAGGAAGTCCTCTAGGCCCCATCAACAGACAAGATCATTGACAAACTGTATAAACTGTTACTCAACAAAAGTTGTGTTTGGTGTTCAGCTAAGTAGACCTTATTGATATTAATGGTTGTCAATTGGTTTGAACTGACAGTTTCTTTTTACATTCATGAATTCTGCCGGTGCAGGGGTGGGGGCCGTTTGCACAGAAGCATGCGAGCGGCCCCCGCAGAGGCCGGCGCAGGAGAGGCAGCTCTGCACGGAGCCGCCTCTTCCCCGTCCCTCTCCCACTCACCTTGTCGCCTCCGTCGCCCTGCTGGCCTCCGTAGACCCGCCCACACTGCCCTCCGACCTCCAGGGGTTGGAGGCCAGCGAGGGAGGGTCTTAGGAGGCCAGCAGAGCGACGGAGGCGACAAGGTGAGTGGGAGAGGGATGCGGAAAACAGCGCATTCCCTGCAGTGCCGTTCGCACGGCGCCACCGGGAATGCGCTGTTGTTCCAAAAACGTCCCTCCAGGAGGGAGGTTTTTGGAGGTGGCCTGATTCCACCCTGGGGGAGGGGGAGGGGAGCCAGGTCGGCACTGATGCGTTTTGGCAGCGCCGCCTGTGCAAACGGCTCCCTGGGGGCGGCATTTTTGCCATCCCCAGGGCGCCGTTTATGGCCCGTGTGGAAAGGACCATAGTTTTGAGGAAACCCTATGCAAACTGGTTCAGCAGGTAATTGCTACTGCTTGACATAAACCAAACAGGCTCAGTAATTGGCTCACATCTGGTTGTAACCTTTGAACACAGTAAGTTTGATAGTCAAACAAGTTTTAGGCAAAATTCACAGTAGCCCTAGTTTTTAGTAACATGTGGTAGAACATTAGATATATGAACACTTTGTAAATTACATTTGTTGCTAATTACAAAAGTGATCTGAAATGTTCTCTTCTGGACACCATTAGTTTTTCCTCATCTTTGTCTTCCTAAAATCACAAGGAATAGTTGCATTGCTCTTCCTGAACAACTAATCCATGTGTCCATGTACAGAAACCCCATCAGAAACATGTGCTGTTACTGCATTATCTAGTAATAAATGTGCAACTGGGTCTTCAATGCAGATAACTCCTTACAGTGGCTTTCACTAGTTACTTCACACTTTCAGCTGTCCATTATCATATAAGGGAATGTAATCATGTTGATGCATATGAATATTTAAATAAAGTACCTCCTAATTTTTTCCCCTCTATCATTATTTGACTCAGATGAGAGTGCTTTTTAACACATCACTACTGAACCCATAAATAGTATATAGATTTTCCAAATATGCTAACAGTGTGTGAAAATTTACTAGACAAGGGGATGGTTTCTATATCTATTTATTTCATGACTTTAATCAATTCAGGAATTAATCTTAACTTCTCATGGTTTAGTCTCAGCCAAGTAAAGAAAGTGACATTGTTATGAGGTCTTGGGAATGGAGATCTCTTATGTTTAACCCACACTCACTTACTCTGGAGCTGGCATATTTGATGCTTCCCCAAAGGACAACTCCTGCTGCCCCCTGTGCAGCACTCTCACCAATAGTATTTTCCAGGTCTTCCTGAAAATGAATAAACAAACATGCATAATATAGTATGGCACTATGCACAATAAACGAACAGTAAGAGCAGAGGCAACATAGCCAATGATTCAAACTATATCTTCCTTTAGCCCTACCCTTTATTGACAGTCAAATGCATTTTGTGGGTTTTTAAAGTACAGCAACAATCCTGTAAAACCACCTTACCACAGATATTAGCAGAATGAGTGCACTGTTCTAAAGAGTCAGGAGTAAAGTGCTAATCCTGATATCCTACACTGTTTGGGTTCACAGTATATTTATTCATTATTTTCACAGTTAGCACAGCAAAAACCACTGAATATTTATACAAGGAAAAATGCTTTTGAACTACTTTTTGATAATAGATCTTTGCAATGCAAGACATAAAGCAACAGTACCTAACTAAACCACAAACAAATAATTAAATTATTCTATAAGTAATGTTTTGGATTTTTCTCCCTCATAATATGGTTCTTTTTTCACATTCCTTTTTGAAACTAATAATCAAACTGGCTCAGTTTAATTTGTAGAAAGAATTACAGTTATTTTTGTTTTATCTTAAAAATCTTTATGTCTGTGTGTCCAGCTACGTTTCTCCAGTTGCAAATTCCTTAAGGCTTTTTGTTGCAACAAAGAGTTCATCAGTAAACACTTGGTGATATATGAATTAAGAAGAAAAAGTTTGGATTTATATCCCCCTTTCTCTCCTGTAAGAAAACTCAAAAGGGGCTTACAATCTCCTTTCCTTCCTTATCCACCCCCTGCCCCCCATAACAAACACCCTGTGAGGTGGATGGGACTGAGAGAGCTCAGAAGAACTGTGACTAGCCCAAGGTGACCCAGCTGGTGTGTGTTGGAGTGCACAGGCAAATTAAACCACAGGCAACATGCAAACAATTATTTCACATTCTTTGACATTACTTAGGTGATAAGCTAGCAAAAATGTATGATGTCTCTGTTCCTTTGATAAGGGTAATTTAGGTGTGCCTTGATTATTTTCTTTCTTTACAAATTTCCTTGCTGCAGTTGCAAATACTTCAGAGTTAACAGAGATGCAAGAGAACATTGATAGAACTGGCAAATAGGAACAGGGTAAAGTATAATTTAAGCCTCATGTTGATCACTAACAGTGTCATCATGGTTTGATTCTGCTGCTGAGAAGTTCAGTTGCCAATAATAGTTTCAGAAATGTTATGACTGAGTGGAACAGGGTTGTGGCTGGAGACTGAGCCATATCATCAAATACCAGCAAAACACATTTGTACAGAATTTAGCTCCTTACTCCTGACTCTTGAGAACAGTGTTAACCAGCTGATGATAACAATCTGACCAGTGAAGGGATGAAAATAGATCTAATAATCAACCTGTAACCTCAGTACTTTCTTTTCCATTGTTCCACCATCTCAGCTGCCCATTCTTTTTGACACTAGCTTACTATCGCCAGTTCAGCATCTATCAGATGAAAAGAAATACCAACAAAAAGAATTGATGAGGAATTCTTATTCCCATTCCTTCGCATACAATAAGAATGATTTTTTGTTCGATTCAGAAGACTCGGGTAAAGATTCTTCTTCAGACACTCTGATAGTAGATCCAAATATCTTCATTCCCTGACATTTTTCTGAGAATGTGTGCTGAACAACTTTGTGGTCCACCACATATTTGTCTGGATATTAAATTGAAGAGGGAAAGGTGCTCAGCCCCAGATGTTGCAATATGTTCATATAACAATCTGCTGCTAATTCAAAAAAAGGTACAGTATTGTTATTATGAAAGATGCAAAATCAAGCAGATAATATGAACACTAAAATTTCCATAGTATAAGCTATTATGAGTAATAACAGAAAACTTGTTAACCATGTAATACAGTACAATTATAGTAAACAGAAACAAAGTATCCATTGTGGTACGGAAAACCACAACAATACAGCGACAGTATTCTGGTTAATTTCCCATCTAGATCTGTCTTCTTCAAAATGTGACATTGCAATTCTACAACAAAGAAAAATATAACATGTACAGCTACCAAAAAACATAAACATATTGTTAATTTCCAGCCAGGTTACACAGAACTTTGACCTTTTCTGCACAAGTCATTTACCTCACATCCACCCAGTAATGCCCCTTTTTTCTGTGGACTTCCACACATTCTTCTCCCTGTTTAGTTTTGGAAATGTTTTCAAACTCCTCCTTCAGAGTTTTAATAAACACATTTACCCCAATGTTTCTCCCAGAAATGTTTCCAAGCTAGTGATCATAACAATTTGATCTTTCTCCCAGCAAAATAACCCGGCTGTTATCCACACCCCTTGTTGCCCAACCTCCCCTTCAGTGAAGTTAAGTCTTTATTCACGGTCAATGACCAAATACCCCCTTCAGTGTTTGGTTCACCACTTCCTCCCATCCCCACTTCACTCTCCCTCCCTCCCTCCTTTCCTCTCTCTCTCTCTCTCTCTCTCTCTCTCTCTCTGCATTAGTGAAGAACTATATTTCTTGCTAGAGCCCATACATTAAACAAAAAAAAAATGAGGGAAATGAAGTGACAAGTTCGTATTAGCACATGCTGTCTGGAAGGCAATAAGGCCCAAAAAGTGTCCGGGTGTCCTCAGTTAGTGCCAGGGCTTTTTTAGTACTGGCTCAGGCCTAGTGGAATGGTCTGCCAAATGAGACAAAAGTGGAGTAAGGGGAAACTGCACTCAGGGCGTGTGTGTGCCCTGCACCCCTGCTGCAGCATCATCCATCCCTCCATGCCCCCTCCATGCCCCTCCATGACCCGGTCATGCCTCCACTGTGGCTCCACCTGGGGCGTCACCCCACCCCACCCTATTCGCTCTATGCCACTGATGAGACCAGAGCCCTGTGGGACTTGTCCCAATTCCTCAGGGCTTGCAAGACAGAGCTGTTGCACCAGATCTATAGTTGAGGAAAGCAATGGTGTTGTATCCATCTTGGCTGGCCTCCATTCCCTCACCTCTCCCCTTTCTTCTCTTCATAGAACTGGGGTGTTTTATTGCTCCACCCTGGTTGTGTTAGCACCATAGACTTTAAATAATTGTACACAGATTATTTAGATTTATTTTAGAGGCAATATATTTATGCACAATTTAATTGTATATTTATATGATACGAGCCAGTCTGAACCCACCGTGGAAGAGGAAGTGTCAAGTTTGATATATAAATAAATATGTAAATATTACATCAGCAAAGTCTATATGCATATAGTAGTGTCCATCCTTAAAGGGACAAGAACTAAGTGAGAAAGATGTTCTGTAAATTTGAGATAAAACTCTCTTGCATACATGATCTCATTTTGTATGAAAGAACATAAATCGAAACGGTAGTTGAGACCATGTAGACATAATGAATTTAAAGTCAAAATCAATGAGCCTTCCTCTACAGTAGTAATTGTTCTGTGTTAGTAAACTGATAAGATCTGGGAAATATCCTGTCAATAACCAAAAACTTAAAATCCGTTTGTAGATTATGCTTTTCCATGAAATTAGTACTAAAGAAGCTTGAAAATTGAAATTTCTGATTTTACTACAGTATTCAGAGATTCCATGTCTCAAGGAACATGTAGTAGTGCCCATTTATAGAAGATCTCAGGGGCAAATGAGAATGCACACAACATTAGATGACGAACAAAGTAAAAGTCCTTTTAAGAAAAAGATGAATGAAAACTTTGGTTTAAATTGCCTGTGTACAACAGGTGAATCCATAACATTTGTAATGATGTTTCAAAATGTGTGTGCTACTTGCAGTTTTAAAGTCAGCACATACCAAAAGATCTTTGATGGATCTCGTGAATCCCATAATGGGCTTAGTATCACAGGATGGAATGGAGTTTAACAAGTGTCAGTGCTTAGGGATAATACTCTTGATTTGTACAGCAAGTGGGGAGAATTGTAATAATAATTAAAAAATTGAGCTCTGCCAGTCAGAAGTGAAATATTACACAAATAAATCTTTCATTAGTTTACAAATGGCATTGGTAGGATATCCATGTTCTTGAAATTACTGAGCCAGGTTCTCAGCTTCCACATAACACTCCAAACCAGATGTGAAAAATGTTAGAAATCAACAAAGCCTAATTTGCATAGAGTATTTACTGTTTCTGAAGGGTGGGGATTGTTAACTCAGAACTGTTCCCGCCAGAATTAGCCCCTCCCCTCCAGCATCTCTTAAACTGTCTCTTTACTTCACAAAGATGTTAATTGATTTTCTCTGTGTACTGTTTTACTGTTGTGTTTCTGTATTGTTGTTCTGAAGTAAAGTTGCTATTTTTTTTCTTCAAAAGAAACATTGTTTAATCCCTTTCTAACAAAAAGAAGCTGTACAGAATATTCCTAATTAATCACAGTAGATGACAGCTGGTACAATTTAATAACAAAATCTTGCCTGTCAGTTTTGTATATGGCCTAACTCTCAGCTGTCTTTCATAAACATGAATGTGTCCAAAAAAGCAATCTATCTGAAGTCAGATATATTAAAAAATTTAATGGTTGGATGTAAACCATTCAGTTACTCAAAAAAGTTCAGAAATTCATCTCTTCCATCATACAGATGTCATCAATATATCTGAAATAAAATTTTAACTGATGTAATAAATTGGTGGAGGATTGAAAAATAATCTGTTTTCCAAATTAGTCCAATACAAATTGGCAATAGCTGGCACAGCTGCAAGCCACACCTTGAATCTGCAAATAATGCTGATTTTCAAATCAAAAATAATTCTTCTGCAAAACAATTTCAATAATTGCATCAAAAAAAAAAGAAATAGGAGAAAATTTAATTGAGAGAATGTGCTTAATGGGGGTCATTTCACATAACTTTTTGAAAAGTCTCATCCAACAATTGTATCACAACCTCCTGAATATGAGCCCCAAAGTCCAGGATTACAGTTTTGTATCTTTTATCATTGTACTGTATGTTTTCGAATTAGCTGCAGATTGTCTTGGAAGAGAGAGATTTGCAGGTGCAGATTGTCTTACAACTGCTGGTGCTGAGCATCTATTTTCCTTCAGTATTCAGAGGTTTCTTCTCCCTTTTGTTTTTTCTATGTTTTTCGGGATATTAAATTGCACTTCATCACTTACAGATTCAAATTTAAAACATAAAAAGTGCAATATATCTCCAAATGACCTCCTACCCTTAAAAAAGTCTGCAGTTTACAGCCGATGAAAAACCTTAGCAAATAAGTTTTTAGGCCTCCTAAAAGTAGTATCCCCCACCTCAACAAGGAACCATTTCCATAGAATAGGAGGTATGATAAATAGCTATCATGGAATGTTGTCAGTTCTGGGCATGTGACCTCAAATGGAGGAACAGTCAGCCAGTGTCAACCTAAGGACTGTAATTGGTATAGAAATTGGAAAGAAGTGGTTAGATATTTGTGGATACTAGGCCATACTAAGACTTTAAATGTCACAACCAGCCCTTTGAATTGAACTCAGAAAAACTGGCAACTGATCTAACTGTAGCCTTGTCAGCTAGCCCTTGACAATAATAAGACTGCCACATTCTGAACCATGCCTGAACCAGTAGGAGAAAAGGGGAACAGATACTTGGAAAGGCAGCTGTCAGCAACAGTATGACATTACTTCTGCCCACCCCCCACCTGAAGTGATATCAAGCCTATAGGAATTGCTGGAAGTTTTGTGGGAAAAAATAGAGTTTGTGGCAATGCACAGAGATGTGTAATGTCACTCCCAGTGAAAAACGAATTTTGATATAATGCTGACCTGCTCTTTTTTAAATTCTTTCACCAGCCACTGGTATTCCAGCAGGCCCATAGCAACCTAACCAGTTTCACTTTCTGGATTGGCTTCAAGGTAGGCACAAAGTAGAGTGCATTATGTTGACCCTGTTTATCCACCACAGAGGTGCCAGAGAGCAGAACAGCAGAAGCCTGGTGATGCTATAGCAGGAGACTTGTCTGCCTTAACTACTACTAACAAAGGCCCTTTCCACACACTCCAATAAAAGTGGGCGAAAGGTGGGTCATATGAACTCACCCTTGCCCCGGCCCCTTCATACGGCTGGCTGTCCCTGGACAGCCAGCACGGAGGCGCTTTCCCCCCTCCCCTGCTTGCCTTTTTGTTTTTTCCCTGCCAGCCTGCAAATTGCAGTGTCGCAGGTAGGTAGGACCAACCCCCCTGGCCATGATATGGCCTGTTTCCCTTGCATGGCTCCACAGATAGGAACCGGGGAAGGGGTTATTGAGAATCACATTATGTGTGATTCTTGTGTTTTAATGCAGCTCACATTCATGGCTGTTTGCTCGGCCACAGCTGCAAACAATGTTAAAACAAAAGAATTACACATAACGCGATTGTTGATAAAACTGGGTTGGAGAAAAACATGGAGTGGATCCGTGTTAGGATCGGGATCTGTGCGAAGCCCCCCACCCCACCCGGGTTTTTTACCAGTGTTATCCTGGCTTATTTGGCCCATGCGGAAGGGGCCAGAAGGAGGCAACTTGTGAGCCAATATCCAGTTTTTGTACTGCTGGCCACTGAAATTTTCAAGCAGAAACTATTTTAATTTTCCAGTCCAGCCCTAAAAACTGTGCTGGGAAAAGTTGGAGGTAAGGAAGGTAGCTATTATTCAGATCTTTAATGACAAAAATGGGAAAATCCAAATTTACATGCACCTGCAAATCTCTCTCTTCCAAATTAGAAATTCATCCCTAATACAAGTTATTTGGATGTATGATTTAGTGAAGGGAAAGTGCTCTACAAATAATTTGTACTGTGGGCATTTGAAGCTGGTATCATTCTTGGCTCAGTGTTATTTAGATCCCTCCCAGAGTTGATTTTCTCCAGCAAGAAGTGAAGTGATTTAAGGCTGCCTGCATATATCACCTCTCATCCCTATGGCCTTCTGCAGGAACACATTTATTTTCTGTGATACCCCTTATCCCAAACTTGGGAGGAGGGGAGGATAAAATCCTGACAATTGTTATTAATTGGTGAGTAAAAGACACTCTGTACATGCTCAGAGGTACACATTCATTCACACAGGCATGTTGCAGCTATGGCTTGCAATGATTGATTAAAACAAGTACCAGGTGAAGTAAAACTGGGCACTCAAATCTGTTGCTCCCTTTCCCATCACTGCAACTACTGTTGAAGCAAATTTGTAACTGCAGATAAAGCAAATACCGGTATCCCAAAAATAATAATAATGAGATTCAAGTCCTGTAGCACCTTAGAAATCAACAGATTTTCATGGAATAAGTTTTTGAGAGACAAAACTCTCTTTGTCACATAGGAAGCTTTGACTTTCAATAGCTTATACCCTGAAAATCTTGTTGGTCTCTAAGGAGTTACTGGACTCAAATCTAACTCTTCTACTGCAAACTTGTACAGCTACCCTCTGAAACCAAAAATAAAAATAATATAAATCTCATTCTGATTTTCTGCCCAATATTCTCACTTGTAATATGTAGCATTACAACAGAGTGAAAGAAATAAGAAAGAAGTAAAGGGTTTAAGGAGAAAACATAATTAATCTGAGCAGCTGGGAAAGAATTCAGACAGGAAGAGATTAAATCACTCAGCTTCAGAGCTCTCATGCAACTTCCCCTTCCTTGTTCCTTCCCAGGCATTCTGATGGAAAATTGCTTGCACATTTCCCCTTATATGTCCTGAAAGAAAAAGGCTAGAAAATTATTTCTTTTTAAAAATTAAGAATTCAAAGAGGGGGGCCTTGGATATTTCAAAGAAGGCAATATCCTTATGACCCCATAGCTATAGGCCTGCAAGACAACCTGGAAAGTTAACAAAGGAGCAAGTCCTAGAAGGCAGTATGATTCTAATGGATGACAAGCCCTTACCTCTGTTAAAAGATCAAATGTATAGGCATAAAATGGCCTAGAGTAAACAAAAACAGGTAAGGTGTAGTCTTTTCTAGCAATTGATGCAATACGTAATGCTTCTTTAACCCGATACCTCACAAATTTCAAAGCATTTGGGCTTGACTTCAATAGGGAATCCAAATATATGGAAGGATACAGGGCTGTACTTTCCTTCCATAACCAAAGCAGCTCATCATTACGTGATGTTTCAATAGCTGGACATTCACCAGTGTAGTTGGCTGGATTGTCCTTGTAATCATAGTTATAACAGTCTGGGTACAGATAGTAACCCCACAGCCCATTTGATCTCATGTGTTCAGCCAGACGAAGGGTACTGTTCATAAATTTTTTCCCTGAATTTTCAAATTCATTCTTAGCAGCTCTTCTGATTTTGTCCTCTGACCAGTGTGGATGCCGCTTTCTGACAAGTTCAAGAGACTTATTTCGGTAAATCCTCTTATGACCCCAATTTCTGTCCCACTGGGGTCTCCAGTTTTCCCAGTCAATGACTGCAAGTCCACGGAACTTCCTCACAGGTATGATTTGGTTAATATCAGCCTTGGCTTTGGTGAGATGCCTGGTAAGATTCTCATTTTGTGGGATCCCTCCATTGATGGGATCTCCATCACCCGAAAAATGGGGATAGTACCCCAAATGAGTATGGTAAAATATTGTCACACTGGACCCACTCAGAGTCTCATTAACATTTGATATGATGTCAAAAACATCAAGATGTAAATCCACGTTGTAGCGCAGACGGCATTGTTCAGTTGGTGCATTCCAGAGGACTACAAAGGGATTGTTGTAAAATAATGGTGCTTTTGTTGGCAACATGCGTACTCCATCAGCCATAATGAGCCACACCTGGATTGCTATCCATTTGATCCACAGATGGCGCATAGTATGCTGTTTTCTGATAATTTGGGGACAACTTCCTCAATGCAAAAAGAGAGGGGAGAAAGAAGTTTTAAGCCAAAAAACTAGAACTGGCAGAACTTTTTGTTTGTTTTACTTGTTATTTTATAATTGCAATATATCGCCCATGCCCTTAATAGGTGCTGCCACAAGCAGCAAACTTCAAAGCTTAGTATAGTTTCTGACAACAATGAATATTTATGACCTACAACACTCATAAAATTCTGATTCATACCAAAATTATTTTCAAAACCCTGCCCTCCCACCAGTTGCCAGGTTTGGCCTGGTAATTCTATTAGTTTTTTTTAAAAATTAACCTAATTGCAGAGTTTGGTAGGCCCTGACTCTAAAGTAAGACAAGGCTAGAAGATCAATCAGCATTTAGCTTCCCAGCAAACAAAACACATGTAAAAACTCAGATTAGAGAGTTTACATAAAAAGACATCCTTTGCCTAGAAATTGTATCCTTTAAAAGGCCTGTGTTGTAATTTGATATCCATGACACTTGAACCCCCTCCCCCAAAAAGTTGGATACAATTCCTAGAGCAAGAGGCAAGAGTCCTTAGGTGATCTCTAGTGGACCACAACAGAATGATTAGAATGTCATCAACAGTTGTTGTTATTCCCAAGGCACCTGAGACAATCTGAATGCTTGATTGGCTCTTTGCTTTGCCTGGCCATACCTTGACTTGGTTGATCTTGCTTATTCAGCTGTGTTTTTTTCTTATTAGCCCTGCTTTGTTTTTCCTTACCAGAAGTTCTTTATTGGCATTAATTTAGATGGGGGGAGGGGGGAGAAAGAGAAGTACCTTAATAAGGCTTTAAAATTGCCATGCCCTGTGAAACTACATTGGTTGAAAGGGTCCATTCCATTCATTTTCCAGTGATGGAACGGTGCCTTGCCATGCAGCAAGTGGAAAATGGCACATGTATCTCACAGTAAATAGTCAATGACAACATGGCCTTTATAATCAACAAATGACAACATAGCAAAGGTCATTTGACCCAGTGCATCCATAGATGTATCCCACAAGAGTATAAACATCAGATTCACACATGGTGCTCATTCAAAATACCAGAGTTGGGCTGCTCAAATACCTGCAAGTTCAGCTCATGTCCTGTTTGCCAGTTGAAAACAGAGACTGTTTATGCCATGTTTATGGATGTTGGACAGATGGTTTCATCCTGTTTCTTTCATCTCACATAGCCAAACTGAGCTCTACTTCCTGCCCACCCCCTTCCTTGCAGCAGTGCTGCTCCACTCAGCAGGCAATTGTTAAAAGAGTTAAGCTCCACTCAGCAGGCAATTGTTAAAAGAGTTAAGCTTGTCACAAAGCATATAAATCAGTTATAAATGTATTAATGGCTGCCAGTCTGTTTACATTTCCAGAATTCTCACACATGCACAGTTTATATTTTTTTTAATCCAACACAAACCTGTTCAGTGGGTAGTCAACTTGTTTGGTACTTAGACCAGCCCGGTAATCAGCTCATGTCTGAGGTAAAATGTACAGCATCCCTATACCAGATCAGAACAATAAAGCCCCAAGAGCCGTAATGCAGGTTCACTAAGGGTACAGGAAAGTATCTTCCTCCTGCCACTCTGTAATCACCTATAAGACCCATTCCCTGTTGCTCAGTCCTACATGCAGACGCTGGCACCCCAAACTCCATGAAATCCTGTCACATTTGGGGCCATAAAGTGATAGAATGTCAATCCAGAATGGCAGCTGGTAGTTGAAACAAAACAGCCAGGCAGAATGATGATTGCTATGACAAGAGTGTGCCTTCCCAGAGCAATGATAGAACCCTAAACCATAAGGCCACCTAAAGTAAGTGAGCGTTAGGTATAAGAGGTGCAGCTCTGGTTTCTACTAGCCAAGGACTGACTGCTGCAAAAGCTGTGGTAAGGTAAAGTTGTATGTGCAAAACACTGGCCATCTTATCCCATAGGAACTGGCATGAGACCTGAGCATTGGCACCACACCTAGTGGGTGTTGTAGTTATCAAATGCTGAGGAGATGGTATCACTGGGAGTGATTGAGTCAGGTGACCTGTCCAGATAATCCTTGCTGTTGTTCGTTATCTTTGTCCTCACACCAGCTTTGGTTGCAAGTCTTCCTCATCAGAAGAGAGTTGGCATGGTATAGTGACTGGTATGTCAGACTACTGTCTGGAAGAACCAAATTCAATCAATTATTAATCTGTTATGGAAGCTCATTGGGTGAACTTTGGCCCAGCACAGTCTCATCCTAACCAATCTCACAGGGTTGTTGTATGAGGATACAAATGTGGGAGGATGGAACATCGCAATAAGCTGTCATGGATTCCCATTGAAGAGAAACATGGGATAAAATAAAATAACATAAACAAAGAACATTTATTTCCAAGTCCCATCCAGTTTAGAGTTATGCAATCTATTTCATCATTTATTTTCTTTGCCTTCACTGTTGCATTTATTTCTCCTAGTATTATCTTTGGTTTTTTTCCCATTGGGTTTCAGTGGCTCAGAAATACAACCTAAAACAGTGTTCATTGCAATCTTTAAACCCTAACATCTTTTGTATTTGTATTTAGAAATGAACAACATTACCATTTCAAACCACAATATGAAAAGAGTAGAGCAATTTTTGGGGAAACCAGTAAGCATAATCAGTGGTATTGAAATCATATGAAAAATAAATTGCTTATTATCATGAATCACTCCAAAAGAACAACAAAGTATCTTTTGTTACTATCATTTCTGGTTTCTTTTCCTTTCAGTTGGACATTCTGAATCTTGTGAATTGCATTGCTTAAATCCCAAACTCTGTAATGAGCACATGCGCTAATGATTCAGTTTGGTACCTCATTATCAACTTGGTAAAACTTTTCCAGCATTTCTCCATCAATACCACATTGTCACGGTTAGTTAAACATCCAAAGATGGGCATCTTTTTTCCTAGGAGGGTCCGCAAAGGAAAATCATGCACAAATGTTTCTGCTCTATATTCTAAATACAAAAAAGAACTCTTACAAATGAAAGAGTTAAAAGGTTGGGTCCAAATTGGAGCATTTTTGAAAGGATCCCTCATTCACAAATTGAACTACAGCTTGAAATTAATGTGGTGTAACAGAACTATAAAACATCGTGAATAAAGAAAAAAGATCTACTTTGGTTTTTTTGCTCTGATAAGCAAAAACTCAACTTGCATCTTTAAAGATGATTGAAAATGTTTAAAATATTTCTTTCCAAGTGAGAATATAATAAACATCTTGTAAATGGAACACATAATTTATGTATACAAGAGATATGGATTTGTATTATAACATTCTAACTATCACAGACAGGGATTTTTAAAAAAATATTTGGGTTGTATCCAGTGCTTGTGGTGTGGTATGGTATTGCACTTGCAGAAGAAAAATTCCTGTCTCCATTCCCTTCCCTTCTATCACAGCCTGCCATATCACCTGAGATCATATTCTTGGGAGTAGTTTGAAAGTGGGAGTGGGGGCAAAGTGGTGTTCTGAAGGTAGAAGGAAGAAATTGAAGTAAATTGTCCTCCATCACAGAACACTGGTCAGAATTAAGCTGTTTGCCTATATCACTATTATCTTCCAGCTCAAACCCTAACCAGTTGATATACTTGCAGCAGAAGGGATGATCTCCTTGAACAAAAAAGCAAAATCTGTAAGTCTTTTTTTTTTTTTGGGTTCAGTCCAGAGCTGAATGTTGAAGGGCTGGACAAGGAAAGTTTCAAAGAAAAAAAGAGGGGAGGGAGAGAGAGAAAGAAAGTCAGTTGCTTTGTGGGAAAGAAAAATAGGAGTAGCTGTAGAGGATAATGGGATCAGGACCCTCAAATCAGCAAAGGAGTCAACATCCAGGAATACTCACCTTTCACAAAGCACCAAAGTTGGCAAGAAGCAGCATGGGAAAAATCCCAGTTTGTTTGTCCCATCTCTTCTTGGTGAAGGGGACAGGGAAGCCACTGAAGCCAGCTTGAGCAACTCAGAAGTCATGGAGCTGTCATCAGATAGGGTTGCCAGCTTCAGGTTGGGAAATCCCTGGAGATTTGAGGGATAGAGAATGGGAAGGGTAGAGTTCGAGACGAGGAAGGACCTCAAAAGGATATAATGCCATAAAGTCCATCTTCCAAAGCAGCTGTTTTCTCTAGGGGAATTGACCTCTATCATCTGGAAATCAGTTGTAATTCCAGGAGACCTTCAGAGTGTCAACTCTAGTCATCAGGAGACTCACAAGGGGGGGGGCCTCATGATAGTCACTTTTTAAAAGGGCAATATGAACTCTCAAAACAAAAAGCCTACCACGTAGGAAGAAGCATATGCAAACCAAAATAAGTGGATGAAAACAATTAGTACACATGTATATATTTTTACTGCAGGAACATAAAAGGACTAAAAATATATATTTTTAAAAGAAACACATTCAGAATTCCTTCATTGTTAGAGTTTAAATAGCTGGGAAGAGTGAAATCTGAGTCAAGAATTTCCATCTTTGCAATATGAAAGACTGTGGCTTTGTGTAAATTACCATAATAATATTTGATGGCATATAATATAATTAGATGATACAGTATCACTATAATAAAATCAAGATTAATATAATTATCTCTATGAGAAATAACTTTACAACTTTACAAAACACTAAATCTTTAAAAATAATGAAATGTGCTGTGCATGGCCACGAATGTAAGAAATTGTGCATCTCATCATGAATGATGTCACGGTCACTATCCACTAGGGATATCATGAATGGTAATAGTGGAAGGAGATGGGACAATTTAATGTAACGCCTTCGGACCCAAAGAGGCATTTATCATTCTTTTCCTCCGCAAGCACATAAAACAGTTTGGGCTGAGAGTACATGACTGGCCCAAGGTCAAATCTCATGACAGAGCAGGGATTCAAATCTAGATCTCCCAGATCATAGTCCAGCCTTTTGACCACTATGCAAACCTGGTTGTAACCATTATACTGGGTTTTAAAACTATATGCCTCTCATAATTCTGTTGTCTCAGAGTTAAGTCAGTAAGTTCAGTATTTCATATAAATACTTGGGAATGAAGCCTCAGAAGAAGAAAAATTTCCCATTCATTTCCACTGGAAGAGGTTCCTCATGGATTTTGCGCATTGTTTTCAATAATGCTTTAATTCAAATGTTAAGTAGAAAAGCATTCAAAATCCAGAAAACTAGACATTTTCCTTACTAGTTTTCCCTTATGTTTAAATTTGAGTGTAGGTTCTTTTTTCCTCTATCTCTGATAGAATCATTGAAGACTCTTTGTAATATGTGGTACTTGTATTGTTTAAAACACTTCTACTAATGCTACAACTGCTTTTAAAAACTGGGTGTGGGGGGGGGAGAAATCTATTTTTCCAATCTTTAAAGCATCAGATAAATATAATTAAAACAACAAAATAAATCCTATTCCACCTCTGCAGTGTTTAAAATTCCGTATTTAAAATAGTGTTTCAATGCACTTAGTCATGTGAAAATAATTAATTATCAGCTACTGAAGATTCTGAAACTGTGAAGTTTATACTTGGTCAGGTTTCTCTGATGTAGCATTTATAAACCATATTAAAAGACAGATCAGTAGACTCATGAATCAGCAAAGCTGTGATTGCAGTGAGACAGTAATCAGGGTGTGAATTTCTGTTAACCATTAAAAAAACCCCTGTAACCTGAAACAGCCCCCAAGTGTGATTTTGTTTATACTTCTCTATTGATATAGATAATAATGGTACTTACCTGAATGGAGACAATCAGGAGACAAAAACTTGGCAGAACGAAGTACAGTAACTCCAGTATTTGTGTTACAGTCTGCCTCTCCTATTGGGTGTACTAACTAATGAGATACTGACAAGATCTGGAGAGGATGGGAGATTTCACCAACCAGACCTTTCTTGTATAACTGCGTGCGTGTGTGCGTGCTCGCACACACACATAAACACACACACAAAGATTAAGTTCTAATTGGTGTTTCCTTTCTATCATTTTTTAAAAATTTACTGAATGTTATGAAGTACAGAAAATCAGAATATATTTGCAGCAGTAAACATTGATTAGATGGATTAAATTATGATAATGTAAACTGTCACTTGATCCACCAGAGTTTTCCCACAGGAGCAGGATTTTTTGCTCACATGGTGTAATTTTTTTCACCCCTTCTTCCCGTGGTAGCCTGAAATGCCCCTCTAACCCTGTTGCTGGTGGTCCCCTATTGCCCAGCAGCAATATTTCAGTACACATTTCAGACTGCTGCAGGCCAGGAGAAGCAAGAAAGTTGTCCATCCATGGAAAATTTCCAGAGAATCCAAGCTCATATTTTTTCTCCTTCCTAAAGATAAATACATCTTGAAAACTTTCTTGGTATTATAAGTAACTTTCCTCCACAAAAAAAACCCTCATTGGTTGCATAATATTATTGAGGCTGGCAAATTGTGATGACCACCTTGTTTTACTGATTTGAAATGGATTTAACCATGTCAATAACATTACGGTCCTAAGAACTGATTGACATCAACGGACTTAGAAGTTTGTAATTCTGCTTAAAATTGCACTATATAACACTAGGGCTCTCAAATGAAACACTGAAGTAACAGAATCCAGGAAACTACTATAGTGACTATGTATTGTTGAAGGCTTTCACGGCCGGAATCACTTAGGTGCTGTGTGGTTTCCGGGCTGTATGGCCGTGTTCTAGCAGCATTCTCTCCTGACGTTTCGCTTGCATCTGTGGCTGGCATCTTCAGAGGATCTACTATAGTGACTTATTGGAAGATAGAGCTTATTCTCTGGTTGATTCTGCACAGCATAATAATAACAACAGGTTGCATATGGAGTGTGCCGCTACCAGGAATTTTGCCCCTTGGTTCTTAAAAATTAAGAAACATAAGAACCAAGCCAAGTTCCTTACAAATTTAACAAACTCAAATTTAAGAAAGGCTTTCACAAGCCTAAGATTTCAATCATTCCCATCAAACTATCTTTCTGGAAGATATAACAAGACTCCAAAAGAATGACGCATTTGTGACTGTGGTTTAGATCAGGTAGAAGATGTAATGCATTACATTTTGTATTGCCCCATGTACTCCCATATTTGGAATTTATATCTTTAAAATATTCTAGAAAAATTATCAGGAACTGAGGAGAATAAGTGTGTTTTACAATGGCTGACGTCTTTGAGGAAGTCACCCACACAGTAGCTACTTTTATGTTTCTCTCAACCAAAATTAAATTGCAAAAAGGTTGTTGCAACCTCCTTTTCAAGCTCTGAAGGATTTCATTGACTGGTAACATTGCCAAAGTCTCGAGTGACTATGCATGGAATTTTTTAACTTACATAAACAGTGCTTTACCAGCCAACATATAATCACTGGTATTTGACTTAGCTCCTGCCATGTGTGTAAATTCCCCAGGAAGGTCACCCTCTATAGATTCATTTAATACAGTAAGACTTAATCTAAAGGCAAGGAGCCTTAAACAGATTCCTGCAAAATTAACACTCATGTCTTTGCTGAGCCTTGATTGGCTTGAGCAATATATGTCATCATTCTCTAAAAAAACCCCAATTTCGACCTGAATTTAGATATTAACAAAATGCCATTTAGACCCATCCTGGCATTTAAATATCCTACTAATAATACACTTGATTTTGTGAATTCCAAATTTAGAGACAAAAGATATGATTCCAAATTGTTCCACCCTTCCATTACTTCCAACCTACGACTCATGGGTGGAAATATATGCATTAACAACTATTTACCTTTTTTCTAAGAGATATGAATTGCCATCGCTATTTTGGGCAAAAGAGGAAGTTCTTTATAATCTGCATTTAGTATAGTAGATAATAGAATGCCTAAACCCCGCTTAAATCTTCCCAGGTTTTCCCTTTAACAGCCTTTACCAAGAAGGCTGAGTATCCATCTAGTTCTAATGGGTCTGCGGTCCATGTCTCGTGATGTGCAATAACATCAAAATTCTGTTGGTAAAAGGGAAGGTCAGTTGAAAATGGAAGGCATCTATACCAGTCTGCAAAGTTCCATGAGAAAATAGAGAAACATTGGGAATGTGAGTTTCTTAGTCAGTCAAATATAATTTGATTTAATTGTCCCTGATGATCAATGTATATACAGCCATTATTTCCCAGATGTCTATTTTGCCTTGATTTCAATCCCTTGATCCTCTCTTCTTCGTCCCCTCAAACAAGCTAAAGAGTGTTCAAGACCACATCTTGGATCTCTATCTTGTTTTGGGGGAGGAAAATTTACCACGTAGTCCAAAATATGACTATTGAAAGTGCTACGGTCCTGGGTTCCTGAAATATGTTCCCTTTTTTGCAGTTAATATGCTGGCTCTCATGAAGAATTCCATGAGATACTAACACTTGCATCAGAAAAAGATGGGTAGGTGTGCAGTAGTTGGGTTGTACAAAGAGTTTGCAGGGGAAGTTAGCTGGGAGCTGAGGGAAGGAATCGTCTTTTCTCCCTATAGAGGGTACAGCACTCTGCACCTCCTGTTGGTACTGGCACATTAGACCTGGATTTTGGCTTAAAACAAAATGTTCCTTTTTTTAACCAAGTTTACTGTAGTTCTAAAGGCAGCATCTGTACTCCCTCCTCCCTTTGTTTTTCTGCCCTTGTCACGTGGTTGTCTGCAAATGCATCCTTTTTGATACCATTTTAAATATGTAAAATCAATTGTCTTGTAAATATCTTATAAAGAAAAAGTTTGTAAATACCAAATTTGTGGCTGCTAATGTTTGCCTTTTTAATTTTTGCTTCAGTTCATTTAGGATTAATAGTGCTAACAGCGGTCGATTCAACACTTGCGTTATCGACCTAAGTTCAAGCTGTGTTCGACCTAAGTGCTCCGCACAACCACTGGGATCGATGTGGTTTTGTACCAGCTTCGCCCCATGTAACAGTCAAATTTCCGACTCCAGTTGGGAACTACTACTTTTTCAGGGAACCACGCTTGAACTCAGCTCGATTCCAGTAAGGTGCGGAATCTCTGGTGCCAGGAGTCCCCCATTCAGCCAATCACAGCTGAGTGTTTCGGGCATGCGTACAGCTGGCCAATCAAAAAACACCACCTTTGTCCCTCCATTCCCTGTAGGCAAAGTTTTTTTTTTATAATGTGTTGTGGGGATAGACAAGAACATGGCCATTAGAACAGTAAAGTAGCCAATCAGAACTGAGGAAGGCGGCAAAGAGGCACAGGAGGATGATTCCGCCCTCAGGAGACTGGGATCAAGCTGGTTTGCAGTGAGGGAACAACAATGAGGACTTTGGGCCTTGACCTAGGATTGAGTACCCTTCTCAGGGAACTGGGTCAAACCTATTTTACTTGTGTGCGGAATCGCCCAGGGAGTATTCAAAGAAATTCTGCTTGTATGTTTCAACAAAATTGGAACAAATCACATTTTTTTACAATAAAATGAAAAATTACCATTTGTTCTTGTTCGGGAAGAGCTAGGAAAGAGTCTTTGAGATTGTTTTCCAGGACCTGATTTTGAAATTCTGGAGCACATTCCAGTAAATCTCCTAAGCTCTGCACCTCCTGCTGGACGTTTTCTTCAATTTGATTCTTTTCAGGATCAGCGGGGTGAGCTTCATCATATGGCTGTTGGTTTCTTTGTCTGATTTTGATATTAAAGAGGATATAGGAACATTTTTGAATACCTGAGTTGGAAAAATTCCTTTTCCTGCCAGATAGGCTCTTGAGCACAACAACCTTGTAGGGATACAGTCCAAGTTGAAAGCTGAAATTACTTTAACTAGATGATTCTGGAATTCAACATTTCCACTATTTGAAGATCCAATTTATTCACTGCTTCCTTTAACAATGCTTTAAGATGTCTCTCAGAAAGCTGCTTAGTATTCCAGGATGTTGTCCCATTATAGTCACACATTGTCAGGCAAACTTTGTTTGGATCAAGCACCAAATGGCAGGAGACTTTTATTTCATGAAATAGGAAAGATTACTCCTTTTGACATACATTACCATGAGCTATCTGCTGTGACAACCATTTCTCCTCCTGCTCCATATATTTAATGATAAGGTCCATTTTATAGTTAAGCAACCTTAGTTCCTTATAGATATGCTCCACTGTAACAGCAGTAAGTTACACTATATTAGAGCAGCCTGGTCCGGCAGGTCCAGCAGGTCCGGCAGGTCATTTGCTTTTGCATCAATTTCCTTATTCTTTCTGTTATTTATAAATTCTTCTGTATTGTTTAAAATCCCACAAGGACGCTCAATCTCCTTATCGTCGCTTACTTCGTTATCACTATCAATTAAGGCAGAAAAGCAGTTTGTAGTGAGGATTTGTATATGATAGAAGTCAGCAATTTTCAATTGTTTTGCTGTTGGGGGAGTATTATCCTCTGTGTCTCTCTGATGCTTTTTTCAACTTAGTGATGTAGATATAGATTTTTAATGGGGTGGAATCGAGGGTGTGTGGCCACTCCTCCTATGTCCCGCCCCTGGCCTCAGTGCTTATAAAAGCAGCTCTCCAAGGCCAGGGATGGCAAACTCCCCTGCCCTGCCCGCCCCCCGCCCCCCCCCCACCGACTGAGCTTCCAGCCGGCAGCCGGCAATCCCTTCTGCCCTCCCCTCTGGGCAGAGGCGTAGCTAGAAAAAATAGAGCCCAGTGCAAAATCTGAATTTTGTGTCCACCCATGGGTGGCCGCTGTGAGGCTGGAATCCACCTCCAAACAGCATCACTTTCAATGGTGTTTAAACTAGGGAGCCCAGATTCTCCTTTTGAATCCACTTTAAAGGGAGAATCTCGGGTCCCCAGTTAAAACAACATTGAAAGTGATGCTGTTTGGGGGTGGATTATCCCCCACCCTGAAACAGCATCACTTTCAATGTTTAAACTGGGGATCTCAGATCCTCCCTTTAAGTGCATGCCAAAGGGGGTGGATTTAAAAGGAGAATCTGTGGAAATTTGGGGGGTGCCTGCTGTCAGGGGTGCAATTGTTAAGCTAGCAGCACCAAACTTTCAGGTATCTTTAGGAAACTCTCCTGATGGTACCACCCAAGTTTGGTGAAGTTTGGTTCAGGGGGTCCAAAGTTATGGGCCCTCAAAGGTGTAGCCCCATCTCCTATTAGCTCCCATTGGAAGCATAACTTTGAACCCCCTGAACCAAACCTCATCGAACCTGGGTGGTATCATCAGGGGAGTCTCCCAACATATCCCTGAAATGTTGGTGCTGCTAGCCTAAAAACTGTGCCCTCTGCAGGCCAAAAACTAAAAAAAACTTTAAAAATACAAAAACCCACAAACGGGGGGGAGGAGCTTTGGACATGTAATGGGGGAGTTGAACCCGGGAAACCCCCCCTTTCCTACATCCTTACTTTGACCCATATTTGGCTGCTTTTGATTTTAATCTCCCAACTAACTTCCAGGCGAAAAAGCTCCTGCTCAACAATGCAGACTAATCAAAAGTATGATTACTAAAAGCTTATAAATTGAGGTTTAAAATAAAAGTTTATCTGGCCTGGACATCACCGCTGCTTCCCCTGACAAAACCAGAACTCCATCCTGACTGAAAGAGCTGGACCCCACCTCTAAACTTCCAGGAATTTCCAAACCTGGAGCTAACAATCCTCCTCTCCCCTCCCTCTCTGGTGATTGGGAGACCTGGCAACCCTGTTGTAAAATCTACTTTTTCTACCATGATCTATTTAGGACATTTAGACCGTCTTCATGTTCTTCATGCCGTTAATTCACCTTTGTCTCATCCTTTGCTATTTCCTTGCTGGGCTCCTTTCTATTACCTAAGCCTATTGTACAAAGCCTTGGCTGTCTATTTCATTCTGTCTGCTGGACAGAATTCAAATAGCCTGCTTTTTTTGTAGGTTATCAGTATCTGTGTCATAATATTTATCTGTGTGGAAGGCAAACATCTGACTTAGTTTTTATACTATATTTAGAACAGCTACAGAGGAGACTTGTGAAGAGTTATATACCATGACTAAGAAAGGCTAGGGTTTTTTTTAGCCATCATAACTTTAACATTTTTATGTAGAGCATTTTTAACCTGCCATTCTCCATTCAAAATGAGTTGAAATGTATATATATATATATTGTGCATTGTGGCTGTCATCAGTTACTAAAACAATAGCTAATGAGTTCTAACAAAGGGTCAGCTGATGCTTATAACCCTACTGAGACCAACTAACCATTTAAAATACAGGAAAAGATCCTTAATAATTGATCTGTTGTTACATAGCTCTCTTTTGTCTTCCACTAACAAATTTCTAAAAAGTTCATAAAAGTCATCTTCTCCACAAGGATATTTGTTCACGCCTTAGCTGGCAATTCCTGTTTAAAATCTATTTCCCAAATTTTGGAAAACTGTAACAAAGATTTCCACTATCTTAAAGTAATTACGGGAGTTATTTTAAAAAAGAGTAGAAATTAGAGGAAACTGCCTGAAGGTGATTTCTCCTTGTGTGGAGAAATGAAAAATATATTGGCTCTTATCTCCTTAGGTGGTGGCATTGAGGGATCATAAACAATTACTAGAAAAAAACAATTACTAGAAAAGACAGTTACAAAAAAGGAAAAAATATTTGTATGCCACTGATGTCTTTTGGGTTACAGCACAGAACAGTTACTTAAGAGTCTATGGTATTTCATTTCACATACTCTGCTAACAGCTAGCATGCTTATTGGAAGAATTTTGCAGTCTTTTCATCCATTTTTTCCCTTGGTGATTGGAATAAGAATTTCTTCACAGAATCAGTAAAAAAATGAGTGATGATCTTGTGGTAGTATTTGAATTGGGTAACTGGAACAGTTGATAGGAAGGATTACAAGAAGGACAATTAATTTTATTTTATTGCACTTGAATGAATGTGTTTATTGTGTATTAGTATTATTGATTGTAATTTTGTGAATTTATTTAAAAAATCAAAGTCATCTTCTTCTTAAGAGAGCACCTCCACAGATACCACTTCACCTTTTTCTCACCAATCAACCTGGTTGCTGTCCCCTGCCAGGCATCTTTCTCCACTCCCTCCCAGGAGTAAACTTAACTACACAAGGATAGCCCTCTGTATGCACACTTCTATGCAAACTCTGTGCATACAGGTAAGCTCTATGAAGACATGGGGAGTTGTTTGCTTCTGCATTGCCAAGGAGGGCAGGAGTGCATGGGGAAAGCCTTGCATGTAATTTTGGAAGGTTTACTTCAGAGTAAGCCAGTGGAGAGTAAGCTTGTAGATCGTGGAAGGGAGGAAGGCCGGGATCATCCTCAGCCATGGTTGTTGTGGGCTGCTAACTCCCGGCGGGCAAATCCCAGGACATTTGGGGGTAGATTCTCAGAAGCTGTGGCTTTTGGGACCAGGGCGGGGGCCATGCTCAGTGAGGAATATGGCTGTTGAGTCCACCCTCCATGGCAGACAATTTCTCAGGGGAGGGGAGTTCAGCCACCCCAGGAAGTTCACAACCCCATTAAAGGCACCAATTTTGATCCACCATCCAAGTGGAATTTGAGGAGTTCTAGGTGGGGGAAGCGGCATAATCAGTGACTTTCAACACAACAAAAGAGAAATGTGTGAAATGGGGGTTCTATTGCTGGTCATTTGAATCATGTACAAAACAACAAGCTTCCCCCCCCCCTTTTTTTTTTTTTGCTTTGATGGGTAAAAATGGACCCCAAAGAAGGGAACTTCTCCCTGCATGAGAATATATACAGTGTTATCTTCATTGTCAAAAAGTATTTGAGGCTCCAAGTGTTTTCTTTTCTGTGGAAAATGGGTCCAAATGGCTCTTTGGGTGTTAAAGGATGTTCCCCCCCAAAAAAAGTATAGTTGCAGAACTTGCTGCTCTGGTCTGGTGCTCCATGAACACTGATTATAGACATTCAGAACAGTAATCTCCATTGTGGTCCCATGGACATTATGGGACTCACTGATGTGTTTCCTGGGACTGCCTTGCTTCTTCCCTGCAGCATCTCTTCCCCAAAGAAAAAGAAACAATCCTAGTTATCCTCCATTTCAGAAAGTGCTTCAGAAGTGCTCGGGAGGCATTATCTTGGGTGGATTCCGCATGGGCCAAAAACAGTGGTGTGAAAACAATGTGAAAATGGTATAAAATGGTTTAAATGGTGTAAAAGGGGTTACTCTGTTTTCAAACCACTACTTTTGGCCCATGCAAATCCGCCTTTTTGTCTGTAGGGAGCACCTGTTTGGAAACAGCAGACTTCCTCACAGAAAGGTACTTGGTTTGAAACATGCTAACATTTTGTTGAACAACCCAACTTATTGTAACTGGACTCACCAACCCACATGGCAGCAATTTTGTGATTAGTTCCACCCAATGTTTCCTGTAGGCTGTGTGCATGCACGGATACCATACTGGTGCTGCAGATACAGGGACATCCTGCAGGGGAAGCTCTCCCAACTGGCTCAGGCTCAGATCCGAACAGCATTTCCCAGCTGCAGCACAGCACCCAGAAACACTTAGTGGGACTGTTGGTCCAATATCAGTCTTTTACAAACTTTTTATGGTGCCCCCTAACTGTGGTCAAAATTCCCAGAGTGGCCATAGATTCAACAAAGGACCCTCCACACTACGCCACAGAGAGAAGCATGCCTCTGAAGAACCAACCACAGATACAGGTGAAACATTAGGAGGTAAAACTACCAGACCATAGCCAGACATTCTGGAAAACCCACAACAGCTTAGGGCCAAACTAGACATTACATTTTTGTTTCATTTTATACATTCCTTACATGAACTCTCTCCACCACAGCCACATAGCAGCTCCAAGGACTGTCTGTTAAAAAATAAAGAAGTGCCCAATTAATCTGGGGATTGTGAGATGTGGGGAAGAGGGCTATTGCCTTCCCATCTGTGCATTTTCCTAACCAGGAACATTGGTGAAGAGAAATTATTTCCCCTGACTTACATTGCACATAAAGCAGCCAAAAAGGGGACAATAACTGCTACCTAGCACCATTGCTTTTAAAAAGTAATGGGGTTTTTTTGGCCCTTGCATATCTGAAAAGAGGTACTGCCATTGTTCTTGCTATGCATGTAGTATACTTCTTTCACTTTCAGAGGCATTGCTATACATTTAAATTCTACATTCCCAGCTTTAGAACGGATCTGTCAATTCATCCTGAGCACCTAAAAATACAATAGACTTAAATCTGAGGAGTTTGCTATGTGTATGTTTAACATATAGTATATATTTTAAAAATTGAGGCTGTTTAGAAGCTTGGCTTTTGATAAATACGAGGTAGAATTGGCAGTTTAAATGTTTATAATGTAGAATTCTACTTATAATTACTGTTATGCTAAATGAAGTCCACAGGCATTGATTATAAACCAACAGGCCACTTAAACTGTCATAGCAGTTGCAATTATGTCTTCCATAATACAGAGGGATCCTTTCCACATAGACAGGAATTGTGTGATCCTTGTTGAAATGTGGTGATTGCACAGTTAAAAATACAGAAAACAAAAGGTGTACAGCTGATATTGCAGTGCTTACAACAGGAAGTCCTCAGGTACATTATTTCAGAATAAGATATCTTAGAGATGAATGTGTTTCATACCTGTCAGCCTTCTTAGGTACACTGAGTGACTTGTGGACTAATTGGATACAAACAATTTTAATGCTTCAAAATATACACAGAGAAATTACACTGTTAATTAGAACCCTTCCCCTTATTCAACAATAAGGAGTGTTGATATACTTAATAATAGCATGAGGGAGAGTGACTTCTCATTGGTAAAAATTAAATGACAGTTAAGATTAAATCCACCAAAGATTTTCTGTGGGAGAAAGAACTTATCTGCAGAACATGAATGTCTTACTTGTCAGGTTGCCAACTCAAAGTTGGAAGATTCCTGGAAATTTCAGGGTAGAGTTCAGGGAGAGCAGGGACGTCAGTGTGATATAATATCATAGATCCGAAATGCTCTCCCAAACGCTGTTCCTGTAGTCCCTGCATCATTATTTCCATGCAGAAATTCTTCCATCCACTGAAAAATGGCAGTGGGTCCCCAGCCTTAGAATAAGTATGATTTTACATGCAAAATGTGACCACAAATCATCCACAAAACGGAAGTTTTCACAGGTTGTGTAATAAACCAAGCAGTAGACATGTAGGGTATGGTTCATTGATGGTCAACGTATGCAAAACAGATTTTCTATTTTATTTGTAACAGAAAAGCTGAAACCAGTTGTGTAGGGTTATATCTTCTGGCAGGAGGGATTGGATGACCCACCACACGATTAGGTCATGTGATGGGGATGCATTTGACTGCCCCTCCCCCACTGTTGCCCCCTGAAGGTCAGAAGGGCAAGTGGGTGCTGAGCCAGGCTGGGCAGGCCCCACTGCCACTGCTGCCAAAGATTGAGCAGGCCCCGTTGCCTGCCTGCCTGCCTGCCTGATCTGTTGGGGCAGCAGGTGGGTGAGCATGGCATGAAGGCCTGTCCGGAGCCTGCCTGCTTGCCTTCCCCCTTCCTCTTTCTCCTCCTGTTCCAGGCGACAGCAACTCTTTGTGGGGCAAGCAAGCTGAGGGCAGACAGCGATGGCTTCCCCTACAGTGGTGGGATTCAGCAGCTTTGCACCACTTTGGCAGAACCGGTTGTTAAAATGGTGCTTGTGAAAAACTAATTGTTAAATTATTTGAATCCCACCACCGAAACCAGTTGTTAAATTAGTTGAATCCCATCACTGCCTACAGGATCCTGACTTGCTGGGCTGCAGGCAGGAGAAGTTACTTCAGGAGGTTTGGCAATGGCAGAAAGGGACGGTCAGGAGATAGTGGGCTCTGCTGCAAAGAGGGACTGCCTTGCCAGGGGATCGGTGGGAATGGGGTGAATGACCTTATTTCCCTCTCCTTACCTGCAATGGTTCCTTCTGTCTTTATCTCACTCTGTCTTTATCTCCTTTTTTTCTGTCTCTCTTTCTGTTCCTGCTCTCTTTCTTTCCCTCTTTTTCTCTCCCTTTTTCTGTCTCTCCCCTGCTCTTTCTCTCCCTCTCTCTTTCTCTCCCTGTTTTCTTTCTCACTTTCCCTTCTTCTTCTTCTTCTTCTTCTTCTTCTTCTTCTTCTTCTTCTTCTTCTTCTTCTTCTTCTCCTTCTCCTTCTCCTTCTCCTTCTCCTCCTCCTCCTCCTCCTCCTCCTCCTCCTCCTTATCCTCTCTCTCTCTTTCCTGGCTGTCCTGGGCAGGAGCACCATTGGTCAGTGGGGGCTCGTTAGTGGCGAGGAGAAACTCCAGTTCTCCTCCATGTGGAGGTAAGGGGAAAGCCAGGCAGCCTCACAGACCATGCACCACCACCCTGCCACTGGCCATATGCTCATTGGGGGGGGGGGGTGCAAAATCAGTTCTTGCCCCAGGTTCCATTTTCTGGATGTACACTACTGCAGTTGTGAATTAGCTCTTCTTGTTTCATTTGGTCAGTAAGGCTCACATCTCAAATAAAATACCATATGTGTGATTTTCAAGTCCATATTCCATGTGATTAATTGGTGCTACTTCAGGGTGGCATTCATGGGATTACCCCATGTTATAATTTCCCACGTACATTAGACTGAGAGACAGTCACTTCCTATAGCAATGCACAGTTGAATGGGGATTTAAAAACAGAACTTCAGGATCCACAAGCAGTACGTATTCACTGTCCATAATGACTTCTTTCTAGTTACATAAAACGTATGGCATTAGCCACAGACAAATATGCTTCTCCTCAAAATTAGTCCAGGCTATTCAAAGAAGTCCTCAAACCCTTTCATACATGTTTATGAAAACCAAATGAAAATTCTTAAGAGAAACCAATTAGATATATTTAGATTCATTTATATTAAGGAAACATAAAAGAACTTGTGTATGGAGGAAACAGCTAGTCACACACATAAGAAGAAAATTAAATGAGTTCCTAAATATATTTATTCCTAAATATATTTATTCCTAAAAATATTTATTCCCATACAGGGAACATTGGTGAAATATGCTACCTTTCTCCTGTTTTTGAAAGTTTACATGAGGGTAAAGTAGTTAGGAATGACCCTCCCAGGGGAGGCCAACTAACTGAAAAAACAAATCCAAGTTATCTATTGCACTGAGAAAAGTGAGAATGTGGCACCATCTGGTGGCTGATAATAAAAAAACTCTTTTTTTCTTTTTTGGAAAAGCCATTCACTATACTCTTAAGAGATCTATTCAGTCATTACAATCTTAGTGATCCAGCTTCATTTAACAGGAAAAAGTACTACTGGTTATCCTCACAGTATGTTCAGTTGCCATTTTGTTTGGAGAGGGCAATGTACTTTCAAGTTGTGGTGTGTGCAAATACATAACCTCAATTATCTAGCTTCTAATCGTGCATACCAAAGCTGGAGTGGTGGGGGAGAGAGATGGTATCCTTCTGCGGGGAAAGAGAAGGATTGATGAAGAGATCAAGCAGGTTCTCCAGATTAGAGTGCACCACTACCCCACACTAGTTAAGTGCTGGCCTGGAAAAATGATCTTGGGAGATAAACATTAACTGAACAACAAACTTCCATTGTGAACTGCTTTGCTGGTTAGAGCTAGAATGTTCTCCTAAGATGGATATCTTCTTGACACCATCTCTCCCAGGAGACTTCTCACTAGCCCCAGGAAGTAAGGCAGCAGGGAAAGCGCATCAGTGGTATGATATGCTGTAGATGGGCAGAGTCCACTTTGTAAAGGCAACAGGAACTGGCCTCAACATCTTCTTGTCTCCATTTCTTTCCCTCATCCCCTCTGTGTTCAGTTCAATATGGACAGAATGTGTATGGAGGAGAGCAAGTTTGTGACAACTTTCATTGCTCTGGAAATGAACAGTCTGGAATGCCATGAAGACATTTTTAAATGCTTCCCCCAGAGCATTTTTCAGTATTTACTCCCATTCAGGAGAGACAATGGAGGAACTGGGGAGGATTGTGCTGCAGCCATTTGTCAGGACCACCCATGGGGCTTTCCCTCCTTACTTTTGGCTGGGGCACTCTCTGTTAAGCACTCTCTGGGGGAATTCTCTGTCAAGGCCCCAGTCTAGGATGCACATGCTGCCTCTGTCTGTGCACCACCCAAGGCAAGTGCTTCCCTTCACCACTACCCACCCTAAATCACCACCCTAAATCAAGTACCACTCTCAAAGCTCCAGGAGTTGGCAAACCTGTTTGCAAGTCTTATTGGTTTACATACTATCCAAGCTTGTGAGCTGTTAAGTCTTCACGAGTGCCAAAAAAAATCAGCAGACAAGACTACTGTTGAGGTGTTCCTTGCCCAACCACAAATATGAAGCAAGGGGAAATCTTCCTCAGAACTCATTTTCATAATATTTCCTCTCTGCACTTGTCACAAAACAGTAATCCAAAAATGCTGACACAATCGGGTTTCTTGTGTGGAGTTTCATTCTTGGTTAAGATTCACTCCTGGCAATTGTAGCAGGAAAGTATTACAATGAAAATACTTTCCAAAGTGAACAAAAATATCCTTCCTTTAAATAAAAAAGACAGTTTTCTCCACACAGAGACATTAGAGATGGCCATAACTGGAGAAGGATGACTTAATGCCAAAGTTCAGTGAAAATGGTCTTGCATGGCTGTAGTCAAAATGGCAGGACATGGAAGTTGTCATGGATTTCTCAAGTTTTCTTTCTCTCCATCACTTTTCAAATAAGCTTTAAAACATATACAGCCTAGAAAAAAATGAAAAACATTTGTGCAATCTTTAACTGTGAAATAAAATGAAATCAAGACTATCAAAAGAGCAAAATTAGAAATAAATTAAAGGAAAAATAAGTTGAAAAATAAATCTTTGGGTTGGATCCAGACAGCTTTTTTGCTGATGAAAAATGTAAGGCTTTGAACCTCCAAGTGGAACCTGGAGTTCTTCAAGAACTGCAAGAGCTTTCTAGACTAGAAAGATCAGATTTCCTGGAGAAAATGGCATCTGTGGACAGCAGATTGTGTGGCATCATATCCCCAAGCTTCTTTCCCTCCCCAACATTGACCCTTCCCAGTACTAGTCCCAAACCTCCAGGAAATTCCCAAGCAGAGTTGACACTCCTATCCAAAGTGGGTATGCTGGGGTTTAAACTTACCAACCCCAGCCTCTATTGCTGTTCTTAACTCCAGCTTGAGCAAAAATGGGGAGGAAACCACTTCACACAGTGTCACAATATTACATCCAGTTATACATAGAAATGACATCATAACGTCTTAGGAACTGTCCAAACTGCTTTTAGTTTTGACCATAGAGAATGGGCAATTCCTAGAGTGTGGTGACATCACTTTTGTTGCCCCATTCCTCATTTTGCTCCTGCAGAAATGAAGAAGTCATCTAGCAACCCTAGCTTGGGATCATGGGACATATATAAATAACAGCCATGAGAAATGGGGACTGAAATAAAAATTGGCTGAAATGGAGTAGGAAGAGTGGTTGAACCAAATCCATAACTTGTTTGTGGGATGTTAAAAAAACAGTACCAAGTGAACAGTCCATGGTAGGGCATTCCCAAACCCTGGGACAACAACTGAGAAGGCCTTGCTTCTAATAGAGGTCAATCTCTCCTGTAAATGAGTTGGAATCTGAAGCAATTTAGTCCCATCTTAATACATAATCTGGGAAGATGCATGTGGAAGCGAAAGCTCCATGATGTATTCAAGTATAACACCCTCTCCCTGAAGAGAAACATAGGCCCAGCAGAGAGGAAGTGTGTGGCTGGACGGTGTATTGTTTGGCCTAAGGCACTCCCCAACTCATGCATAAAAATCCTGTTAGGGAAAACAAAATGTCTGCTGCTGTTTCCGAGGTAAAAATAATATGGGATGTATTGTTGAAGGCTTTCATGGCTGGAATTACTAGGGTGTTGTGGGTTTTCCAGGTTGTATAGCCATGTTCCAGTGGCCTTTTCTCTTGACGTTTTGCCTGCATCTGTGGCTGGCATCCTCTGAACCCACAACACCCCAATAATATGGAACTTAGCGAGGCTTTTAAAAGATAAAACTCAAAAACTAGATTTTATTTAACAAGCGTATCTTCTCAGGTTGTTGCTACAGAGAGATACTTAAGCGTTAGTGGTTTCTTTAGGCACATATTTCTTAGAAGTTACAGAGCAAATGCAGGTTCACTTAAATAGCTGTTTCAGTTACAAGATTTTGCTTCACTTAAAGATGGCTGTTTCAGTTTCAAAGATTACTTCACTTATAGTTTCACACACACTCACAGATGTCTCAGTTTAGGGTGAAGCTTTTCAACACAATTCTGAACACTTTCCTAAAACTCCCACCCTTAAACTCCAAAGGGAGTCACACTGGCTTGGAGCAGATTAAGCTCTGGGGTTTCTCCAAACCCACTCTTAACTCTGCCAGTTAAACTCTGCCAGGAACTCTCCAGTTCCATATCTGGGTGGGTATCCTCATGAGATGATAGCCAAGCCTTCTGTGTGATTTTAGGAGCATTCCCGTAAAATCAGTTTTCCTTTTGTTTTCCATCCCCACCAGCCCTCCTAGCCTTTTGTGGAAACAAGGCTCTTTCCTCTCAATCTTTGAGAATACAGGCTCCCTTAGCCGCTTCTCCCTTTGTCTCTGGCTCTCTCTGCCCTTAGACATGATCTCTTCTGACTGAATCTGAGGACTGGAATGATTTGTGTTTCACACAAGCTCTCAAGCTGCTTTCAAATATCTGAATACTCCCTGTCTATCTGACAGGCTTCTCCTACTTTTTATTTCAGCAAGCACGCCCTATCTGTGGCTCCTGGCTACTGCATTTTCAGCCAGTCAATAATACTTTGGTGCTCCTTCTCTGGCTAAACAGCACCTTTTAAAATTAACCATTTAAAATCCTAATCCGTCACACAGTTCAATCCCAGCTCAATACATAGTCAGGGAAGATGCATGAGGAAGCAAAAGCTCCAAGGCCTAGACCTTTTGTGTATAAAGTGCCTAATTGCAACTGACTTATCCTACCCAGTAGGATTTTCAAGCCGAGATCGTCCGTGGAAGCGGTGCAGAGGCACATCAGCAGTTTGCCCTCCCCAGAGCACTTACAATGGCAGAAGGGCAAACATGCTGGTGGCCAGTTGCTGCACTTCTCTGGGTGTTATACATGAATGCATCATGGGTGTTATACTTGAATACATGATGGAGCTTTCGCTTCCACATGCATCTTCCCAGACTATATATTAAGATGGGACTAAATTGCTTCAGATTCCAACTCATTTACAGGAGAGATTGACCTCTATTAGAAGCAAGCCCAGACATGGCGCTGAGTGCCACTTGGTGCACCAGCAGCCAAGGCCTTGGGTTTTCACCACCCTTTTGGATGGTGTAAGTCCACTGAGCACAATGGAGGGCTTTCCAGCAGTGGAAAGGTTTTGGGGGTTTTCCTCTCTCTCCATGTCTCCAGAATGCCCCCTAGAGACAGCAGAGCAGCAGCGTAGTGGTGCCATCCCTAGCCTAAGGCTGTGGGTTGGGCTGCCTGGTATTTATCTTCCCCATGTTACAATAGCACCAAAGATATGAAAAAGAAATTCCTGCAAATTATCCTTTAATTCAGGCAGTGATGTGGCATTCCATCTGGCAGCCAAAACAAATTACAGTATCTTGAACTAGCCAAAAGATTTTATATTAACCAGAAGGTTTACTGGAGATTCCAATCCATTACAGGAAAGAGAACAGACCCTACTTGCTTGCAGATTTGGACTTCTAAAATCTGACTTTAGAAACTGCTTGCTAATCAGTGTCAACACTACTTTATAATTCTCCATATATAATAAAAAGCAGAAGTAAAGCCTAGCAATTCCAACCTTTAATAAATCAACCTCTTCCAGTTACTCTGAAAGGGCTCTTCTCATAGTCCTAAATCTAAATGTATCTAACCAAGCTGCTAATTTCAATGAAGGAATTGCAAATTCTTGCCAAAGAACTATACTGGATACATATTTAGGCAAATTGGTTAGTTACCTCAAGAATTTAAACAGAAAATAATCAGTGTCCTCTGAAATACCCTCTACCCTCATACTTTAGTGTCATAAAGTATTGTTTGGTTAATTTTTCCCAAAAAGGATTTAATGGTTGCCGAATAATAGTTTCTTCCTTTGGGTTGAAAAACTGTGATAAAGCACTAAGATATGCTAATTTTATTGCTGTATCTGTCCCAGCACAGAAAATCCTAAAAGGAATATTCAGCAGTGACACAACACCTAAACTCAGCCCTTATATCACATTGCAATATTAGACAGCTCACATGGTAAGATGATCTCATGGTCTCATTAAAATCACTCCATTGTTATGCAGGAACTAAAATACATTAGCTAGGCAAACATTTGGAATGCCTAAGTAATATCATTTAAATTAAATTGGGAGTTAATTTGTCAGCTTTTAAAAATATATTATTGGCTGTTCTGACAGCCCTGAACAATCAAAATAAAGGTTATTATCAATGTGCATATTTTACTGAATGTAAATATATTCATCACTAACTGTGGCCAAGCCCTGGAATGGAGCTAAAATATTCTTAATTTATTGATGTTATTAGCTTGGATTGTTTTACTGATATATTTTTATTGGTATGATGATTGGTCTGCCATCTTGGTTCTGCTTTATTGCTATGAGCAGCCTTGAGCAGGTCTGGAGAGCCAGCATAAAAATATTCCAAACTTTTCCAAATAGCAGCAGCTTGCTTCACCATATTCTGCTTGGCTTCAGAGCTTGGACCAGTTAAAAGCAACCAGGTGGTATCCCCAATGAATATTACCATTATTCACCATCCCCCACCCCAGCTTGTTCTAGCATTAGGGACTTCTCTAAATGATATGGAAACAACAGGCTATTTGTAACTTGACAATGGAATGGTCATACTGCAAAGCAATTGACTTATTTACAATTGTATACCACCACCACCACCCCCCACACACAAGCCATTCTCCTGTAATGTTCTCCAGGAAACCGTTCCATCAGGTGGGAGTTGATACAAAGAATCTCCAAGAGCAGTCTGTAATGCTCTTGCTATAAGCAAGCAGGAATCACAAGTAAATCCTGATCCAAAGAGCAATGTCCTAATCCAAGAACAATGTCCGGTGCCAAAGAGCATGGACACATGCTGAGATTTATGTTTAATTTTTATCACCTTTTTCTGCAATGGTAGTCCTGCAGATAGGAGTGTCCTAGACCATGAACATCTTTAAAAATAAACCAGAGCACCTCAAAATGAAATCACAGAAAGCATGATCACCTTAAATCAGGTATAATGGCTTACCACAGATAACAAACAAGCTAACAAATCAGCTAAAGTTTCCAAACTGTCTTCAAAGGCAGTCCATGTAAAATAAGTTATGGTTGTAATTTCTCTTAACTTTGAGAGGATGGATGGAATTTGTACTAGACATGTTTGCTCAATATCGCCCTCCCTGCCAGAAATCATGTTTGGAGCTCCCCTAGATCCCAGAACCATGGGCAGCCAGAGGTGCAGGTAGATTTGATTTCCAACCAGAGGAAAAAAATCAGCCTATGTTCAATAAAATATGATTACAAGAGGAAGCAGCTGGTTTCCCATGGGAATGATGCCACACCAAAGTCAATATCCCTTTCTATGACTCTCTTAGGCATCTCACACTCAGGCCATGATGTTTGCCAATCTACAAACAATCTCTGGCAATATCCTGGAATTACAACTATTCTCCAGGTAACAGAGGTCAGTTCCTCTGGAGAAAATGGCTGCTTTGGAGGGTAGACTACATACCTGTTGAGGTCCCTCCCCAAACCCTGCCCTTTCCATACTAGGCCTCCAAAATCTCCAAGAATTTCCCAGTCCAGAGTTAGTACTCGTACAATGAATGACCAGTGTTTCTAAGACTATAACTTAACATGCCTTGTCTCACAAAGTTATCCCTCACATTGCAGACTCAACAAGAAACTTAATCAAACACTTAGGTAGGCAGGACGGCCTCATCTCCTGACATATTAGCATGCCCTCAGGGAGAACTGTAGTCAGCCAGGCTTTCCCAGAAGGGTCCTTTGCACCTCCCATTTTATATGACATCAGTCATCCAGGTCACCTCACAAAAGATACTGACACCTCTCAGTTGCAATCTCCTGGCAATAGTGAAGGCTCCAACATTTTGAGTTGGTTTTCATCCCAGGACCTTCTTTCACCTCTGCCACAAGAGAACATTCCCTCTTCAGGACAGGCAAAGTATGACCTAATTTATCCTGTTCTGCTTCCCTCTGTAAAAGCTTACCTCTAGATCTGTCCTTCCTCTCCCACTGCTTAGTTCTGACATTCCTGACTCCCAACTGGCTGGCTTGTCACCCAGCACCTAAAAGCGTCTGTCACCCAACTAGGGACTCCTTTCCTATTTCTGTACTTCTTCTCCTACCTATCCCCCCCCCCAAAAAAAATCTTCCATGTCCCTTTAGAGATATACACCCATCTTCTCCCCATGCTGGGTGGTTTCATATGGGTGGAACCTATTTATTTTGGATAAAGTCTAATTCAAATTGGACACAAAGGATTTGCAAATGAGTATTATTTATTAGATACATAAATTGCTATTGTTGTTAATCTACCACTTGCATTTTACTGCTTAGATTAAATCTTAACTTGAAAACTGCCTTCTTTGTCTTCTTCAATACTCTTCTCAATCAGGATAATAAAGTCATTCTCTGGTTAAATATCTGTCACCTTCCCATTTCCATCCTAGAGGTATATTAAGCCTTACTATAGTATTGTTGTTGTTATTGCTGCTGCTGATGCTATTGGTATTACTGTTAGCAACAAAATGTATATGCTACTTTTCTATCCTTACAAATGCTGTATCTATGTGTGCAAGAGCTAAAAAATTGCCTTGGAACCAGTGACTGGGAATTTAAACATGTGGCACCCTTACATATGAATACCATGATACAGGTTCAACTAAATAATGGAATTTGTTTTTCGCTGTCTATAGTTATAAAATGGAGATAGTTATGAAATTATTATGGAGCTGTTCCACATATGCTCACAACCCCATGTCTCTAGCAAAAGTACCACACATTCTTTCAAAGAAAGACATACTAAAGATATATGTATTTCAGGTGGATTCCATGATGAGACATAACATCTTACAAAAAATCATGGTGATCACATCATTTCCTTGTGGTGTTAATCTATGGAAAACCAGAGACATAACTAAAAATAAACAAAAGATGTATGCATAATCTGCATTAGTTGAATGATTGAGACAGTGCTGTTTGAGACAGTGATTGCATAGTGTTTGAATTTAAGGTGTTTGGCCCTCCAAATAATGGCCACCACTATGAAGTCAATAAGATGCTTCACTTCTGCAGTCTTTCCTGGACTGCTTCTACTTCAGGATGGGAAAAGGCATCCCTGCAGTTGCAGTGAACAAGTCAGAGGCTGGTTGAGATAACATGCTCCATTAGTGCTGTGCCTATTTTCCCCCCACACACACACCTCCTACCACTCTGACATGTCAGCATAGAAGCACCAACAATCATTCCAAGCACCTCATGGCTGAAGAGCATCCCCTTTATTCCTTCTTAGCTGAGCCAAATTCACAGTGGCTAAGCTGTTGATTGTTGGGGGGAGGGGTTGGGGGGAGAAGGGAATGATCAAAAAAGGTAAGGGGAATGCAAAGTTCTTTTATTTTGAAGGTGGAGCAACTGGCAGATCTAGGGGGGCAGAGTGGGAAGACAACCCATCTGCCATTTGCCTAGGCCATGTGGGGATGAATTTTGGCCCCCTGCCCCTCTATCCACCATGTCCAGCCCTTGGCTGAACTCCCCCACCCCCGCTGAACTCTCCCTGCAGTCCCCCTCCCCTGCCAAACTCCCCACCACCACCTGCAACCCCCCTTCCTACACTTTTCATCCTCTGGGGTTAACTCCATCCCTAGTGTGTTGCTGGCCGGTGCCACTCAGAGGAAAACGTTTGTTTGGGGGGTCAGCAGGCTCCACAGCATGGCAGCAGTGGCCGGGGCGGGGGTAGTTCAGCAGCAGGCTGGGTGGGGTGTTTTGTGGTGGTATGCCACTGGTGGAGCTCAGTTCTGCCCCTCCCCAAACTGACTCAGGGTTGAACATTTACACAGACATTCTAATCATGGCTACCTCACACTTCCTACTATAAAGTTAGAGTTTCCTGCTGGTCACATGGGGGGGACCCCTTTCACTTCAAGAGACAGCTATGAGGAGGAACACAGCAAAGCCTTCTCAGTTATAACCCTAGAACTGATTTATTAAGAAGACCTTGGTCGACCTATTTCTGCCAATTCTCACAAAGTTTTTCATTGACCCAAGCTTTTAATTAGTTATATTGTTCAAGTGTTTCCAACCCCTCTGGAAGTACAGACAGTAACTACCCATTTAGTAACTGCTTTTGGTGCTTTTATGTCATGGAAAAAGTCTTCCAGAAGACATCAGAGGATCTAGAACCGAGAGTAGCAGTGGCATAGTGGTTAAGAGCAGGTGTACTGTAATCTGGAGGAACCGGGTTGATTCCCCACTCTGCCACTTGAGCTGTGGAGGCTTATCTGGGGAATTCAGATTAGCCTGTACACTCCAACACACGCCAGCAGGGTGACCTTAGGCTAGTCACAGTTCTTCTGAGCTCTCTCAGCCCTACCTACCTTACAGGGTGTTTGTTGTGAGGGGATGGAAAAGGAGTTTGTAAGCCCCTTTGATTGTCCTTACAGGAGAGAAAGGTGGGATATAAGTCCAACTCTTCTTGTGTGGTTTGGGAAGGGGTACAAGGCAACTTTTTAGAAGGGCTTTTGGCTCATACCATGAATCGCTTATAACACTCTGTCTTGGAAACAGAATTGCTTGGACATCTGATCATTTGTTACTGCCAGCTAGTACATTGTTTGTTTATTGTTTCCAAGGTGGATTTAAAAATGTTTTAAATAAATAAACAGCACCTTAGTGGAATATTCCATTGTGTGGATCAAACCAGCTTTTCCGCTGGTATAAAAAGTGAGGCAGGGATCTGACCACCAAAAAGGCCTTGCTGGGAATAGCCTTGTGGAAAGAGGGCTATAGTAAGCAAGGAATTGAGCAGGCTTGAATTTAAAAACTGGCTGAATCCAGCCCCATGTTTTAAATGTTTTAGGTCACTCAGTAATGTTGGTTTTAAATATGTTATAAAACGTCTGCCATTCCGTACCATAGCCCTATGCTGGTTGGAAATAGCTGTCTCAGAACCAGTCCTCCTACTGCAACTCAATAATACAAGTCAAGGTAGAAGCCTCATTCACATTTAAACCGTGGATAATGGGTGGATCATTGTAGAACTAGAAATAACACTCTTCCTATGTAAACGCAAAGTTACTCTAGTCTTAGTCTATTGATTTCACTGTCAGTACTGTCCTAAACTTGGGTAGATTTAGAAACCTTTAGATTTTACTGGCCCCTTCCCCGCTCCTCATACATCCCCCCTCAACATGTGCTAATCTCTTCCTGTTATTACTTCAATGTCATATGAGAGGCATACCAAAAGGATCAATAGGAACAGTCATGCCTCACTTCTAATCTTTTTGAGCAAAGTGAAAAGCCAAGAATGGAGATCTAACTTTCTAGACCCAGTTCTTACATCTTCTACCAGTGCTTGGTGATGAATCTAAACAAAGAATGATCAGTAAAGCTACATTTTCAAACCTTACCTCACTCTCAAAGGACTAACCACTTTGATGTTATTCCATTCAACAGTGGCCTACATCTGGCAGTTGCCACATGGACAAATGGACTTCCACCCAGACTGCTACCTGCAGCAAGTAAGGATTACAGTGAAACAGATCAAGTTTGCAGTGTAGGGTAGACATTGAAAGCAATGCCTCCCAACACTGCTTTTGTAAAGTATAATGCTGTTAAACATTGTTAAGAATTAAGTAAACAACAAGTTGGGCAAGTGAATAACAAGTATCATCAAGATAGCAACTCTTGCTGACAACCACCTGACTTCATGTTCTGGCTGTGATTTCAGTTCAGTTCCTGAAGCCCTGTCCTAAAGGGAAATCATCTAGGTTGGGATTGGAAGTCAGGTGGAGTTTGATGATTACTCCGAATCTCCTATTTCCATTGCTTGCTTTGTTTCTTTATCTGCTGCCTCATACAAATGTGAGACTTTGTAGCTGGTACCCAAAAATTATCAAATCACACTATGGGCTTTTGTGCAGCTACTGCTTACTGTGCAGCTGTGTGCTGTATAGTGGGGTTTCCCATTGTTTTCAATCTAAAAGGGAAGTCTCCTGCTGCAAAGTGTCCCCAACCATGCTGATTTGATCTGCTATTTTGCCCACTTGTGGCAGTTGGCTACCACCTTTTTTAAGGGGGGGAGGCGTTACCACATGTCAATTTCACTGGTCTATTTTATTATCAGTAGACCGACAATGTGAAAATAAAAAGAACAGGGCGTCTAGAATAGTTGTTGGGTGGACAGGAGAAGGCAAGAAGAAGTGAGAAAACCTAAAGAGAGAGTGCATGGCTATCTCCTTCACTTTCCCTACAAAGGTAGGGAGAAAGTCGTACATTACTGTTGGAAAGCATGGGAATTTCTTGATCTGTGATGCTGAGTTCTACTTCAGCCCATATGAATGTAAGCAATACTCTGTCATTGAAAATATAATTATTTCTCTTTTAGTAACTGGATTAAGCCTCTCTCTCTCTCTCTCTCTCTCTCTCTCTCTCTCTCTCTCTTTGTCAAGTTACATCTGACTCACGGTGACCCCAGTGGATTTTTCAAGGCAAGGGATGTTCAGAGGTGGTTTGCCATTGCCTATCACCATGTAACAACCTTGATATTCCCTGAAGGTTTTCCATCCTAAAACTTACTAAGGTCGACCCTGCTTAGCTTAGCTTCGGCCCTGCTTAGGTCTAATGTGATCAGGCTAGCCTGGGTTATTCAGGTCAAGGCAGATAAAACTTAGGCCATTTTAAAATGCAACAATAAGATATCACCAAATAAATAGGAATTACTAACACAGATGACACTCCTGCCAAATTGATATGCATTAAGAATCAAGAACCAGTGAGATGCAAATTAGCTCACTGCATAAGCAATCATGTCCTTTTCTATTGTGTATATGATAGCCAAACTAGTTTGTTAATTATGATGAATAAAGAGTATATCTGAGAAACAACCTATTTGGATAGCTTGGTGACTTGGTCATATTGTTTCAATCTGAACAATAACATATTTGTGCAATTTGGGATAATTTTCTTTTGAACTCAAATACAGTGGCTACAGAGTTTATAGAACTGGACTAGAACTAGGGAGGATCTGGGTTCAAATCCACACTCAACCAAAGAGTTCACTGGATGCCTAGGGCCAGGCACACTTTGTCAGCCTGGCCTACATCAAAAGGTTGCTCTGAGAATAATGTGGGGGGAGGGATGAACTCTTTATAGGGAGGGCAAAATAAAAATGCAATCATTCAGTTATATTTATTCATAAGCACCATTGATATTGATGACTACTGGATGTGGTATTTGCAGTACTGCTGCTTGTGACATACTGTGCCTAATAAGTGAAGCAAATGTTGGCGATTTAAAAAATCCTCTTCTGAACAGCTTTAAACTGGGGTCAACATAATGTTGCATTGGCTATCCATTCAAAAATATTTTTATGATAAGCAGGGTCAACCCTGGGAAGAACCCACTTGCTCCTTGAGCTTTTTGTGCTGTGTAGCAGACACAAGCTTAAGAAGGTCTGTTTTGCCAAAGGCTTTCATGGCCAGAATCACTAGGATGTTGTGGTTTTTCCGGGTTGTGTGGTCATGTTCCAGTAGTATTTTCTCCTGACATTTCGCCTGCATCTCTGAAGATGCCAGCCACAGATGCAGGCAAAATGTCAGGAGAAAATACTATTGGAAAACGGCCACACAACCCAGAAAACCCACAACATCCTTAAGAAGGTATGTCATGGGTTGCATCCATATTAAATTTTCAACTAATGAAAGACACTTCCATCAGTGGAACAGAACTTTCCTGCCTCCCCTGCTTCTGATGCAGCCCAGAAGACCGCTGGAAATGACATGAGGAATAAATCAGTGGTGTCTGCAGCATGAAGAAGGAATTGTTGGAAATTATACCTCTCTTTCCATAGTGGAATATTTAGTCTGGACATAGTCCTATAAATTGTTGACTGACAATTCTGATACAAGAAACATAAGATTCAGGTAGATTTTTTTTCAGATCTGGCATGGTCTTTGCACACGTTGCTTTCTATGAAATGGTGTGATACCATCAGGCAAACACAGGGAAGCTTTAAAATACATAAGTCTCATGGAAGGGGGAAGGCCATCCCCACCCCCCACTTGTCAACCAAACCACTCACTTGCTGGGAAGCATGCACAGCCACCAGTTGCTTTGCCTTCCCCTCCCCAGTCCCACCTTGTTTAGCAGACCAGCTTGTCCAGCTGAAGAGCCTGGGAGAAAAGCTCCCTCTTCCCTGCCCACCACTAGCTATGGGTCTGGCAGAGACAGCTCTTCTCCCTTCCTTCTGGCTTATACTTTGAGGAACCCAGGGGCTCTTCTCCTTCCTGCCTTGCTTATGGTAGGGGGGAGGGCAGGAATCAGTGGTTCCTTTCCTTCATACCTGGCTGATGTGTTGGGGTTTGGGGAGCAGCAATTTATCCTCCCATTCCCTTCCCTGCCACTCTGCCCAACAGCCAATCACAGTCTACCCACTATCAAGCTATAATATTGCCATCTGTGCCATTAACTGCAACGGAGGAGCATTGTCTGCACATGCACAGATAATATCCCTCTGTTTTGGGGATATTTATCCTACATTTTTGGGGTGTTTTCATTTTCTAGAAAACCAGGAGTCTCCTAAGTTTGTAGAAGAATACCTCCAATCTGAATCCTCCCCCCTTCTTTGCTTGTATTAATCTGTATGGAGGGAAGGTTCAAAATTAGAGATATTGAAGTGTGCCTGTTATGAAGTGGTCTACTGTTCTACTTTACTGGGATTTTGTGTACCATCCTAAACAAAGTTATACCCTTCTATGCCCATTGACTTCAATTGATTTAGAAGGGTGTAACTGCCTAGGATTGCGCTGTTAATTATCCAATGTCCAACTCTGCAGATGTTATACTTTATGTGAGGTATTGTTAAGAATACTACTTAATTCACTTTAAATGAAATATGTAGTGCATACTATCTTGCATTTCCTTATAATCCAAGCCTATCTTTCTAAGTCATTAATAGTACAATGTTAAACAGAGTTACTCCCTTCTGAGCCCACTGACTTCAATGGACTTTGAAGGGTTTAACTGTTTAGAACTGCACCGTAAGTATTCTGTAAAAAAACTGAGCAATGTGCTCGGGAAGCCAGCACTGGAAGACAGTCTCTGCATTTTAGTGTCAGATTGCAGACAACACAGACCATTCTTACCTGTTTTTGCTGTAGAAGAAAAGGCATGCTATATGATTCAATTATAACTTCAAAAGCTAGCAGCAACAACTGGTCTATATATCTGATGCCCATATGAAATGAGCAAGTTATCTCAGCGTGGTTCTTCACAGGCAGCTGTTCATGCGGTATCTAACAGCCAAACTACAAAAATTTATGTTGACAACAAGATGAGGGTTCCATTTTCCTCTCTGAATGCATTGCTCCATTTTAAATACAAGGGAAGAAATGAGGAGGAACTGTTACATTTCATCTGTATTAAGGAAATGAAATATTTAAGGATCTAGATTTAAAGCCTAATCCAGAAAGGAGAAAGTGCTCAGCAGCTAAGGATGGCACCACCACAGCACAACCTCGCCACCTCCAGAGGGGTTCTGAGCAGCACAAAGAGGGCAAAAACAAAGAAAAAGTCCTGCCACCTGGAAACCCCATTGAAGAGACATGGGCACAAACCAGCACAAACCAAATAAAATAATTTGAGTCAGGAAATAAAATGGTTTTTAGCTCAAAACATTTTATTTCCTGCCTGAAAACATTTTATTTGCATGCTGTTCCCAAACAATTCTTTTTAAAAACAGTTTTCTAGAAGCAATTCTTTTGTGGAAGTGTTTTCACTTGCTGTGCAGATCACTTTGAACTGCTCCCACACTGCTCTGCAGTCCCCGGTCTTCCTCACTGGCACTATTTTCTGAGCATGCGCTGGCTGTCTTGTACTGTATTTCCTTAATATTTTTTTAATTGGGGGGGTCATGTCCAGAGGTGGGATCCAGCAGGTTCTCACCAGTTCCCGAGAGTGGGTTACTAATTATTTGTGTGTGCCGAGAGGGGGTTACTAATCGGGTCCGCTTTTCCATCTCAACGCCCTCGCCTCCCCGAGAGGCATACTGCCTTTGAACGTGAAGGTTCCATATCGCAATTGCGACTAATAATGTAACTCCCTGAACTGGGTTAATCCCTTTCAGGTACTGCAATTCATTGATTCTCAGCCTTTCGGACCTTTTATCTCACCAGTCTCTATCAAAGAACCTGTGTGTTTCACCATTGCTGTGTTCAGATTTGTGAGTTGGGGCATTTTCTATAATGTGATGATGATTTAGAAATGACCTGGTGCAACAAAATGTTTTGGGGTCGTGGTGGGGTGGCTGCCCATGGGGGGGGCATCCAACTCAGGTTTTGCCCAGGGCTCAGGTTTGCCTAGGTACGCCTCTTCCCCCTTTGCTGAGGGGGGGCTGGCGAGGGAACCTGTTACTAAAATTTTTGGATCCCACCACTGGTCATGTCTATGTAGCTACATAGCTTTGAAGCCTCATAGCATCACATCTAAGAAGAGGTTTTTAAAGAAAGCACGGTCGCGCCTGAAATGCGGCCACCGTTGCAGGAGGGAAGAGGGGCCCGGCGAGGGCTTTAGGCCTGTTCTGCGCATGCGCAGAGGGCCACGTGGCTTGGGCCCGTTCTGCGCAAGTGCGGGGGGCCCGAGCCAATTGGAGGGATGCTCTCGCGATGCACGGGAGCACGTCATCAGAGTGGGCTGGAGGTGGGGCCTATAAAAGGCCCTGCCTCGTGGTCCACGGCCCACTCCGCTTCAGAACGTTGAGGGATTTTCCCACCCACCCGATCCCTGTATTTTGGAAATGTTTAAGTGTTATTATTATTATCATAGCCGTTTGCGGGTTGCGCATGGGGAGTGATCCGCTGGCAAGGGGAGCTGGGAGAGCTCCCCTGTTTATTACACCTCCTTAAGAAGTAGGGGTGGAGCAAGCCCACGGTTGGAATGCCCCGCGGGGGGCTAAGGAGCTTGCGCCCCTAGCGAAGCATGGAGAAGGGGCTCCAGTCATGGGCATTTTGCCGGTCTGGAAAGTCTCACTCCAATCTTCTATTGGTTACATTCCTCCAGCAGGCGGGCTGGAGGAACTAGTCATCCTCTCTGGGGAACAGCACTTGGGCTGCCCAGATGCTTGGATCACCTCCCATGCTGCACCAATTTGCTTTCCTGTGTTTTCTGTTAATAAATTCTTTAGCTATGGCCAGTTTTCTTACCCACACTACTTATATATTGTCTGGCGTATTATTCTGTGTATCAGGTCACCGAGCAGGAAGGACCACACCTCTACCCGCAATGGAATGGCCACAAAATGGTGGCCAGGAAGAGTTTTCAAGAGAATGAGTGCAGAGAAATGGGAGGTTTTGAAATGTTTTGAAAACAATTGCAAAACTTTTCAGGGGCTTGTGCAGAAAGGACCAGTGTCATGACACATTTTTTCATGACATAACTCTGCCACTGATTTAGAATGTTTTCCCAGGTTGAAAACCTTTAGAAAACTTACCAAAATCATTTCTGTCTCCAGGAACACCCCTGGACCACCACCACCACTGCCAGTGTGAGATTTTGCACTCCATGGACGCTATTGCAGCCCAGACTTCTGGGTTCAGGCGCTGTGGAGCCATACTGCATCTCGCCCCCAATGTATTCACCCACTCTGCTGAAATATTTGCCCTTTATGCCAGCAAGGTGGTCACCTATGTTGGTGCAATCCTGCACAGATTCCATTGCGGATTTTTACACACACACCCACACCCGCAACTGGGATTGGACTGTTAATGACTCAAAACAGTATTTAAACTTTGCTTTAAATGTATCTTGCACTTTTTACAAGTTTTTAAGAAAATATTTGGCTGTTTTGACATAAATATATGTTTAATCTATGAAAACAGACAGTACTCAGAGTTCTTTATAGACCAGAAATGCTCTTTTTCAGTCATATAACATAAATGGTTCTGATGTGCTAAGACCTAATAGTTGATTGTTCATTTAATTTCCAGCTGACATGTGCCAAGTATGAGGCAGGAAATTCCATAGTCAGGTGCAAAAATCTACTTGAAATTGTAGTTCCACCTTGTGGAATGAGATCACTGGAGAGGTACAGTTGCCAGAATCCTGTTGAGGGAGAAGTACTCCTCGCTGCCACTCAAAAGTTGGTGGTAAAAATCCAGGAGGACACCTCAGAAGTACTGCACCCCTCCCCCCCGGATCCACTTGGCCCCAAAGGGCAACACTCAACACAACTGTGTGAAGGGAGGGGGAGTCTGCCAACAGGGTTGAGCTATGGATGCCAACTCTGGGTTAAGAAATTCCTGGAGATTTGGGGGCACAGCCTGTAGAAAGTGAAGATTGGTTTAAGGAGGGACTTTGGAAGGCTATAATGATGCAGAATCCACATTCTGAAGCTACCATTTCTTCTAAGAGAACTGATCTTTGCAGTTGGGAGATCAGTTGTAGTTCTGGGAGAGCTGTAGTCCCCACCTGAAGGGTGGCAGCCCTATGTCAGGTTCACACAGCCAGACCACCCACAAGCTGGCTGTCAGGTTGTGGGTACATGCTGCCACCCTGATCTAGCTGCCAGATGGTTGGGTATGCACTGTTGCCATCATCAGACATAAGCTAGCTGCTTGTCATCGCTACCCTATTCTTTCCTCTTCTAGGCTATGGGTGGTCAGGGCTCTGCCCAGCCTGGGGCCCGAGGCTATTCCTGCAGTTTCTCAGTGGTTAAGATGACCCATGCAGGGATTTTTTCCATTATTGTTACCTACTTTCCAGCTAAGAGCTAAGAAGCATAGGAAATTGTCATGTATGATGTAGATATGCCTTTGAAAGGCAACACTGCTTTCCTAAAACATTCCTCTAATGTAGATTAACTTGTGATACCAACCTGCTGAGAGCCAGTATGATGTAGTATGCTTAGGAGTGTCAGACTCTGATCTGAAGAACTGTGTTTGTTTTCCCTGCATTTCCACAAGAAGCCTGCTGAGTGACCTTTGGTTAGTCACAGTTCTTTCAAAACAATTTCAGTCTCACCTACCTCACAAAGTGCCTGCTGTGAGGGGGAAAGGGAAGGCAATTTCTTATAGTAGAGAAAAGCAGGGTACAAAAACCAACTCTTCTTCCTCTTCTTCTAAAACTCTTGCAATGTTAACATCATAATTTGTGGACACACAGTTAATGGTATGCTCTATTCTAGAACTGGCAGAGCAAGTCTTGGGAAGTCAGGTACTAGATCTGAATCATGCTCATATGCACATTAAGGTTCCACTGACTCACTGAGGTTCATTCCTGTGGGCAGCTCAGATGCATTCTTCAATTCCAACACAAGTATCTCCCCAGGTAGGATGTTTAATGTTTGCAGTCAGGTAGTGCCATTTATATGACTGTTCCCTTGGCATACTGTAAACAAGTGGCTCAGATAAGGCCCTAAAGCATAGCACTTCCCTTGTTGTACTCTAAAGGCTTTACATTTTAATCCATCACCTTGTATTGAAGATTAATAGTGTCACAGGAGGATTGACAGTCTGCCCAGTTGTCCTTGGATAAGTAATGGTAACTTTCCTTCATATTTGTAAGGCTTATAAATCCATCTTGCTTTATGGAGCATAGGAAACTCCAGCTAGCAAACACAGATGTATATACAAATGTGGCTGAATTTTGTCCTACGCTCCTTTCATTTTAAAAACTGTTAATTCTTTTTTACCATAATTATCATAAATGTCTATTTTCTCATTTTATTCTTTGTTTCAAGTGCTTTTAATGAAAAACAGATTTTTGGTTATTTGGATGGGTGGCCATGTTAGCCTGCCATAGTGAAACTTATAGTGTAGTGGTTAAAAGTGGTGAACTCTAATCTGAAGAATCCATTCTATTCTCCACTCCTTCATATGAAGCCTACTGGGTGGCCTTAGGCCCATCACAGTTTGCTCAGACCTCTCTCAGCTCATGCAGTGGCAGGCGATGGCAAAAGACCTCTGAACATGTCTTGCCTTGAAAAACCTATGGGATTGTCATAAATCAATTGTGACTTGATGGCAAAACACAACACACAGCACTATACAGACCAGCAAAAAAAAATTAGGTATAAGCTTTCATGAGTCAAATGTCATGTTATCAGATATGTCAGATTTATGTTTGACAACCTCTAGGTAGAGCCTAGAATTATAACTAGACTACAGAGATCAGTTCTTCTCTAGGAAAAAATATTTTTAGGGGTGGATTCTATGGCATCACATCTCTGCCCTCCCCAAATTCTGCCCTCTCCAGGCTCCGTCCCACTCCCCAAATATTCAGTAATTTCTAAAGCCAGAGTTGGTAACCCTAGCGCAGATTCCTGGCTATACTAGGCATTGTTTTCCTTAACCAACGCAAATATTCGTGGGAAATGTTGCGTAGAGAAGAGAGTGCCTTCCCGCTTTCTGAGAAACAATCAAGGGAGCTGTCGAAGGCTTTCACGACCAGATTCAATTGGTTATGGTGGGTTTTCTGGGCTCTGTGGCCATGGTCTGGTAGATCTTGTTCCTAACGTTTCGCCTGCATCTGTGGCTGGCATCTTCAGAGGTGTATCACAGAGAGAAGTCTGTTAGACACACTACACACAGTGTGTAACAGACTTCTCTCTGCGATACACCTCTGAAGATGCCAGCCACAGATGCAGGCAAAATGTTAGAAACAAGATCTACCAGACCACGGCCACACAGCCCAGAAAACCCACCACAACCAATTAAGGGAGCAATCCTAAACAGGTCTAGTCAAAAGAATGTCCAATTTTATTCAATGGATCTTCTTCCCTGGGAAAGGTGGATTCCACACAACGTATTTATAATGAGTTGCAGTCATTATAAATGAATGTGTTTTCCTTTTTTCTGTTCGCATGTGTGCCTTTTATGCATTCAGAAAACAATTTGAGCCCATAAACCAATTTTGGTTGTTTTTCCTCCTTTGAACAAAATGCTTCCTTTTTAAAAAAATTGTTTGCAACTCTTGCCTAGCTGCGAAGACATGCAGAAATGAACCCCACAGCCATGCCGATTGTCCCACAATCTGAGTAACTGCATCTGCGTAGCTTTGCATGTTTGCTTCGCATGTTCAACACACATTTTTTTAAAAAAGAGAGAGAGAGAAAGGGACTTTCCTGCAATGGCCAGGCAATAATGAATGTGTTGCTGTAGGTCTATGAGTGAAATGGCAGTTATACTCTCTGCCATAGGAAGGAAACATGCTTGAGGGCAGGGGTGTATCACCCAGGGGGACATATGGGGTCAAATGTCCCCTGGCAGTGGCCATTTAGTCCCGTGGGGGGTGGAAAATCACCACCACACCCCTCCTTCTTCCCTCCGCCCCGGCAGCCTTCCACAGCCTTGGAGCTCCGGCCGACTCATCCTTGCTGCTGAAAGCACAGTGCAATGCAGTGCAGTGCAGGGCAGGGCAGGGCAGGGCAGGGCAGGGCAGGGCAGGGCAGGGCAGGGCAGGGCAGGGCAGGGCAGGGCAGGGCAGGGCAGGGCAGGGCAGGGCAGGGTGGTAGGCGGTGAGTGAGGAAGGAGTTAAGGCTTGACTCACCCTGCCCCTGCTGGGCCCTGTGCTCTGCTCTGTTTGGCAGACTGCACAGCCATCAAGATCCCGAGCCACCTGGCCCCGCTGCCCACCACCCCTGCGGCCTCCTGGAGAGCCCCGCGCTGCGTCCAGCCTGGCCTGGCCCATGCCTGGAGTGCTGGGCAGTGGCTGGTAGCATGGGACTGCTGTCGGCCAGGTGAAGAGGGTGCCGGGCAAGGACCACCAGGCATATCTGCCAGCCAGGCCTGGCGCTGTGGCTGGAGGAGGCAGAGGATTGGGTGGGCTGGGTGGCTGTGGGCAGGCGCCATGCCAGGGTGACCTGCTGGGCCCTTGTGGACCACCTCCTGCCCTCTGCCCTTCATGGTGGGCAACTGATGAGTATGGGAAGGGCAGCTCCACAGCCAGCCGGGAAAAGCCCCCATCCAAAGCACCTGGGAAGTTATTAAAAAGATGGGTGCTGGATGGTCGCAAAATGCTATACGAAATGCAGGGGTGGGATTCAAATAATTTAACAACTGATTGTTTAAAAGCATCATTTTAACAACTGGTTCTGCCGAAGTGGCACAAATCTGCTGAATCCCACCACTTACGTAATGTCCTGAAGATGTTATATTTGTGCCGTGCAGAATCCACCAAAGTGTACTTAGGATTGCAGCCTATTTATGCAATATTCAAACAGAGTTTACACTTTTCTAAATCCATGAATGTAGAGAAGTCTGTTCAGGATGCCCCAGCAAATGTCTCACTTGCCAGAATGGATAGAAAGGGATGTTTGGCAACAAGGAAGCAGGTGCTTATGGATACAAATAGTACCATATATACCGAAAGTGTTCTGTGTCTGAACTAGGACTGCCAGCTCCAATATCAGACATACCTGAGAATTTTAGGGTGGAGCCTTGGAGATTGGGGGTTAGGGAGGGGAGGGACTTTGGTAGGGTAACAGGCCATGCAGCCTACCTTCCAAAGCAGCCATTTTCTCCAGGAGAAGTGGAATAACTGTTTTAAACAAACAAACAAAGTGATTAATGTGGTCTGGAAATAAGTTGTAATTCCAGGAGATCTTTAGCCCCCACCTGGAAGATGGCAATCCTAGACTCTGAACCCATTCATTCATGGCAGCAGATCTACTTGTTTTGCTATTTTTAAATAAGAGCAGAACACATGGGTGAAGGGAGCTAAATTCTGTCTCGTGCATTCTGGTATTTGAAGTATTTGATTCACTTCTGGCAGCAGTGAACTATGGTAAGGTGCCAGAAGGTTCAGGGTATAGATCTTCTTACAACAAACTCTGCTGTTGTTAAAGGCAGACCCCCTTCCCCACATTAGGGTTGCCAATTCACAGTTGAGATATCCCTGGAGATTTGGCCAAAATGCCTGGGGAGGGCAGGGTTTGGGGAGGGGCATCAATGGACTATAAGGGCATACAGTCAATTCTACTAAGCCTTCATTTTCTCCAAAGAAACTGATCCTTGTAGTCTGGAGAACAGTTGTAATTCCAAGAGATCTCCAGGCGTCACCTGAAACTCAATTTGCCACTCTGCACCAAATGCATAAAGATCTACCAAACCTGTTAATACTTTTGTGCTATACTAGTTTAAACCATTCTTTTGTCCTCTATTATAGCATAAAAGTATTAACAGGTTTGATAGACTTTTACACATTTGGTGCAGAATGGCATTGGTTTTACCTTTAGTGCACTTACCCTCATAATATAATGGTTGATTCACCTAGGAACTGGCAACTCTATCCAACAACACACACCTTCTTCTTTTTGCATGATATGTTTAGGCTCATTTCAATTGACTGGAATGTTGTTTTTTGTTGATTAAGCCTACAAATCTTCATTGAACTCCACCCTTATCATTTCCTAATGCAGTATCATTATGAGCTACTCTCATGTGTAATTGGATGTATGCATATTTTATGAGAGAGTTCAGTTTAATGTAATTAAATTAATTTAATGTAAAAAAATAGGTAAGTATGATGGGAATAATTTGTTCATAGAATCACAACAGAATTAAATGTGTGCATCAGCCCTCTTTATTATAAAATAGGCTAATTTAATTTTTTTAAAAAAATGTGTACTGTAACAATAACATGCAAGGGGCACAATGCACATTTTCGAGACATGTATTGATTTCAGCCATTGTCCTATGAAAAGAAGCCTGCGGTTACCTGAGTTCTCTGAAATAAGTTTACTGTTAATACCAGTAAAATTCAAGGACAAGTGTGAAACACCACTTATCCACTGAACCCTTTCTCATTTTGGTTGGGTTTGAGTTAAGTGTGGAGTACCTCTGTAGAGAACTGTGCTATTAATTAGTTGGGTGGTAAGTACAACACAGAGGGAAGGCCATGTTTAATTAATCATAAAAGAGGCAATGGTTGGGCCCCTAATGAAGAAATGATTGGAGTAATGGTGGTCCAGGCTTCTTGAGTGGCTGATGGCAAGCCAGCTCAAGGTCCTTTGGGATAATACTAATTATACATACCCATTTTTATTGAGCTTCGGGCTTAATTTCATACAGACACTGCCTGGTCGTGAGAGCATTCCCATGACACTAAGCCTCCGTTTTCAAGTATATTTCTCTATCTTCCTCAATCTTGGGTGTTTACCAGCTATGCCATACTTGGAGCTTGGCAAACCTAATTTGAAGGACATTTGCAATACAATAGGATGCAAGCTGGCAGAAGGAGAAGGAACTCCCCGGCCAGGTGCATTATAGAAGCAGTGATACAATGAACAGCCTGCAAGGCATGCCATGAGCTCAGCTATAAGGTCTTTGGCATAATGGAAGTCCTGGGAGGAAATTGACTCAGACTCCCTTTAATGCTGCTATTCTTTGATGTTGCAGTTCTGGTTTCTGTTTTTGTAATCATGTGGTGTCTTATGGGTGCTTTAGCATTGTTTTTAATGCCTGTAAACTACTTTTCAAGGTCTTAGCTATGCATGGGTATTTAAATATTGTAAGATAAGGAAAAACAAGTAGGAGCCTACAAGAAACTCACAGGGGAAAGGAAATCCTGGTGGTAGTGGTGCCCCACTTACTTGCTCACTCATCTTTTCCCCTCCTCCCTCTTCTTTGCTGCTCTTCCTACCCCACTGTCTCCCCCTCCTCCCTGTCACTCTGCCCAGCCACTTCCATACCCCCTGCCATGGCTGCTGCTGTGCCTACTCACTCAGCAGTAATGGTAGTTTCTCCCCTCCTTCTCCCTTGCCCACCTGCAACATCATCACCTGAAAGTAGGGTGTGTGACTCTGTTGGAGAGCCTTTGCTATACATACAGAATCTACCAGGTTCGATGCCTGACATCTCCACTTAAGAGAACCAGGAAGTAGATAATGTGAAAGACCTCTGCCTGAGACCCTGGAGAGTCACTGAGCAGACAATACAGACCTTGATGAACTGGTGATCTGATAAAGTAGCTTCATAAAGTAGCCCCTTGGGGATAGGGCGGTATAAAAATCCAAAGAATAAATAAATAAATAAATAAATGTGTGTTCATACCTCGGTGTGTTGGGGGGGGGGAGCAGCTTCTACTCCTTTTTTCATTCACAAGCAATGTTGCATTACTACTTCAATGGGGGGTGGTGCACAATAGTACTTGCTTCTCCCCCACCTTCCTTCTTCCCTGTCCATCCACCTGCTATGATGCTGGGACACATTTATCTGTGCTTGCACAGACAACCCACACCTGCAAACCTGGGAGGGTAACTCAAGTTTGTAGGGGGGAGGGAGTCACTTTTACTCTACATGACCCCAACTGTGGATCAGGAACTGTGTCAAGGATTAGCTATATTGATGAGCGAGGATTAATGGGGGAGAGAGGATCCTAGGGGCACAGATCCCATCCCCAATCTGCTTTCCATCTGGCCAGAAGCAGACCAGTCATTCATCAGTCCAGAAGTACTACCACTGCTTGCCTGTCTTAGCAGCCTCCCACTCCCCAGTCTCAAGTGGGTGGTGGATGGTGGCTTTCCTCTCACCTCAAGCAGTGGGAGCAACAGTGGCTCTTCCTTCCACACACTCAGCTCACACACCGGGGGAACATCAGTTGGCTAATAGAGATGGAGGCAGTGGCAGCTTGTCTCCTGCCCACCAGGCTCACACATGGCGGGGCAGTGGCATCCCCTCCTTCCTTCTTCTACCCACTTGTTAGGGAGGGCCACTCTACCCTGCCTGCCTGCTCATCTTCGCACTCCATTCCCTACCACTGTGCCTGACATTTTCCCCTCCCTGCCAGTAGTACTATTGCTTCTGACATGAGGCAATGGCTTTTTCTTGTGTGGGGCACTACAAAATGCTAGATCTAGGACTTGACATTTTCTAGAGAGTCACTGTCCCAGAGTGTGACTGGCAATCAGGAACCAGCAGTGCCAAGCCACAGTTGGTTTGCTATTGTGGCTACAGGGGTTCTTGGCATAGGCCCCTTCCACACACGCAAAATAATGCGTTTTCAAACCACTTTCAGAACTGTTTGCAAGTAGATTTTGCTATTCTGCACAGCTTCAAAGAGCACTGAAAGCAGTTTGAAAGTGCATTATTCTGCATGTGTGGAATGAGCCATAGAGTTAGAATTTAGATCCTTCAGTGGCAACAACTACCAGTTGACAGCAGTATGGAAGGAGGCAATGACTGAGCAGACATTCATCCCCGGTGATGCTAGTTAATTCTGAGCTGAGTTGCTCCTACAATATTGACTTGTAGCACAGAGCCTGCACTCTGTGTGTGTGTGTGTGTGTGTGTGTATGTGTTTACAGTACTGTTGTGGCAGGCATAGTGTAACATACAAAAAATACTTCACTCAACAAGTAAATAAGTTGTGATATTTAGTGCAATAGAAAGCAGTGGTAACCACTAGCCTATCAATCTTCATCTGGGGATTAGACAGATCCATCAGTGGCAACAAGCCAAGGTGGCATGCAAAGTCCAGAAAATCAGTGCCAGAAGGCAACATGTGCAGGGTAGCCTTGACCACTGTCTCATTTGTTGCTTCTCCAGGTTGACCAGTGCGTGAAATAGTATGTTGCCCTGGATGGGCCAATGGTCTGATACAGCAGTGCTCCTCTTACGAATTGAGATTTCATGGGGGATTTAAAATGTCCCTGTCAAAATGATGAGGATTCACATCTCAGGTGCACAGCTGCACCATCACCACCCGCACCTCTGCGGATGGTAATTTTGATGTGTGGCGGTAGTGAGAACCTGATCTAGAACGAAGTCCAGAAAAGATGCTTTATTTATGTTTATTCTTTTGCGGCCTTCGCCACGGCTGTGATTCTACAGTGGCTTTGGAGAGCCTCCATGCCACACTCGGGCGGAAGAGCCACATACTTCAACATTTTGCTCCCTCTTGAAAGCGGCAGCAGCACCTCCGTCTCCATTCCTCGGTAAACATTCTCCGGCAAACAATCACGGACTTCCTTGAATGCCGCCGCCGACGCCGCCTGCTCCGATGACAGCCGAGAGCATCAGGCTGAACCGGCCGGGCCGGTATTTAAGAGGGAAGGCCGCCGCCACACGCCAGCTCCCTCCTGCCAGCCTCGGCTCTGCGGCCGCCAGACTGAATTTCTTCCCGCTTCCTCCAGCAGAGGAGGTGGAACAGGAAAAGGAGGGCGAAGGCGGCGGCGCGGACGGGCCTCTGGGCTGAGCGCTCGGCCGAGTTCCCCGGGCCGGCTGTAGAGCCGCAAGCGCCGTCCTCCCCTCCTCCGCCTCGGCTTTTGGTCTCGCCCGCTCCCCTCTCTCTTCCTTTCTCCCTGCCATGTTGGATGGTGCCGCCGGAGCCGGGGAGAAGAGGAAAGTTTAGAGCTTGAAAGAAGCAGCCGCAAAAGACGAGGCGAGGAGGGAGAGCGCCCTTTGCCGGGACTCCCGGGAGCGGCCTAGTCAGCCCCTTTCCGCCCCCATGCTGCCGCCACCGCAGTGAGCCAGGCTGCTCCGCCGCACTCGCAGGGCGACGCCGGGCCCGAGCCAGCCCTCGGGAGCAGCAGAGCGGCTGAAGCGGGGAAGGCGACCAGGCCCCCCGGCCGGCCGCGATGAGCAGCAACCAGCAGCAGCCCCCGCCGCCGCGACGGGTCACCAACGTGGGTTCCCTGCTGCTCACCCCGCAGGAGAACGAGAGCCTCTTCGGCTGCCTGGGCAAGAAATGCGTGGTGAGTGGGGGGCGAGCGGGAGCCGGGCCTGGCGGGCTGAGCGGGAGCCGGGAGGGGTTGGGGCGGGTCGGCAGGAAGATGGGGCAGCAGAGAGTGCGGCCCAGGGAGGAAGGTGTGTGCCTGCGCTCCTCCGAAGCTCCTGTGGGCTCGCCCCTTTGCTGCCGACCTGTCTGCCCTACCGTACGTGTGAACACCAGGTTGGAAATTAAAATGCGTGTCTGCGTATATCTCCAGGGGGTAGACTGAAAGCCAGTTCCGTGGACTGCAGTGCGACTTCCTGGTGGAGATGGGCTCTGCTCAGGATGGCCCTGTGACTGTGACATGGGTTGTGGGGGAGAGGTCGAAGCATTTGGAGATGTGGTCTCGCCCGCTCCCCTCTGCCCCCATTTCTCCCTTGTGGGGAGCCCTTTCCTGCCCTTTTTCATCCGAAGAGGGCAGAATTGCCTTTGCCAGGCTTTTTGAAAGTAACAGCTGCTTGCTTCCTTCCTTTCTCAATACTTCTCTCTACTCCCGGGGTTTCCCATTATGGAAAGCCAGAGGGGGAAAAGCCACTTTCAGCTAAAGTGATTTGGGGGCGGCAGGGAGGTGGGTGTTGATCGGTTCCTGGTGTTTGTCCTCTGGAGAGCATCGACCTGAGATGCTTAAACGACCTCTTATCTTTAGAATGGGGGTTGGAAGGCTTGGGCACAGGTGAGTAGCCCCGAAGTGTATTGCTTGGGAGTGAAGCAAGACAAGCACCTGATGGCTTCAAATGGGGTGAAACCGTTCTTTGCTTTTTGTGCCAGCATTTCCCCTCCATGCCCTCTTCTTCCCATTGGCAATTTGAAACTGCTCCAAGCTCACTGCAGGAAATAGGCCTAATGTGGCAGTGAGTCTCCAGCGGCCTCTTTCCAAGTGTACAGTTATAACACTTGGTTTTGTAGACATTTGGAGGGCGCTGATAGGATGGTTGGATTGATTCTCCTTCTCTCTCAGGTATATTTCAGAAGAGACTGTACAGTAATGCTTGGCTGTTTGTAGTAGAAGCTTGTCAACAATGAAGCTGTTGCAACGCTTTGTATGTGTGTGTAAAAGTTTAGCTAGTTATAACAGGCTAGAATAATTCTGTCCTGCTTGCACCTGTAGTACTTTCAGGAAATGAGGTGGCATGATCAGCACAGGCAAAACAGCAGTGTATTGTATTTTGTTTCCCTGAACAATAGGCTCACATGGCAGATACAAATTTCCCCATGTAGAGATACTTCTGAAGGGAACTGCAAAACTATATAAATAACCTGGATGGGGTCATGTCTGTGTCATGATAGATATCATTTCAAGAATCCCCATTATTGGAATCCAAAAACCTTATGCAGCTATGAGCAAGACTGGGAAGCAACTCCAGCTTTTGTGTTTGGTATTACTGTAGGGATTTGATTTGCAAAATAGCTTTTTTCTTTCAAATGTGAATTTTCTTCTGATTTCTTGGCAGAAATAAATGAATTATGTTAACTTCTGGATTGATCCCTGTAGATCTTTTATCTTTAAGGTCCTTTGATTTAGCCCAAATAGTAACAATCTGTTACAATCATAAGCAAACTATGCTGTCAGAATGGTGATGATCATGTGAAGTTATTGTTCACCAGTGATGACAGTAGTGGTGCTGTGGGGTGTGATTCTCTTGCAGGTGAATTGTGATGCTACTGAGGACATGAACCAAAATACAAAGCTCAGTAACAAATTTGTGTCTTGCTGTACATATAGTGTACCATGACATAAAACTTTATTGATTACGTGTGTGTGCATGTATATGTTAAAATAAACATGTTTAAAGTTAACTGATGTGGAGTTCTTGCATTTTACATTGGAGAAGAGGAAACTAACAAGGTGTTGCTTTGCAGATTGGTCCTAAAAAGTGGAATGAGTTTAGAAATAGGACCCACTTTTAAAAGTTGGAGAACTGGGTTGTAAGACGCTAGTAATTGGCACTATTAGCGATAGATGCAAGTTCCAGGGACATGGCAAGAATACAGCATGGGAGACTTGCTTTTGTTTTTGCTAGGCTCCCTACAGATGGGAATCTCTGAAGGCTTAAGGTACTTCTCCCTTATTTCCTTCCCAGTACAGAGCATTCAAAGCCTGCTTTGTACTTCCAGTCTGTTAAGAATCCATTTAAAAGGTAATATGTGTAAGTATTTAGTCAGTGTAGCCATTCTGGTATGACTCTTACGGACTGTTTCTCTCAGTTGTCTCCTCCTTCTAAATTTTGGGTTGAACAGGAATTTGAACTTGCAGTCACAATCTTAATAACCTACTTCACCTCATACTTGCATATGCTAACATAATAGGTCTCCATGTATATTCAAAAAGCAATGCCAAAATAACCAATAATAAATCTTTTAATTTTAATAAAACAGTTTATTTGTTTTTATTTCCCTCTCAACCTTTTTATGCTGGTTTCTGGAACTATTAGGTATTTTGTGATGGTTTTTGGAAGCATTGGGAAATTAATGGTACAGAATAATAGTAACCAAAACTCTTCCAAAGTGCTGAGGAAGACATGAATTCCTCAGGTCCCTTGAAGTATATATCTTCACTGGGCCAAGAGGCAGAGTGCCAACTTCTCTCTTGTCAGTTGCTGCAATGCAGGAGATTGGGGCCCCACCCTTTATGTGTTTAGTACCATTCCACTGGGGGGCAGCCCTGGCTTTTTGTAATGCAGAGTGAGCACAGATATCTGAACTGCATGAATATTACTTTAGTTGGTAAGTCAAGGCTATGAAACAAATTAGAAACATTTATTTGCTGATGCATTAAGTTCTGGTAAAAGAAATGGGTAACTATGACAAAAATTAGGGCTGGAGGTTTAAATGGTAAATCTGTTAAAATGTTCTGATTGACTGACTGAGAACTGTTTTAAAATTTAATGATTGGATTTTTGAATGTAATCAAATGCAAGAACTTACACAAGCTTAGTAACAGATACCAATCTTGAATAATCATTCCCTCTTCTCTATCATTACCTACCTCTAAATGCCCCAGGACAGTGTCTTCTTGTGACACAAGCACATGTCTAAAAACAAGTGAGCTGTCATCAGAAATATTCATATGTAAATATATGTAGATTTATCATAATATTAAGGACTCAGTTTTTAGTTGGATCGTAAAGGTAATGGTGTGCAAGCACTGGGTCATTACTGACCCATACGGTGATGTCAGATCAGAACAGATTGTGCAGTGAACTGCAGAATAGGTAATATTGATATTTAAATTAATATTCAGGCAGCAACATTGGAACAAAGAGAGCAAACTGCTAGTACTCTTTGATAATATTATTGACAAATATTTGTCAGACTCAAAATATTTCATATTCCAGGTGCCAGCAAAAATCTAAAATGTATTTCTAAGTTCCTTCATACCTGGACATCTTTGTACTAACCCAGTTCTGCATTGCATATATGAGTGCTAACTAGAGGTGCATAAGGTTTATTGCTGACAAAATTAACATGTAACTTTAATTTCAAATAAGTGTTGAAGACACTCTTGGAGGAAAGAGGAGGTAAATTCTTTCGGTTTCCCCCCTCCAGTAGTACTGCTAAATTTTAAGTCCTTGTAAGTTAATAGCATACCTTATTTTTATAAATATCCATTGTTGTTTGGTGCAGTATTGTCTAGCTACTATTGTGTAGCAGAACACTAAATCTACCTGTTCTGGAAATCTAACAAGTAGACCAAACAGTGCTATACAGACTCATACAATTGTAATAAAGAATCTAACACACAGTGACACACCTTAGAACTTGTTATGGCTTTACCAGATGACTGTTTGGGCAAAATACAAGTGTTAATCATCTGCTTCAGAAAGGCAGGGTCATACTTAAGGCCAGCAGTGGAATGCAACACTATACTGTTCCCTCTGGGCCCATGTAGGATAGTGGCGATAGCATTGGGCTGGGATCCTGGTAATCCAGGTTCGAGTCCCCACTCTGCCATGAAAGCTTTGCTAAGTGATCTTAGGCCAGTCACATGCTCTCAGTCTAACTTGCCTCCTAGGTTCTGAGGGTAAAATGGAGGCAAGAAGAATGACACCAGTGGCGAGAAAGGCAGGATGTAAATGAACAAAATAAAAATAAATTAATTCCCCCTTTTAGCTTTTATTGGGTATGTGCAGCCAGCGTTGTTCCATTACTGTGTAGATTCCCAGTTTTTCAGGCAGTTTTCTGCATAAAGGCTTTGTACACATCTGTATACTTCTCTTGGACTTAATAAAATAAAGATTCCTTACTGGTTTGTATTCTTCCATCCATTGATAGACCAACAGTAATAAACTAGTGCATTCCTACGATATATGCCATTTTAAGTTTCGTAACTTAAGCAATTAATGCTTGGTTGTTTGGGGGTGGGGGGAAGGGTTTAGTATGGCAAGACTATTTTAGTGAAGGGAATGGGCCAGCTTTTGAATCTAAAAGAAAAATATATTGATTACTTCATCCTGCAGGTCAGAGCAGAAAATGTCTGCAGAGGATGCATGTGATATGCTAAAGTGCCAAAGTGCTCTTCAAAGAAATAGATCATTCTACATTATGTGGTCACTTGTACTCCACAGAGGACAGATGGAATAAAAATATGACAAGCATTATCACATCTGACCAGCCCTTTTGATGAAGCTTCAATCAGCTGTGGGTTCCACTAGTAATGGGATACATGGCCTATAATACCTTGTATCTGTAATTCCTTGTATCTGTATCCTTCAAGCTCATAACCACTTATGTGTCCGCTTTGTGCCTTCTGTTCCATCTTATTCTGGCATTCTGCTATCTATTCTGTACAAATTGCATATCATCTAAAAGGTCTCTATGACGGGAACCAACTGTTAGTGACATCTGCTGCCTGGACCTGATGAAATGTCACTGGAAGCTAGCATTTAAGACCAAACCCTTCAAATTCAGAGCTAGCCAAATACCGGTACTTCATTTTCTGAAAGCAGGAGAAGAAAGAAGAATAGGTGTTTATACACTGATTTTCTCTACCTTGGGGAATCTCAAAGTGGGTTACAATCATATTCCCTTTCTCTCCTCACAATAGGCACCTTGAAAGGTAGGTAGGGCTGAGAGAGTTCTGAAATAATTATAACTGGTCCAAGATCACCCAGATGGCTTTATGTGGAAGAATGGGGAACGAACCCAATTCTCCAGATTAGAATCTTCCCGTCTTAACTACTGTACCATTTTGACCCAGGGAGGTGAGATATATATAACCTCACTGGTTCCTTCCCTACTCAGGTTCAGCTAAGCAGTTATTGCTCTCTGAAGTCAGCGTATTTTCAGCCATGGAATATTTTTGAAACAGTGCATGAAATGAAGGAAGGCAAGTTAATCTCCACACAACAACCTTTTCCACTAGTGGCCAATAATGGCAATAGAGCAGCAAGAGCGTATATGGTGTGTGTGCCCCATAACCTCAGCCTCCTTTTGTGGCCAACCAGTCCTCGTTGCCGGGGTGCCACACAGTTAATCTCACATGACTGAGAGGTTGGTCTCCACAGAAGAATGAACTGCCTTTCCTAGTATTCAAGGTTGTATGCAATTCCTATACTGAAGTCATAGGATTAATTCAGTTGATACATTCAGAATTTTGTTCTTTGAGTAAATGGTACAAACTAGATAAAACAGATTAAGGTCAATATTTTCAGGAAAGACAAGTATGAGTGACGTATGATTTTAGTCTTTTAAAGAAGCCAGTCTTATTTTTAATGTCTGTCTATTGAGACATTATGTTTTCATTCGTAGAGGTGGACCTTGTCTAATGTGAACAAAGCAATACTTGCAGAAACAAGCTCTTGCCTTCTCCTTTCCTGCTGAATCTTACTGTGGCTCCCAGTTCTGTTCTGAGGGTAGCTAGACCCTACACTTGGGGTGGTCTATAGTGAGAAGGGAGAATCTAAAAAATCCCCTGCCCTCCTGTTGGCAATAGAAAAGATGTTCAGAATCTAACTTATACTGCTGGCAACTTAACACCAGTTGATTTGTGACTCTTCCACTTCCAATATTGGTTGGTGAGTTGGTTTGTATTGCTTTCAGCTCTTGGCTTTGCATCCTGTTTTTTCATGCTGTGAACTGGTGCCAAGAATAAAAAGATTTACTACTATTAAAATGTCAAATGGAGTAGTGCATTTTCAAGAAACCTATAGTGAATCTTTTCTCCCCCTGGCACAGTTGTAATAAACCAATGGCTTAAACTATTTGACAACATTTATTTATTATTAATTTTATATACCACCCCTCCCCCGAAGAGCTCTTTAGCCAACGTTTGATTAAGTACCAAGTTTATTGTCTCACGTATTAACAAAGTCCATTGAAGAAATCTTATTTTTCTGTGTAGTCAAACTACATTTGTAGCATCCCAGTGTACCTTGATAAAAATGATGAGTGAAGATATTTCTCTGGAAATTCTAATGACATACTTTTTAATTCTGTAAATAACAAATTGGTAATAAATTCATTAAATGTAAAGTAGCATATCAAATTCAGTATAAGACCATTTTTTAACATTTTCGTTCCATGTCACAGTAACACAAAAAGAACAGAAATACTTTCAAAAAGAAAACAAGTGTTTCCTTAACTTGCAGTATCACTAATTTTTTAAACATCCATGAAACTTTACATGATTGACCTACGCATTAAACCTATTCCGTGGTTTTGAAGTAAGAGCCTGAAATCTGTGAGACTTCTCTATGTAGCATATTTGGAGATATTTGGAGGATAAATGGTAGTTCTTAGGATAAATGGTAGTTCTTAGGCCAAAATGCTGCCTATTTTGATAGATATTAGAAGTCGATGCACTTTTGCTAGTTTGTAAGGAACATCAATTTTTTTTCAAATGTCCAGAATTGGAAGCAGATCATTTTAAACATAACATTAATTTGGACCTGTCTTCTGAAAACATTTTTAATTCTGACCTTTGGTTCTCATGTGTAGCAAACTTATTGGAAATCTCTTGTCTTCTGACTCCAGAGAAACTGCAGTGATCTTCAACGCTTGATTTCTGTGGTTAACATTGTGAAAGAGAATAATATCCTGTAGTGCTGTGGGTTTGAATGAGATACCACAAATTAACTTCCTTTTTGTAGCTTAGCAATAGCTTGTAGTTACTGTATGACTTCAGTACCTTAAAAGCATTTTAAACAGTAGTATGTGCCTACAAAGGCCTGTCAGAAGGTAGTTTATAAGACGAAAAATGCTTTGACTGCAGCAAGTGTCCCACTAGGGCATTAACGTGAATCCTGCTGGAACCTTTAGCTAAGGTATGACTGAAGATCTCCCACTGAGCTCTTTTTGGATGCTCAGAAGAAAAAACTAGAGAAGACACTTTTGAGTGAGAGGGTTGCCTCACTGATGAAGTAATTCATTATCTCCTTTTAGCCTTTATTTTGCTGTCCCTGATAGCATGTATGTTCCCCTAACGGTTCTGGGCTCACTTCTCAGTACATGTAGTTAAGAATTTCAGGTAAAAGCACAAAGGGAGGGAAGGGAAATCTGTCATTGTTGTGATAACTGTATTGAATTGGTAATTCATTCAGCTCTCTGTTCTCTAAAACCACATATGGATCTGCATCAGTTACCTTAGAAGTTTAAAGTATTAGACTGTTGATTGCTAGCCAGCCCATCAACTTCAAAGGGAGCCTTCCAATTCCAGTATTTTGGGAGAGGAAGGGAAAGTTCTCTGTATTATATTATTAGACTATTAAAAACTAGCCCACTGATTTTTGATTGACTCTCCTGGACAACTTGCTGTCCAATATACAATTGTTTAATAGTTTATTTTTAGTATATTGAAGTCTTATTAGCTTTACTGAAGTCTTATCAGTAGTTTGTACTATAATTTATAATCCTGCCCAAATAGTGGCACTGTCTAATTTACACAAATTACCATCTTTATTAAGATAAAAGTTCTTAAATTTCTACATTTTGATATGGCATAAATATTACAACTCATTAAGCAGATGACAAACAGGACTAAAAAGAAGGGTGCCACCTGTGATAGCTTCACGGAGCTCATTGACTTGCATAATGCATTTTGTTTCTCATTGTTGAAAAGGTTTTTGGTTGCGTGGCATAGTGTTTAAGGTGTTGGACTAGCACCTGGGAAACCCAGATTCAATTGCTCACTCACACCATGGAACCTTGCTGGGTGACCTTGACCCAGTCACATTCTCTCAGCTCTGCCCTTGCTAGTATTTGACTGGGAAATCCCCAAAGAATACTAGGGACAAGACATGGAAACAGGCAATGACAAACCTTCTGAAGACCTCTTGCCTTGAAAACCCAATGGGGATCACCATTAGTCAGTGTTGGCTTGTTGGCAAAAAAAGAGTGGAATTGTTGTGATGTTCTAAAGACTGACATTCATCAAGCAGTGCTATATTTTTATTCCTGATCCCTAGCCCATGCCTTCTTTCTATGCCTTTTCAGAATGGTTTGTTATACTTTTCAGAGGGCATTTTGATAATACTGCTAATTGTTAAAACAGTACAATTGTTAAAACAGTACAAATGGGAACCTGTAAGGACTTGTGGGAGGTGTCTCATTTCCTCTTCCCCCACTATTTCCTGTTTCCTTTTCCTGAATCCTTTATAGCCTCTTTCCTTTTCTTATTTCCTTCTCTTTCTCACCCAACAACCAATCTACATTTATCTGCTGCTGTTTCAGCTCCTTCTCACCTGCAGTCCTTACCTGGAAAAACTATGCCCCACTTGCATGGAAGGGAGCCCTCAAAAACTTGTGGAGGACATCACACCTTCCCCTGTATCCCCTTCCCTACACTATTTTCTCTTTCCTTCCACTTTGCAACCCATATATCGTCTCCCTTTCCCTGCCTCCTTCTCAGCCATTTGCCAACCTACACTCCAGCTACCTCCCATCAGTCATGTGATTTATTTACTTCATTCATACCCCGCCTTTCTCCTTTTTGTCCTCACTGGCTCCAGATCACTCAGGGAGCTTCTACAGCAAAATAGGGATTCACACTTGGGTGGTTTGAGGCAATTTGAGGCAAAACAGGATTATTGTGAAGATAAAAAGAAGAGGAGAGTAATATAAACTGCTTTTGCCCCCACTGTGCACTGGGTCTCCCAGATCCTACTTTGAAGCCCTAACTTCTACACCATGCTGGCTGTCATAGGGTGCTTGCTATTGAACATCAGCAAGCAGTGAGGCTTAGCTGATTAATGAAAATCAGGTGGCATCATGTCACCCAGTCCAGGCCCTGATGAATCCCTCCTCAAATGCCAGAATGGCCCTAGAAAGGATCTTCCTCCCCCAACTTGGTTTCAGCAAACTTCAGATCCCATCAACACACTTACTGGCAGCTGTGCCCTTTTGTCTGCAGAAAATAACAGCTAGATACAGCTTACCAAGTTTAATAAGTTCCACCAAGAACTTATGTTTAGTATACAAGGGGCCTTTGATTTATTTCCTCAGTTGTTAACTTTATCATCCAACAAACCAATCAAATACCCTTTTACATTGGTTTAAGTGGGACACAAGTGGGTAGTCCACATATCCTACTATATAAAAGGCAAGCTGTATTTCCAATTACTCCTTAAAATGAAGGACTCTGGGAAATATCTTTCATCAGCCAAAAACCAAGAAGAGGTAATTTTGCCAATTTCCAGGTCCTTCACTGAAGCCCCTTATCCCATAGTGCATTTTGTTAACAAGGGTACCCTGATCCTGAGAGGATTTTCAGGGGTACAGCAGGGAAGATCCTAAATGTGTAATGTAGCTATACTCTGTTCCACAGAAAGATGATAGTAGGATTGTATGTTCATCCACCATATGCTGGACCTTGTTTGTTGTAGAATGCTTTGTCTGGGTCCTAGTGCCTATCTGTGCTTTGTCTGGGTCCTAGTGCCTAGTGCCTGTCCCCCACCTCGTCCCCTTTTGAAAATTAAACATACATTTTGCCATTCAGTTTAACTATACAACATTGGCACCCAACTCAGTTACACATTGTCCAGAGACAGTGCTGCCTTCCAGCTCCAGTCAGCCTGTTCCACCCCTCTCCTTGTCACAGATGCCCACCCAGGGACTCTGGAGCACCTTACAACTGGCAGCCCCGTCCTTAGACTTACCAGCAGGAACAGCCCCGTCCTTAGACTTACCTTAGACTTACCACCAGGAAGCCAGGAGCTGGGAGAAACTACAGAGAAATGACAGGTGGGCCTTTGCAGCAAGAGCAACCCTCAGCAATTCCAGGGAAAAGGGTGAAGATAGCACAGCTTTTGCCAAGTTGCAGTCAGCAGCCCACTGCAGCCTTAGAGAATGGGGCAGGGCCAGCACAACCTCAACCAAGCTGCATTTAAGGAGGAAGGCCAGGAAGGCTGAAGAGCCAGTCCCAGGCAAGCAGGGCATGACAAACAGCTCACCAGCCACTAGGAGACTGGAGCAGGGAGTTCCCAGGAGGGAGGGAACCTCCTGAGAGCGGTAAAAGGGAGAGGTTGGTTGGTGTGGTGCAAGGGATGGAGCTTGCAGGACTGCAGTTAGCTGCCTGACAAAAGTAAACAGCTTATGAACAGGAGCCAGAGTTTTCTCTTGTTTGATTCAAAAGGGTAACCGAGCTCCTATGAGGCCAAGGTGGCCTACATTGAAGGGGTGGCCAATAGAGGGGGCGCTTTCACACACCTTTACTCCCAGCTGACCTTCCTCACATGCCACACCGATGGTGCCGTCTCCTTGCCTGGGCCGACTGACCAACAGCAGCGGACTGCAAGCCGGCCTTACCCAGATCCCTTTGCCAGCTGTGAGTGATTGCCGGACGGACCCATGACCTCATAGCATTGAGAAGGGGGCCTGTCTGCCTGCCTGCCTGCCTGCCTCCACGATTTCATTGGTGTTTGGTGTCAGCCTTTTGCTAAGTATTGGTGATGGTTGTTCAATGAACTATAAATGCTCTTATATCAAAGTACCATTCAATAACAATAACACAGAATAATGATTTTGACAAAGGCAGCAATTACAAATGAATGGTCATTCTCATATTTGTCCACAATTATATTCTAATGCAGAAGCATGCAATTTTCTCAACTGCTGCACATCAACTGACCTCACTGTCATCTTTCTGTGGAACAGAGTATAGCTTGTAGCCTAGAGTACTGATCATTGTTTTGAATCTCATCATTGCTTGCTTTGCTACAGCCTTCTTTCCCTTTCTTCCTCTGGTATTGCTGAATGCATGAAGTGAACATGAAGAAATTGGAAGGGGTTTTTGCTATTCTTTTGCCTCTATTCAGTTGGCATAGTGAAGCATATCCATTCCTTCTTTTCTCATCGAACACCTATTAAATGTAGAAGAACTGGGGTAAAGGGTGTACCCGAAGAATAGTGTTCAGTTCTATATGGCTGATATGATGACAGTCAATATCTTAAATCCTCTATTCACTTCCTCATATGAACCATCTTGAGGCTTATTCACTTAATATAAAGTCCTAAAGGTTGCTGTCAGGACATGTATCATATAAATGATGAGAATTCTGTACCTCTCAGTTGATGCAGGCCCAATTCTGATCACAAACATAGCATACAAGCAGAAGCAGCTACAACTGGCTTGAAACCCCCCCCCCCCTTGCTGTTTTTGTATTCTGGTTGGCTTGTGAAGATGGGAGGCGGGGAGTGAAGGCTGAAGCTAGTTCTGCTGAATGTGGTATGGTCATGATCAGAAATGGTCCTACATGAATCCAGGAGGCACAGAACTCTTCTCAGATATCTAATATGAAGGCCTCAAGGCCCAGGATGGTGTGTCATGTGAATCCAGAATCATTGTGGACATGCTCCTCAACCTGGTTCGTGAATATAGCTTTGGTAATGTCATGTTTGCATTACCACAGATCTAGTACCTCTTCATGTGCCAAAATGAACCAAAGAATTAGATTTTCTCCTGAACTAATAATGGCTGGCATGGGTGAAGAGCAGACGTTCAAGAGTTCACTGACGCCCTTAAATAATAAAGCAGAAGACAATGTTTCCACTTCATAATAAAATCCTTTATTCTGGTATGTAAATTACTTCTCTAGTTAATGAACTGTTATCTTGATGTTCCTCACTTTTCAAATTTAGAAACCCACTACTGATTTGGTTACATTAAAGCTACATGGCTGTATATGCTGCAGCAATAAATATACATTTGATTTTTTAAAAAAATGTTAATGTTAAAATAATGTTACATGTGTGCTCTTCAAGTGCCTAAAACATGCAGAATAGAACTTTATTTTAGTTTACTTAGTAAAGGCAGAAGGGAGGACATGTTGATGACATTGACATTGTTCATATAACCTTTATTTGATCTTTATACACAGCTTTCATTGGTTAACAGGTTTTATAAACCTGTTGCTAACCTTGAGTAGTTCAGTGTTTGGTTAAAATAAAGTGTTAAAATTTTTGTTGCTGCTTCCTTGCAAGCAAGTAGATTTTTTTCCCAGGATGAGGAGGAAAGGTTGTAGATTATGGATGACAACAGCATTCAGTTTGTTTCAAGTTTGTGAGAATGTTATGCGTTATTGCAACAAGGATATGTTGGTTTTATCTGCAAGCAAAGAAAGCTTTACTATGTGGGGGCACTTGTTCCCACATGCCATGCTTGTGTTTCTGACACAGCTTGAGTCCTTCATTGTATCCTTTAAAGTAGACCTTAAGAAATATGGGCTTTGATTACAATAAGAAAAATTCTCAGGGAGACAAACATGTATTTAATCTGTACCACTTTTTCATGGCAGGTGCAGAGTTTCGTGATTAAATGCTTCTCTACACACTGAACTTCCTCCACACACAGCAAGTCATCGAGGCTAAGATAGAACCTGATTCCTCTTCACTGACCTGTTAGATTGTGTGGATGTAACGGTTTGTGTGGAAAAGCATGAGGTGATCCCCTCCTGAAACCAAAAGTGGTACAGCCCAGACAGAATCATGTAGTGTCTCCATGAGAATTAGATCTGCATTCACTGCTGTTATATTTTATATAATATATGTATGTGCTATATTTTTATATTATTGCTTATAGTAAAAAGTTCTAATACCCACATTTTTGGTTGCTAAAAAAGTATGGGTGTTTTATTTACTTATACACCCCATTGCTCCCCAGTGCAAACCCATAGTTGCTTCAATTATTCTCCTCTTTTGCATTTTTTTCTCACAAAATAAATATTTGAGTGAGGGTCTCCCAGTTCTGCTAATGCTCTAACTGCACTGATTTATAGCATAACAATACATGAGGGTTTTTTTAAAGTTAGAAAGGTTCTGGTTGTGACCTATAGACAAGTGAATGCTAGCTCATTTTAATGGCCCTTCTCTCTCCATGTGTCAGCATAGGTGTTTCCCCAACTGCCACCTATTGACTATTACCCCCCTTAAGAACCAGTCAGTAAGTGTTTGGGTGGAACTTGCTATGCAGAGGTGTAGTTGACTGCATTGTGTTGTTGTTTTTTACTGATTGGTTTCCCACCCTGGGACATGGACAATATATACCCCACTAAACATTCCTTTCTCACTGGAAACAGTGTGTAACAGACTTCTCTCTGTGATAAAACTTTGAAGATGCCAACCACAGATGCAGGCAAAACATTAGAAACAAAATCTACCAGACCACGGCCACACAGCCTGGAAAACCCACAACAGCCAGTAGAATCCAGCTGTGAAAGCCTTCCACTTTAGTCACTTTCTTACTATCCTCCAGAACCCATGTTGTAGCCTCTGTCTATAGAGTATGCCAGTTTGAGGAGTCCCTAGGGAGTCCCTCATCTTTAGACATTTTTCAGAAGCACTACAAAGCTTTGGGGGGGGGGGGGGGGGCAGCTTTTAAAGGCTTCAGGCATTGTGCTTTTTATTGTCCCTTGTATGTTTTAAATTGGTTTTGTAAGCCTCCTTGAGCCAAAGAGGAGGGGTGGGGTAAAAATATTTTAATAAGTAAATAAAATGTTAATACATTCACTCATTTAGGGGGGTGGGCTGACTTTGTTTCTATAATGTGGAGGGGACAAAAGTCTTGGCTAGGGTTAGTGCCTAATGCAGGCCAGCCTGTGGTATCTAAGGACAGATGAATAAGTTTACATAGCCTTGTTTCCAACTTGTGGACCTTTAAGTAGCAGCTGGCTTACTCACTTATCCTACTGAATAATGTGGGAATAGCCAATTTCCTTTTGAAGCCAAATAGCAATTTTGGGCATCTTTTGACTTGATACAGGATGGGCATTGCTTTGCCGTCCTGCATGCTGATAGTTGGGGTTATTATATTTGGACTTGGTCCAGTTTCATTAGTCTCTAACTGGGGATAGAACTAGAGGCAGTTTAGGTTGGTAAACACCCCAAAGCATGTAATGATGATGGGAGCTTTTCCAAAGCAGCTCTTCAGAGGCCCAATTTGATAGGGGAGAGTGAGTTCCTTATAGCCATACAACACCAGCCTATTGTTAGTTTCTTAAATGGCAACTTTTGCTGTGTATATGTGTTAAGCACTTCTCATCACAGACCTAATATAAACAAAATGGGTGGCTTTGCTGAATGATTTTGAAATCAGGGTGGAGTTGCCCAAATGCTGTTGGGGGACAGGCTTTCTGTTAGAAGTAGCTTGCACCTTGACATTGAAGGTGATTTTGGGATGCAGATGAGCCATAAGTAAAACTAATTCCATTTACACATTCTGTGTCTTGCATCTTTTTTCTGACATGGGAGACAGTGAACCTTGAAAAGGAATTCTAGGTAAACCTTTTTGGAGTGCTGAACAAAAATCTACTAGTTAGAAGTCTCAGAACAAATATAAAGTGGCTAGTACAAGTCTATTGACACTAACAGTAATAGGCCTCCTATTTCAGTAGCCATAATGTGCAATATATCTGAGCTTAGTGTGTCCTGACTGATGTCTTAGAGGTGTCCTGGCTGCTTTGGTCTTAGAGGGTAAACCAGAATAAATTAGAAGTTCTGCCGGTAATATTCAGGCTTCCCTGAACCTTGAAATGAAGGAGTACAAATAACATATGCAATCCAGTCTTGCGGAACTGGAGTTTCAGCAAAATCTATACGTTGCAGTCTATAGCAGTAAATACTTTGCAGAACAAACAAAAGCAAAGCAGAGAGTTCAAACAGGAGTTCAAAAACACAGGTACCGAATAACTCTGAGCACCTTTAATGGTATGTGGAAGCCCGTGGTATGTGTGAGATCTGGCCAGTGTCACTTCTTTCGTAACGTCTGATTACACCTCACAGCTACCCAGTAAAAGAAGGGTGCTCAAGTCAGAGGCTATGACTTGTAGGCAGGTTTCAGTTCTTGCATCTTTTCTTTAAGCTTTACTTAATTCAGGCGAGGCAGGAGAGAAGAAAGATATAAACACATACGTTGCGGGTTGATTGCTTTGCAAATGTTCTTGTACCCTTGATAATAAGGAGAGCAGTACAAAAATAGAGCTGTGTTTAATTGTTGACTTGCAGGCCTGTAATTTGAAAAATTCCACTGTGCAAAATGAATTGAATGATGGATCTTGCTTGGTTGGCTTTGCATATGTGTATGTTATGCTGTTACTGACAATACAAAAACTTTAACTCAGTACAGGTGGTCTCTTTTGAAGTTGAATGAGCAATTACTCTGCATAGTGAAGGCTAACATTTAATAGATATCACTGGCAAGCTGAAAAGAAAAGCACTCTGCTGTTTTTCAGAGAACCTTGTAGAATTGTATTTTATGCTAGGTTAAGTGATATCTCATGCAGCTTACAGTGGGACGAGTGCAGTATGCAATTTTTCACAGTCTTTATGAAAGGGTTGATGGGGGAATGGTTTTCTGAAGTGTTGAAGTTATTCCTTGATTATTGATCTTGTTATCATCCATACTGTCACCTAATATAGTCATAACCATCATTTTTCACCTTTTCACAACTGTGACTTATCTGCAGATGTAAATGCTGTTGAACAAAGGTACTAGACTCATATTGACAGTACTGTATCTACCTTAAAATGACACAATCTTATCTAGATAACTGAGGTGACTGCCTTCCTTGAATTTGTTCTAGGGAACACTTGGTTAAGAAGTATTATTATGTATATTTATTTATTTATAGTCATAGACCAGATACCAACAATTAATTAAATAAGACTTAACATTGTTAATAAAAAACTATATAATCTTTAAAACAATAATTAAATCCTCTATATAAATTACTAATTAATTAAAACTATTAACAAATAACCACATATGAGATTTAAATTAATTCATTTTAATTATTTATGATGTTTAATAATATAAGCACAAAATAATGCTACTTGCTTGGATATGTAACTATCAGTGTCCTCTAACAATTTTTCTAAATAAGTTTCCTGGGAACAAAAAGAAAATTTATGAATAAAAGGTTGAATAATTTTTGTTCTTATTTCATTATAAAAAGGACATCAGGAAAAAATATGGCTCATGGTTTCTACCTCTCCCAAAGAGCATGCACATAATCTTTCAGCTAGAGGTATTGTCCCATATCGACCATCCATCACTGTTGATGGTAATGCCACACACCTGGCCAAAGTAAAAGCCCTTCTGAATGGCTGAGCATCTAAATTTACTAAATAAGATGCTAGAGACATAATGAATCTCCTTGTCTCAGGACTCCGGAAATCCGGGATTTTCATTAAATCTTGTTGAAGTTCAACATCTTTAAGTCGCTGTTTGATGAGGCTTTTTGCTTTTATTGACCTAAGATTATTAGTTGACAGTTCCATTTTTGTTAGTCCAAGATGTACTATACTCATCCATCTAGACTGAAAAGAATCTTGTGCAATTAATGCTAACAGGCCATTAGCGTTTGGATAGATTTTTAGCCATTGGTAGGCTGATGGTAGAAGAATTTCTCCATTGAGCAAGAGGACATCTGGGTTTTGCTGGTCCACCAATCAGGGAGGCAGGAAGCTCTGAAGTTTTTTTGGAGTTTCCCCTCTGTGCTGTGGACCCACCCTCTGCTTGCTAATTTGCTTCCTGTCTCCAGGGAGTGCAGTTGCAGTGGTCTTAGTGACCACTGTTTCTCTACAAATTCTATTACTATTTCTAGTTCTATTCTTATATTCCCCTTCAACTCTACTAACCTCCTTCTCTCCCCTCCACTCCAGCTTTGCCTTTTCAGGAAGAGATGTATCACTATGCCCGTAGGCGTAGAATTGCACTGGAAATTCTAGGTGGCATCTGAAGGATTGCTCTGAAAAATTTAGGCAGAAATCTTTCCAGGAAGGATAAAGACGAAATATACCAGAATAAGTACCGTATAATAGTTGCGCCAATATTTTAGGGTTATATGATTTTAATGCAGTAGGTATATATTGACCTCCTTTAGTGTAGAAAATTCTGGATATCACCTGTTATGTCCTTTTTGTACAATGTGCTGCATTTGCTCCAGAAGCCTGGAACACTACCCGTAAATATTGGAATTTGGTAACCTGTTTGATTTCATTACCATTTGCCCTACACTTTCTCATTTTGGGGTGACTACCAAAAGCCAATATTTTAGTTCTAATAAAATTAATTATAAGATGTTCCCTTTTACAGTATGCTGCATAAATGGTTAAAGCTCTCTTTAGACCAATAGGTGTTCTAGATAAAAGGAGAGTGTCATCAGCATAAAGTAATACTGGTAAATGTCTAGTTGTATGCTTTGGGGAATGGCAATCATGATTCCTCATATGTTCTACCACTCCATTTATAGAATAAGATGATAAACCTTTTATCTATGTTAGAACTGTCTAATTTCTCCCAAAGTTTTTGCCTGGATATTGAATTAAAAGCTGGTTTCAGATCAATAAAGGCCGCATACAGCGACACTGGGCCTTTATAGTAATATTTCTATATTAAATGTTGTAAATCCAAACAGTTTTATGTTGTAGATCTTCCTTCTCTAAATCATGCTTGCTTCAATGCAATACAATGTTCTTGTTTTATCCAGATTTCAAGATTCTCCAATAGATGTATTGAGTAAATTTTACTTATTATGTTCAGCAAGCTAATTGACCCACAGCTAGCCGGATCTCTTTTACTGCCTTTTTAATAGATAGGAACAATAATAGCCACACCCCAATCTTTTGGAATACATCTAGTTGTATCTACATATGTAAATAGATTGGCCAGGTCTTCCGCCCACCAATTTATATTCTCTTTTCAAAAGCTCCAAGGGAATTCCATCTAACCTGGAACTTTACCAGTTATAAAATGTTTTATGTGTGATTTTATTTCCTTGGGTGTAACAGAGTGCCACTTTTGTAGATTTTCTATAGGACCCATTGAGGGAGAAATATAGTCATCATAGTGGTTCTGAAAGAATTCTGTCCATTTATTCGCAGGTATACAGGAGCCTGACAAAGAAGAGAATCTTTGTCTCTGTTCTGATAAAAGCCTCCAAAATTGGGCAGCTTGAATAAGTTCTTGCCATCGAATCTCAGTATATTGTTTCTTCTTCCTAGTTATGATCTGTTTATAAAGTTTTTTTGTCCTTTTAATGCCATTTGCATCTCTGCTCTCATATCCAAGTCACAATTTAGGGAAGTTATATATAGAGAAATTAATTCTTTTTTGGTCTGCAGACACTCATCATCAAATCAAGGTTTACTGAATCTCTTGTTCATGTGTATTTTATTATTTTGTGTAATTTTTAAGTTCGCAGATACTTGCTGGACAAGTACTGTATATATATTTAGAGTCTTTAGAGACTCTAATATATGGCATTATTTGGCCTGTCTTCTTCAGGGGCCTCCCATAAGGTTAAGAATTCTGTTGCTGCTAACAAAAAAAACCCTCAAGTGTTAATCAGTAACTAATGGATGAAATTCATTTTTTGATTTGTAGTCTGTCATACAAAAGATGGTGGTACAATGGTCCATTCTAAACCCTAAAACCCCTTTTCTCTTTTTCCAGACAATGTGTTCCGCAGTTACTCAGATTTATGCAGCAGATCGCAATGCAGTGTGGTCAAAGAAGTGCTGTGGTGTAGCCTGCCTTGTGAAAGACAATCCACAGAGGTCTTATTTTATCAGAATATATGATATCAAGGTAAGAATCTCTGCTATAGAAGCACACAATAAGATTTCTACTGTAGACGGATAGAGATGGAGGAAGGGTAGGAAGCAAAAATGTTAAAACTGCTCTCTGCATTTAAGAAGTTGTTAAACTCTGTAGGGACAATGTGTTTCTTTTTTGCCTGGTACATATTGTCATACTTGAAAAAAAAAGCTTCTGGATGCAAAAAGAGAGAATAACATGCTGACCTCTACTTCCTGACTTTTGTGGTTGAAGTTATTGCTGCTGGAAAACAAGCTGCTGTGTAGCTTAAAAAATGTCTTATCTCTTAGGCAGTAAGAACTGCCACAGTAAAGACAGGAAGTAAAACTTCAGTTATGAGAACAATTATGTGTATGTCTCCCACTACAGATGCACCATTGTTGGATCATGGCCATTCTCTTTTTCAAAATGAAATAGTTAGGAACAATTAATGTTTGGATAGGAGGAATCTGTGTAGAACTTGTGTGGTTATCCAGTGTGGATCACTTTCAAACCAATTATATAACAGCTGCATAGTGTAAGTTATCAGGGAGAAATGCAGGTCTTTGTCCTCAAGATAATGGTGCTCTTTTGATTTCCAAACAGAGACTGTTGACTAGTCCAGGAATCTCTGAGGTGCACGGGTAACATTTTTGCTGATTTGTGGTCACTACTTCACAGTTTCAGTGTCTGTATTTCTTTTTCTTTCAGGATGGAAAACAATTATGGGAGCAAGAATTGTATAATAATTTTGTATATAATAGTCCTAGAGCATATTTTCATACCTTTGCTGGAGATGTAAGTGCTCTATATTTCTTCCATACATAAATCTTCTTTTTAAAAACTTGGGCTTTCCCATGAAGTTGACCATAGATTATCAAGTCACCTATTTCATTTGATACATTTACATTGATGCTTCCAGAGTTTGTCCACTGTGCTGGTGTGTGCAAAAACCTCCCATTTTTGTTGCACAGATGAAATAACATAAGACCTCGAACAGTTTCAGATGTTTTTCTTGATTATTTATATTTGAAAATTTAATGAAAACTCACAGCTATGAAGTTTACTTGAAGGCCATGCTACATAATACATGTGGGATCAGGTTGCAACTGCAGGGAAGTTGCATCTGCCGGGCTGACCTGGACCAGGGACAACAGCACTGGCAGAAGAGAAATGTAACACCACCACCCCCCATGCCATTTTCCTAAGCCAAAACTGCACCTGGAGGTGTAAGAAGGGGAAGTTGGCCTTTTTTTTTCTCCATTGTGGAGCTGTGCATGTGGTATTCAGTGCACAGTAAACCCTACAACAAGGCAAAAAATAAATCCCATGCAAACACTCACAAAGACCATTTCAGAAGTGAATATGGTATGAGTTTCACTTCAGTCCTGGTCCAAGTTTTCCCCTGGAGCTCTTGGACAACTAAGTTTCCCAGAGCTTTCACATGGTTGTGTGGAAAATGAATCAGCGAAGGAAAACCCTGACTCAGGCTGAGGCAAAATGTAGTGTGCACAGGGGCTCACACTTGGCTGAGATTACACAGAATGTGAGTGCTTGTTTGCAACTGACTAGAAAATTAATAATCACTGAGAAATGGTTGTTTTTCAGACCTGTCAGGTGGGTCTTAATTTTGCTAATGAAGAAGAAGCTAAAAAATTCCAGAAGACAATAACAGACTTACTTGGACGACGCCAACGAAAATCTGGTAAAAGTACAGTTTTTGTAATATTTCTTTGTGTATAATGTGAAACAGTGCCCAGAAATAAACATCCAGGACTTAATTGATCACTCATATTTAATTTTAAATGTAGTTATTTGAAGCTAAAACTTGGAGGCAGAAAAGAATAATTTCTAAACATTAAAAATATGATGTGTGTCCAAAAGAATGATAAGTTAGACATTTTTACCTCTTAGCTTCTGTACAATAACTGGGTTATTAATCTAGTACAGATGGCTTGCCATGGAACTTTTCAGTGTATTCACAACATGATGTATCCAGGAAATAAGTCCGAGATGGACACTGTAGGGAATCCCTTATTCACAAACTTTATACTTAGCGTATTGTCAAAGGCTTTCACGGCCGGATTCAACTGGCTGTGGTGGGTTTTCCAGGCTGTGTGGCCGTGGTCTGGTGGATCTTGCTCCTAACGTTTCACCTTCACCTGTGGCTGGCATCTTCAGAAGTGTTTCACAGAGGGAAGTCTGTTGCACACTGTTCACAGAGGGAAGTCTGTTACACACTTCCCTCTGTGAAACACCTCTGAAGATGCCAGCCACAGATGCAGGCAAAACGTTAGGAACAAGATCCACCAGACCATGGCCACACAGCCCGGAAAATCCACCACAACCAGTTTATACTTAGCAATTACAGTTAAAGTCAAGAGAATTTCATACAAATAGGGTTCAATGTATACTGTTGGTGAGAATGCTCAATAAGTATCAAGCAACGTGACATTCAGTTGTGTTTCATTGGAAAAGAGCTGTGTTCTTTTGGTGCCTGCATGCCCAAATTCTAATAAGTGACTGGGCTTGTATTTATATGTGCAAAATAAAATATGTTAAATTCATTAATTACACACTATTGTTTTTGTTTGGGATATTTATAAATGTGTTTTTCAACATGAGCAGCAATCAAAAGTTTCTCCTTACCAAGGTCGATTCCCCACTCACGATTAGATGTGTGCTCGTCACTCAAAATATCCAGGTTTCCAGCAGAACTTCCCAGCAGAACTCCCCACACACATTCATCCCGTTTCTGGTGCCCTGCCTCCCCCCCGCCCCCCCCAGCCACGTGTTATTTTAGAACCTGGAACAAAGTAGACCTTTTCAAAAAATATGTGGGCAATCTGGAGAGGTGGGGAAGTTGGGGGGGGGGGTGAATCCAAATTCGAACTACCCCGCACCCTATGCGAAGTGACGATGGAGCCTCCCCGTCCAATCAGGGACACAGTGGGCTGTGTAGCGTCTTGCGCGATGCAAGCCCCTTTAAAAAAAAAAATTTCACGGACCAGAGATCCATGTGGATCTGAGGCAATGTGGGGGGCAGTTTTCTGACTAAAGACATACGTAGCAACAAAAGGAAGCAGTAAAGCTTGCATCCACTTAAAGATCTAATACACGAGGGGCACGCTTCCCTCGTTTTTTTTCTACTTTGTGTAGGGAGACTTAAGATTTGCATTCCCCCCCCCCAGCCTTAAGCCCAGCAGTGTCTCTATGGCACTGTTGGATTGAGCATTGGGCTGCTGGGCAAGAGGTTGCTAGTTCAAGCCCAGCCACGGACAAGTTGTTTTCATTTTATTTGAGCCCCTTAAAATGCTGGAGCAAGTCCAGTCCCTTCTGCGCCATATTCATGATTTCAGGCATAAATACCAACCTCTGGACTCTGTAACCTTTTTGTAGTTGTGGGGAGGGGGTGGGGGAGTGTGTTTGTGTCTACCTTGCATTCGCTTCAAAACTAATACTCAAAGGCACATGGAAAAGGGGCTTTGTTTTAGTCGCCTGTTCCCCCGTTCCCCCGTAGGGTCATACTGCACATGCTCGCAGAGACGTGGATCCGTCAGTTTGAAAGTTAAAAAAATTCCCGCCCCAGCACAACGCAGCAGCCAATCAGGAGAGCCCCTGAGCGGATCGCGCGTTTCATCTGCCGACAGTGGGGACTCCTGCGTGGCTGCTGCATTTCTGGGGGCAGAAGCTGCAGTGGGGACCATGAAACCGTGCTCAAAATATCCTGAATCTTACCAAATTGGTTTGTATCTAGTTTCATTTTTGAAGTGGGGAATCAACCCAAGTTACAGCTAAAAGTTTGACAGTAATTTTATGGGACGGAAGAATAGTAGGTGGTTAGAATGATTTAATCAGTTTTCAGTTGAAATAAAGTGGATGAAGCTTATTTTTGTTGCTCCAGCTTTTAGTATTGTTGTCCTGTCTCCTGCTTATTCCTATTGATCAAACTATAACATTTATTTTAAGTGTGGGAGTCCTTATTTTGGAAGCTGTTCTTGCATGTGACTTTGGAGTACCCTTTAGAGGAGAGGGCCCTCTGTACTTCGGTATCAGTAAATTAGACTACCTGCTGGTTTCCTTTCCAGTGATTTATATCTACCATACTGAAATGTAAATGTGCTGGTGACCCAGTAGTGCTTGTTCTGCAAATGCAGATAGTTTTTTGAGGATCCTAGCTCACACGTTAGTGGCTTGATTTTGGTTTCAATGTGCATTGTACCTGTACATTGTTGAACAGAAACTTTCTCAACCACCAGATGGCACTCTAATTCTGTAGTAATAGCATTGGAAGCAATTCTTGCTATAGAATTTATGGTTAACTAATATGTTTATAAATTTAATGGTTCAAACGTCAAAATAGGATTTCATTTCAAACGTCAAAATAGGAAACATCTGATATCCTTCTGACACAGAGGTCTTTGGCTAGTAAAATTAATATTAAAATATATAGTTGCCAGATTGAAATGAAAGTTGTGTGGAGTCAAACTTTCTACTAGTTTAATATATAAACATGATTGTTTCATTTTCTATAGCTTGAAAGATACTTTTGCTAGTGGTTTGGCAGAGAAGTAGAAAATGTACAGATTAGTTTTAGGTTTTTAAAATCCCATTAAATGTCATAGATATCCTAAAGTTTGTTTTGTCCAAATAGAATTGGACATTTGTTTTAAATAAATTATTTTATATTGAAAAGATACATATCTGTATAATATTCCTATATACATAATTTTGGCTGGAGGAAATACATATGACCTATATATTTCCTATAAAGCATATATGTGGAGCAAGGTGTGTTGTTTTTATGCACAATCCACACAACAATATTTGTGTAGTTGTACATGCATATTCAGCATTTCTTTCTGCTATTATTACTTTGTTGAGTTAGTACTATTAGTTTTAAATTTAAAATTTGAACTTGGTTAAATATTTAAAAGTTAGGGAACATAGTGTACTTTTATTTTCCATTCAAAAATGTATTCATTTTTACCTTCCATTCTTTGCTTTTGAGAAAATGTCTCTGTTAACTATCAAAACCCCCAATTATGGATGATGGTGACTCTAGAAACATAACTCTAAAACCCTAGCAGAATTTATTTCTGCTCTCTGCTATTTTTCTTTCTCTTTTTGGTCTGGAATGGCATAAGCATGGTGGGTTGGATCTTACCATCTGAGAATGGAAGGCATTTATGGAAGCATTTTCCCGAGTGTGGGTGGTACAGTAGGAAGAATTGGGAATAGGGTTGCTCTGCTGCTTTCTTGAGTGGAAAAAGATTATTTTGCCTTATTATACTTTCTTGGCATCTCTTCTTCTCTTTCGTCCCCCACACACCACTGAAGAGGGTCTTAATGCTCATCAGAGGCTTTTCAGGGCACACAAAATGCTGCTGGAGGCAAAAAACGTGAGCAGAAGATGTTCACATAATTGTAGGAGTCATCCCTCTGTGTGCAAGAGAGCTTCTTGAAAGACAAAGAGCATGTGTAAGACAGAGGGAGAAACTGATTAGGAAAGTGTTCTGGATCTCTTGACCTTTTTGAAACCAAGGATGGCTTTCAAGAAATCATCCTTAATAATAAATTCGCTCTTGGTGTAGCACACTGAATTGCACTTTGCTTTGAGAGCCTGGCTCTGTAAGCTTGTGTATTACTTGAACAATCATAGTCCTGCTGGGAGATTACTTGGAAGATTTTAGGTCATCCACTGACCATTTGTTGTTAAAATGAAAATGGGGGGGGGGGGGCTAACTCAACTTTATTGCAGCAGTTTGAAATGTGACCTACATTTGCTTAATAATAACAAATTTCGGGGCGGGGGGGGGGAGACACCCTGAGAAATGTTTTTAATGTTCAACTTAATGCTTAAATGAAATATTTTTTTCTTTTTAACAGAGAAAAGGAGAGATCTACCAAATGGTAAGATTTTCCTTGTAAACTATAAACCATCTACTGCTTTTCTCTTTAAATATTTTCACTTAATTCCTAGCGTTAACAGCTCATTTCTAAAGAGCCTCACTGTTTATGACCTTATTTGTATTTCACTGTGTGAGTGTTTATGATTACTAGCTGTAGGGCCCCACTCAATAAAACTATGCAGTAAAACTATTATAAGAAAAGCACAGACTGGGCCATTAGGGCAGGGCTAAAAATGAACATAAGTCAACATGGCTGAACAAATGTCAGGATCCTAGACAAACTTCTTCCTGTTAGCATATGCTGATCTTAGAATGGTTTTCAAAGCTGATTATCACTTCACTTGACTTACCGACATCAGGCTGTCTACAGAATCAGCACACATCTTTCAGCTACTTTATTGGAAGATTTTTATTTATCCTTGTATTTTAATACTTCAAATGGGTGGTAGATGTCTTTGAATTAAACAAAACCTTTTTGCTATAAGACTGTTTTAATGTTGCATTGTAAAATAAATGGGAGAATTAAACAAACTGGCATTAAGGGTTATATAAAATGCATTAGCCTGTAATTCCCTGGGATTTGTGTCTTTTATTCTTGTTGGTAATGGAAAAGTCTCTTTAGAGTGAATCAGTTAGCCGTGGTTTTGCTGACCTTTCATCATAACAGTTGGGATGAAAATGGGGATTTATCAGAATTAGGTTTTTTTTAAATCTTACCCACAATGATGTGGACCATTTGCACTTTAATTCAGAAGCTAGAGTCTGGTTTAATCATCAGCAGGCTCCCTGTAGAAAGGCAGCACTTGGAGGATATACGGAAGTTGCAAAAAGGCTACAATGTTTTGTACTGCATTTTCTGGAAAGTCTTCCGAAGAGATACCAGATATCAATATCAGTGGATGCTTAGGACCACTGTATTGTCAAGCTCTTCCTAATGAAGACCTTTACAGGCCATTTTCATCTTCACTCATTGAGCTGTCAGCAGCTGATGGGGAAGGTGCCTGTGTTATGATGGGGAAAATTTTGCTGGATATAAACATGGCAGTGTTGGAAGAAAATGGAAGTTTTTCAGATGATGCTTGTCTACAGATTAGTGGTAAGTATGGGTTTTCATAAGCTATGATGAGCACAGCTGCTCTAGGGGTAGTAAAATGCATTAGGAATAAGGGTTGCAGGAGTAGTCTTGGGCAAAAAGATCACCAGATCTGAAGTATTAACATTTCTATGAGACAAGCATCAATTTTGACATGTTAAGCATATGTGTGTTGCATATTAAAGAGTATTTTCTTAAATATAAAGCACTAGGGAGTTACCATTAGTGTATTTTGCCATTTTATCACCATACATCAATCAAACACACTGAAGAAAAGTAGACTATGTTCGTCGCTGCAAACTTCAATTAACGTTCAAAAACCTAACCTCACCAATCTACATACGTTATAGGAAAATATTTCTTAATAAGGCAAGCTTTAATATCCTATTCAGTGACCGGTGCTCTGCTTGCTGAAACAAGTTTCTGCAGGCCAGTTATTCCCTCCCACCTTGGAAGTGTGCAAAGAGAAAGGGAGCACAACAGGGTGTTTTTCCTTGGAACAAGATTAAACTATTAAAGGCAGAGGTACATTAGAAAATACTTCAAAACACTTTGATGGATGTGAAAGACCAGTTGACAAAATGACAAAAATAATTACTAAACTGGCCTTGCATGAAAGGAATAACGTAGTTTTAGTACTCATATAGGCAAAGTCTAAAGCTCCAAAATATTGTAAGCTAGAAATGATATGGAATTTAGATGACCTGTTTCTTGTGTTGCAGTGTAATGTTTTACAAACTCTCTTTCTCTGTACTTCTTCCCACCTTTCTCTCCTAATGAGTCTCCAGGTGTAAGGTCTCCTATGTAGTCATTGACCAGACCTGCTTGGTTTTACCAGCTTTGTTGGATCACAGGACTTCTGATTATATGCTTAGCCTATTGTTTTATGGAAAAACCTATTGTACTATTTTTGTGTTTAGCGAACCTTTCAATTTAATCAAAACATCATTACTGTGCCCCTGTCTAAAGTTGAGTTATTTTAACTAATGGAGTTTTCCAGAACAACTCTTCCCATGCTAGCTAACACAACTGTCTTGTAGTAATCCACGTGTGTATGCTATTCAGACATTGCTCTGTATATTTTCAGTCATAGAGCAAACTGCAGCTGCTGGCTTGCTTAGCAGCACACTATAAGCATATAATCCAATACTCTGTTACAGCTTCTGATACATATGGAATTGTAAAAGTGGTGCTGGTAGAATTAATACATTTGCCTTAGCTGAAACTATCACTTGAAGTCCCAGTTCATGTATACTGTCATAACTTTTTAAGTGTGTACATATTTTGGGAAACACAAGCTGCTGGTATTGATTAACGAACGTGTGCATGTATGGTAGGAGCGTTAGATATTCTGAGGGTTCCCAGAATTGGGTTCGTGTATATATTCATGTGAAGAAATCCTGAGGAAAGCAGAATAAATGAAGTAGGCCTCAATAAAGAACGTGAGTAGTCAGCTCACTTCCTAGCATTAAGATTTAGAGTTATTCTCAAAAGCACTTAAAACCTGCCCAGTTGATTTTCACTGTTAGAGTCCAGTTACTTCAGAACCAGAAAAACATCCAGTGCTGTGTTATCTTTAAAATTTGTACATGTTTTGGCTTGGGATTCTGTGTATATGTGCATGTATGTGTGTGTGCCTGTGTGAAAAACAGGAAAATATATTACTTCATGCCTCATGGTAGTCCTGTGCTCACAGCATACAGCTAAAACTTTTACTTGCCATTTGAAACTCACCTCTGAGTTGTCAAAAATGAATATCTGTAGATGAGAACAATTGAATCCAAGGAGCATAACAGGGCAGGCCAAATGAATGCAGCTCCAACACACCATCTGCATTTGTATTGTTGCAGGTCCAAGTCTACCAATGGCAACTGTTGACATCAAAAACCCAGAAATCACCACCAATAGATTTTATGGCTCCCAAGTCAATAATATTCCCTATACCAAAGAGAAGAAAAAAGGAAAAGCAAAAAAGAAGAGACTGACAAAGGCAGATATTGGAACTCCTAGCAACTTTCAGTAAGTATGCTTACTCTCTGTGCAAAATGTACATTGTAGGAACATGCTGTTCAGCAATAAGTGGGTTCTAAAGGCTTGGCTTAATCATACCGAATAATGTACAATAATGTTTCCCTACGTACAGGTTTCTAGTTTTGCTTTTATCACCAGTGCACTACTGTGCACTAAGCAGGTGAAAATGAAAACTTGGGACTTCTGTCTACATATTCGTTTTATCGGTTCTCAGACTTTTAATTGGCTGGATGCCATGGGAAAAAAGCAGGTTCTTAATCCAGAAAGGAGCCTCCTTGCTTGCTGTGGCCATAAAGCTAACTGCACAGACTTTCAAAATGCAGTTAGGCTGATGTTATAAAATGAAACAGCTCAATATCTACTGTAGGATTTCAGCAGTGTCATCTTATTACATAATGATGTAGAATGATTATTTTGGTGGCCCAGGGACGAGATTAGTGTGCTCAGCAGTACAAAAATAGACGGTGTAGAAATTGCTAAAACCTGTTCAACTGTTCAAGGATTATTCATGCCACAGTAGTTCAGTGAATATTTAGTATAGAGGAACCCAGTACCCTTTTCCGTGTTTGCTAGGAAGTAGTTGTTTTTGATGATGTTAAATATATGTTTACTTTAGTAGTTAAACTTTGGTGAGGCAAGCATATTCAAGTTTTAACCAAAGCAACTTTTCTAGTTTGCTTTGCGAAGGTAGAACTTTGTATTATACTGCATTGTGTGCCTTTCTCAGCTACTCAGAGGTTTAACTTGACTGCAATGGCAAAACCAGGTCACTTTCAAGGTGAGAAAATGAATTTGTGGAAACAAAAGTGCCAGATTTACTGAAGCAGCAGAATGTCATTACTTAAGCACAATGTATTTGTACTGGAAGATCAATACAATTAAATTAACACCTGCTTTGGCCTATTTTTTTCTGTGTTATAAGGTAGATACCATATCTACTCATGTATAAGTTGAGTTTTTCAGCACATTTTTTGTGCTGAAAAAGCCCCCCTTGACTTATACACAAGTCAGGTGTATTTTAAAAAATATTTAAGGGTTTTTACTTTGTCGGCCGCCAGGGGGCGCAGTGTTTGGGCTAGCAGCACCAAAATTTCAGGGTATCATCAGATGACACTCCTGATGATACCTGCCAAGTTTTGTAAAGTTTGGTTCAGGGGTCCAAAGTTATGGACCCCCAAAGGAGGTGCCCCCATTGTTTCCAATGGGAGCTAATAGTAGATGGGGCTACCCTTTTGAGGGGCCATAACTTTGGACCCCCTGAACCAAACTCCACCAAACCTGGGTGCTATCATCAGGAGGGTCTCCTAAAGATACTCTGAAATGTTGGTACTGCTAACATAAACATTCCTCCCCTGACAGGTTGTGTGAATTTTCCTTCTAAAATGACACCTGCCATGTGCAGTTTTAAAAATATAACTATTTTTTTTAAAGCAGGGTAGTTTTGAGTCAGTGTACAGGCATATTCATTCCAGTTTTTATTGTAAGATCCATTGTTTAAAACCCTTCCTTACAAAAAGCTAAAGTTTTTGTACTTTTAAAGTTATTGTTGATACCATATTGTTCTTGTTGACCCTCTTCCACTTACAGAGCTAGTTTACTGTTTTTCTTTGAAATAAATATTCAAAAACATTTAACTACTGATGCCTCAATTAATGTAATTTAATTGGTATTTATTTTTATTTTTGAAATTTATCAGTAGCTGCTGCATTTCCCACTCTCAACTTATATGCAAGTCAATAAGTTTTCCCAGTTTTTTGTGGTAAAATTAGGTGCCTTGACTTATAAGCGGGTTGACTTATACACGAGTATATATGGTAACTGAATAATTTTCCAATGTCTGTGAGAAATGAAAACATTAGGCATGGCTGACTTTTTTGAAAATAGTGACCACAATGGCAACTACATAGCTGTTGTTTACCTGTAAATGAGAGGTACTGTAACTATCAGAGATGATAGTTACAGACTTTTTGTAAAGACCCACAAACAGATTTTTCACTGAAAGTTATACATAATAGTTAACAATTTTTTAATATTGTCTTGTAGACCTTATAGTCCCTAAGTGGTTGTGTGTATAGATAAAAATCTAAGTGAGACTAGTTTCAGTGGGTAGCTGTAAAAGTCTACAGTAAAACAGCTAGATTCAAATCCAGTAGCGTCTTAGAAAATCAACAAGATTTTTGGGGTATAAGCATTTGAGAATCAAAATTCCTTTCATTTGATAAGTTGGGCTAGTAGTTTTGTTTTAGCTTCATTGTTTCCACGGAGTAAGCCTTACATTGTTTTTATTTATATGCAGTCTGTCTTATTCATACTAGCTAACTTAAGAATATGGACTTTTCACTTATTCTTAAGGACTCCAGCATTGCTTCGAATCTTATCAGTGATTCCTTGAAGAGTAGTCAATAATGGCAGAAGGTTCCTTGAAAAGCTACTTTTCTACCATTGTTGTAGGCTGCAGGGGAGCACTGAATGCATACTTCACTCACGCAGGATCACAATAAGGTTTGGCTGCTGTCCTGAGTGTTCATGGTGGAATTTATCACAGAATCCCTAGCACCATACCAAGCTTTGATTGTGGATGTATGGGAGCCCTTGGGCAGGCAGATCAGTGTAGAAAGATTACCCAGTGTATGGGAAACTTGAAAACCACTGTCACAGTGCCACTAAAATGTTAAATGCATTCGGCAACACCTATAATTTCTAATGGAGCTCAGAATTAATTTATGATAAAAGACTTCATAAGAAGTGTATCACCTAGCAGAAAGAAATCAAATAAACGGTTCATGCTGTGTCTGGCATATAGCAAAATTACAGCTTGTTCAGAAGCTGAGCTCCTTATTCACAGAGACTGTTTCCATGGTTATCAGACCTTTGAGAATGAAATATGGGTTTTCCCAGTACAGAATGGCCTTTTAGACCCTTCGAGAAGTCTGTTTTCACAATTCTTAAATTCCCTTAGTTATCGATGTTTCTAAGATGCAGTACTAGCTATAATCTATTGCTGTTGTCCAAATGGCATCTACAAAATCCTATGGAACTACTTAAGCACTACTTTTTCTCATCCTAACCAGTTCTCTTTCTATCAGGTGAATAGTTCCAACTTGCCATTTAATTGTTCTGAAAACTATATGTTTTAATGTAGTTGCTTTAACCTCATAATTATCTGTACTAGATCTTTTGATTTTTGTTTTGTTTTCTTCTAGGCATATTGGGCATGTGGGCTGGGACCCAAATACAGGTTTTGATGTAAGTGTGACAGGTGATCCTCTCAGAACTTGGTATTTTAGCATGTGAGGCTTCATGTGTGGTCATTGCTTCTGTAGAACAAGTGGTATGGGCATTTGTAATTCATACATCCCATTTATTTGTATCCTGCTTATCTCCCCAGTGGGATCTAAAGAGGTTTACAGTAGAAATAAGGGAGGGAAAGAAAGAAAATTGCAGAGGAGGCTTCTGAGTGCAAAGCTAGTTTTTCTCTCTTTTGAATAATCTTCTTGCCAGCTCCCAAGGTATAGAACCTGTGGGCATCCCCATGCCTTAAATACCAGTGAAACAGGAGGAGAACAAAGTTATATGTTAAGCAGCTGATGCTAGTCAGCTAGGAGGTTCTTCCTCACTTCCTCCTCTGCCATTTTGGTTCACACGGCCTTAAAGCTGCACTACAACCCTGCTTATATTTCCTATATAAAAATGGAATTCTCACTGGAAATGAAATTGTCTGGCTATTTGTTACATTACTGTGGATTAAATGAGCTTGGATCTTATGCAGCACTAGAAGAAGAGGAGTGTTTGGATTTGTACCCCGCCTTTCTCTTCTGTAAGAAGACTCAAAGACAGGTTACAAATTTCTTTCCCTTCCACTTCCCACAACAGACACCTTGTGAGGTAGGTGGGACTGGGAGACTTCTAAATGAACTGTGACTAGCCCAAAGTCACCCAGCAGGAATGTAAATAAGGGGAAACAAATCTGGTTCACCAGATAAGAGTGCCACTCATGTGGAGGAGTGGGGAACCAAACCCAGTTCTCCAGATTAGAGTCCACTGCTCCTAACCACTATACCACACTGGCTCTCTCTACAGAATCACAGTGAATAAATGTTGATCTTTTTGTCTCCCCTGTTGTGCTGCAGTGATTTGTGATCCCACAACAGTACCCTAAGAGACCAAAGGACATCAAGGAGGTCATAGTAGTGGGGGGACAACCAAAAATTGTCCTCTGCCCTCCTCCCTTGACATACTTTGTACTTATTTGGCAAAATCATTGTTGGAAAAATACTAGTCTGTGGCATAATCTTATCCTTAACTGCAAATAACCCTATCCCCTTAGGTTAACAACTTGGATCCAGAGTTGAAAAAGCTATTTGATATGTGTGGAATTTCAGAGGCTCAGCTGAAAGACAAAGAAACATCCAAGGTTATATATGATTTTATTGAAAAAACCGGAGGAGTAGAAGCTGTCAAGAACGAGTTACGCAGACAAGGTGAGCCTTGTTTCTTCATTGAGCTTTCTTATTTTTTTGTTTCAAAATATTGATCGTTTTCAGCAAGCTGAAGCAATGTTGGCAGACTTTTCCAATTACAAATGGCCTCCTATTAGCAAGCATGTTAGAGCACAACTTTTTTTCCCCACCAAGTTCTAAATTTCTAGACACACTTGGATACAAACCGTGCTGAATTTAAGTTAAGTATGCCTCAGTTTTGATTTATGAGAGCAGCATATTTATGTATGCAATATGGTAAGCCTCTGCTTCATTTAGAAAGTGGCTTGCCTCACATCAGCTGTAGGAACTCATGAGCAAAAGCAATGGACAGAACTCTAGCTGTGGGTGCAGGGGTCCTTTTTAAGAGGATGATGTTTTGGGGGAGTATGTTTAATAGCCAAGTAGAGTTACAAGTGGGAGGCCAAGTAAACATGCTGTTTTAGTTCAACGTTTAGATTGCACCATCACAGAAAGTATAGCTGGCTGGTTACCTGCTGAGAGGACTTAATCCATGTTGAGCAGGCAGCAGAGGTTGGAGGATGAAGTTGAGGAAGCAAGTTGTATAGGTGGAGGAGGCCTTCAGAGAATAATAATATATTTTAACGTTTATGATCTAGGTTCACCACGTTGGAGTGGTATGTATGAACTCTAGTCTATGAAGTTCTTCATGTTGTGGTGGTGTGTAGCACATGGTGCATAAACACTTGGGCAAATAGTAAAATAGACGTGGAGCCTCAACAAATGAGCATTGGACTTACAACCACTTTGTTTGGATGACACATTTTCTGTTTGTTGGAATTTTTGACAAATGAAACGTGCTGCAGTCAGTTTGTCACACTAACTTATTCACTTCCATGTTTTTTTTACCTATATGCTGTATAATAATGTATGATCGTTTGAAGTGTGCATGTGTTTAAGATCTTGATTCTGTTGCTTGGAAACAATCTTTTTCCCCCTCTGGTTTTTTTGTTCATATGCGTGTTCTAATTGCAAGTCTCACTTACAAGTGGTGGTGTTTGCTCCATGGCTGGCTAAATGGGGTGCATTTATCAGTAAATGGCTGGCATTATGGTCTTTTCTGTGAGGGATTGGATGAGTTAATGATGACCATAGAGGTGGGGTGGGTTGTGTCTGGAGGGGATGGGGGAGTTTCATATGGTATAACATGTTTTAGCCTCACTCTCCTGAGGCAGACTAAACCTTAAACTCTTTATTGCATTGCAGTGTTTATTATATCTTCCCTCTATTCCCCCCCCCCCCAAAAAAAATATAATGAGATTCTGAAACAGCTGTGGCATAAATTTTCAATAACAAATTTTGCTTGGAAAACTTGAAAAATGCTTCAGGCATTTGCAAACAGGCAAGTTGAATCAGTGACCTCACATTGGTTGGACAATTACAGATCTTCCTAAATGCATGTTTTTCCATGTATACATTTTATTTGAGAATTTGTGACTTGTATTTTAATACGACTTCTTAAACTGAGCTGTAATAACATAATTTTAAAATCAGTTGAAATACCTAATTACCTAAGGAATAACGTGCACAATCAGGACTGTGTATCTAAATACCAGATGCCAGAGGATACAGATAGTCGTCAGTGCTGCCTTGAACATAGCAAAGACCTAAATCTCTCATTTTCCATAGCATAGGCTTCCATAATCATGACAGAGCATTTCTCTTTTGAGACTGCCACCAGTCTGTAATAAAATGGAAAAAGCATGTTATCTCCAACTGCTCAATGATCAAGGAACAATAGATGACAGAGCACTTTCTCTGTCATCAGTGCCATATGTAATGGTAACATTCCCCAAATGTTTCTGAGACAAGTTCGCAATTAGCAAAGATCATAGAGAACAGATAGTATGTGTTCTCCTCAGCCAGTTCCAGAACTTTATCTGGTTGCCACAGCCTGAGCAAGTAGTTTCCAGGATGACTACAAGAGCAGCCTCATGTAAATGTTTTACAGTAGTCCAAATTAGAAGTTACTAGGGAATTTACTGCAGAACAGCATAGTTAGTGAATCTGCTCAAATCAAAGTATTATTTTGCCATACCTTTCTTCCATACTAAAGCCCCTATGTCCAAGAGCACTCCCAAATTGTAACCCTAATCTCCTGTGAAAGTGATGCTAGTCAAGACTGGTGTTTCCACTACTTTACCAGACCTGGGCCTTCCTATTACAAGCAATTTGGTCTTCTCTGTATTGAATTTCAGAATCATTCTATAGCCTCCTTGTTGATCTATGGTGCGTGATAACTGCCTCAGCAGTGTTAAGCTGGGAGTGCAAAATGTACACCTTTCAAATAGATTTTTAAAATTTGAGTCTGCATTTCAGTAGTGTTTGTTGACATGGGTAATCTACTGTTGATACAGTGGTCCCTGTTTTAATGTTTAATCCTAATTAATTTGCTTCACGATGACAAATTAATAAGGTCACTACATATGAAAAACTTCAATTGTGAAGACTTACCCCAGTTTGAGTGACATTTAAACAACTCAGCCATCCAGGAGCATAGAGTTCTTTCCAAGAAAGTATGGATTTCAAGGTTCAGTTAATCCAAAGGCCAAAACCCCCTTGAGGGATGTGGATTGAACCTAATGATGTTTTCGATTGTGTACAGAGAGTCTTTCATCAATAAAGGAAGTCCTTGGATTTAAACCTAGGAGTGTAATGGTGGTATATCTATGAATATAAAGACAGAATTTCACTGTTAAATATCAGTGCTGGCCTTTACAGGAATTTGATGAATGCTCTAGAGTCCAGGCTAAATATGTATTTCATTCCAAAGACTGTTTTGTGATATCAGCATGATAGAATATGTATTCAGGTGGAAATATAATATGAAAATACAAAACACTGTCTGAATCAGATGATAAAATACTATTATAGTCTGTCTGGTGCTAGATAAATGTCCTTGTCATTCATACCTAGTATAAACTGAGCTAAAAATTTCTGTAGGAAAAATGCAAAGTGAATTGTGTTGATGCTTTTAATTATGAATACTTGAACTTACAAGTGCCTGACCAACTGTGGGTTTGGGGTGGGTTTTTTCTTTTTGTTTACTCCAGCTCCACCACCACCTCCGCCATCTAGGGGAGGTCCTCCTCCTCCTCCACCCCCACATAGCTCAGGGCCACCACCTCCTCCTGCTAGGGGAAGAGGAGCTCCCCCGCCCCCTCCATCAAGAGCTCCAACCGCTGCTCCCCCACCTCCCCCACCTTCTAGACCTGGTACTGCAATACCCCCTCCTCCACCAAATAGGATGTATCCTCCTCCCCCACCAGTTCATTCTTCCTCTGCACCCCCAGGCCCACCTCCACCCCCTCCACCCCCATCAGGTGGTTCAGGTGCGCCTCCACCCCCACCTCCACCCCCACCCCCTCCTGGACCACCTCCACCACCTGGTCTTCCAACAGAGGCTGACCATCAGCTTCCAGTTCCTTCAGGAAATAAAGCAGCTCTCTTAGATCAAATCCGAGAAGGTGCGCAGTTAAAGAAAGTGGAACAGAACAGTCGGCCAGTCTCCTGCTCAGGAAGAGATGCACTGCTTGATCAGATACGACAGGGTATACAGCTGAAGTCCGTAAGTATTGTTGTTGATTTTATGTCTTCCACTAGCAAACTTTGAAACCTCTAGCAAAACGGATTGAAATAAGATTTGCATGCCAAAGGCATGTAGCTCCTTAGCATAATCTGAATTAATGAGAAAGAGAAAAGGGTGAATGAAATTACAATGTATATTTGTTCCATTGCTTAATATGGGAATAAGGTTTTCCTAGGTTTTGTTTAAGTTTGGAATGGTATTTCAGCTGTTTTTCATTTTTTGTTGTATCTGGCATTAGACACATAGTCTTAGATATACTCACATAGGCTTCAGTCACTTGTTACCAGTATGAGTCTTCAAAATGTGGGGTCTTGAACAAAGTAATGATATCAGCTATGGTTGAAATAAGGCCATGTTGTTGGAACAATGTCTTTTATGTTTAGAAATTATAATTACAAAGACATTTTGAGATGAATCCTATTTGGGAATATGAGTTAGAGGATAATTGGTCCTAGATCACCCAGTTTGAGTCTTTGCTTTGAAGTCTCCTACACCTAATCTAGCACTTCAGATGTTAAACTTTGCTGCATCTTACAATGTTGAGCATATCATACCCAGCCCATATCTGTTTTAATTTACATGAAGTTTACCTTCAGCAGTCTTTTGCTGATGTGTCTCAAAAGATGAAGGTTAAATGTGTAGTTTTTTATAGTTATGCTTTGTGTTTCTCCAAGGTATCTGACGGCCAAGAGACTGCACCTCCTACGCCTGCACCCACCTCGGGTATTGTGGGAGCACTAATGGAAGTTATGCAGAAAAGGAGCAAAGCCATTCATTCTTCAGGTACATTGTTAAAATAGTCTCTTTGTTTCAGTCAGTCATTACAAAGTGCAGGCTTAGTTTTTATTAACAAAGGCAGTGCAGTACAGTGTTGCAAAAAGGAAATACAATTGCAGTTTGTTGTGCAATTGATTCTCATTCTTACTCTGAAAACATACAGGTTCTTTAGTAGAAATACAGATTTTTGCTCAGGTACAATGCAAAAACATATTTGTGTAACCAAGAACGGGCCCATTGGTGATCATTGAAACCTGGCTAGTCTCATCAATTCTTGGTTTCAGTGCCATCAATCTTTCCTTGTCGACTTTCTGCCAGGGGCCTGGCTTGGATCTCTACCTGCTTTTGGGGGGCAAAGCCTCACCCCATCCTTAAATTCCTTACTGTTGGACACCAGCGACATGTGAATAGGGATGTTGTGCTTGGAATTTTTTCCCTTCTGACTGCAGTGCACCCCCTGTGCACCACCACATGCAGTCAACCAAAGAAGCCTCCTAAGTGTCCCATCTGTGCCCCACCTCATGCAAGTTGCTTGCAGCAAATACTGTTGTATGTCTTATGGCCTCCAGCGCTCCAAATCTCACCTGCTAACAGAGGGTGTCCCTACACAGAAACTTTGCACGAGGTCTCACACCCTGAAAACTTCTAGTTCCCCCCAGCAGTGGTACAGATGAAGTGTTTTGAAATGAATTTATTAACCAGAGAAAGCAAGTATCATGAAGGAGCAGCTGTGACTTCTTCATGTGTTTGGCCCCCTGAATTCTCTAGAGATTATTTTTTATGCAGTCTCTGCTCTTTGAATTCTTTTGGGGGTGGGGAGCTCTGAGACTACAGTCTCTAGGGCAGATAAGGAGTATGTTTGTGCCTCAGGGCATGTGCCTTTGGACAAGACATGCCAGTTCTTAGCACTGTGGCTTTGTATTGGCAGGGTTTGGGTCAGGGAAGGTGCAAAGAGATGAGAGAAAACAAACCACTTAATGCTTCCTGAAACTATAACTTTCTCACCCTTTGGGGTTCATGTTGCTTTGCTTGCATCCTTCTATACCCCTCCCCCTCAACTTAGTATATGTACTGTAACAAGCTGTAACTGTTCTCCATGACAAGCATGAGCATCACAGGATACCTTGAACACCCTCATATGGTGTTAGGGCTTGCTCATTATGACCACCAAAAAAACCCTGGAGATTATTTGAAAAATATGCTTGATTTTTCAGCAAGAAAGGAATTATCTAGATATAACAAAGTTGGAAGCTGGGGGCAGGATGGTGGTGGTTAGAAGCAGATATTGTCCTTGACCAGCCGTGCACCCCAACACCATCCCACCCCAGTTATGCAGTTGCTAAAGAGTCATGGGCCAAAGAGAGAGTGAATTCTCCAGGAGAATACAAGGTTGTTTGAACCATTCCTGATTCTTCCTCCTCTGCCCCTTACAAGCACATCGTGCTCTGGGTAGCCATAGGTTAACTCAGTCCAGGCTCAGTTGGTGACTCAAGTGAAATAATTTCTGAAAGTGCTGCCTAGCAAGCCCAGATCCTGATTTATTCCTTCCATTTACCATATGTGCTTTCCATCTTTACCATGCAAGTACCAATTTTTAGATGGCCAACATATTAAAGAATAATGGGAAGACTGCGGTTTTCTGAGTGTTTCTTAAAATTAACACATGTTTTTTACCACCAGATGAAGATGAGGATGAAGAAGACGAAGAAGATTTTGAGGATGATGATGAATGGGATGACTGATCCAATATAGTATATATCGTATAAATATATATATTTTTAAGGTGAATTACTAAACTACTTTCTGTCTATGGATTCTGTAAAATTATCATGTAAATGTTCTACCAATTTGCTGTATATTTTTGTTGCCTTTTGCTTTTTTATTAATCTGTGCAATACCTCATTTAATCTGTAAAGGTTTGTCATAATCCTCTACAAAAGCTACTCCCGACTTAATGTGTGCAAGTTTACATCAGGTTGCTCAGTGTACATGTGAATACTTTCCATTCCATCAATAAGGGAGTTTTAACATAATGCGTGAGACTGACAAACATTTTAAATGTATTTAGTTATAATGCCAGAAGGAAAAAAAAAACACTATTTTCATACCCTACTTTTTCTGTACCTAAATTTTCTTATTAAAACCTAGTCTAGCGCTACATTATTTAAGCAATGCAGCTCCTAGTTTATTAGCCCTTTCATCTTGAAAGCTATGCTATGTGAAAGAGGCCAATGAAGACCGTGAACTTCATAACACTATACTTTAGCATTAAGCTATCCATCAAACAATCACGAGGGGGGGTGGGGACCGCGAACAGTTGTGAAATTTTTTCCCCTGATTCTGTAGCAGTGCCATTGGGAAAGCTTTTGGAATCTTGAATGCCAAGCCCCAGTTGAAGTCACAGAGCACAACATCTTTGATGTAAACTACCTTTGTGAATGATTTTTTTTTTTGCTTCTTTTACAATGAAGAGGAGTCTACCTTTATGGCAACTGCTGCAGTAATTTATTTATTTTTATATAATATTTTTACCGAAGGGCTGTGGTTCAATATTTGCTTGGGATTACCGTAGGGGTTTAAATCCATTTTAAAAAACGTGTAGGACATTGGTGTACTAATAAAAGAACTTAAAGCGCTGTAACTTTGCAGTCTTGATGGCTTATGGTACAAACCAGGGACACACTTAAAGGCACCGGTTCCTACATGTAAAAATGGAAAGCAATGAAATGAGGATCGATGCCTTAATAAAATATCTGCTTCTCCTGGCTAAGACAAGAGACCCGGATATGATGGAAACTGATGTTTTTGCACCAAGCCCCTTCACCTCCTTCAGCATCTTGTCTCTGTGTGTTTGGGCCAGATAGTTGAGTTCAGGTGGGCTCTCCATTCATCAGCCCACTAGTGCTGATGTTGTTGCAACCTAGCTCCATATTCCTCGTAATCTTTCCTATGAATTATCCAGTCGTGGTAGGTCAACATTGTCCTGTTTCCTCTCTTCTCTTTTAGACCTCCAGAAGAGAGTGGGTAGAGAGCCAGCTGAGCTGCTTGGCTTTTAAGGAAGCTTGGAGATCTCTCTAAAATAAATTGTGGAAGCTTACTGTGATGAAGTTACTTTCTTTTCTATGTACTGAATTGCTTTTTGCAGCATTGATTGTCTTTTGTGTTCTTTAGAATTTAATATCAGCGGTTTGCAGTCTTCAAGTATGGAGATCCCTATGCTTGGAACTAGCATTCTGGTTCATTCTGGAGAAAATAAGTTATCTTAATTTTCATCCTTACTAACTGATTTAATATTTCTAAGGTATCCCTTTTTACACACAGTAGTGTGTTTTAAAGATAGGCATTGGCAATGCTAATTCTACATGCAGGAGAGGAAGCGTAGATAGGAAACATAACAAATATCACTTTTCTCACAGATGGAAAATGCTTCAGCAGAGTTGAAAATATAACTAACAAATACTTTCTTCCTAGTCCCCCATCCCCACTCTTGTCATGGTATATTGGACACAATTGTATTTACTGAAACCCAATGTTGGCCTGATTTTGGCAGGCTGGACCTGCATGACATGGCTTGGATTTCTAGTGCAGTTTATAATATGTGTCTAGAAGGGGCTTAAAAAAGCTACATACAGAGAAAGGGGATGGAAAAGGTCATGGATAGAAAGGAGGTGCAGTGAAGCAGAAACTAAATTATTCAGAGCAACTTTTAAGCACATTACTTGGGAGGAGAGATTTCTTTTTCCCAGGTGTGTCCCCCCCCCCCCCCCGGCTGCCCTTGCAATTGCATTCACAGCACTGCCTGCTGCTGGGAAAGACTTTAACTAGTAGTGCTGCTAGTGCAGCTTGAGGACTGTGAGCGGTGTGGCTGAGGCCTTGATATATGCTGTCATGTACGGTTAAGAATGTGTGCACGTGGAAAGGGATGTTAAATGGCCTTCAGTAAAAGCTTCTCTCCCTTTCTGTTTTGTATCATGTCTTTGTACTTCTGATACCATAAAGGGCATTTTTAAGTAGGCACTGCTCAGGTGGCCTCCAAAGATGTTACTTATTAGCATGAATTAAGCACATGCTTCCAGAACAGAGAACAAGCGATCTTGGGAAAGGTTTGATGTTGTATGTCTGGATACCTGGGATGCTTGTGTAATCCATGGATCACTTGCCAAACAGGCTTCTGACTCTTTTTTTCCCTTATACAAGGTTTATCCATGCTGTTGCACAAAAGTTCAAATGTTTTTGCTTTTGATAGTGTATTGTATGGTTTTTAAGTCAAGGCATGACTGCAGTTACAGTTAGGCTAAATTTTTGTCACCATTGCATGTTTCTGCATTCCTGCTTTCTGGTGTATGCAGGGCACTTTCAAAACATTAAATCCCCATTGCTAACTGTTGTAACAAAGCCGGTTGAATTGACCGTCCAAGTAGTCTTGGCAAATCCACAAATGAGCACAAGGCTTGTATCTTGGCACTATGCATAGACAATATCTGCTAGCCGCTTATACTCTGAAAATGTTTCAATCATTCAGTTTTTTTCCATGTCATCAAATTGAAATTATTGGTATGTGATTTTTTTCTTCTTTTTTTGGCTTTTTTTTAATGTACAGTGACTAGGATGTTGCACTGGTGGCAATTCATCATGGAGCATAATAAAATTAATTTGACTCAGTATTAACATGTGGCATGGCTCTTGCTTTGTTCAGTGATGATGGTCATTTTCAAAATAATTTCAGCTTCTAAGGCCCAGCACCAACAAAGCACCACCACCTCCCTTGGTAATAACATCAGTGTTTTCACTAGCTCGCATTGAACTGTGACTTGAAATAAAGAGGAACGAGAGAATGCCCTGGCCCACTACCAGCACCTCCCCTGGAAACAGTTGTCATTACAACCAAGCAAAGTGCACAATACATTAACATTTCAAGGTTGAACCATCTCAGAAGGACTGAGCATTCTAAATGCAGACCAAATGTGTGGATGTTTTAGCAGTAGTTTGTGTTCTCCCCCAACCCCAGCATAAAAGCATGTTACAATTTGGACTTGAGTGTTTGCCGTGAACTTCACAACACTGCTTCAGTTCAAAACTGAACATAATGCACAGCCATTTCATCAATGACACAAATGTCTCAAGGAACTATTTTCCTTGATACCAAACCCAGTAGTAGTTAGCCCAATATATTTGAATGAAGATAAAACCACATTTCTTAAGTTGTTTCTCTTGAGGGATTATTTCTTGAGAGGATGAAGTGTTTCTTCTATTGACCCGTCTAGATACCTCTTTCTAGGAATTACTGGCAGTTCTTGCAAGTCTACATGTGTAGTCTGTGTCATATTAAACACGAAATACAAGTTTGGAAGATTTGTCTGACCTCTTGTGCTCAATTGGAAGTGGTGGCTTGTAAGGAAAATATCAGCAAGTTAATGTTAATGCTGTCTTACAGAGCCTGATTGAATTGAAAGGTGTCACAAAAGTTTTTCAATAAATAAGGGTTAATGTTAACACATTTATAATAGTCCTCCTGCTATATAATACTGAATGTGTCAGGCCTAAAGCCATTATTTGTTGAGCTAGATTTCAGCAGAGCATGTTTTCTACTTCAGTTGTGAAACGGAGGAAGATGAATTTACCTTGCACTTGGAAGGCATGCTGGGAACACTGCCGTAGTCATCTTCCATAGAGTAACAACTATTTACCTGAAAAGAAACCTACTTCCTTTTTTCTGCTGTTTATAGTTTTCTTTCTCCTTCATCCAAGGCTAGCCTGGAATAATGTAGTCATCACCTAAGCTCATAGAAGCGTATCGCAGTGCACTACAGTGTTATATATGTGGTCCAATTAAAGCAAAAGTTAATTCCTCAAGAATGTAGCAGTCACACAACCAAAGTTAAATTCATCTCCTTTGCTGAACAGAATGATGAACTGGGAGTGGAAGCTAAAGAAGGGTAAGATTTAAAATAATCTAGTTTGAAAATTCCAAAACTAGTTTGGAAATTACTAACCTTATACATATAGTAGGGTGCTGTTTAATAACATTTGAAAATCTCTGCTGGTTGGGGAGGGTGGGAAAACAGCAAGGCAGAGGTTCAACAGGTCTGCAGTGTAAGGTCATATTATTGCTATGCTCCTTAATCCTTTGGTACCACAGCAGTATGTTGTCTTGGGGACAAAAAATCTTAAACAACAATTTTGTTGCTGCTTTGTCACTTTTCTGAATCTAAAAATATGCTTCTCAGAATTTGAGTCTTAGTGAAAATGAAGACATGAGCCAAAACATGGTTCATCCCAAACTATCTCCAGTTCGGGAAGGTAAAGTTATTTATATTTATCGGATGATTTGAATGTGCTTTGGAACTAGAATACACTCAAATGTAACTAAAGTGATCAGACATACCTGCCAGAGGGGCATATTGGTACAAATGTCCCCTGGTGCAGGCAATTTAATCATGGGGGGGGGTGGAAAATCACCCCCACACCCTTCCTCCTTCCCCCCACCCTGGCTGATGGGAAGCGGTAGTACAGCAGGCAGGAGCTGCCCGTCAGGTAGTGGTAGAACAGGTAATGGGTACGAGGTGCTGAGCAGGCAGCTGCCTGAGATGTTGCGCAGTGCTGGCAGCAGCCGGGTTGAGCTGGTAGTGATGCAGAGAGGTAACGTTCAGCAGCAGCAGCACCACACACAGCCCCAAGTCCAGCACTGCCGCCGCCAGATGCTGCGTGCCCTGCCGAAACCCCCCTGCCGCTGCTGTCTGGTCCAGGCTCTGGCTCCAAGCTCAGATGAAGTGGGATGCTTAAGGGCAGTGGCGGGGGCAAGCCCCCCCATCCACATAAGCACTTCTGTGAATACTGCCCTGTGAGGAGGCCAGGGGCGAGTGGCCACTCAATGGTATGGCTCCTGCCCCAACTGGCAGGGTGCAGAGGATTCGCCGCTGGACAGGCCTGTCAAATGAGCCTGCCTCGAACCCTGCAGCTCCAGGAAGCAGTGGCAAAGGCCCTCCCAGAGAGAGCCCAGGCTGGCCAGCAGAGTTCCGCGCCCCTGCTCCGTGCCTGCATGTGGGAAAATGGACCCCAGGACAAAACCTGAGCTTTCTGCCCCCACCCCCCCGGCCCGTGCTTCCCTTCACCGTTGGGGGGGACTCAGGTTTTGCCCGGTCTCTATTTTCCCTAGATAAACCTCTGAAAGTGATACCATCTTGTTCTTTCAAGAGTGTGGAATAGGTTTTACTTTCTGTTTTTGTTCTGGAACCTTCCTAAGAACTCAACATCTATATATTTGTTGTTCTGAAATGTAGCCTCCCTTTGCAGATACCTAAACAGATCTTGCTGCAGACTCGGGGGACCTCCTAAGTCTGGAGAAAAATCTGAAAAGTGAAAAAAGTCATTGGTTTAATTCCCACCCAATTAAATTCCCTTACTTGGTGAATCCTGGAGGTGCCGTGGATCTGGCAGTGGCAACACAGCAGGCCTAAAGGGAAAGCAAGGCTTGGGAGAAAGGAGGCTTTGCTGCATTGGCCTAGAATGGCTGTGGATGGGTCAGTGAGAGTGGAGCTATGGAGATGGGAGGCCTCACCCACCCAGAGCAGCTCTGGTTGAGTCACTGAGAGCAGGATTGTGGGGGGAGAGAAAGAGAGAGATGGAGTAGGGGGACAGGAAGAGGAAGAGAGCTGGGCCGGGGGGCCGAAAGAAAGAGAAAGAAAGCTGGGATAAGTGGGCTGAGAGAAAGTGTAGGGAAGGAGAAAAGTAAGAGAACGGCTGGTAGAATGGAGAGTGAGAGACAGAGAAGTAGGAGGAGAGGAAATAAAGATGGGGGTAATGCCCCCTCCCCATAAGTTTCTTGTAAGTTCTCACTTGTGATTAATAATTTAAAAGTTTTAGTGAAGTTCTTGGTTGAAATTTATTCCATATGTTTGGGGCAAAGATATTCTTTAAAGTCCAACACTGGCTTCTGAATTATTTGCTCTTGATAAGAGCAGGGTCCCCCTCTGGTTTCTGTAGCACATCATACCTCAAATCCTTTTGCTTTAATGACTTCTGTTGAAAGTTTAAACTTGTTTGGAACAGCATGTCCTCATTCAGTCAGGCTGTCAGGCTGGGCTTTTCCAGTCTCCTAATTTTTTCTCTCTCATCCACCTTCCAGCTAACTTAATGTGTACATAACACAGTGCCAGCCAGAGTTATGTTGCTCTGCTTGTTTATGGATCCTTGTTGCCAAAAGATCAACATGAGGTTTCTCCCTTTCGGAACCAGTTCAAAGCTTTTTAACACCCTGGACTTTCTATCAGGCCAAAAATACACCTTGTTGTTTCATAATAGTTGAGTGTGTGTGTGCGGTGGAGGGTGATTTTAAAAGCATGAGTTCAGAAAGCATTTTGTTTATGGGTTGGTTTAGCACACCAATGTGTAACCTGGCCCCTGTTGATTTCTCCTTGCTGTCCCTGAGGCTTATCATCTTTTTGATTTAAACAAGGAGATCCGTTTCAACTTTGCTGCTGTGTTCTGAAGTAAATTAAGTTAAGAACCTGACATAGGCCCCTTCCACACATGCAGAATAATCCACTTCCAATCCACTTTCACTATTGTTTGCAAGTGGATTTTGCTATTCGGCACAGTAAAATCCAGCTGCAAAGTGCACTGAAAATGGATTGAAAGTACATTATTCTGCATGTGCAGAAGGGGCCATAGTCCTCTCCCAGAAATACCCAGCTGGGCCTAGAGCTGCATGCAATCCACAGAGATTCAGAATGCTTCCACAAAGAGGTTTTTCTCCACTGTAGTTCCTCAGCTGGAGCACTTTTTAAAGCATCTACATGACATGATCATCCTTTCTCTTTCCATGCAACAAATCTGTTCCCAGTGCATGCGCCTCTGCATTCACAGTATTGATACAAGGCACATCCAGAATCCGCCTGGGTGAAAGCAGCTCCAGTTAGGTCAAGAATATAATGAAAAAAAGTCAAGGGAGGACCATTCAAAACAGAGAAGTGGGTTTGGTCTCTTTGTTATGCTGAAGCAGTTATTACAGAGGATTGTGGGCCCAGGGACTATTTGTTAGAAGGGATAGCACCTTGAGGTTGCTTAACTTCAACACAAGAGCATAATTCAAGACATGTGTTTTGCTTTGGTGTATTTTTGTAGCAACAACTAAGGCCTCAGACTTACAAGTTTTCTTTTTTTTGTCCCAACTGACCCTTTTGGATTAGTTATGCTTATCCTACTTCATTACACTTTGTTTTCCTGTTTGCCATGAGAATCTAGAATTTCTGACCTCTTATCATCCATTACATGTAACTATCTAAGCCCTTTAAACCCTTACACAAGGAATCACACTTGGAAGATTCAGGAGAATATTCATCTCAAATTAGGACAAAAATGGGAGATGTCTAAAGAAACCAGGATGGATGTCTAAAGAACTCTCAAGTGAGCTAAGATATAAAAGGGACATGTACAAGAAATGGAAAGGGGGGGGGGTACTAAAAAGGAATTCAAATAGCCAAGACATGTAGTGAAAAAATCAGAAAAGCTACAGCTCACAATGAGCTCAGACTTGCGAAAGATGTTAGAAACAATAAAAAGGGCTTTTTTGGTTATGTCCATAGCAAAAGGTAGAAAAAGGATATGATAGGGTCACTGCATGGAGAAGATGGCAAAATTCTAATGGGACAGAGAAAAGGTAGAACTACTTAACACCTTCTTTGCCTCAGTTTTTTCCCAAAAGAAAAACAGTGCTGGGGGGAAATGGAGCAGAAGATACAATAGGGAAAATTCCGCACAGAATAAATAAAGATCTAGTGCAGGAAAACCTGCATACTTTAAATGAATTCAAATCTCCAGGGCCTGATGAACTACATTCTCATTAGTCATGCCAGACTAATCTTATCTCTTTTTTTGATAGAGTGACAAACTTGGTAGATGAAGGGAATGCTGTGGACGTAGCATACCTTGATTTTAGTAAGGCCTTTGACAAGGTACTTCATGATATTTTTGCAAGTAAATTGGAAAGATGTGGACTAGACGATGGAACTGTTAGATGGGTTTGTAATTGGTTGACTGGCTGAACACAAAGAGTGCTCCTCAATGCCTCGTTTTCATCCTGGAGAGAAGTGAGTAGTGGAGTGCCACAGTGTTCTGTCCTAGGCCCAGTGTGCTATTCAATATTTTTATCAGTGACTTGGATAATGAAATAGACGGCATGTTAATCAAATTTGCAGATGATGCCAAATTAGGAGGGGTAGCTAATACCCTGGAGGACATGGGCAGGATTCAAAATGATCTGGACAGATTAGAGAGCTGGGCCAAAACTAACAAAATGGATTTCAACAGAGATAAATGTAAGATTCTACACTTATGCAGAAAAAAATGAAATGCACAGATATAGGATGGGTGGCACCTGTCTTGACAACAGTACATGTGAAAGGAATCTAGGCATCTTAGTAGACCACAAACTGAACATGAGTCAGCAGTATGATATGGCAGCCAAGAAAGCCAATGCAATGCTGGGATGCATCAATAAGAGTATAGTGTCTCGATCAAGGGAACTAATTGTACCACTCTACTGTGCATTGGTCAGACCTCACCTATAATACTGTGTTCAGTTCTGGGCACTGCAATTTAAGAAGGATATTGACAAGCTGGAATGTGTCCAGAGGAGGACAGTCAAAATGGTACAAGGTCTGCAATCCATGCCCTTCGAAGAGAAGCTTAGGGAACTGGGGATGTTTAGTCTGGAGAAGCAAAGGTTAAGGGGGGACACACAGAGGTGTACCTAGGCAAACTGGAGCCCTGGGCAAACCCTGAGTTTGATGCCCCCCACATGGGCGGCCACCCTTTCCCACTGTGACCAAACAATGATTTTTCCCACCAGGTAGTTTCAAAGTCACCATCACATTATAGAACATACCCCAACTCACAAATCTGAACACAGCAATGGGTCATGCCACACAGCAGAAATAATTTTTGGAAAACATTTTCAAAATGCTTTCAAAATGTTTTATTACTGCTATGAAAACATTTTATAGTGTTGTATCCAGTCCCCCCAATTGGGGGAAACAGCATCACTTTCAATGTTATTTCAACTGGGGACCCCAGATTCTCCCTGTAAGGTGGATTTAAAAGGAGAATCTGGGCTCCCTAGTTTAAACAAGTGATGCTGGAATCCACTCCAAAACAGCATCATTTTCAGTGGTTTTTAAACTAGGGAGCCCAGATTCTCCTTTTAAATCCACCTTAAAGGGAGAATCTGGGGTCCCCAGTTTAAACAACATTGAAAGTGATGCTATTTGGGGGTGGACTCTTTCCCACCCTGAAACAGCATCCCTTTCAAGGTTAAAACTGGGGACCTCAGATTTTCCCTTTAAATCCATGCCGAAGGGGGTGGATTTAATAATAATAATAACCTTTATTAGGCATTGAGATAATAAAAGAAAGAAAGAAAACAGGCATTGGCAGGAAGGGAGTGGATTTAAATAGAGAATCTGGGGAAATTTAGGGGGTGCCTGTTGTCAGGGGTGCAATTATTAAGATAGCAGCACCAAAATTTCAGAGTATCTTCGTGAGACCCTACTGAAGATACCACCCAGGTTTGGTGAAGTTTGGTTCAGGGGTTCCAAAGTTATGGACCCTCAAAGTTGTAGCCCCCATCTCCTATTAGCTCCCATTGGAAACAATGGGGGATGGGGGCACTCCCTTTGGGAGTCCATAACTTTGGACTCCGTAAACCAAACCTCAACAAACCTGGGTGATATTATCAGGAGAGTCTCCCAAAAACATCCCTGAAATGTTGGTGCTGCTAGCCTAAAATCTGCACCCCCTGCAGGCCAAAAACAGAAAAAACACTGAAATTACAAAATCCCCCACCTGCAATTTTGTCGCCCACCACAAGGTGGCGCCCTGGGCAGCTGCCCACTTTGCCCAGTGGGAGGAACGCCTCTGGGAAAACATGATAGCTATGTTTAAATATTTGAAGGGATGTCATATCAAAGAGAGAGCAAGCGTGTTTTCTGCAGCCTCAGAGATTAGGACATGGAGTAATGGATTCAAGGTTCAGGAAAAGAGATTCCACCTAAACATTAGGAAGAACTTTCTGACTGTCAGGGCTGTTTGGCAGTGGAATTCACTGCTTGGAGAATGGTGGTGTCTCCTTCTTTGGAGGTTTTTTAATAGAGGTTGGATGATCATATGTCAGGAGCACTTTGATTGTGTGTTCCTGCATGGCAGGGGGTTGGACTTGATGGCCCTTGTAGTCTCTTCCAACTCTACGATTGTATGAGACACCCCAGCACCTGATATCTCAGGACATGTTGCCTGCAGCATTTTCCTCTTGACTGAGCCCACCATAATTTACACATTGGCAAAAAAATTCCAAAAGAAGTCACTTCTGTGAAGAATGGTCATATACAAAAAGTACTCTCATAGTCAGCACTTTGGATAAGATGAAGTCAACTTAATTTGATAAGTGGTACCTTTGTTCTTCCAGAACTACCCTCATAATTTCTATAATATTTCCAAACAAACTTGAAATTATATTTGCATTGTTCATATGTAGCCAAACTGTCTTAGAACAACTATTTGTTGAAGGCGAAACTGCTAGCAAGCATGCTTGAAGGTAGTTCTAAGTACTCGTTAGAGAATTTGGTAATCTTTCTACATAATTTTTTGTGAACAGCTGTGCTGTCATTTTAGAGACTAGGAGTTCTTCCAAGAAACACAAGGGCAAATAGCTCTTCAAACATGACCTTCTGCCTTTATTCTTTCTACAGTGGTTGGACTTCTAATTCTGTAGTATCTATTTCACATCATTGGAAGGGGAATAGGAAAACAAGCTTTTGCTCTGATGTTCATTGTGCTCTTAAAGGAGAATACAGCTTTTCTGTTCTAACAAGAATATTTCCACCAATGGATAGCAGTGTGTGTGTTTAAAAAAACTCAAGGGGCTCAAACATTTTCATTTACCCTTCTGCGGTTCAGCATGACTGAAAGCGTTGAGTACAAATGAAATCAGATTGGTGTACTGTTATAATTTTCTTGATGAGGATGTGCTTGAACATTAACCCTCCCATTTATCCTCACAACAGCAATCCTATGAGGTAAGCTAGACCGAGAGAAAGAGTGACTGCCCGGAGGTCACCAGTAATCTTCCATGGCCAAGAGAGGATTTCCCAGATCCTTGCTGTGGCAGAGAATTAATTTAATGATTGCCCACAAACCAGAAAGATATAACATTCATGCAGTCTGAGGCACACAGTCAAGCAAATCCGTAAGACTGTTATATACCAGGATAAACACAATATTTCCCCTCCTTGTTCTCTGCTCTCTGCTCTTTGCCCTTATGTTGTTCCATCAAGGCCCGCCCCCCTCATATTGAGGGGCCGCTCCCTTTTCGGGGTAGGTTTTAAATTGGGGTTCTTTAGATGCCTCTTGCTTATTTGCTTATTTATCTATTCATTAATTATTAACCGCTGTTTTAGGAAGTTTTAAGATATTTTATTGCTTTTAATGGATGGAGCCTATGTATTTGTTCTCTTATGTATGATTTGCTCCTTGTTTGACATTGTTGTTCACCGCCCGGAGCCCTTTGGGGATCGGGCGGTATAGAAATCGAAACAATCAATCAATCAATCAATCAATCAATCAATCAATCAATCAATCAATACAAAGCAGACCAAAGACAGAGTTGTGATATCTGTAAGAAGGCATCAGATTCATCAACAATATTGGCTAAGGACTCTTCCAGATGCTTTCTATTACAATCTGAGATATGAAGTAAAAGAGTGGTTGAAACCTGAAAATATGAAGGCTTTTGAAAAATCATGAAAAGGTGTTCACAAAAAGTGCTTTTTGATGTTCTAAAGCCTCCAATCTTAGGTCGATTCCCCACTTCAAAAATGAAACTAGATACAAACCGATTTGGTAAGATTCGGAACATTTTGAGCACGGTTTCATGGTCCCCACTGCAGCTTCTGCCCCCAGAAATGCAGCAGCCACACAGGAGTCCCCACTGGCGGCTGATCAAATGCACAATCCGCTCAGGGGCTCTCCTGATTGGCTGCTGCGTTGTGCTGGTGCGGGAATTTTTTTAACTTTCAAACTGACGGATCCACGTCCCTGCGAGCATGCGCAGAATGACCCTACGTGGGAACGGGGGAACGGGCGATTAAAATAAAGCCCCTTTTCCATGTGCCTTTGTGTATTAGTTTTTAAGCGAATGCAAAGTAGACACAAACACACTCCCCCACCCCCTCCCCACAACTACAAAAAGGTTACAGAGTCCAGAGGTGGGTATTTATGCCTGAAATCATGAATATGGCGCAGAAGGGACTGGACTTGCTCCAGCATTTTAAGGGGCTCAAATAAAATGAAAACAACTTGTCCGTGGCTGGGCTTGAACTAGCAACCTCTTGCCCAGCAGCCCAATGCTCAATCAACAGTGCCATAGAGACACTGCTGGCTTAAGGCTGGGGGGAATGCAACTTAAGTCTCCCTACACAAGTAGAAACAGGGAAACGTGCCCTCGTGTATTCGTCTTTAAGTGGATGCAAGGTTTACTGCTTCCTTTTGTTGCTACGTATGTCTTTAGTCAGAAAACTGCCCCCACATTGCCTCAGATCCACATGGATCTCTGGTCCGTGAAATTTTTTTTTTTAAAGGGCTGCACGCGCATCGCACACAGCCCACTGTGTCCTGATTGGACGGGAGGCTCCACGTCACTCGCAAGTTCGAATTTGGATTCACCCCCCCCCCAACTTCCCCACCTCTCCAGATTGCCCACATATTTTTTGAAAAGGTCTACTTTGTTCCAGGTTCTAAAATAACACATGCTGGGGGGGGGGGAGGCGGGGCACCAGAAACGGGATGAATGTGTGTGGGGAGTTCTGCTGGGAAGTTCTGCTGGAAACCTGGATACTTGGAGTGACGAGCACACATCTAATTGTGAGTGGGGAATCGACCTTAGAGTTGTGGCTGTTTACTTTTTGAAAGGTTATTATACCCTAAGCCAGGGGTAGGGAACCTGCGGCTCTCCAGATGTTCAGGAACTACAATTCCCATCAGCCCCTATCAGCATGGCCAATTGGCGATGCTGACAGAGGCTGATGGGAATTGTAGTTCCTGAACATCTGGAGAGCCGCAGGTTCCCTACCCCTGCCCCAATGTATGACATACAAGAAATGCTGACATGCAGAAATATTCATGTGGGGATGTATGAAATGCAGCTGATAAAACAAGGAATGCTGCTAGGGGAAAGTATGGAAATCTTATCTAAAAAGAAAGAAGGTGTACCATCTTCCTTCAGAGGTTCTGTTGATTGTACATTCCTTGGATCAGACATCTGTCATCTTGTATTCTGTAAATCACTGTGGCACTACACAAAACAATAACCGGGGATGGAGAAGTCTGGAAACACGTCTTCCATGAGGTATATTCCATGTCCATATCATGCTAGAGAAAAATTCAATAGTTGCTTTATTTTGTTTGCTTTAAACTAGAGCCAGAGTGAACTTTTTGATGAATCGGGTCCTATTGGGGATCTTAAGTACTGTGTACTCCTTGATCCAATTCTGCTTTGGGTGACTCAGGTTGCAGAGGAGGCTTGGAGAGCTTTCATCCTATTTAGAATGGTTTGGCAGTTGCTCAAGGAGTGGGTAGACCTGGCCACAGTTAATCTATGCTGTAGCACCATCCAGATTAGACCACTATGGTATGCTGTATATGGAACTGCCTTTAAAATATGCTTGGCAATTATATTTGTTTCAGAAAATAGGGTCCAAATGGGGACACATCATCTTGAGCATATAACTCATGACCAAGAAGCTCATCTTTTCCTCTTTCCTCTCTCTAGTTATGACATCATGGGAGGCATTTGAGAATGTGTATTGTTAATAATTCTAATGCTAGTGCTTCCAATTGTTTTACCATTTTGTTCCACTGACTGAAGTATCAATGTGATTGTATTTGTTGTTACATCCATTTGGCCACCTTATGTGTGTTTGTATTTGTCTATGTTTATAAGGATCTAAAAAGAAGTAAATCTGACAGCTTTACACATGTGTGACATATTTCTGCTTTGCTTAACAGTTGGTCTGCTAGTGCTGGAATCGTGCTGAGCATGGGGGTTCTTCCCCCCTTCCCCCCTCTTTTTTCCTAGTTCCTGTGTCAGTTGATTTGGTTACAGAAATGCTTTTTTAAAATCAAGATTTTTGAACAAGGGCACTGCCCTCATCATAGGCATCATAATGTTAGTTACACCAGCAAAAAAACATGGTGGAGTCCATAGCGCTCCATAGTAAGTATTTTCCAATCCACACCTCCTCCCCTCCATCAGCACAGCCCTGCCCATAATGTGTTGAAGTACATAGGATGTCAACTAGCTCCAACCAGCCAATGGAAAACTAGCCAATTGAAAACTTCCTAGTGCTAATCAAGCCTCCTCCCCAGGAACCAATGGCTGAAACCACTGTCCTTTAAAAACTTCAGCCAGAAGCCATCAAATGGAAAAATCTGGCCTCCTGTGGGGGGGGGGGGGCTGGAAGGGGGAAGGGGAAATAATTTTAATCGCCATCGGGACTTTGAACTTTATAATTTGTATATGGTTTTAACTGGGATTGGGGTGAAATGGTTTTTAACTGTTATTTAAATGATGGAGCCCTTTAAATGATGAGCCCTTCGGGGAAGGGCGGTATAGAAATTTAATAATATATATAAATAAATAAATAAATAAATAAATAAATAAATAAATGTCATAAGATAGGGTGTGAGGTTTGACATGCTGCCTATCAGCCCCATGCCATGGGGTCTTAGAGCAAGTGGTGTGGTAGTCATGGTGGCAGACAGTTTGCACAAGAAGTAATTCAGGAGAGCAAAGTCTACCTACTCTGGGCTGAGCTGTTCCACTAAAGTTCCATTTCAGGTACAAGAGCTGCACAGCCAGAACCCAACGGAGCAGACACACCAGTACAGGTAAATCAGACAATGCACTCCCAAATCTACCTTCCCACATAACATAAGAACTAGCCTGCTGGATCAGACCAGAGTCCATCTAGTCCAGCACTCTGCTGCTCGCAGTGGCCCACCAGGTGCCTTTGGGAGCTCACATGCAGGATGTGAAAGCAATGGCCTGCTGCTGCTGCTGCTACTGCTGCTGCTGCTGCTGCTGCTCCTGAGCACCTGGTCTGCTAATCTGAGATCAAGGAGGATCAAGATTGGTAGCCATAGATCGACTTCTCCATAAATCTGTCCAAGCCCTTTTTAAATCTGTCCAAGCCCTCCAGGTTAGTGGCCATCACCACCTCCTGTGGCAGCATATTCCAAACATCAATCACACGTTGCGTGAAGAAGTGTTTCCTTTTATTAGTCCTAATTCTTCCCCCCAGCATTTTCAATGAATGTCCCCTGGTTCTAGTATTGCAAGAAAGAGAGAAAAATTTCTCTCTGTCAACATTTTCTACCCCATGCATAATTTTATAGTCTTCAATCATATCCCCTCCTCTCAAACTAAAGAGCCCCAAACGCTGCAGCCTCTCCTCATAAGGAAGGTGCTCCAATCCTTCAATCATCCTCATTGTCCTTCTCTGCACTTTTTCTATCTCTTCGATATCTTTTTTGAGATGTGGCGACCGGAACTGAACACAGTATTCCAAGTGCAGTCGCACCACGGCTTTATATGGCATGACAATCCTTGCAGTTTTATTATCAACTCCTTTCCTAATTATCCCCAGCATAGAGTTTGCCTTTTTCACAGCTGCCATGCATTGAGTTGACATTCCCATGGAACTATCAACTAAGACGCCCAAATCCCTTTCCTGGTCTGTGACTGATACCACTGACCCTTGTAGCGTGTATGTGAAGTTTGGATTTTTTGCCCTTTTTTTGCCCCTATGTGCATCACTTTGCACCCTCCCTGTCTCTTTACCGGGGTTGGGAAACTTTGTGAGCCAGGTGACTCTGGTGCTTAGCAGCCCCCTGGGTGGCAACAGCTGAGAAGCCAACATCCAGCTGGTGCCTCCGTCCATCCAACAAGGGGGCATGATCCTATAGTGCATGGGCAGAAAGGGTGTGTGTGAAATGGAAGTGCAGCTGTTTCCCATTGCCATTAGTAATGGATATTTCCCAAGAGATGGAGTGAAGGTATGGTGGGAGGAAACAACAGCTCCCCAATAAACAGGTGGTTCCTCCAAAACAATCCTTCCTCTATGTTTCAGAGGATGGCCAGAAGGACTCAACAATGAATGCTGTTGTAGACACCAGTATCAGACATGATCTGGATTTGCTGGTGTGCAAATGAAGAGGCAGAAGGGGCAGTGGCTGTAGTGCCATTGCCAAAGATCACCTCCTTAAAGGCACCCCACTAGACCGGTTCAAGAACCTGGAGAAACCTTCTTGCACTCACCAAGGAGCACCAGACACCATTTTGTGACCATGCATGCTGTAATTTTGCCAACAGGCTGCAGTGGGGAACCATCCAAGAAGTGAGGCATTAGACAAGACTGACAACCATTCTCTCCATCAGCAAGCTCAACAGTCAAATCAGTCCCCAGTCAGAATGGATCTGGCACATCATACAGCCCACCTGTTGGAGACCTGGCCACTTGGAGACATTCTTCAGGTGTGAGGGCAGTGTGAGATCTCAGGAGATCCGGTGATGAGTGCAGAGTGGATGCTCCCATACCCACCCCCCCATAAAGCTTTCTTTCCTATGAGAACTGTTAACATGCATCTCTGTGAGGGTGGAAGGGTGGGCAAGTGGGTGGTGTGGTCGTAGGCAGGACCCTGACAGCTCACAGCCAACACAAGCTACTGCTGGCTGTCAGTTCAGTCCCCTCAGCTGAGGAGTCTGAGACAGCAAGGGTACTCACCTGGAGTTGAAGACCTTCCCTCCCCCTTAGGTTGCAGGATGGGGACAGCCAAGGATTATGGAGGTGATGTCTCAGGAGAGCATGGTGGAGGGCAACCTCAATTAGGGCAATGCTGTCAAGGAACCTATATCTGGGGCAGCTGCCATAACCGGAACAGCTGCTCGTCATCTGGTGAGCAATTGCAGAATCAGGAGTTCTCCAGTCAGGCCACATTCTCCTCAGGACATAGGGACACCATCCAAAGAGTTCCACCCCCTCCTGGCTCAAGCAGCCCCCTCCCAAGAGCCACCATGCCATCTGCCTATGGGACAGACCAGACCTCACTGGGGACCACTGATGGACCATGAGAGAGTGACAGCTGTTACACATTGAGCCACTGGGGGCAACAAGGGTAGGTGGAAGCCACCATATCCCTGGATGCCTTCACCCACAGGGACAACAGCCATTTTGCCCCAGACATGGCCATGCTGAAGTTCAGTGTGTCTGAGGTTGGAGTGGGGACCTCAGGGAGCTGGAAGCCAGGGCCCTACCCAGTTGATGGGCAGTGAGTACTCCTCAGCATCACCATTCTATTGGCCAGCCCTCTTGCCTAGTGGTGCTGCAACTGGAGCAATGATCAGCCCTTCCAGGTCTTAATTCAATGAAGCATTTTTCCACAGCATTGTCCATGCTTGGGAACAGAGCTCTGCTTTGTTCCAGGAAGATTGCCTGTCTTATCATACCCAGAAGGTCATTTTTCCCCTATAACTGGACCCCCAAGCTCCAGGACAAATCACTCTTGGACCTCTCTCCTTGTGCCCTACATCATTTCCTGTAAGCAGTGTTGGTCACTGTCTCTCATTCCCTTGGACTTCTTCTGGATTGATAAATATTGCCCTTCCCTTAATGCCATCTCCTATTCCTGTTATAGATCATCTCTTTCTATACTCTAGGCTTCTCAAAACTTTGTGCCTGTATATGCAACTTGTATGTGTGTTTTTATTATTTTGACCTCTTAATAAAATTGTAATTTTTCTCCTTCAATTCTGATTTTTGAGTGGATTTCTTTTGGGCACGAACTTCTGTGTAAATTGGTGCAAGATCTCCTACATGCCTCTCAAATTGCAGATGTTTCCAGTTAATTCCCCCAACTAAAAGGATGCAGACCAGACTCCCAAGACCAGGGGAGTCATCAGAGGAGTGTCCTGGAAAATACCAGCTGCAAGTACAGAAGGAATCTCAACAGGCTGTCAGGGTTACATAGCAGCTCAGTGACTGAGGCATTTTCCCAAGATCTTGACCCCCTTCCCCCATTACCAAACCGAACCAAGATGGGTAGGGGAGCCCTGTTTTTAAGACAACAGTTTCTCTACCTTCCCTGCCAACCTTTGGGGTAGCCTAGCAGTGCAGTGCCAAGACGGGGTCCTATTTGCTGCATTGGTTCAGGCCCTTTCCGCACAGCGAAAAGGGCGCCTCTCCACCAGCAGAAATTATGCCGGTGGAGGGGTGGGGGCCATTCGCACAGGAGTGTACGAGCGGCCCTGCAGAAGCCGGCACAAAAGAGGTGGCTTCGCACAGAGCCGCCTCTTCTGGGTCCCCCCTCACTCACCTCGTCCTCCAGCGTCGCTCTGGAAGCCGTCAGGGACCCCCACGCTGCCCTCTGACCCCAGCAGGTCGGAGAGCAACGTGGGCGGGTCCCTGACAGCCTCCAGAGCATGCTGGAGGATGAGGTGAGTGGAGAGGATGGGGAAAGCGCCGTCTTCCCAGCGGTGCGGTTCGCACCGTGCTGATGGGAAGACGGCATTTTAGCCGAGCGAGGTTATTAGGAGCAGCTTCATGCCACTCCTGGGTGGCCAGGATGGCGCTGCAGCAATCCAGCAGCGCCTCCTGTGCGAACAGCTACCCAGGGACGGCGTTTTTGCCGTCCCTGGGCCACTGTAAATGGCCCGTGCGGAAAGGGCCTCAGTGTCACCCATAAGGACAAGAAAGCCTGGCTGGATTAGCCCTCGCCAACACCAGCCTTGCAGAACAACCTGATTCACCCTCTTCCTAAAGGGATTAAGGAGGAGACAATACTCCAGCTTGGAAAAGCTAATTCCCATCTGCAGCTCGGGTCTGTGTGCCTCTGTGAAAGAAAGAGTATTCTGACCCCCTCAAGGAAGTCCTGCCACCCATTATTCTAGAAATACGAATCCATTTTTTCCAATTTCTGATTAACCTCTCCCAAAATTTCAAAACTTCCCTTGAGTGGAATATAATGAGCAGGGATGGTATGAAGAATGAGCATTTTAGAGAAGAGTACAACCATGCTTCGGTAACCCTGAATCCACTAGGGGAGCTAAGGAATTGGGATATTCCATATAAGGATGAAAAGGCACAATCTTCCCAGATTGACTGGAGGGCCTGAAGCTAGAGGTTGTTGTTGTTGTTGTTGTTGTTGTTGTTGTTGTTGTTGTTGTTGTTGTTGTTGTTGTTGTTGTTGTTGTTGTTGTTGTTGTTGTTGTTATCATTATCATTATCATTATCATTATCATTATCATCATTATCATTATTATTATCATTATTATTATTATTATTATTATTATTATTATTATTATTATTATTATTATTATTATTATTATTATTATTATTATTTATTCCACTTTTATACCGCCCTCCCCCGAAGGGCTCAGGGCGGTTTACAGCATAAAATACATATAAGTGGCTAAACAGAATAAAATGCTAAAATTGAAACCAGATTAAAATGCAGCGCTCCAAATTCATAAATATTTAAAACAGACGGCGTTCGACCTTTGACTCCTCTAACTCTGAGAGGGGAGCAGCGGATCTCAGTTGTTAACGGGCACTTATCAGCACCTTCACCTCAGAAGGACTCCAACTTTGTTATAAACCACATATTAATATTGTAGGTATGAGAATTTCTTATATTGATTGTTAGAAGGGAGATTGTGCTTATATTAATTGGCTATTGGCATGTAGTTTGATTTTTTTTATGAATGTTTGCAGTGGACGTTATATGAATTGATTGGAGAGCCTGAAGCTGGAGATAGAAGAAGAAGAAGAGTTTGGATTTATATCCCCCCTTTCTCTCCTACAAGAGACTCAAAGGGGCTTAAAATCTCCTTGCCCTTCCCCCCTCACAACAAACACCCTGTGAGGTGGGTGGGGCTGAGTGAGCTCAGAAGAGTTGTGACTAGCCCAAGGTCACCCAGCTGGCGTGTGTGGAAGTGAACAGGCTAATCTGAATTCCCCAGCAGAGCTGGGAATCAAACCTGGTTCCTCCAGATTAGATACATGAGCTCTTAACCTCCTACGCCACTGCTGCTCCTGAAGATAGTTCACCTCAGAAGGACTCCAACTTTGTTATAAATTACATATTAATATTCTAGGGCTACATTGGAACTCCTGAAGAGAAAGAACAGATAACTCAGCAAGGCAGAGCAGAGCTGCAAAGTTAATTCGTATCGAAGAGATCTGGCTAGACAGAAGTCAGAAAGACTGAGACCCTGCTGGTGTGTTTGAGCACAACAGGTCTGAACTGCTATATGTTAATTATTGTTTTACATATTTGATTGTTGTACTATACATTACTTCTTATGAAAAAGAAATAACAAATTAGAAGTTGTTTACTGTTATTTTTATGAATGTTAAGTGTCACAAGGTGGGATCACACTGTCAAAGACGTGAACTCCTTTATTTCTCAATTGAGAACAATATCTCTTTGATATCCTTTTTGGAATTAAAGTTGTGTTACACTTAGATTACCATGAAGGAGAAAACAGCACTCTTCTTCAGAATCCCCATCATTCTCCAGAGTGGCATTTGTTGCCACTGTGGTACCCACCAATGTGATTTCTGGTAACCACTTGCTTCTTCCACAAAAAAACATCTCATCCAAAGCAAATAGCCAGACCTGGCATCCCTTTCCCTTACTGGATCAGGAGTTGCTTCAGAAACCCCCAGGATGTGTGTGAGCATCTCACAGTCCAAACAATAGCTTGTTTATTTATTTATTTATTTGTTTGTTTGTTTGTTTATTTATTAAACTTTTATACCGCTCACCCCCAAAGGGCTCTGACTAAACACAATAAGGGGAATGATACCCTAGAAATGATTAAAGCATTTTTTAAAAAGAAATAAGGGCAATCCATGTAATTAGCAGCCAGAGGCGTAGCAAGGGGGGAAAGCGCCTGGTACACTGGTACGTCCTCCGCCTCCGCCCCACCCCAGAATGCCCCCGACACACCCTCACCACACCCCCACAGGGGTGCACACCCAGTGCGTCATGCACCCCTCCCCCTACGCCTCTGTTAGCAGCCACCATCTACATCTACCACTGCACTTTTTTTCCCATATGAACATTTTGCAAGATGAATTCCCTATAAAAATCCCAAATACATGAAGAATCTTTCAGTGTCATCAGGGTTGCCAACCTTGGTCCTTTTTTAGAAGTCTTTTGTAAAGATTATGGGTATAAAATGGAGAACAAACATTGTTTTGTCACTGAAACTCAAACCATCTTTATTGCATATTCATGAAGTAGACAAAACTACAGGTCATTGAATAACTGCTTCTCCATATAAAGAACATGGCCTGTAAAGTACTACATGAGATCAACAAGAATATCTAAATTAACCATTTCTCCTTTAGAAATCTCATTAAATAAAAAAGTTCATCTCCATATTTACAAATTAAAATGCTGATTCATTCTTAACATTTAGTAAGTCTTCAGATATTTAAAGCCTAAGTATACCCTTCTGAAGCGATTTACGTTAGTCTATTGACCACCGTAGATCAATTCAGTACCTTTGTCTAATCATCACAGTCCTGTCCTTATTCTCTTTCCTTTCTTCACGTTTTATCGTAGAGCTTCTGGGATTTCCACCTGGAAAAAAAATGTTCTTCTATGAAATCAGTGCTATTAGTGGTGGTGGGATATCAGATTATGCATGGTTATCATAATGAGTAATCCTGCATTTGCAGAGCTGGATTTATGCACTAGCTAATTAAGCTACAGTTTAGGGAAAGGGTACCTTTTTGAGTCTTTAGAATTCCAGTACAGTGGGGTAGGCATAGCCACAGCCACAAAATGGGTGCCACGGTAGGCTGAGCCAACCACAAAATTGCCACTGGGCTTACCTTCTGCCACACAGTGAAGATTCTTGTGCTGTGGTGACAGCTGCCGTCAAAGCAATGTTTTAAAAATGTGCACTGTCCATCAGTAGCCTTGCTGGGCAAAAAACCAACCTTGCCGTGTTCACTTTCTAAAAACACTTGGTGGGCACTAGGAAAGGTGATAGTGGGCTCTATAGTGCCTCCTAGGCACCACATTGGGGATCACTAGTGTAGGGGCTCAGATTTTATGTGAGGCCTCTAAATGCAAAATATTTCTAAACTTTACTAAGTTACAATTGGGAATAGCAGTACTTCAAGCATCTTAAACTTGACGTAGGTTTGGATCTTAATTTCTACACTTTTCTTTACCCATACAAACATAAAAGGAAAGCTATTTTATCTGTCTCCCAGATATATATATCTGGGATATATCTATATATCTATATATATCTGGGATCGATCGATCGATAAATCTATCTATCTATCTATCTATCTATCTATCTATCTATCTATCTATCTATCTATCTATCTATCTCTATCTCTATCTCTATCTCTATATATCTATATTTATCTCTCTCTCTCTCCTCCATATATATATATATATATATATATATATATATATATATATATATATATATATATATATATATATATATATATATATATATATATATATATATATATATATATATATATATATATTTGCACTCTCTTATGCTTCTAAGAAATACATATTAGACTACAAGAGTTTTATACAAATATTTCATTTCTTTTTCAAATTTATTCCAAAACATCAAATTGCTACATATCTTTTGAGGGCTTCTTGGAAGCGTCTTTATTTTTTAAAAGCCTATCAGTTTTGCTTTGTTGTATACTGCCCTGAATCTGGAAGGGGAGGTGGGTATAGAAATGTAATAAAATAAATAAAGTTTATATCCTACTGTCTGAATGTTTGCACGTCACTGCATTTCTCCTGTCTCTCCTCTAAGGCACTCAAAATGGCATAGATGGTTGTTCTCGCCCTCCATTTTACTCTCACAATGAGCCTTTTCATATAGGTTAGACTGGAAGGGAGTGATTAGCCCAAGTTTACCTAGTGAGGGGCTTAATTCAGTTAGCATTTGAACACAGTTCCCCTGTTCCCAGTCCTAATCCCAGTTCTAATCCAGGGTTCTAACCATTACATTGGCTATCTCACTAATGCTTATGAATTATGTATTTCTCTTTCTCTTTCTTTTCAGTTAGTTAATGGTGGTGTTTTGAATTCAGTCATCAGAGATCTCTAATGATACCATAACACCAACAAGGAGAATCTCACACATTTTATATTTAAAGAAAAATGTAATCAGAAATGCTCATTCTACAGTTTATAGCAATGAATATGTTCTAAATATTTCATGTTACAATATTCAAACATCTTTATCCTGCACATCTAAAAAGTTTAACTTTGTTATTATGATTCCAGAGGTGTAGTCATGTTAAACCGTTGTAACAAATCTGATTAAGACTGTCAGGCGGAGGCAGCAATACTCCTCTTTAGTCAGTGTCAAGTTTTTGAGACACAACTAGCCTGTAAACCTAAAACAGCTTAAAAAACTTACCCTTCTTAACTGTTTTACACTACTTGCTCTGATTGCTTCCATGAGGTCACCATGAACAGATCTCTGTGGGGTAGGAGGTCGAGTAGAAGGGCGTGAACCTTCTTCTGATTTCTTATCTGGGATTGATTTTAAGGAATTTTTTATTTCTTGCAAGATCTCATTCTCATATTTTTTGCTCTTCTTTCCTTTTTTCTTTCTCTGTTTACTGTGTACAGCTTTTTGGGAACTCTCCTGCTGTTTGATAACTTCTGCAATATTCCTGGTTGGTGCCTTTTTCTCTGGGACAATTTGAGAAGGGGGTGGGGGTGGCGGTGGAGGGGGTGGCGGTGGGGGTGGAGGAGATGGTGATTGGTTTTTAACAGATGGAATCTTTTTAGAAAGCTTTGGAGAGGACCATGGTGAACTCCGAGGAGATGAATAAGGTGAAGAGCCAGGAGTTCCTTTTTGCAAAGCTTTGGTCTTTGGGTTGATTGCTCCATCCCAGTTGGACTCTTGTCTTTGTTCCTGCATCCGTTTCTGCCTTTGTTTATCCATATTTCTTGTCAGCATGCTTGTCATACTCATTCTTGGTCCAGCAAGCTCAAAGTGATAGCCTAGCTTCACCAATGTAGTATTGTCCTTCATAAGTTTAGCAATGTCCATTTCCACCTGACTGCCCATTATATGTCTTTGGTTGTGAAACCGTAATTCTGTCAAAACCTTATTAGACTGTAAAGCCCTCATAATAGCTAGTATCCCTTTGCCTGTGATAAAATTGGAATCTAGATTCAGACTTGATATATGTTGATTCACTTTTAGCATCCCAGCAATAGCCATTGCAACATTGTCATCTGCATGGGTATTGGACAGCGTGAAAGTTTTGACTGCAGTGTTGTTTCTGAGGGCCTGAGCAAAGTGGGTCAGCATCTGGGTGGTAATGTTCTCAATATTGTTTAAATTGACTTCTGTAGTGTCAGGGTCATTGTTCCTAATTTTCTCCAGAGCATCCTCAATCACTGTGGGATTTCCACACGGGTGAATGGCACCTGTTCTGCAGCTCCCATCTTCTGTGCCCTTTTCACTATGACCATTAGTAATTACTTCACTGTCTTTCTTGCTTTCACATTTTCTTTGTTTAATTTTGTCTGAACTCTTGCTGCTTTCACAATTTGTAGTCCTTTGACATACTGCAGCAATTTCCTTTTCTTCTTCATCTGCACTACTTTCTTCCTCTTCCTCATCCTCCTCCCCTTCTTCCTCTTCTGCCACTTCTTCCTCATCTTCTTCAGTGTAAGCCTCCTCAGAAAATTCACTGTTACTTCCTGTAAAATCGTCTTCATCAATTTCATCTGATGTGTTATCATCTTCATTTTTAGACTCCTAAATAGGAATGAAACATCAAAAATTAATTAAGAAATATCATAAACTACATAAAATGTCTTTCAACTTGGTTCTAATGAACATCATTAAGCCCCTCTCAAATTTATTAGTTTGTTAAGCTAAAATTGTACCACTGTTACTCATTCATGTTGTGAAATCCAAATACCTTCCCCTAAGAAATCACTTTTATTTTAGAAATATCACATTTTCCCCAAAGAAATATTTTAGAAATATCACATTTCCCCCAAAGTCTACAGTATGTTGCACTTGAAAATCTAATTATTTTCACAGCTATCACTGAGAATGCTAGCATTTATTGGATATTTATTTAATTGAAAATACTTCTAAATTGCCTGTCTCCAGGCCTTGGCCTGCAAGCATATGGACCCCTTTCTGGGGTGTAAAAAAGCAAATGGGTACACAAAAAGGTATATGCTGTTCTTCTGCAGAAATATCTTATTTTTATTCTCTTCTTTTGCTAAAGTCTTCAGGGCACATAATACCTACCTTTTATCCTCACAACAACCCCGTGTTTGTAGATTAGGTTGAAATATAAAGACTGGCCCAAGATCACCCAATGAGTTTCATACCTGAGTGGTTTCACCAGGACTTCCTAATTCACCTTTCAAAGAACTGCCACCCACATACGGTTGAGGATTTGCCAGAGTATACAAAGTGAGGATGGCTGTAAAGAGCCGAAGGCTTAAGATGTTCCACTAACATCTTTCTTTGGCAAAAAGGTATCTTCCTCTCATTGAATAGACTCTTCCTGCAGCAAAAGAGTCTCTTGCATCAGGTATGATATTTTGTACTGCCATTTACAGAACAGGCTTTCTTGCATGCAGATGGCAGAGAGGTATGTATATAGAATAATTTGTATACATCTGCCTTAATGTGAGTTGATAAATGGAGAATGCACCCAAACTCTGACAGTCATGTATCATTGCATGAAGATGTGTGAAACATTTACAAATGGGTAGCTATTAACCACAAGTCTCCCTTGTCCATAATGACTCAACACAAAAAAATGACACCAGATGGGGGATGAGAAGCGTGCAATGACTTCCCATTTCCCAAGATGGTCCATTTCACTGACTGCAGCTCCATAAGCAGGGTTCAGAAACGTATGGTGTCCAAACAGCGCCTGGAGACAAAACCTCCTCCAGGCACCCCCCTCCTCTCCCAGGAGAGCAGACTATCCTAGCCCCACCCACCTGCACAGTGTGCAATGTGCAGTTGGCCCTTCCTCAGCCCCTCCCTCTGGCTGGTCTGGAGATCCAGGACATAGCCTTATCTCATTACTTCTATCAGGCTTAGTCGTGCCTTGAACTGTCGTTTCAAGTTATGGTGAGCATTTCAACAATAACTTGAAAAGATAGTCCAAGGTAGAACTGGGTCTGCTAAAAGAAAGGAAGACGGGGCCACATTCCTGATCTCCAAGGTCAGTGCCTTGGACTATGTTTTCAAGACATTTCAACAACATACCCATGAGTGGATATGTTTGTTGAAATGTCTTGAAAATAGTCTAAGGCACTGACCTTGGAGATCAGGAACATGACCCCGTCTCCCTGCTTTTAGCAGACCCAGTTCTACCCTAGACTATCTTTTCAAGTTATTGTTGAAATGCTCACCATAACTTGAAACGACAGTTCAAGGCACGACTAGGCCTGGATCTCTAGGCCTGGATCTCCAGGCCGGCCAGGGGGTGGGGCTGAGGGAGGCCCAATTGCACATTGCATGCTGTGCAGGTGGGTGGGGTTGGGATGTTCTGCCCTCCTGGGGGCTGGGAGGGGCGGGGTGAAGCTCTTGGGGGCACCAGGAGCTTGAAAATATAATTCTATGCCTACATTGTTTGGTGCCTCCATGGGGAGGATGACTGTGGAGGGCTGATTTTGTGCCTCCCACATGACCAGATGGCGTGCGCCTGGGGACATTGGGTACCCCTTGTCCCCATAGACGATATGCCACTGCAAGGGTATCCATTCCCACAGAGTACGTGGATCATGCCCTAAATGTTTGCTACTAAAATTAAAACAATAGAGGTCATAGAAGTGTCAAGCAACCTCCAGTTTTGACACAGTTGAAGAACGGTTTGAAGCATTTGGGACTCTAGTTTGGAGAGGAGACGTCTGAGGGGGGATATGACTGAAGTCTATAAAATTATGCATGGGGTAGAAAATGTTGACAGAGAGAAATTTTTCTCTTTCTCACAATACTAGAACCAGGGGGCATACATTGAAAATGCTGGGGGGAAGAATTAGGACTAATAAAAGGAAACATTTCTTCACGCAACGTGTGATTGGTGTTTGGAATATGCTGCCACAGGAGGTGGTGATGGCCACTAACCTGGATAGCTTTAAAAGGGGCTTGGACAGATTTATGGAGAAGTCGATCTCTGGCTACCAATCTTGATCCTTCTTGATTTGAGGTTGCAAATGCCTTAGCAGACCAGGTGCTCCGGAATAACAGCAGCAGAAGGCCATTGCTTTCACCTCCTGCATGTGAGCTCCCAAAGGCACCTGGTTGGCCAGAGTGCTGGACTAGATGGACTCTGGTCTGATCCAGCAGGCTCTTTCTTATGTTCTTATGTTCTAATGGACCCTGTGCTTTTTTAAAAAATACACAGACACATGAAGCTGCCTTATACTGAGTCAGAACCGTGGTTTATCAAAGATCAGTACTCATAGACCTGTGGTTGGCAGCAACTCTCCAGAGACCAAGGCAGAGGTCTTTCATCTTGCTTATTGCCTGATTTTTTTTTTCACTGAAAATGCGGGGAATTGACCCTCAGACCTGCTGCATGCAAAGCACATGCTCCCAGGGATCCTTCCAGTTTCAGGTGCCAATTGTTGCTATGCAGGTACATGGCAATAAAGCACAGCTTTGCAGCCTTCTAGAATCATTATCATTGTATTGTGTTAGAAAACTCATGCTGTTGTTTTGCCCTTACCCCTTTGGAGAGAGTGATGTATGACAAGCACTATATTAATACTTTGACTGATGGCATACCAACACCCTGAGTGCTGTGCCTGGATAAATACCTTCAGCAGAGTTCTGATAAGAGCCAACCAAGAAGTGAGATAATGTCCTGGTGCTGCTTTACACGGATAGAGGATGTGGCTGTATCAGTGCTGTGGTATATATATAGCACTACAATCTGTAGACTGTTAGGAATTCAGTATTCACTCTTCAGTGCTGTGTGTGTGTATGCTCAGTTTGCTGTAAAAACAAGTGTGTTACGTTTACAAAAGAGGCAAACATACATAAGAGATCATGAACCTATGAAGTTATGTGACTGTCATGTGCCATTTTTCATTTAGTCTTATCTTCCATTTGTGAATCCACTCAAATCCATCTCCCCTCTGAAAACTCCCTGAGAACCAAAGTGAGCTGGTAAATAGCATATGCACTTGTGACACAGGCTTTTAAATTAAACTCAAGCAAATATATCAACGATCCTTTGGTATATAGATTTAGAATGCCTTAATTGCAGTAAAGGTGGAGGTATTTTAGAAAATCACATGCTGTTATTTTGTGAAGCATTTTACATTTACAACAAGGTCTTTTGTTGTCCAAAGCATTGCTTCCTGGGCCTATACCTCTACCAGCAGGACCATCCCAAGCCTCTGAACAATGCCTCTATGGGTTCAGGGAATGATGGCAGTCCCCTTGTATGCCACTGATAGCTAGGCCAAGCCCCTGCAGTGCACCAGTGGCCTCCTCACTGTGGTACCTTAAACAGTTTTTTGGGTGGGCTTGGCCCTAATGGAAAAAATGAGAGAGAATCCATGCTGAGACCTGGACTTGAAGGGTGGGCTCAAGCAAGTTACTGATTGTTATCTATAACTATGTGAAACAGAAATAATTCCTACTCTCAAGTAAATGATGATGATGATGATGATGATGATGATGATGATGATGATGATGATGATTGTGTGCCTTCAAGTTACATGGCAACCCCAGCATCATGCGGTTTTCATGACAAGAGATTAGGGAAGGTGGTTGCCATTGCCTTCCACCCAGCAATGCCTGGCCTTCCTTGGTGGTCTCCCATCCAATTACTAACCAGGACTAACCATACTTAGCAGGCTAAATGTGACAGGACTACCCAATCTTTTTCATGCAGGCATTTTGTGATCAAGATACTCTTCTTACTGCCTTCATTTTAATCTCTTTCTAATTTATTCCTATTAGTAGTTTTAAAACGTTTCTTTTGTTAGAGGAACAGAAGACTTAACTCATCAGAATCTCTACACAACTTTAAGAATTCACCCATAAGAGAGGACAAATAGTCGTAAGGAAACATGTAACATATGGTCTAATACTGATTTGTTTATGTATTTACTTTTAAGTAAAAAAAATGGGTTCCAAAAATAGTATATTTATTTTATTTCTAATTTAAAATCTGATGTGGAAAGGGTGCTTGAAGTTCATGTTTAGAGATTGGAAGCATTATACCTGTCCCAAACAAGAATGGGTTCAAAATCAAGACAAATAGATTAATATTAATCTCCTTTGGTTGTCTGACAGATAACAGGGAATGAATAAATGGCATCTTGACCATGCATAAGGGCTTATGGGTGTGCACACACCAGGCCAAACATTCTCTGAATTTCATAAGCATCTTTAGGGGTGTGGCTGTCTCAAAAAGAGGTCGCATAAATCTCTGGATCCTGTTCAGGGGCTGAAGTGCAAATGTTTCCCTTTGAGGGTACAATAGTTTTTTTGCACTATCTATGGGCCCCATCATGTCAAAGATAAGTATTTTATTGATTTCAGTGGCAGAGCTTTTAGCATATCTGACTTAGTGAAATCAACACAACACAAATGTGTTTTGTAGACAGCCTGCATAATGTAGTGGTTAGAGTTTCAAACTAGGAGCTGGGAAACCCGGGGCCACTCAGACAAACCTTCCTTACAAGGTTAATTTAGTGTGTATTTGATAGAGGTAATGAGAACAGTATTTGGAGGTACTTTGGGTGTCTGGTGGGGGGGGGGTGGTGGTGGTGGTGGTGGAGGAAGCAGGGAATAAATAAAAATTCTTAAACCAGGCAGAATCACATCCTAACAGCACTCTTTCCCCTCTCTGCCCCCTGTGTTCTATAGCAAACTTCTTCTGAAACTGATTTCAACAAGCAGTTTGTAATAAAATTTCATTCAAGAAAACAACAATTTCCACAGGGAAAGAGTTAGATGTGCTGCTGTCTAGAACTTTTGAATGTGTGTTTTACAAAAAATGCTGTACCGAAGTAAGGGCTATAGGCTCAGCAAAATTGCATGATAGTCCTTTGGGATTCTGCCACCACTTCAGACTGTAAATAAGGATTATGTTATTAAACTGTTATATTTAAAAATACGACCTTGCATGTAATACATGGGGAGACAGGTTTTGGTCTAATCCCTCTGCTACATGTGATAATTTTGCGCAAGCAGGATTTTCTAAAAACATGAAATGCAGTCTTCATAGGCAGTCCAGACACATTCTGTCCTCTGAATGTGAATATTAGCTCTCCTAAAGATGAGAGGATTTCACAGTAATTCTACCACATTCACACTTGTGCAAACAAGCTATCCTTGATTAATTTGCTTTTTAGTGTGATAGTAAACATTCAGGCACAAAAAGAATGAGAGGATGTATTTCTGCAACCTAGTTAATACATTTGCTCCCCTACCTTTTCGCATGCCCCCATCCTCTCTTTTTCTAGAAGTTTCCTGGTCTCCCTTTCCCAGTAGGCCATCAGTGCTTCCCGGCTGAATGTTCCAGTTGGAGTTTTCTCTGTGAGGCTTTTTTGCCTCTGGCCCACTGGAAGGTTCCGATCAGGCTCAATGTCCTCCAGTTCCCTCTCCAACTCCTTCAATTCCTCATCAGTTAGAGAAGCAAGGAGTTCATCTTCATCTAGGTCTTCATATTTACTAAGCTCTCGTCTGTAGCCAAAGGCAGACATGGTCCCTTGTTTTGTCAGACAGGGATATAGCTGAAATAAAAAGGCAGCATTCACGAAAGCTGAGCCAAGTACTCTGTGTCTGGTCAGCAACTGTTTCCCTGTGTTGCTGCGGCACCCTTTAAAAAGTATTCCTAGGGGGTTGCAACAATGTACGGAAGGATGAAAGCATGCTCTGTTTTAAGCATCAGACGTCAGCAAGACTGTTGAACAGAAAGAATGTCCCAACACCAGTGTCTGTACGTCTCTTAAACTCAAGGATTATTGACCTACTGGCCATGACCATATTAAGCATAGCCCAACATTAGGGAAATGTGTACTTCTCTAGGCACTTGAAGGACAGGCAATTAAGCAAGTATTTTCCCCAAGATCTTGACTTCACCAAACATTAGAAAGCAATCAAAAAACATTTACTTTTGGTAGGATTTGTATCATTCTAAAGGGAATGGGGTTGGGGAGAGAGGGCTGAGGAGAGAGAAAGGGGCTTTCCCAGCAGTTCAGAGAAAGACCCCTCAATTTTATGATTATTGAAGGGGGGAATGGTTGGAGAGGAGCCGTCATTTCATCTGGCTGAAGCGTTGTTATGTTTAGGAATGTAATATGAGGCTGGGATGATCAGCATGCCTCACGATTGTGGAATAGACCACTCAGGTGATGTCAGCTGTGTTTAATATTGCACACAGAAGCTAATTACAGAACTCTGTCTTCAAAAGAAAATGTGAGTTCAGCTGCAATACTAACTTTCTAAATATTTTGAATCTTGATATCCTTCCTTTGAACATAGCATAGTGTGAGTGTGGCACTGAAACCTGACTGTGCTCAATGTGGTTTGCGAAAATAGTACTTTCCAGGGACACATTAAATACCAATGTACATATTTACTACGCTATTATGCTAATTAGCATTAAGATATTAAACGTTTCTCTCAGTAGCCACAGTTTTTGATAATCCTGCCCCTCCCACAAACAGTAGAGATGTGAGGTCCTGAAGGAAAAAAAAGGAATAATTCAGGGAAAACAATTTCTTTTTCCTGAAAATTTTTGATTTTTTTCCAGTGAAAAATTGGAGGATAACTCCAATAAAATATTTTTCTTTGAAATTAGTCAAATGCTTTTGTCCACTCAAAATAGCTAGCAACAGTCTGAGACTTTTAAAAAATCCTGATAGAAAATTTGAGAATGTTTGGGGAGTACTGAAAAACTCCATCAAAACATTTGTTTTTCTTTTGGAACAAGTGAAATGTGCTAAGATAGTGTGGCTGCAGCATTTGCAGCTATTTTACTTTATTAATTAGGGATGCATCATGACTAGTATCCATTTTGACTAGTAGCCATGATAGCTCTATCCTCCATTAACATACCCACCTCCTCTTAAAGCCTTCCAACTTCTCAGCTATCACCACATCCTGGGGTATATCCACATTCATTACCAAAAAAGTTAAAAAAAACTTTTTAATGTCTCCCAAATTTCTGCAAGTTTTACATATCTGTCCCTAATATATAGGAGTGCATACCTGTGGGACTGCCTCTCCCCTTATCGCTCCTGTTAAGATCCCTCTGTTGGAGGACAATCTGCTGATGGTCCCTGGCCCAAAAGATATCTGGCTGACCACCACGAGGGACAGGACCTTTATGGCCTTGGCACCTACCTGGTGGAACAAGCTCCCCAGTGAATTCAGGGACCTGTGGGACTTGAATGGTTTCCGCAGGGCCTGTAAAACAGAGTTGTTCTGCCAGGCTTTTACATCTGGCCAGCTGGGTCTGAACAGAATTAATTTGTCATTTGTGGCCTCCCGGGGACATATAAGGGTATGGGATGGTGCCATCTACTGTTAACATTTTAAGCTTTTTTGTGGTGTTTATGTTTTTTATGATTGTTCTGTTTTGTATTGTTTTTATCAGTGCTCTGAGCCCTGTGGGGAAGAGCAGGTTTTAAATTGAAAAATAAATAAATAAATAGATCAATCAATCAATAATAGATAAACCGATAAATAAATAAATAATGGTTTATGTGTACTCTTTGGTATATTTCATTCTTCAACGAAATAACCTGAAAATGTCCTATTATAGTCAACCAAGTCAATGTAGACTTCTTTTTCAGCAGTACTGGAACAACTGTGAAAAAAAGATAGATTGCTTAGTGTTTCTCTGACACTTTCAGAGCATTGCAAATTAGTTATTGCACATACTGGTAGTTAAATGGATATTAATACTGCTAATTTTGTTGGAACAGTTGAACTTCTTGTGTTCAAAGGTGTCAGTCAGATGTGATCCAGTCACCCAGCCTCTTTGGTTTGTGCCAAAGAGCCCCAAAAACCTACCAAATGAATTTGCACTGTGTTTCTGAAAAATTGTGCATTCAGTTTTATTAAAGCACAAAAATAAAAGGATAACATGGGCCAAATCCAAAAGAAATCCTGTTCCACATTGCCAACAGAAAGTTTTGTGCTCATGGATTTATATGTACTTAATTCTCTGTTATGCTGTAGCCTAAGTATATTTCTCTGCCCTAACTGATGCTCTTAAGATACCTATGCTTTTGAACAACATGGATCCCACAGTGTGTGAGAATGTAGCAAAATTTCTGCTAACAATAATAGACGTAAGTCTAGATGAATACCAACCAAAGTCTATGTATTATGACCACATATAGCCAGCAGTAATTTTTCTAGCTTCTGTCAGTATCCGATGACGTTTAAGTGAGTTAACTTAGCTGAAGGAATGTCCTATAGTTACAGAAGGACCATGTATATATTTTAGTATTTAGTATTTTAGTACCAGTGTCTATAATTGTGAGCAATAATGGGCAAATTTTGTATGCTGATTTTGTATGTTTATTTTATGCCAATAAAGGCTTGTGATTGATTGATTGATATTTCTCTGCCTCATATTGATTGCCAGTCTGTAAAAACTGGTGGTAGGCATTTTCTTTTTACTAAAGTCCAAACTAGTCTTTGGTTCTGAACCCCAATGGGTCATTGATCTCTGCACAACCAGTTGTGATGTCAGGAACCCTGGTTCCCAATTGAGCTGGAAAACGGATACAGCTGGATGAAGACAATAATAGCAGTTACCTTAGGGTTAGTTCACACAAGATACTTGACTCATTTTGTTTATTTTTTAGAGTCTTTGCATGCTGCCTGTCCAAAATCAGATCAAGGTGATTCAAAGCTAACACAATAAAACAAAACAAGTCAATAAAACAATCACGATATTGATAAAACAGTCCTCAGAGTCAGAGCACGCATTAAACTACGGAAAAAGATAAAAACCTTAGTTGTAGACCTGCATACAGAGAAATGCTTTGGCCTAGTGCCTAAAGAAATGTAAAACGGGTACCAGGCAAGACTCAAGAGGGAGTTCCAAAGGTGAGGTGCCACCACTCATATGTCCTGTTGGTAGTTGACGTCTGCCTCACCTCTGAAGACAGGACCAAGAGAGAATGTAAAAACTAGCACTTTGAACTTTGCCAGACATAGATGGGTAGCCAGTGTAGTTCCTTCAGCAAAGAGGAGAGGTGATCTATGTAAACCTCCCTGCCAAATAGCCTGGCTGCTGCATTTTTGGCCTAGATCTCTCCCAGAAGTTTAATGCAGATGTTAAACAGGGTGGGGGACAAATCTACACACAAGATAGAGTAAATAACTTTAGTGATATGAATAAATATAATTTGTGAATTGAGCAATCAAGGCAGGAGTTCTTGTGGTCATAGTTGCTGGAAAAGGTTTCTGACAATCTACAGGACACTTTGCACATAAAACAAACTGTATTGTGAGAACTAATCGTAAGTATATTGCTTATACAATCAATGTATACTTCAGGCAATGTTAAAAGAAGAGTGGCCTTGTGTCCATGGATAAGAACATAAGAACATAAGAACTAGCCTGCTGGATCAGACCAGAGTCCATCTAGTCCAGCATTCTGCTACTCACAGTGCCCCACCAGGTGCCTTTGGGAGCTCACATGCAGGATGTGAAAGCAATGGCCTTCTCCTGCTGCTGCTCCTGAGCACCTGGTCTAGTATTGTAAGAAAGAGAGAAAAATTTCTCTCTGCCAACATTTTCTACCCCATGCATAATTTTATAGACTTCAGTCATATCCCCCCTCAGATGTCTCCTCTCCAAACTAAAGAGTCCCAAATGCTGCAGCCTCTCCTCATAAGGAAGGTGCTCCAATCCTTCAATCATCCTCGTTGCCCTTCTCTGCACTTTTTCTATCTCTTCGATATCGTTTTTGAGATGTGGCGACCAGAACTGAACACAGTACTCCAAGTGCGGTCCCACCACGGCTTTATATAAGGGCATGACAATCCTTGCAGTTTTATTCTCAATTCCTTTCCTAATTATCCCCAGCATAGAGTTTGCCTTTTTCACAGCTGCCATGCATTGAGTTGACATTCCCATGGAACTGTCAACTAAGACGCCTAAATCCCTTTCCTGGTCTGTGACTGATAGCACTGACCCCTGTAGCGTGTATGTGAAGTCTGGATTTTTTGCCCCTATGTGCATCACTTTACATTTTGCTACATTGAACTGCATTTGCCATTTCTTAGCCCACTCACCTAATTTATCAAGGTCCGCTTGGAGCTCTTCGCAATCCTTTTGTGGTTCTCACCACCCTACATAATTTGGTATCATCTGCAAACTTGGCCACCACACTACCCACCCCTACTTCCAGTTGATATATGAATAAGTTAAAGAGCACTGGTCCCAATACGGATCCTTGGGGACACCACTCCCTACATCTCTCTCCACTGTGAGAACTTCCCATTTATACTCCACCCTTTGTTTCCCTGTTCCTCAACCAGTTTTTAATCCATAGGAGGACTTCCCCCTTTATTCCCTTCTCTATTGCTGAGTTTTCTTTCAACAGTCTCTGGTGAGGAACTTTGTCAAAAGCCTTTTGGAAATCCAAGTAGACAATGTCCACTGGTTCCCCCCCCTTATCAACATGTCTGTTTACATACCCCTCAAAAGAACTCTAGTAAGTTTGTAAGACAGGGACTTGCTCTCTACAAAAGCCATGCTGACTCTTCCTCAGCAGGTCTTGCTTTACTACATGTTTTATAATTTTTATCTCTTTAATGATAGATTCTACTAATTTACCAGGAACAGATGTCAAACTGACTTGGCCTGTAATTTCCCAGGTCCCCCCCTAGATCCTTTCTTAAAGATTGGTGTGACATTGGCCATCTTCCAGTTCTCTCAGGGATGGAGGCAGATTTCAGGGATAAGTTGCATATTAATGTGAGAACATCAGCAATTTCATGCTTGAGCTCTTTAAGAACTCTTGGACGAATGCAATCTGGGCCAGGGGATTTGGTAGCATTTAGTTTATCAATGGCTGCCAGAACTTCTCTTCTTTGTCTACCACTATCTTCGCTAGTTCCTCGGATTCACCTCCTAAGAAGCTTGGTTCAGGTGCAGGAATTTTCCTCACCTCCTCTTGGGTGAAGACAGATGCAAAGAATTCATTCAGCTTCTCTGCAATCTCCCTGTCATCTTTTAGCACACCTTTTGTTCCTTCATCATCTAACGGGCCTACTGTTTCCCTAGCTGGCTTCCTGCTTTTGATGTACTTGAAGAACTGTTTGTTGCTGGTCTTGAAGGTAAACGGTACTACATCATTCCAATGAAGGTTTGATGCATACATCTTACATCCTAGTTATAAATAAGTACTATTGAAGCCAAAACTTTTGTTTATATAATTTTTATTTTTTATGATGCTACTTATTTATTCATTTTATTTACTTAAAAATATTTCTACCACAATTCTTCTGAGCATCTCAGGACCCAAGGCAGGTAACAACAAAATAAAAACTATTAGATAAAACAACAGATATAAAATATTTAAAAACTATCTAAAATACTTCATACCTGAAACAGCAGTGTACTTATTCAGGGCACCTTTGCTCTAAACCTACATTTGAGAAACTATCATCAAAGCAGAATCTTTCTGAATAAGATTTTTGACTTGGATTCTCTCATGTGTCTCAATGGTAGCTGCAATTCTTCAGGTAACAAGGTACCACAATATAGCCATTCCAGAAATTAGGTCATCAGGTCTATAATGGTTTAACATTTGTATTGTTCAAAATTTCCACAGATCTAACTACTTCACAATGATACCACAAGTGAGCTGGCCTCATGATCTCTGCACTCATAAAAATGTAATATAGAAGAGTTTGGGGAAACAGTTTTAAGTCTTATCCTTAATTTTACTAATGTATATATCTGGATGATATTGAGATGATTCTGAAGGAACCCGATCAGAACATTGTATGCAACTGAAACAGAGAGCCATCTACAGCAATTTCTACCCAAAACCTGATTATTTACATGTTATTATTTCTTCAAGGAAAGAACTAAACTTTCCTTTAGCAGAAGTGGAATCTGAATTTAAAAAATCTAAGTTTATTAACAGAAAACTATCAATTAAAAGCAAAGTCTTAAAGCAAAGTTTTAAAAGCAAAAACCTGAATTTGTATTGAGTTTACATTATATAAGTGGATAACATGGTAATAATTTTTTTAAGATTCATAGCATCCCAAAGGGATTTAATATCATTAGGTTAATTTCCTAGGTCTCACTCTATTGTGTTTGCAAATTTGTCTTCAGGTTTTTCTCTTCTGTTTAGCTTGAGATTCCCATGTTGGCCTGACAAACACAGCAGCAACATAGCCGTCTGCCTTTTTATGCTCAATAGAGCAGAGCTTTGCCAATTTCTGCACTTCAAATGCCGTTTCCTGACCTTGAGGACTCTAGTTTGGCAATATGTCTAGTTCTGTGTACAGCTATCTGCACACATGGCCAGGCCTAGCCTTATTCAAATACAAGATTCCTCCCCCTATAATCTAAACTGGAAAAACTTTGCTGAAAATATGAATGCCCTGGGATAATTTCCTGATGTGCTTCTAGAGTTGCTTAGTGTTTTTATTCATTTTATACTATCTCAGAGTCAAGCTTTCTGAATGTGGCTGCCAGACTAACTCTGCTTTTGCCTTAGAAACCAATAAGTTGCTGAAAATGATGCATACTACCTTGTCCTTGAGAATGATATGCCAATATAGTCTGTTTTGTTTTCAGATGCTGTGTGGGTCTCCAATCATAGAATGAGTGGAGTGTATGGTGGTTCATGTTCAATACCTCCCCATCCCATAACTGCACTCTTAATTCTCCAATCTGAGCAACAGAGATGGGTCTTGTTGTTACTGCCTGCCACAGACCCATCTTGCTCAGTCAGCTTTTCTTGTAAACATCTCTGTGTCATTACCAGTGGCTCATTGTATCCTCAATGAATTAATCCTCTACAATTTACAATCCTTGTAAATTCCTGGTTTTACCTTTTTTTAGTTTTATTGTAATTTATTTCATATGGTAGGGTTTTGTTCTATTTTTAATTGGTGGACAGTTGTAAATAAATTATCTTATTTTATTCTGTTGATGCATTTCCGCTGTCTATGAAAGATTAACAGAATGCTAGATACTTTTTTCTTTTGCCATCAAATCACAGCTGAATTATGGCAACTCCTGGTGGGGCCTGGCGGATAGGACTGAGAGGTGCCTGGCTGCAGCCTCCACTAGGCCTGGTGGGGTGGGGCCAAGGGGTGCCCTACGGCGGCCCCATTAGGCCTTTAGCCTTCACTGGCTGAAGGAGTGGCCTGGTGGGGCCGGGGCTGGCTGAGGGGGGAAGGGGGAGGGGTGTGTTGGATTTTACAGCCTTGCTTGCATGCAGCAGCATGGAATTTTGGGAGATCTCTATGAACGTTCTAAAGGTGATAGTTGGAAACAGTTGCTCCCTGACTGTTGCTGAGGAAAGATGTTTTCTGTTTAAAGGCTCTGACTGGAATGTTTAATATTGTAGACTATGCTTGAAATTGTAACCAAATGATGAACTGTGAACGTATAGATGTATATAAGTGATATTTTGTGTATATAGTCTGTTTCTCTCTCAATTTAAGTAAAGCTCTCTTATGTTTAATGATTTCTGAGGTGAAAAGGCTGGTCTTTAGCTAGATAACTGTTCCTATCATAAAGTGGTGCACAAAGCTACATTCTGCTCGTTACTCTGCTAACAGGATCATATAGAAATATACTTGTTGCCCTTCAAGGTGTGGGGAGCAATTTTCCACCCCCACGTGACTGAATGGGGGCCTACCCGGGGCATTTGTCCCCACCCAACCTTGTGGTAGCTACGCCACTGATCTGCAATATGAGGAGAACAATCTCCAGAGGCGTTATAAGGGTTGCTGGTTATTTGAACACTTCAAAAACACAGTACCATATCTAAATATCAATATCATAAAAGCCACAGATTCACAAATATATCTGTTTCTGGTATTCTATTTAAAGCCATCTTTCCCAATTAAATGGGAAAATGACCAGGCAATATGAAATGGTTCCTAGATAGGGAATTACCTTTTCAAGGGGTTTAGCCTGGTATGATAAAAGTGTTAAGGTCTGTAGTATGTGCACCTTTCCCACCAGCCCCTGGAATTTGGCTTTTTGAGGGTTTGCTGTGATGCAAAATCTTGCAGACTTGGTTTGACAGGAAATGGCAGTAATCAAACAAACATGGATGTGGCAAACTGGGAAAAGAATAGGTACCCTCTGAATGCTGTCTTTGGTTGTTACACCAACTATTGATGTTTGCAGTCAAAGTAAAAGGGGAACACCACAAAATCCCTCACAAAATCAGTCACAAGTTACGTGAGGTACAGGGAACGCTGTTGGGAATACAATGTGCAACCCGACCCCCAAAGCATGCATAGCCACACCTCCTACACAAATTTCACCAGTTAGGTTTGTTCCCATTCAGAATTCAAAAGAATTTTGGAGGTTAAATGAAGGTTCATGTACATGTCCGCTTTACTGCCACATTAGTAGATGTGGCTGCCCCAAAAGCATCCATATTGCTCATGTGTTTTTGCATTGCTCCAGTTGCAATTAACCTTAATGTGTCAGTTAAAGTTTTAGCTATTTTTACATGGATTAAGTAGCGTACTACTTAGAGATACTAGCAGTGGTGGGATCCAAACATTTTAATAACAGGTTCCGATGGTGGTGGGATTCAAACAGTGGCACCGCTGCACACATGCACCTCCAGTCCCTATTGGGCAGGGAGGTTGCTTTAGTAACCCCTTCTCGGCACTCAGAAAAAATTAGTAACCACTTCTAGAGAAATGGTGAGAACTGGTTGGATCCCACTTCTGGATACTAGGTTTGGTTCACACAGGCAGAGAAATGAGAAAGAAGAATGCTAAAGTGGTACAGACCCTTAAGACTGCGTGGGGGGGCGGGTTGATTTTGGAGGACTACCTTTTGAAATGCTGCATTTCATTCAAAATTCTCTGCAAATAGAAAATGTGGTGAGGGGGGGAAGTGGCAAGGTGGGTGAGAAACTTTGTTGTACTATTTTATGTGGAGGTATCTTTCTTTCATGCAAAGGACTACTCAGAGTAGGAATCCACCACCTGCTGTCTGAAGTGGGGCAGTCCAATCAACCACCACAGAGCCTGCCACTTCATTACCACTTTACTGCATTTGTAAAGCTGGAATCATTCAGCTACATCCACTTAATCTAACTTGCATGTTTTCATATTATGGACAGTGATGATCCTTCCTTTAATTCTGACTTGGTGAAATGAACTTCATTATAATCTATCAGAAACTGAATGTGATAGAGCTGAGGAACAAAATCCTCCTGAAAAAGCAGTGCACCCATGAACAATATACACTGTTCTGTGATAAGTATACATACCAGTGCATGCCACTATAGATTCTGAGAAATGTCCTTCCTTTCTGTGGTAGGTTTTCCTCCACAGGTATAGATTTTCCAAGTGAAGAGCAGGGGAAGAACAGGAATATGGTGATACAGCCTTTGTGGGCAATCCTCTGTGTACATAAACAGTTGTATGATGCTGTTACCCAAAATGGTGGGAGTCTGTCCCTCTAAAGTGGGGGAGTTAGTGAAAGCAGACTCTTGGCTTAGCAAAAGATTAGGCAAACTTGGGGTTTTTGTTGCCTATGTATACCAAGGTTAGCTTTTGCAAGAAATCTACAAGAGAGCAAAATAAAGTTTAACAATTTTTATTAAAGTATAATAGCACATAATACAAGCACATGATAATCAAAGCAGCAGAACACACATAGTTCTAGGATATAAGCAGTATTGAGGGGATAGATTTGGAATAGATGAAGAGAATTTGGGAAGTAAGGGTTATAGTCATCTGATCTTGAAGCAGAAAGGTTGGATGAACAATGCTGAGTGACCTACGCTTAGCTCTGGTAGAAGAAATATCAATGCACTGGGGACAATATCCACAGACAGAGATGTCCAGAGATATTGAACACTGGCTACAGAGAGAGTGGGCTTCTTATAGGGAAAAATGGACCCTCAGGGTTATGCAGAGTGGCATTTAATCTTTCAGGAAAAAAGGGAATCCTGCCTTTCTGGGGAAAGACAAGAGACAAACATTAATTTTAGGTGTTGAGTTGTTAAGATAATGGTTTGAGTGCTTGGACTAAAATGGGAGTGCCTGGAGGTGTGCAGAATGCTGAGTTAATCAAAATTATAAAACAATGGCAATGTAAATAAGGTGGTCATTAGAGAGAGATTAGTCAGAGGAAGATGTTTTTGGGTTAATACAATACCGGCACAGACACTTTGGGCAAACCCATTAACAAATCCTTTGTCTTCATAGGGCAGATAATCCAGGACTGGAGATGGGGACCCTTTCTAAGGCACGGTTATTGTGTTCTCTTAATCCCTTTAGGAAGAGTGTGTGTTAGGTATTTTGCATGGCAGATATGGTGAGGGTAAGTCCAGACAAGATTTTACTGTGTCGTTGAGAATGCACTAGCCAATGCAGAGAATGGGCTTTCTATTTTGGCATGGCACTGTTAGACACCCCAAGAGTTGGCAGGATGGATAGAGACACTGTTCTTAAAACAGAGCCTGTCCATCATGCTTTAGTCTGGTAACACCCCTGGTTGTTAAAAAAAAAGTTCTGAGACTCTATAGCCTCTAACATCAGGGGCAGAGTGAGGGGGAACTGCGCCTTGGGCATATGCGTACCCTGTGCCCCTGCCATGCCCCCGTCCACCCCAGAACATCCCTGCCATGCCCCTGCATCAGTGCACGATAGGTTCTTCCCCTCCCCCCGACTGGTGCTACGCCACTGCCTAACATTCATATGAACCTGCTCTGCATGATAAGCTGACTTCCACCAGAGATTCCAGTTTCATGGTTTGCAGGATAGGTATCTGACAAACATCTCTCAGTGTGGCAAAATGATTAGAATGTTGGACTAAGACCATGTTTGAATCCATATTTGTAGTTTGCTAAGTGCTGCAGGGCCTGTTCTAGGTTTCTGTAGGTCCTGGGCAAGAGACTATAAACTGGACCCCCTTTCTCACTTTGAATCCCTATTGGGAAGACAGGATGACAATGAAGTAAATAAGCAAATACCTCAAAATAATGCTGAGAGGTACATTAGAAAAAGACCTGGTGCTTCATTCAGTCAAGACTACACACTAAGATTAAGGCTGAGTGAAGAACTTTTTAAAACCAAGCCTTAAAGGTCCTTGCCTAATACTAATATCAAGTGCTTCTCACTAACCACCACATCCCACAGACTATGAGGGGAAAGCTGGGGAGAGGGGAGGAAACCAGAGGAGGGTAGAAGGTAGCTGGGAAGGAGGCAGCTGCTCCTCCACCTTTGGCTGATTTCTCCAGACTCCCTCCTTCACTATCAAAAAGTCACCCATGTGAGTAGGCCCTCTGGCAGGTCTCATTAATTGGAAAGTGACTGGCTGCGCTTCCTTGTGATGTTGGCTGTGCTGGGTGAGTCAGTCACTCTCTCAGTCTCATGTACCTCACAGGTTGATTGTTGTGATGATAAAATGGAGGAAAGAGAATAAGCTACTTTGGCTTCTCACTTGAAAGAAAAATGGGTAAAAAATAGCTAAATACATAACACCCATGGACGCTTCAAACTACTCCACAGTTTGCAGCATGTTGGCAAAAATAGGATACAAATGTTTTAATTCATAAATACTTAGTTTGGACTTATTGTAAGATATACTTTTAAGGTTAAAATATATGGAATTTAATTATATCATACACTGACAGAGGAAGTGTCTATCTTATGGTTAATTAACTGCTTATTTCAATTGTTAGAGATGTACAGAAAATATTAACCAAAGTTGCATCAACACTTGCAGAAGTGGAAGAAAACCTTTAGTTTTTGTTTTTCTGAGTGATAGGGACACCCACAGAATAGCATAAAGGTGGTGTCAGAGGTCTGTAGTGAGAGGGGGGATAAAAATAAAATTGCCCTTCTTTCCACCTGTGGAAATCTTCCACTGGATTCAACCCTATGTGAATTATCTTCATAGCAATAAAAGATTTTGCTGTAATACTTCTTGCTTCTAATTAAAATACATTTGCTTCAGGATGTTTCATGAGTTCCTGTTTATTGAGTTCAAGATGTTTTGATATCCTTTTTGCCAAGGCACATGAACAATTAGTCTTCCAGAGTACCTTCATTTTAAGAAGGTTAGTCACTTGTCTGTATGGAGTCTGCCTGTGCTCTATGTAAGTGCTGGTACTTGTGACTCAGAAGTTCTTATTGGATGGGGGAGTGGCGAGGGACCCATGTGGTTTAGAGCTTAGCACAGTCCTCAGAATACCATGTTCTTGCAAATAAAGCATATCTTTACATGTATCTTTTGTTTTTGTTTCATTTTTCTCTCTTGAAATTATCTGTAGAGAAAGCTGTAAAACAGTTCCTCCACAAGCAGACTTTGGCTACAGCCCCACAGTTTATAACTGTGGCCCATTATGCATAGAGTGCTTCCTGTGCCATTCTTCACCCTTCAGGGTTTTCACAATGGGGTCTCCTTGCAATTCCCTGTTTACACACTGCCCGCTGCATGTCTTGCATATCCCCACTTCCAGATCATGCCTCCATCTAAGCCAAGAATGAGAATTCTCTTTTACAGGGGTGGTATGTGTGTGTTTAGCTTTTTAAATGTAATATCCGATATTTCTTAAATCGATATTGTGCAGGCTGCTATCATTTTTTCTTTTTTTAGGGAAATGCTAGGTGTTGATCCCTCCAAGGAGCGTTTGTGTGTGTGTGGGGAGGGGACACACAGTTCCTCCCCCCCCACACACACACACACATACTCTCCTTGGAGAGATTGACCACTGGTAGCAGCCTGCACAATATCAATAAAAGGAATATCAACATTAAAGCACTGGAAAAAAACCAAAATGTGGCCCAGAAGGAATCCTGAAACAAGAGCAAACATTGGGGTTTCCCAGTTCTTGCTGACCACATCTGTACAGAAATCTCTGTCACAAAGGAAATGTTCTCTCACTGCACAGCAGAGCAGGAGTGCATAATTGGCCTTTGACACCATGATCCTCAGCATGGATGGTTGAAAGCAGAACGAGTAGGAATTAATTTTCAAGTAATTTGTGTTAAGATGTGTTACAAAATAACTGGTTTGAAAATCATGGCAAATCATGCAGCCCTCTTCCATAAAGGTCATACTCTTTGTATTGGATATACCCTTTAAGGACTGAGGGAAGAGGAAGCTTCTTCATTGATAGTGGCTTGTATAGCCTCTCTAATCCTACACAATTACGTATTTTCAGGCGGCACAGATGCTTTAGTGGGCGAGGGTTCTCTGAAAGGCAAATAAAGAAAAAAATATAAGTGCATTCTTTAATTTAATGACTATACTGTGGTAAAAGTCATCTCACCACGTGACTCAAGAACACTGCCAATAACTTAGCACATGGTAAATTAACAGGTAACCTCTATGCCCTAGACTCCTGCTAATACAAAATCTCCAGAACAGACTTGTGTACAGAATATTTGCTATGAATACCTGTTTTCAACAGTACTTGACTTCCTGTGCAGCTGTAAGGCATTTGGCTTAGTACAACTGTTTTAATAGTTTGGATGTTTATTTATGGGATTATGTAAATTAGAAAGACTTGGTGAAGTTTGAAACAACCATTCCTTTCACTTGCTGTGTTTTGATTTCTATGCTACAGTGCTTTCATCTTTGCATCTTGGCCTGGAGAATAAGACTTCATCCATCTGATTTCCACTTAGCCTTTAAACCCTTCAGTTAGGAATGAAACACCCAAAATATTTTATTCACTTTTTACTCTCACAAGCCATGTGGGCCAGGATGATTTGTGGTTTTGTGTTGTTTACTTTTACAAACCATGTGCAGCAGCTGGGGAGGCATGCAAGGGGAGTGAGGGAGGGGAGGAGTGGCATGCAAGGGGAGAGGGAGGGGGCCCAGCATCTGGACATGGCCCACCCACCCTAGTGGAGTGAGGGTGAAGGGTGACATGCAAGGAAAGAGGAGTGCAGGAGGGGACGAGATTGAGGGATGGCATGCAAGGGAGAGGAGGGGTTCCTCTAATAGGTTCTTCTATTCATTTGCTGATTAGAATAAAACTAGCCATAATTGTGCCCTAGATCCTAGCCTTTTGGAAATCCAAATAGACAATGTCCACTGCATAGGTACTCCATCAGAAATAAATGGGGTTACTGGCACAGAATATTTTATTTATTAATTAAAATATTTATATCCTACCTTTCTTCCTGGTTCAAGCCAGCTTACAATAATAGTTAAATATTTTCAGTTAAAATTTAAAAAACAGTAAACTCCAAATCCTCACTCTCCACTCTTCAATAGCCCTAGCAAACAGATATGCCTTTTAGCATCTGCTGAAGATCTCCAAGGAGCTCCCTGCCCCTGCCTGTCACTTCTTCAGGAAGCCCATTCTGGAGACATAGAGCAACGGTTCTGGTCAATGTCAGACAGGCCACCCTAAGTGGTGGGATAACTCACAGATGGCTGCCTGATTACTGTAGTTTGAGCACAGGGACATATGAAAGGAGTCTTCTTCAAATATGTGGCTCCTAGGTTTTGAAGGGCTTTAAATATCATATTTACTAGAATACGATTCCTGTGAGAATACAACCAGATTGAGACACGCTGAGACCCTAACCTATGCCAAGTTTAAGAGACCTCACTGCAAAAAAAGAGATTATTTAGTAAAAATATTTGCATTTAGAATCCAGTGATAAACTGAAGGCCTAAACAGTTGCTTGCTATTTTGCACATAAATCCAGCTCTGCTTCAAACATACAAATTATGGATATAATATAAATATGATCTACCTTTACCTAATATTTGCTGGATCTCTTTCCATTCTGTTTGTGTCTCCAGGACAAACTTAAGTTTTGTGCACAAAGGAACGTAGTCCATGTAATCTATCAAAATGCGAACAATTGATCCTACTAGATGTTTCATCCAAGGAAGAGTTATAAAGTCACAGAACTGAAAGGAAAGATATCCAGTGTTAGCTTAAACCTCTCAGAGGAATGACCTCCAAATACGTTTTTACAGAAATGACAATCATATCACCAGCATTTACAATAAATACATTAATGACTTTGCTTAACATCCTTTCCACAAAGCATGCCCTTTTAGCTTCACCAGCCTCCTTGGCACTGCTGTAACCAAATACAGTTTATAGGAGCTTCTTGTTTATTTGCATTTTAGGACAAATAGCAGAAAGACCCTGTAAACCATAGTAGGCTGCAGCAGTGCCAAGCAGGCGAACACAGCTAAAGTGGTATGTTTGGCAAACAGGGCAGAACAAAACTGAACCCCTCGTAAGGAAGCTTCCTCAGTCTATGAATCTGTACAAGGACCACCATGCTCAGGAACACCAATACTTCTCTGTCCCTGGCAGCCACGTGGCAAAAGGAGATGCCATGTAATAGGGAAGTTGGTGATCTCATTCCATTCTCGGTAGTTCTGAATAATCAATCTCCAGTGCTTTTGTAGTGTTTCTGAGACAGCCTTCTTGCCAACACAGAACTCAGCATACTGTTGCTGCTGTTTCAGCAATGGTTATGTCCTCAGTTTTAGCCACAGGGACAATGTATCTATTGTGCAGGTGGAGTATTCTTGTTGTCCAAGAATGATAATAGATTTGTATTAATTCTTCCAAATGGTATTAAATTGGCTAGCCTTCAATACGTATACTATATTATAAGACACTTGTAAATCCTTCAACCAATTAAACAATGTTAGATTCAACTGAGGCAACCACATGAAGTTTGTGCCAATTTTGCTCTTCTTGTACTAATCTTCAGCTATTGTAACCTCATCCTGCACTTGCTCTTTGCATCATGGCTAATAAAAGAGAACAACGAATATCCATATGGACTTCAGTTGTCTCCTTTCATTTTCCTTCAGAATTATACTATCCAATCAATGACATATTTGTTTTCTTGCATGTGACATATACTTGACTAGGTTGATGAAAAATAGTAAAGAAAAAGGGAACATGCTTACTGGATTATCTTTAATTATGCAAGATGTCCATCCTGGTAATATTTCTTCCTCTGAAGTTGACCACACAAAAGAATTTCCAAAGATGTCCCCATGCATGCAGTCAAAACACATATGTACATCATATCCATGATTTAAGAGTAACCTTAACATAACCTCATCGTTCAAGGCATATTGTATGGCACTGGGGAAGTGGGTGTCATTTACAAGGTTAAAATAACAGTTGACATTGGCTCCATAAGAAAGCAGTAACCGTACAATTTCATAGTTGCCAGCTCTCACTGCCACAAGAAGGCAATTCAGGGGGTCTTTATTTGGGTCTGCTCCAGCTTGGAGTAAAATTTCAGTTGACAGAATATCATTGTTGGAAACAGCAAAATAAAGAGCTGTTTTTCTTTCATCATCATAACTTTGCGAAATGTGGTTAGCCAGGGAAGCATTGACATCAAAATCATTTTCAATTAGAAGTTCGAGGCATTGTGGGTTTTGGCCGTCTGCTGCTGAGTGAATGGGACTTTGACCACTTTTCCGGATTGCAGTTGTGGATGTAACTGGAATTAGGTATTTCAAGGCCCTAGAAGAAAGAGGGGGGGAATATTTATTTATGTATTTATTTGTAATTTGATTTCTAGGCCACCTTTTTCCTTAACACATTCAAGGTGGCTTATAATGATTTCAAAAAAGAGAAAAGATTAGCAGCAATACATTATGAAGGCACTATAAAATCACTCTCTCACTAAACTAAGTGGATTGAATTAAAGAAAAGGAACAAGAAAGGGAAGGGGAAAGGGAGGGGAAGAGAAAGAGGGGGAAGTAGAGAAATGGAAACCAGATATGATGGAATACCATCGCTGCCATCAACTGTAGGCCTGACGGAACAGCTCTGTTTTACAGGTTCTGCTGAATTGTGATAAGTCCTGCAAGCCCCTGGTCTCATTTGAAAGAGCATTTCATGAGGCCAAAGTCAGAACTGAAAAGGCCTTGGCTCTGGTCAAGGACAGCTGGAAGTCATTCAGGCCAAAGATCACCAACAACTTGTTATCCAAAGAGTGAAGTGCTCTCTTGGGGGGTGCCTTTGGACAGGCAGTCTTGCTATCATGACGGCCCCAGACTGCTCAGGGCTTTGAAAGTTAGAACTAGAACTTTGCATCTGACCTGGTTCTCCACTGATAACCAATGCAGCTGGTAGCGCACTGGATGGATTGTGCTCCTGCCATGACATTCCAGTATGGGGCTGTGCAGCTGCATTCTAAACCAACTGGAGTTTCCAGATCAGTCCCAAGGGTAGTCCAGCACAGAGCAAGTTACAGTAGTCTAACCTAGAGGTACCCGTTGCATGGATCACTGTAGGGGCATAACAAGTAGGGGACCAGTAACCTGGCCTGGTGTATATGATAAAACACCAGCCTGGCCATATTTGTGACCACAGACAAGGAGGCATCAAATATGATACCCAAGCTCTTGATGATCAGTGAAGATGTTAGTTGTACTCCATCAAGGGCTGGAAGGTGGCCACTCCCCCCAGGTCTCCCCGACCCAGCCACAGGATCTCTGTCTCCGATGTTTCAGCCAGTTCTGTTTCAATCACTTCACAAAGTCCTCCAAACAACTGGCCATAAAATACCGCTGAGTGTTACCAGCACACTGGCAACAACGCAGCCAGAAACTCTGGACTGGCTGGGCAAGGAGGTGCATGTAGATGTTCAACAGCATCAGGGAGAGGACTGCCCCTTGTAGGACACCACACTCCAAGAAAAATATCATGGTGATATTATCTCCCCTAGCACCAGTCTCTGTCCCCAGCCCTGAAGAAGTCAGATCAGCTACTGTAAGGCTGTTCCAAGTATCCCAGAACCAGCAAGGCAGTGAGCCAATAGACTGTAATAAACTGTGTCAAATGCTGCAGTCAAACAGAGCAACAACAGTGGTGCCATCCCACCCCAATTCAGTTGTCTCTGGAGATCATCTGTGAGGGTGACCAGAGCTGTTTCTGTTTCGTGGCCAGGATAAAAGCTGGATTGAAATGGTTCCAGTACTGACACATCCTCCTGAAAACTCTGAAGCTGTTGCATACCCACTCTCTCAACAACCTTATCCAGGAATGAAAGATGGGACACTGGGCAGTAGTTAGATGAATCAAGAGGATCCAAATATGGCTTCATCAAGATTGGCCTCTTTCAACCCCCTGGAAAGACCCCTGAAGGCAGGTACAGATTGTTTGTGTCTCACAGGGGGACCCGCACACCGTTACCACTGGCTTTCTCCAGTTAAGACAGTCACAGATCCAAGGAGCAGGTGGTAGGCTTCACAGATGCCAGGATCCTATTGACATCAGACTGGGAGTGTTAGCTAAATTGGTCCAATGTTGGACCTGAAAACAGTCAAGGGGTTTCCAGTTCACTGATTATATTGAAGTTCGTGGGGCAGTCTTGACAGAGTGATAAGATTTTATTTACTAAAAAACTCACAAATGCCTCAAAACTAATAGCCAAATTTCTACTATATGAAGTGCCCTATGTGAGAGCTGTCAAAGACCTAGGTACATTCTGCACAATTCTTTTAAAACATTTGAGGCAGGGAATAAAACTTTTTCTCCATGAAGTTCAGCACTGCTTTTACCCCCTTTGGTTCCCAAAACATTTTATTTGCAGCCTCAAAATGGCATCGTTGGGCTGAGCGGTCTCTTTAAGACATTTGTCACACCTCTCTGATGTCCCCAGACGTCCTTCTCAGTGCCATTTCCTCAGCTCATTCCTTGCACCTCATTAGTTTATTTGCAGCATTTCTGCTTGTCCTTTAAATCTTTTTTTGGGGGAGGTAATATTGGGGGGTAATATTCGAAGGTCGAGTATGCGCGATATAGGGAATTGCAGCATGAGGCTGTGAAGGTTTGAAGCATCACACCAATATTCTCAAAAGGAAAAAAAAAATCACAAAATGGAGGCCAGGAATCATTTTTAGAGGATGACCATGGACATACATAGTGGTAAAATGGGGGATCGAAAATGTTTTACAAATATTTTAGGAGATTTGGCAGAAAGGGCCCTCATTACCCTAAACAACTGCACTGGGTGAGAGCTTGCAAATGCAACTCTGGCCACCAAGGACATAGGTAAGGGGTTGTTCCCGGGTTCAACCCCCCCCCCCCATTACATGTCCGAAGCTCCACCCCCTGTTTCTGGGGATTTTTTTGTATTTTTAGTGCTTTTTCAGTTTTTGGCCTGTGGGGGCCCAGCTTTTAGGCTAGCAGCACCAAATTTTCAGGCATTTTTGGGAGACTTGCCTGGTGATATCATCCAAGTTAGGTGAGTTTTGGTTCAGGGGGTCCAAAGTTATGGACTCCCCAATGTGGTGCCCCCATCCCCCATTGTTTCCAATGGGAGCTAATAGAAGATGGGGGCTACACCTTTGAGGGTCCATAACTTTGGACCCCCTGAACCAAACTTCACCAAACCTGGGTGGTATTATCAGGAGAGCCTCCTAAAGATACACTGAAAGTTTGGTCCTGCTAGTTTAACAATTACACCCCTGACAGCAGGCACCCCCGAAGGAATAAGAGGGGAAGACCTCCTATGGATTAAAAACTGGTTGAGGAACAGGAAACAAAGAGTGGGTATAAATGGGAAGTTCTCACAATGGAGAGATGTAGGGAGTGGTGTCCCCCAAGGATCCGTATTGGGACCAGTGCTCTTTAACTTATTCATAAATGACCTGGAAGTAGGGGTGGGTAGTGTGGTGGCCAAGTTTGCAGATGATACCAAATTATGTAGGGTGGTGAGAACCACAAAGGATTGCGAAGAGCTCCAAGCGGACCTTTATGAATTAGGTGAGTGGGCTAAGAAATGGCAAATGCAGTTCAATGTAGCAAAATGTAAAGTGATGCACATAGGGGCAAAAAATCCAGACTTCACATACACGCTACAGGGGTCAGTGCTATCAGTCACAGACCAGGAAAGGGATTTGGGCGTCTTAGTTGACAGTTCCATGGGAATGTCAACTCAATGCATGGCAGCTGTGAAAAAGGCAAACTCTATGCAGGGGATCATTAGGAAAGGAGTTGATAATAAAACTGCAAGGATTGTCATGCCCTCATATAAAGCCGTGGTGGGACCGCACTTGGAGTACTGTGTTCAGTTCTGGTCGCCACATCTCAAAAACGATATCGAAGAGATAGAAAAAGTGCAGAGAAGGGCAACGAGGATGATTGAAGGATTGGAGCACCTTCCTTATGAGGAGAGGCTGTAGCGTTTGGGACTCTTTAGTTTGGAGAGGAGACGTCTGAGGGGGGATATGATTGAAGTCTATAAAATTATGCATGGGGTAGAAAATGTTGACAGAGAGAAATTTTTCTCTCTTTCTCACAATACTAGAACCAAGGGGCATACATTGAAAATGCTGGGGGGAAGAATTAGGACTAATAAAAGGAAACACTTCTTCACGCAACGTGTGCTTGGTGTTTGGAATATGCTGTCACAGGAGGTGGTGATGGCCACTAACCTGGATAGCTTTAAAAAGGGCTTGGACAGATATATGGAGGAGAAGTCAATCTATGGCTACCAATCTTGATCCTCCTTGATCTCAGATTGCAAATGCCTTAGCAGACCAGGTGCTCAGGAGCAGCAGCAGCAGAAGGCCATTGCTTTCACATCCTGCATGTGAGCTCCCAAAGGCACCTGGTGGGCCACTGCGAGTAGCAGAATGCTGGACTAGATGGACTCTGGTCTGATCCAGCAGGCTAGTTCTTATGTTCTTAATTTCCCCAGATTCTTCTTTTAAATACACCCCCTTCGGCATGGATTTAAAGGGAGAATCTGAGGTCCCCAGTTTAAACATTGAAAGTGATGCTGTTTCAGGGTGGGGGGGAATCCACCCCAAAACAGCATCATTTTCAATGTTGTTTTGACTGGGGACTCCAGATTCTCCCTTTAAGGCAGATTTAAAGGAGAATCTGGGCTCCCTAGTTGAAACACCATTGAAAGTGATGCTGTTTGGGAGTGGATTCCAGCATCACAATGGCCACCCATGGGGGGGTGCAAAACTCAGATTTTGAACCGGACTCCATTTTCCCTAGCTACAGCTCTGCCTGGAGGAGAGGGCAGAAGGGGCTGCCGGCTGCCAGCTGGAAGCCCAGCCGGTGTGGGGGTGGCGGTGTGGGGCTGGGGAGTCTGCTGTCCCTGGTCTCGGAGAGCTGCTTTTATAAGCACTGAGGTCGGGGTGGCTTGGGGAGGTGTGGCCATGTCCCCAGGGGCTTGGGGAGGCACGGTCACGCCCCCAGGGGTGGGTGGGGGCATGGCCCCGCCCCCGAACCGGCCCCACAAAAAAAACTATAGCTACGTCTCTGCTGGCCACATAAAAATCCTGTTTTACAGTCTTCACTGCCACCTCACAGGACAGTGATGGCGAACCTTTTTGAGACCGAGTGCTCAAATGGCAACCCAAACCCCACTTATTTATCACCAAGTGCCAACCTAGCAATTTAACCTGAATGCTGAGGTTCTAGTTTAGAAAAAACCAGTTGGCTCCCTCTTCCTCCGCCCCACCAGCTCGAGCAGGGTCCAGCCTGCTCTAGCCTCTAGCAAGTCCCTCACACACAGCTCTGTGACTCTCTAGCATATCTGCCTCCTCTGTGCCCACCCCCTCGGGCAGCAGCCACCCAGAGCACAGGCACCAGGCCCGCCAGTCAAGTCTTCCCTGCTCACTGCGGTGCGCACACATCATTCTCAGTGGCCCAAGCCAGCCTAGATGTGTGTGTGGGGGGTGGGATGATTTTGCCTCCCACATGACGAACACTGTGTGCGTGTGCTCACAGAGAGGGCTCTGAGTGCCACCTCTGGCACTCATGCCAAAGGTTCGCCATCACTGTCATAGGATTTCATAAACGTCTTATAAGATGGACTGGCATACTTTGGCATCAGTATTGTGCCCAGAGAATAAGAGCCAAACAACTACCTATATTGTACCTGTCTTCCCCCCACCATTACATCTCATAGGACTTCATATGAGATGGGACATTATTTCTAATAAGTAAAGGGTTAAATCCCAGCTCCTTAGGTGCTACTGCCCCCAGAAATCACCCATCCTCTTGAGCTGATTTTTTTGGTATTAAACTTTTGGGTCAGGCCTACTGAGCCCTTTTCCTTCAATCCCTACTGACAATGGCTGTCTCTTTCCCATACTTCAAACTCTTTCCCCTACTTCAAACTCTTCAAATCCTAAAAGTTTCTATCTCTCAGCTAAACCAGGTTGTAATGGTTTTGAAAATAAAATGGAATAAGGGGTACTATACTGTATTCTGACATCCTATGATATGGGGTGCTGTCTGGTTTCCGGGCTGTATGCCCGTGTTCTAGCAGCATTCTCTCCTGACGTTTCGCCTGCATCTGTGGCTGGCATCTTCAGAGGATCTGATAGTAGGAATGGAAAGCAAGTGGAGTATATATACTGTGAGGTCAAAAGGTGAGGCCATCTGAATAGAGTAGCCTGGCATGTGAGTCACAAAGAAGTCTGTAGCATGTGAGTAACAATGAAGATAGCAAGGTCAATAGGTGAATGCATCTGAATAGAAGTATGTGGCTAGTTAGAAGAGCTGCAAGACCAAGAACTAGCCACATGAACAAAGATAAAGAGCCATCTAGAGGGAAAGTGTTCTTACCATACATCAAGGGAACCACTGGCCGCATAGGAAAGCTGATGAAGAAACATAACCTACAAACAATCTACAGACCCACCAAGAAAATTCAACAAATGCTACGTTCAGCAAAGGATAAGAGGGATCCTCTAGCTACTGCAGGAGTCTACCGCATACCATGTAGCTGTGGACAAGTCTACATAGGAACCACCAAACGCAGCGCTCAGACACGAATCAAAGAACACGAAAGGAACTGCAGGCTATTTCAGTCAGAAAAATCAGCAATAGCAGAACACATAATAAACCAACCTGGACACAAAATATTATTTGAAAACACAGAAATTCTGGACCACTCTGACAACCACTATGTCAGATTACACAGAGAAGCCATTGAAATTCACAAGCACATGGACAGATTTCAAGCAGGAAGGAAAGAAACCATGAAAATGAACAGAATTTGGCTGCCAGTGATTTAGAAAAAAACTCCTAGGAATCAAGACCAGTGAGAGCTAATCAGTCTCCACACAAACACAAGACAACTATAGACAATAGCAACCAAAGGGAACAAAGACCAGGATACTTCTATTCAGATGCATTCACCTATTGACCTTGTTATCTTCATTGTTACTCACATGCTACAGACTTCTTTGTGACTCACATGCCAGGCTACTCTATTCAGATGGCCTCACCTTTTGACCTCACAGTATATATACTCCACTTGCTTTCCATTTCTACTATCAGATCCTCTGAAGATGCCAGCCACAGATGCAGGCGAAACGTCAGGAGAGAATGCTGCTAGAGCATGGCCATACAGCCCGGAAACCAGACAGCACCCCAGTAATTCCGGCCATGAAAGCCTTCGACAATACATCCTATGATATGCTGAGAATAAAATCCAGTTATACAATAATACCTAAATTAGACTCAGATCCTAAGCAGTGCAAGTGGAATCATGCTTGAGGATGCAACTTCCCTATCTCATCATCCCTCGGCAGTCTTTTGTGCTTTCCAAAACTATGCTTCAGCAGATTTGTGGACTCCCTCAAGAACAATATGTGTGTGAGGGGGGGAAGCATAAACAGGGGTCTACAGCAAAAAGCAGAAATTTGCAAAAAACTGTTCTTCCCTCTTCCATCAAAACAAATGCCACTAAATTGCAAGCGCTGCTGTTGAGCTGACAGAATGATATCTTAGAATTTTAGCCTTCAACTGTAAGCCTCTCAAGCAATTAAAAACATTACTCTATGATGTACAATGTTTGTTGACAGTGCTGTATAAAGTAATGAAATGTATCAGGCTAATCTTTAAACAAACAATGGGCTACACATACAAATAGTGGAAAAGTACTCACAGATAATGCCCTTCATAGGCGGCTCTGTGTATAGGGAGGTGCCCTGCCTTATTGGGTACATTCCCACTTCCTCCATACTCCAACAACACAGCTATACAGTCTGGATTCCCACCACCTGCTGCTTCAAAGAGTATTGAAGAGCCGTCATCAGCTAGAGCACAAACATCACCACCTAGTGGAAGAAGTCTCACTTAATCCAAAAGAACAAAAAATGTACATAAAACAAGAAAGCTACATAAAATTAAATCAGCAATCTCTTTTTTTAAAAAATATTATTTTAGAAATATCCTATGAATAGACTAAACATGATGAGTGGAGAAATCTTGAACTTGTGTCAGTTCCTTATCTGTGTTGAGAGCTAACAGGTTTGTTTGTTTTTAGTGGATTTGTCCACCTTATCTTTCAATTGACGTTTGTTTGCCCTTAGTAAAACTTTCTTTCCTGGAATGGAATGACAGCACTTCTTGAAGTGTTAGATAGCTAAAAACCTGCCAGATTTTGTTCTGTGCCACTGGCTTACAAATATCTTCACAAGCTATTCTTTTAGGATGGGTTTCCCCAGTCTGAAAACAACACACACATTCCACTCTGGCTCTTTCAGATGGCTCTTTGTCACAGAAAGAGATGTGAAGGTCAAGACAAAAACTGCCCCCCCCCTTTTTTTATTCCGGAGGCTTTATTAATTTTTTCAACAGAAAAATCAGAAATTTTGGGGGTATATTGAAAAAAAACTTCCAATGAAATATCTTATCTTTTCTAATGAGTAAAATGCTTTTAAAAACAAGAAACCGGGAGGAGGGGGGCTTTTTTCCCATGGCTTCAAAATTTCCAGAAATTTTACATCTCTAGTCACAGACTAAGAATGGTTTCATTCATTTGACCATTGGAATTGTGAAGTTAAATACATCCTGACTAGGCAACCAGAGTACAGTTCATGGTAGGATGATAGATTTGTCTTCTCTTAATAATTATAGGAAGGATTCAGGCTCAAGAGAGTCTTGAAACTCTGAAGCAGGGTCTGAGAATAAGAGACAGAGAACATCCTTGTTTGGAAGCTGCTACGTGCTGAAGCACAAATCCTGTTAATTCACCTTTATGAATCAGATGTTCCAGCACATCACAGTGTCCATATTCAGCAGCTACACCTAATGGAGTTACCCCATATCCATCTCTCAGGTGCACGCTTCCACCATTCTTCAAAAGAAGAGCAATAATATCATTGTGACCCTGTTTCACAGCTTCATGCATTGCAGACCAGCGTTTTACACATGGTTGATTGATGGTGCAGTTGTATTCAATCAGTGTAGAGGCCATTTTGTAGGAGCCTTGTCTTATTGCTAAAAAATGAAAAGGGGGAGAGAAATTTAGGTGCTTTGCTTAAAAGAAGAAATTGCATTAACTGTAAAATCTCACACTTTTAATTGTGTAAAGACATAGTTACAGTTCAATCCTAAATAGAGTTACACCATTCTAAGTTCATAAAAGCAGTGCGTTTAGAAGAGTGTAACTTTGTTTAGGATTGTACTGTAATAAACTGAGCTTTGTTCTGATTTTCTGTAAAAGTCAGATTTTTAGACAATGTTCATGTTTGTGTTGGCAATCAAAATACAATTTAAGAGACAAAATTATTTTAGATTCAAGAATGTTTTCTTTCACTTATTTGAATAGTACATTTCTTAAAGAAAAGGAACAGTCACATACTGAATTACTGGTAGCAGAACAGGATTCCTGCCAATTGAGAATGGATAGTAAAGATTATGTTGGTATTAATGGCCCAACAGACATAGTTTGTCTGAATTAAGGAAGAGAAACACAAAACTATTTCAGATAAGAAACGTTGGTTATAAATTATTGTTCAATAATAATAATAATAATAATAATAATAATAATAATAATAATAATAATAATAATAATAATAGCTTCACATTATTATAAGAAATATAGGAAAAAGTATTAATATATACAGTCTTATATATGACATATATTGCATACGATGTAATATATAAAATATGTGACATAGAATGTGTATGCATATATACGATGTACATGCTATGCATATCAGATAAGACACTAATCAAACAACATTTATTAAATTATAAAATAGTGGGATATGCAACAAAGCACTTGGGTCATGAGTGCAAATTAAAATCTTTTGTATTAAATGAGCAATTTTACTACATTGTTCATTGACTTCTGTAATGGCACAAATTTAACATTCAAGGGAAATCCTAAACAGAGCTACACCTTTCTAAGTCTATGGAAACTAATCTGGGAGGCAGCCAGGGACAAAGCTGCTGCTGTGCCACCTCCAGAGGGCTTTCTAGGGTGCAGGGAGGCAGAAGAAATAAAAAAAAACCTCCTCGGCTACTCAAAAGCCCTCCATAGGCGAAAACAGAATCATGCCACCCAAAAAGGTAATGCAAGTCTGTCTTCCCCACCACCAGCATTTCCAGGGCCAAAGCTCAGTGAGAGCCAGCTAACATCAGCTCCTCTTTGGGAGCTGCACCCCTGGAATGCCTGCAGTTGAGTTGGCCTACAAGTTAGGCTGATGCAACTCTGGAAAAAGTGGCCAGAAGCGGGTTGGGCACTGTGGAGCCTTCCTGTTTACCCTTCCTGCCTGCGTAAATACCACCGATGCCAGCAGGGAGGGCAAAGGCATTGGTGTGAGCCTGCACTGCCTCCTATGGTCACCCCTCCACCATCTGGATTGGGCTGTAAGACTTTTTCTGCAAGCTCAACTTACTCCTGATCTTCTTGGCAGTTGATCCACAACCACTGGAATTGGTTTGGGCACAGTTCTTCCACATGTCTGCCCTTCCTCTGCATTTTCACAGTTCTGCAGTCAGTTTATTTTCTTCTGCACTTGCCTTCAATAATGGGGATTTTTAAAGGGAGGATGCTGTCATCATTGGTGTTGTCATCAGTAGCATCACAGAACCCCCCCCCCTTTTTTAATGGCACTAAAATATCGCTGTATTGGACTACCGTTGTCAAACCACTCCCTCTACTCTCCCCACCCTGAGGATGACTGTAACAATTGACGTTCTCTGAATTCCCAGTTTTCATTTTTTTTTAAGTCTCTGGCCCCTTCCCTCATGGAGATATGCCTTTTTCTTCCTCCAAGTGCATAGGTGATAAAGACTTACTTTAAAAAAAAAAGAAACTTCAGAATGAGTTGCGAAGCTTCAGTAATACATTGACATTTGAGTAGTATTTTTAAAAAGAAAAAGAAATCACTTGTTTTCACGGGAGGTGAGAGAGAGTGATTTGACAACAGCAGTCCAAATAATCAAATAGTGGACTGGAGGTAGATGAGAGTGGGCAGGACAAAGATAACTAGAAGAAATCTTACTTATGAAGAAAAAGCTGACTCAAAATCAGCTTCCATAAAAACCATTGGAGTAAAAGTGATCTAAAAAGAACCAGTTAAAAAAAAAACAGAGAAGAGGGAGAACAACAAAAAATTAAAGTGCAAATTAAAGGCAAATAAAGGTGTGGGAAACTAGGGGATAAACAGAAGCAATACAGGACCAGAATCCACAATAATGTCATGTGCAAAAGCCCTTAGAAGACTGGAACTCTACTTAGGATTGCTTTGTTAGTCAATTGCCATGTAATTAACAAGATGGGTGAGTTAACTTTCAGTCTCTGGAAGCAAGGTGCTAAGGACTGGGAGAAAGTGAAAACACCATAGATCAATAAAGAAGCAATTACCAATGAGAAGAGGAGTTTCTCCTTTCCTATTAGTGGTGTTGGGCCAGACACCTTTTTCCAGTAGTGTTCTGACATTTTCGACAAGTCCAGATTTGGCTGCCAAAGTTAATGGGGTCTCTCCATCACATGTTTTATATTCCCACATCGCTTTATAAGAAGCTAGATTTTGTTTAAGAGAGTAAAAATATGATATATCAGCATTATCAGAAGTGAAAGTATCATCTACATGCAATAAAGGAGACTGATGCATACAGCCGCCCTAGAGAATCTCCAGATCAGAGCTATATTTATCTCCATGATTCTACTAGATTATCTAGCTGATTCCAAAGAAGAAGCTAAACAACTGACAGCAGAGGCATACGGTCTATAAGGATAGGGGTCACCATGTCCCCAGACGCATGCCTTTTGGTCCCGTGGTTGGGTGCTGGGTGACCCACCCCCACATGACCAAAAGGCATGAGCCCCAGCCACATGCCACCAAGCCCTGCCCCCACCGACCTCCGTGCAGGCCTCCCCAGGCCCTGCAGGCCTGCACAGAGACCAGGGGGCTGGGCTCAGCCTGCATAGAGGCCAGGGTGGGGCTCGGTAGTGGGCAGCCCCCCTGGCCTCCATGCAGGCCTATCCCGGTCCTGCTGGCCTGCACAGAGGCCAGTGGTGGAGGGGGAGGGGCTTGGCCTGCATGGAGACCAAGAGTGGGGCTCGGTGGTGAGAGCCCCCACCCCCTAGCCTCAATGCAGACCTTCCCAGGCCCTGCTGGCCTGCACAAAGGCTGGGGGCAGGTGAGCCTGATTTTGGTATATGGCCCCCACCTGGCTCCACAGAGGCCAGGGGTGGGGCTTAGTGGCAGGCGGACCCACCCCCAGGCTCCATGCAGTCTCCCCAGGCCCCCCAGGTCCTGACGGCCTGTACATAGGCCGGAGGTAGGTAGGGTGGGGGGGGGCTCAGCCTGCACGGAAGCCGGGGGCGGGGTTCAATGGTGGGCAGCTCTGCCCCAGAGCACAGAGGGGTGCCCAGAGAAGGGGTTGTCTCCAGGCACCATTTCCCCCAATTTGCCTCTGACTGACAGTTCAAATTAATACTTCATGACTCCTTGATGTATACATAAATGAACACACTTGAAGATGTCTTATACTGAATCAAACTACCAGTCCATCAAGGTCAGTATCATGGACTCAGACAAGCAGTGTTTATTCAGGTACAGGGTCTCAGGTACAAGTCTTTCACATTACCTGTTACATAATGCTTTTAAATGGAGATGCCAGGGACTGAATGTGGAATTTGCATGCTAAGCAGATGCTCTGTTAACAAGCCATGGTCATTCCCTGATGTATTAAAATTTGCCGTTTGTTGTCCATCTTCTGTTAATTTTTAAAAGGTTTGAACAGAGGACATCTTGAGTTTGCTTCCTCTCCACTGGAGCCATACCTTGATACTGTGTCTTTGGATTTCCACTTATTGGCCTGTTCTGCTTTGTTTGCACACAATTCCACAGCTTGTAACCATAGATTTGCCTCCCTTTCCCCTCAGAAATCACCTTTCAGCCAGCATCTGATTGGTCCTTGTGGCTTGAGATGTTTGACTAGTCAGACCGTGCTTCTCACTTCACAGGTTTGCAATAATCTTTGGATCATTTCCTACGAGTATCATCTACACTTACACAGCAAAGTTTACCAAAGGGCACTTAACATTATGAAGCCATACCTATGTATGAACAGCTAAGAATTCGAATTTTAAAAAATACTTGTAAGAAACAACAGAAGTATTGATTCCATTATGTTTTATTTTCCATGTTTTGCATGTTGTTATCTATCCTACGTGTCAACTTACCATCCAATATGACTTCAAGTATTTGCTGGATTGGCTGAGCAGAAGCTTCATGTAAAGGAAACCACCCTCTCTTATCAGCCTCATCCAAGGCATACTTGCATTTCACAAAGTTTTGAAGGTCAAATATTTGACCTAAAGAAAAAAAAAACAGATTGTAATGAAATGAAGGACTAACTCACACCCAAGAAAAAAACTGTATTCTTTTGGTACTTATACCTTCTCTTATGGCAGTTACAAGTTGCCTGTTCTCCTTGCTGACTTTCACAAAGCTATTGAAAAGACAAGAGAGGCAAGGTGTAAAAAATATCTCAGACTTTGAGACCAATCATTATTATCTCATGATATATATTGTTTTAACAACCTAAGCTTTAAGAATTTCATCAGTGGTACTGGTAAACATCTGAGCAATCATCAGACAAGCAGAGGAGTCTACCACCATGAAAGAACACAAGCCAAGGGAGGTTAGCATCAGCACAATCCTAAGAAGAGATACACCATCCTAAGTCCATTTACTTAGTTGATTTACAAGAGTGGAACTATACTACACTGCATATCTCTTTGGACATGGGTACAGTACACTATGGGTACTTTCACTCATGCTGAATAACTCACTTTCATTCTACTTTCAGTGCACTTTAGCAATCATTTACAAATGCATTTTGTTGTTTCACACAGAAAAATCCAGCTGAAAAGTGCTTTGAAAGTGGATTGAAAATGCATTATTCAGCATGTGTGCAAGCACCCTATGGCCCATTCCGCACACGCAAAATAATGCGTTTTCAAACCACTTTCACAACTGTTTGCAAGTGGATTTTGCTATTCCGCACAGCTTCAAAGAGCACTGAAAGCAGTTTGAAAGTGCATTATTCTGCATATGCAGAATGAGCCTATGTCTCCTATTCCTCTTCTTTGTCTGAAGGTCATACACATCAGCATAATGAACCCTAAGACAAAGCAAAGATCACCTACAAAATATATTTAGATCACAGTGCCCGGCAGACAGGAACTCGACTCAACTGTTAAGAAACCTCTTCCCCATGGGTACTTCACAGAGAGTTACAATTTTGATCATGCCTGCACAAAATTTAAATTACCACATTCTTGCTACTGCATTCCATACTGACAAACAAAAGAGTGGCTCAGTCAAAGCATAATTGTTAGAATTTTGGAGGGAAAAATTTCCCCAGGGCACAAGTCAGTGGAAAGGCTTAAGGGCACCAACAACCCTCCCTCTTGTCATATCATGGAAGTGAAGGAGGCTATTCTTTGGAAAACAGCTCTAGAGGGCTCTGCCACCTACCCTTCTGAATAACTAGGGACAGTACATAGCAATGATATAGGAGTGAGTTATTCAAAGATGGTACTCATTGACAATGTCTGTGGCACTGAACATTCTCAGCTGATTCAAATACTGCCACAGGTACCTTGGTTCATTGCTGGGGGAAGATGATTGCTGACTTCTTTCACTTTCCAGGGATTCTTGAGTGCTAAATTGAACCAGATAACTTGTAAGCTCATCTTCATTAGGTGCCTCATTTTCTTCCATTTTTCTTTGTGTGAGTTGATGAGCTGTTCTCAAGAGACAAAAAATGGATGAAAGGTCATATTTGTGCAGAATTGCTGTTCTAATGTGGTAGAATCTGTTTAGAAATTAGCAACCAGGCGGTTATCAGAAAACAATATCATTGTTTTAGTAAGAAAGCAGAGATCAACAACAGGGTTGTATGGAAGGACAGATGGGTGCTATGCTGAACAGTTCCTAACCTTTGTCCCTCACCCATAAATTGTATTTCCCTTCAGACCATTACTCAAAGGAAGAGAATCCTGGGCTACCAGTGTAAATGTCTTACCAGTGTAAAAGGCCAAAACTGGCCAAAACTGACCAATGTTTAGGTACAAAAGTTCCCTATTAAGGATTCAGACTCCAAGTTTATGCAAAATTATCTGCTACAACTGAAATATGGATCCCTAGCTTTCTCATTACTTAATTATGTGAACTTCGCACATGTGAGCAACTTCAACTGAACATCACCACTGCATCCCTTTCCTTTATAGGAAAACAAACACATGACTGTACTTTGACCCCCAGCTCCTGGACACAATAACTTTCATAAATAAAAATAGCTCCTGAACACTCGTAAATCTCTTTATTTTTGGCATTGCAGAATAAGGCTTTGTGTCAGTCATAATACATGGGAGTCAGCTTCTTTATCCTGCTCCCTTTCTAGAATGGGAACTGGTTTAAAAAAATACTTAACACACCAGTTTATTATTCACTGAAGTGATCAGAAGACCACTGGACTCTTTCAAGTCATAACACAGACATGATATAACCTTTTTGGTCAGCAGCAGGATGAAAACTCAGCCCCCTTATTAAAAAAAAGAAAAAACATTAAGGTTCCATGTAAAAAAATTAAAATAATGAGGGTGAAAATCCCATTGCTTTGGAAAATAGCAATATTTGAAATAACAATAAACTTTCCATTACATTTAAAGCAGGGGTTCTCAATGTTGTTGAGTCTGTGTGCACTTTTGGAATACTGAGAATGAGTAGTTGGCCTCAACCCCAAATGGCTGCCACAGGAGAAAATCACAAAATGGCTGGCATGAGATACTGGAGCCAATCACAAATGATGATGGAGGAAACTGTTTCTGAATCGGTGATTCCTGCTGACAAAAAGGTGATACCTCCCAGGCTCTTTTGAAATCCCTCCTGCTCCGCTGAAGTGGAGGCAAGCCAGGCTTTGGGAAGAGATATGTCAAATAAGCAAATAGTAGCCAATAACCAAGCAGCAAGTACCAGTGGCGTACCTATGCAAACTGGAGCCCTGGGCAAAAGCTGAATTTGATGCCCCCCCCATGGGTGGTCACCCTCTCCCACCATGACCAAACAATGATTTTTTCCACCAAGTCGTTTCAAAGTCACCATCCCATTACACAACATGCCCCAACTCACAAATCTGAACACAGCAATGGGCCATGCCACACAGCAGACATATTTTTTGAAAACATTTTCAAAATGCTTTCAAAATGTTTTATTACTGCTATGAAAACATTTTATGGTGTTGTATCCAGTCCCCCCAATTGGGGAAAGCAGCATCACTTTCAATGTTATTTAAACTGGGACCCCAGATTCTCCCTTTAAGGTGGAAAAGGAGAATCTGGGCTCCCTAGTTTAAACAAGTGGTGCTGGAATCCACCCCCAAACAGCATTATTTTCAATTGTGTTTAAACTAGGGAGCTCAGATTCTCTTTTTAAATCCACCTTACAACATTGAAAGTGATGCTGTTTTGGGATGGATTATCCCCCACCCTGAAACAGCATCATTTTCATTGTTTAAACTGGGGACCTCAGATTCTACCTTTAAATCCATGCCGAAGGGGGTGGATTTAATAATGATAATAATAACCTTTATTAGGCATTGAGAGAATAAAAGAAAGAAAGAAAACAAGCATTGGCAGGAAGGGGGTGGATTTAAAATGAAAATCTGGGGAAATTTAGGGGGTGCCTGCTGTAAGGGGTGCAATTATTATGATAGCAGCACCAAAATTTCAGAGTACCTTCGTGAGACCCTACTGATGATACCACCCAAGTTTGGTGAGGTTTGGTTCAGGGGGTCCAAAGTTATGGTCCATCAAAGGTGTAGCTCCCATCTCCTATTAGCTCCCATTGGAAACAATTGTGGATGGGGGCACTCCCTTTGGGAGTCCATAACTTTGGACTCCCTAAACCAAACCTCACCAAACCTGGGTGATATCATTAGGAGAGTATCCTGAAAATTCCCTGAAATTTTGGTGCTGCTAGCCTAAAAACTGTACCCTTTGCAGGCCAAAAACAGAAAAACACTGAAAATACAAAAAAATCCCACAAACGAACCTGCAGTTTTTGCACCCCCCACAAGGGGGTGCCCTGGGCAACTACCCACTTTGCCCAATGGGAGGAACGCCTCTGGCAAGTACTATGGTGCCCACAGGTGCCACCCTAATCTAAAGCATTTTAAGCATACAATGCTGTGACATCACTTCTTGTTATGTACATCAGTGCCAGGTGCGCAACAAGAGGTGAAGTTGCATCATCATGTGACATCGCTTTTCAAACTTATTTAGTCTTGACTGCTCCACAGAACAGTAATAGAAACCCAGGGTAAGAGGTTTCTTGTCATACCTGGAGACCTGGGACACCTATGGAACTGTAGACCAGGCCTATAGAATACAAGAAATGACAAGCATAGTTGTGAAAGAAGTTGATGGTATTCTCTAAACTTGTTTATTTACTTCATTTATAGCTCACCACAGTGAGGAACCAAAACAACTTACAATATTCTCATCTCCATTTTATTCTCGCATCCACTCTGAGAAGGTAGGTTAGGCTGACTTTTCTGAAATTATTCTTGAGTTCTCACCTCAATAAAAATGGAAACATTGCTAAAACCAGAAAAAGTTCGACTACCATTAAAAAAACTCGCATACGTCTGTATCTTAGCATCCCTAGCGCTAAATACATTTACTTGGGCATAATTTTCACAGACTTTCATTTACTTCCAAATAACAACTAATCCCATCTGCTGTAGCAGAAAGCAAAGCCTTGCCATTGAACTGCCATCCTCGCTTGTGCAGATGGAACAGTTTTTCAGGTGTTCAGGAAGCAAGACTGGAGGGCAGTGTTCTTCAAAATGTTCTTGAAGCAATGGTGGGATACCTCGGCAGCTTATTGGGGTCCCTCGGTGAGAAGTAACTGTTGACAAGCTTCCCTGAGAGATAGCATACAAAATGCACAATGATTCTAGGGTAGTGTTGCAATGTGTACAAGAATAACAGTGAGGCCCGAAAGGCCTGGCAAAGGCCCTGGAACAGTAAATCATTGTTCATCTGATCCAGCATAGCTCTTCTTATATTTTCAGTAGACGATGCCCCCAAATACCCTGTGAAGTACAGGGCTTCATGGCAAACATATGGAAGTTCATTGGCATATAGGTATAGATGGAGAGTTCCTTGTGAGAGTTGCCAGACTCCAAATTGGGTCTTGGAGATCTCTCAGAATCACAACTGTTCTCCAGACTACATCAATCAGTTCTCTTGGAAAAAAACAGCCACTTCAGAGGGCATCTCTATGGCACCCCTCCTGCCCAGTTCCTTCCCCTCTCCAAAGTCTACCCTTTCCAAGCCCTGCCTCCAAATCTCCAGGAATTTCCAAATCCAGCATTGATAATCCTATTCTATAAAAAATTTGAACTTCAGTTCAGTTGGGCTACTGTTTCCAACAGAGAATACTCTGTTCCAGAAAATGGAACTGTCAGTTCTCCCACATGAGGTCCTAAATAAAGGTGTAAACACTTTTACTATAGCTTCTGACTAGGCCTAAACAGAGAAAATACTGTTCTGTTTTTTCCAGGCACAAAGTCAAGATTATTTCCCTTTGCTTGCAACCATTTTTTGTTCCTAGCCATATACTTTTAAAGTGAACAGGTTTTTTTGCAATGGGATCCTTGGATCCACCAAACCTGATGAACTCCTCCCCCAGGCTGTGAAAATAGACGTTTTGCAAGAAGACTCACTTGATTGCTCTGACCCAGATCTTACCCGGGTATTAGAATTTTTGGATGCAAAAGTCAGCAGTCCTAATTTCACATAATGAATAAAAGCAGACCTTTAGGGCAGAGCCCAAGCAACCCCTTCCCCACCCTAACTGCTCTGCATAATGCTCTGTGCAGAAGGTTGGTTCCAGCTTCCAATTCTATGCTCTAATTGCCATTACAAAACAGAAAAGAATTGGACAGGATGGTAATTATATTTGAAGATTGTTTCTTAGTGCTATTCTGTACCATCCTGTACCTTAAAGTCCATAGATTTCAATATGAGAGGACAAACACACGCTTACATTTCTTCTGCTACAATCAAGACAGTTTGAAAGGTCTTAAACCTGAATAGATTGTTGCTTTTTTGAAAAGATAATACACATGATTAAAACAAACATTTTCAAGAGTACAGATCTGTTGCAAATTTTTTAGACAGTAACAGGATATTTACAGTACAGTCCTATGCTTAATTATTCATTGGGACTTAATTTCCAGATAGGTATGTCTAGGATTTGTGTCATCATCCCCTAGAATTGTATTAATGTTATTAATTTTATGCTAACTCGATACGTTTGTAATACTATATAGATTAAATTGTTTAATTGTAGTTGATGCTTTATAAGTAAGCTAGTTTTTTTAAATAACCAAAATAGTCCATAAACATTGTAACTAGGATTATTCATAATAGCATCCCCATCATAATAGTAGTCTATATTTAGATTCATTCTTAATCTAATCTTCCTGGTTTTAAGCAATATCAATGTTATGTTAATTGGCAATCTGCACATAAAAGGGGGAGTCTCACCTTTTCAAAATCTTGCCATTGTTTCATTGGACCCTGAATTTCAAACATGAGAGCATAGGCCTGTGAGCCACTTGGTCATGTGGCATTTCTAAAATTAAGTACACAGTTGGTAGTTAAATTAAGGACTGACCTTATACAACTGTAACACAAGCAGACTCAAGCCTACAGGAAAGTATGACTCATGATTCCTTTAAAATTCTCATCAAAGTAATCTGAGGTCTGACTGGTGTACTAAGATTATCTGCATACTGATTGGCTCAGACAACCCTCTTTAAGAAAATTAATTATCCGTCATTTTATTTCAAGTTGCAATTCAAAATAGTCTATGATAAAATTCCTGTTAGAAAAGTGGGTCCAAGGACCCTCAAAATAATCTGGACAAAGTTGGTGAAGCAGATAATAAAGCTTTTATTGGTTTACGGTCTTGCAAGATCGGGTGCCTACCCAGTAGTAGGCACACCCTTCCTTTGTTCTACAACAGTTTATATTACTTTTTCAGGACCACCCAATCCCTCCCTCACTTCTCCATTGGCTAGGAGATGAGGGCCATAGCCTATTACAATTCATCTAGTCATACTATGTCATATACCAGGTGGTATCTCCTCCAATTAATACATCTCTATATGGTCATTTCCTGTAATTAATATTTGGTTCTTCTTAACTGTCAACCCTTCTGTAGTGCCTTCATGATATATATCTTCATGATATATATCCTTCCTCTGGATGCCCTCTGGATGCACCTGCCACGTCTTTGGTTCCCTTATCTTACTGTGAAGACACCATCATAGTTTATCCCTTCTTCCAAAGGCCTTCTATCTTGGCACAGGATCTTAGCCTCCTATAAGCGGGTACTTCTTGGCACAAGAACCTAGGTTTTCTTGACCCACTCCCCTGCTTTGAAGACACTATCCCAAGCTTGCTAGGGGCCCTCTTATCAGCAGGTGTCTGTTTGGCACAAGAATTATGACTATTGAAACCAGGCTTCAGAAGCATCTTAGAAAAAGACTTTAGCTAGAGGCCTTAAGAAGCTTCTGAATGGAGTTTCTGCTTAATAGCACCTACTGATTAGGATCTAGAGAAGCAAGCTGTTTTAGCTATTTTACACTTTAAACCGAGATAATAACATTTATAGCAGGATTCATTACACATGAAGCATTAGGATACATATATTGAACAGGAGTGATTAACATATTCTTTAAGTTTCATTATTTAGCTACAATATAAAAGCATACAAATATACAAACATGATTATAAACTACTACATCACCACATCACCTATTATTCCCCTCTAACCCTTGACCTTTCTTCTTCTGCTAGCTCATTATTTTAAAGCAGGTGTGCTTTTGATTGGGATATGATAAGAAATACACAAGTCAAATGGAATATACTAAGCATCATACTCCCATCTCTCTTTGGATTCCATCCAACTTAACAGGCTTTCAACCTCATTATATTCAAGTGTAGATACTATACATGAACTTTATATTCAGAGTTCACCTACTAAATCTTGTGATTCTGTGAAGGGTATATTCTTTGTGACTTCTAAATCCCATATTTGTGCACTAAAATATGTTTATGTGTGTAGATAACTTAATATAGTCTTACACCTTATGAAAACACCTAAAGATACCTTCTTTTATAACTTATAAGGCAATCATTGTCATTGTCCCATGTATACTTATGTTTATAAAAGTAACACCTCTTTGGTATATGTAAAAGCAACATTTTTACCTCTTACATTCCCATTAGTTGTAACAGACAGGTTTGCATCTAGACAGTCAAATTCCAAACATAGTTTGCATATAGACCTGCAATCTATACCTCTAGATCAGGGGTCTGCAACCTGCGGCTCTCCAGTTGTTCATAAACTACAATTCCCATCAGCCCCTGCCAGCATGGCCAATTGGCCATGCTGGCAGGGACTGATGGGATTTGTAGTCCATGAACATCTGGAGAGCCGCAGGTTGCAGACCCCTGCTCTAGATCCAGATGTGGCTCTTCAGAAAGGAAAGCCCAGTCTTTATACTGGGAGTAAGATGTAGGGTTGCCAGTTCCAGGTCTGGAAATTCCTTAATATTTGTGGATGGAGCTGTGGAGGATGGACTATAGAGAAGGGGCGAGGGGTTACCATAGAATTTCCTATGATTCCTAGAGAGTTGGGATGTCATATCTGAGTTTTTCCTGGAAGTAAAACCACACTGTTGCTTATGCTAATTGCCCCCCCTCACTTTGCCACCCCCACATCTGCTGGTTGCCAAGTTGCACCTAACAATAGTGGTTGGGATCCCCAGATGGATTTCATCTCATGACACAAGCTCCTATTAGAGTTGCCAGCTCTGGCTTGGGAAATTCCTGGAAATCTAGAAGCAGTACCTGGAGAGGAGATGATTTGGGGAATGAGTACAACAGAAATGTGATACCATACAGACCACCCTTCGAGGCTCTGAAACAGTCAAGTCTTGCAGGAGAACTGGCTTGCCAGTCAACCATTAAGAGGTGAGGAATTGTCTGCCCTCAGCTCCTTCCTTGGAGGCACTGCAAGAGAAACATTTTAAAAAATAGCTGTAGTGTGTTTACTATTATTTCTTCAAGGAGCTGCTGAACAAACACTTGTCTGGGACACTAGGCTGATCCTGCATTGAGCATGGGGTTGGACAAGATGGCCTGTACGGCCCCTTTTAACTCTATGCTTCTATGGTCTATGTAACTTCTGGGGGAAACCCAGCTGTGATGGAGGTTAGCTCTAGGAATTGCCAGAAAATCTATGGTAAAACCATATGGTAAAACTATGATAAAACTGGTTTTTCACTGAAAAGGATGTAGTGGCACACAATATTCCCTGTCTCTCCATGTTCCTAACTCACCTGCAAGTTGTCATGGCTTGGCAACCCTATAGGGAATGGATCTGTGTAATCTGAGATTAGCAGTGATACCAGGACAACTCTGGCCCACACCTGAAGGCTGGTGCAACCCTATGCAGGTGAGATGCCAGCATAACTAGTATGAAAAGGAAATGGCAAGTAAACATTTTTATGGGACTAAACGGATTCTTATGGATGCTGTGCAAAAATAGAAATGATGGAGATGAATAATTGCCATTAATTCAAAGGCAAATTATGCAACAATGTACATGAGTGTAATAAAACAATTGAACAAGATGCATTGATGTATATTTATTTATTGTAAGACCTCATGTGTTCCACTTCCTAATAAATTATTTGTAACAACTAGTGTTTGGGCATTGGAAACCTTATGAATTATCATTGTGTTTGTTATCAGTAATGTCACATTGTATAGTTTTGGTTATTCAGATAGGGATTCTTACACTGGCTCTGTTGATCTTTTCCTCTGAATTCTGATGCAGTTTGGCTCCAATTGTAAAATGTTGCAGATCTGTGGCATAAACATAGCGAATAACACTGAAATGGATGTTGAGCACATTTAGCACATTTGAGGGAAGCAGAACTATCATAACTTCCTCCATGAAATGACTGTGCTGGCATATTGGGATTTTAATTTGGGGAGAGGAACCTTACATACTGCTGTAGCTGCTTAGAAAGCCATCATTTGTTGGTGCAGGGCACTAGAAATTGGCTTGGACTATACCCCAACAACATGTGTGTCAGGTTTACTAGGTTTCTAAGAGGGGCAGGATGGCCGTGTTTAGTTGACCAACTAACAATCCGTGGATCGACATCACCTCTGACTAGCGAGCTGGTGGGTATATCTGCTTATTTCTAAGGCAAGCAGATTTTTAAAAAATCCTAGCCAAGTGAAAACGAATTACTGATCAAAAAAGATGCTTTCAATGCTATACGTGGTTTATGCCACCTATCCCAAAATTTCCAACCCTCATTACTGCTGGCGCTACTACCGCCTAATTTACGATCCGCTTTGTTTAGAGACGGAGTTCAAGTTCTGTTGTATTTCCACGAATGGAATGCCTCTTCCCCTTCCCCATCTCGTCCCAGCGCAGGCGCAGTCTTCCAGCAGGTACCCGATCACAACTTTCTCATTCTCCCGACATCCTCAGCGCATCTCTTTGGTAGACAGAAGCTTCGTCATAGACGGATCATAGACAAAATGTCCTAGACCTATACAGTGCCTTTATGTGGAGGTGGGACTTCCTAAATACTTTTGACACTGCGTTGATTTTACTTTAGAGCTGTATATTGACGTCTGCGTCACTTCCTTCACCAAAGTTAGACGCAAAATGTGAATGCCCTTTCTTAGAACTTATGTGTGCGAAATTGGAATGTTTCAATGCATTTTAAAAAGTTTTGTAAGTGGAGTCTTATGGCACCTTGAAGATTTGGCGTGTTAGCTGTCGTGGACTCGTCTGGCAAGTATTTGGAAAGCTCACTAAAAATGAAGAAATGGGCATTATTAGTCTACGACAGATTATGCTTTTTTGTGACTTTAAGGTGTCACAACACTTCTTTGGGCTGCAACAGGCTAATAAGGCAAGTTAACTCAAATGGAAAAAATAAAGCTCACGTTTTTCTCAAGATTGCTAGGAAAAAGGGGCGGAGACTGATCTTAACGTGTGATGCCCTTAACATACACAGCACTTTGATATCCTTATATTGCAGTAAGTGTGCTTTTTCAAGATATGAACATCAAAAGTCAATAAAAAAGAAAACAAAATAATGTCTGTTATTTTGGTTCCACCGAATGAATCATCGTGATGTGACGTCACCCCATGGATTAGTGATGATCCGATGTTTGCATTGAGAGGCGACGGGGGTTTCGCTCTGGACCAACACAGCTACCAGCGACATCTGATGTTTGAAGCACCAATATTATTCATGTCCTCCAAAAGGAAGAGCACAACGAATGAGATCCCCATTAGGGAAGGTGAGATGGGGGTGGGGGAAAGCCTTAGTTAAATTTGGGAGCCAGGATGGTGCAGTGTTAAGAGTAGCGGATCCCTCACGCCACTTGAAGCCCGCTGAGTGACCTTGAGCCAGTCACAGTTCTCTCAGAACTCTCTCAGCTCATGCAGAGGCAGGTAATGGCAAACCCTAAACGTCTCTTGCCTTGAGAATCCTATGGTCGCCAAATGGCCGGGATTTGGTGGCACTTTTTACACACAATAAAATTACACGCAAACGCCCGCCAGGGATTTTCTGGAATACAAATGCGCCATACTCCTCCCCCGCCCTAGGCAAATGCTTTCTACTCTAACCAAGGGACATGAGTAACACCATCCGCCGCTGAATTTTAGAGCGCGACTATGGGTAGGGCGCATGCGCACCCCGTTGCCCTCAGCTTCCACCTCCATTCTCGGAAAGCTGCGCACGCGCATTAAGTTGCTCGTAGGCTTTTGCGACTGGTCAACCAAAAACGACGTTATTCTAGCTTCTGGCCCCTTCCTACCCACTGCAGGCGCGGCAATGGCTGGCGTACTGAAGAAGGTGAGGGCACACGGTAGGGTCCTTTGGGGTCAGGACCGGTTGTACTTGCTGTTCTTCGTTCATTTGCGTGGATGAGACAGCGAAGGGTTAGGGTTAGGGGTTACATGGGGACAGGAATCCGAGCTATCCAAGGAAATGCCTCTCCCGCGAGACCCCTCACACTTTGTCCTTTTGATTTCTGACGGTTTTTTGCGTGCCCTTCAAGTGTTCATCCATCCAGGGTCAGTCCCACGTTCCTGAGAGTGGCACGTTCTCGTGTCCTGGGGCAGTATGCCTTGGAGAAATAAACATTTAGCAAAGGGCTACGTAGGCAGCGAGGGTGGTGCAGGGGTCGGACAAGGACCCGCGGAAACAGATTCAAATCTCCCCTCGCTGCGTGACCTTGGGCGAGTCGCACACACTCACCCGCGATCCTGGCTAGTATTTGGATTGTAGACCTCCGAGCAATACCATGGTCATGACGCTTTGCTTGAAAACCCTACGGAGTCTCCACAAGTCAACTGTGACATGATGCATGTCTTCTTAAAATTATCCAAAACCGGATGCATGTCTCCTTAAAATTATGCAAAATACAGGCATCTTGGGGAACCTTGCAGGCTAATAGATTTATCGCTGCATATGCATTTCTGTGCACAGTGTCAACAGATGGCAAATAGTACACAAACACACAGGTGTTATTTGTTTAGGAAGTTTATATGCCATCTATCAGAGACCTTGCTTCAGGTGGCTCATAATTAAAACAATAAAACAACCCTTTAAAAACAAGTCAGGACATAGAAACAGCATAAAACAGTGAATGAGCAACTTAAAATTATATTCATAACTTGATCTCAGGTTAGAAGCAGACCAAACAAAAGTTCAGTGGTACCATAAAAGACTAATAACATTTATTTCAAACAGATCACACTTACACAAAGATAGATCTCCTTAGTTAAAAGCCTGGGTGAGAATAAATGATTTCTCATAAGGAAAAGTAAGATAGGTGCCAGATCAGCCTTAAGGGGGAGGCACCCCACTGCAGGCAGGGGCAGAGAGAGCAACATGAAAAGAGGATTTGAACTGGTGCTCTTCAGCCTTTTCTACACTGCTGTCCCACTGAAAGGTGGGAATATGGCAAGAAGCCACATGGCGCCATTGTCATCAAGTGACAGGAAGAAGAAGAACCAGCATCGTCCTTGCTGTCTATGCTAAAAAAGAATTAGGATGCTGTGACCTTACCTAGTTTTTCTATTTTCCTTGTTCGGGGTAAAATATAAACAGTAGCGTTAAAAGGTAGTTACCCTTTTGAAAATCCTTGCAGCCCTCCAAGGGGTTCAAGATGGTATATGTGATTTTTTTTAACTCAAGTTGATATATATAGTTATGTTATCCTCACAACAACCCTAAGAGGTGGGAGAGTGAACTTTGGCTGTCAGTGAAAAGTAAGTGGTAGAGGCTGGTAGCTATGGCTCATTCCGCACATGCAGAATAATGCACTTTCAAACTGCTTTCAGTGCTCTTTGAAGCTGTGCGGAATGGCAAAATCCACTTGCAAACAGTTGTGAAAGTGGTTTGAAAACGCATTATTTTGCGTGTGCGGAAGGGGCCTATGATAGTTTTGGAGGAAAGCAATAAAAAAGTGTTAAATGTTTTGCTGAATCTTTAATGGAATAAATACAAGTCATGGAGAAAGCCCTAAAATGGTTACATGTTTTCATATTTTGGAAGTCAATAATTAAGCAATTACTAGTGTGATTAGTGTGCTTATTTGGTATGTTTTTGTCTTTTTTTTAATGCCTGCAGACTACTGGGCTTGTGGGGCTCGCTGTCTCCGAAGCTCCACATGATGTAAGTCTTCTAAAATACTTATTTATTTAAAGTTGACAGAGCAGAAACAGCCTTCCACTGATTAATGCTTATGTCTGTATTAATGATGCACAAAATTGGTCAATTATTAGCCAAGTTTCATAACTTAGATTATATGCAGATGCTACATTCTGGTTAATCAGTTACCAAGGAAAGCTTAAACCCAAATCCTTTAAGCATCCTAGACTGCAGGAAGTGGAACTTACTTTAAGATAAAAGTACATTTTTGTTTATTTTAAATAACTACTTTCTTAGTTTGCCTGTGGTGGTGAGAATTGCCTCCAGGTGACCAAGCAGGGAAGCTGTACTAACGTGGATGATTCTTTTTGTTTTGCCAAGTGAAATAATTTTTTTAAAGAATTTTGGAACTACTTTGAAAGGCTGTTCTAATACTTAATGCTATACATGTTAACATTTTGCACACATTTTCTTGTAATTCTTATACTCCCTCTTCAAGGCATCTAGTGTTATTATGTAAATAAAATATACGCACTGTGGGAGAGACACTAAGACTAAAGGTGTCTCGTCTAAGACATTATTGTGAGACATGAACAAACTAAAGGTCTTTGATTTGTACCTCAGCCATTGTTACGGAATGTATGCTGTAGCCTGTAACCACTACCTAACATTGCATTTTGAATTTGGCTTTTAAATTATAAATAAGACCCCTAAACAAAAAGAAATAAAAATGACAAATAACAATAATGGTGACTAGTCTGCAGATAAACATCCGTAAAAGGTTTCAAAATATCTAGAAATCTCCATGTGTAATTGTTGTCTATATGCAATATGTTCAAATGTTGATAAGGCTGTAAGGTCTTTGATCCAGTGAATCACTGGAAGTGGGCATTTATCATTCAAATGTTGTAATATACAAGTCTTTTAGCAACAGTAAGGTTACAAGGGTCCATTTTCTTTGAACATCTTACCTAACATTGCATCAAGAGCCAGCTTCTTATTTGAAGAAGAGTTGTTCATGCTTGGAATTCCACTGGCACTTATAGAATTTGCATAAATTTTGTGGGAGAAATTATTATGTCTGCTTCTGAAAAGGTTGTTAGTGTTGATGTGTCACAGATGTCCCTTGGGGAAGATCTGACAACTCTTGACTTTCAGCAACTATACATTGGTAGCGGCCCAGTTACACGAGCTGCATGTTTGGTATTCCAGTGAACTATGTTAAGTGTGTTTAGAGGCATTGGATTCCAGAAAGATACCTAGAAAGAAACTGTTTCTGAAAATCCTCTCAATTTCAAAGTGTAGCATGGAAAGCTGTTCAAGAAACATAGGCCGTTTCCGCACGGCCCGTAAATGGCGCCCTGGGGACGGGAAATACGCCGCCCACCGCACTGAAAAACAACCCTTTAAAGGGTCGTTTTTCCTTCAACAGCGTGTTCCCTGCGGCGCGGTGTGAACAGCACCGCCGGGAACACGCTGTTCTCCGATTGTTTACTCGCTGCTGGAAAAGCCGCCCATTTCGTCCTCCGACCCCTGGAGGTCGGAGAGCAGCGTGGGCGGGGCTTCGACGGCCAGCAGGCGACGACGAGGACAAGGTGAGTCGGACGGGGAAGGGGGAAGAGGCGGCTCCATGTGGAGCCGCCTGCCGTCTGCCGGCCTCTCCAGAGGCCGTCCGCATGCTTGCCGGCGTGGAGGCGCTTCAACGGCCGTGCAGAAACAGCCATAGTTTTAAACCTCCCACAGACATACAGAACTAGTTTCATGGATCTTGATATTCCTACCATTGTTGGAGAGGAAGGGTCTCAGTAATAGCTCAGACTCTTTCTTTGTTTATCTGGGCTATTGACCAAACATTTCATTTCCTGTGCAATAAAGCTTTCTGAGAAAGACTGATGGAGCTACTATGCTATTGTGAACTGTTGCCATGTAGTGCCTAAGAGAATGAGCTGTGATCCAGTGACTGCTGATGGAAATCTCCTTTGGACCGCAAAGTTACTAGGTGACCTGAGGCAAGCAACAGTTTGTATCAGACCCAGAATCTTATCTGCAAAATGGAGATAATGCTGACCTACCGGTACTTTCTAGGAATGTTACAAGAATACAGTGGTTTTACTAAAGTGTTTTACAGTGGTGATGTACTGTTTTTTTTTTAAAGAAGTCATCTTTTGGCTAGTTATAGACTTCTGCTTAGTTGTATTTATGGAAATTGTATTATAAACATTGTGGTTGACCTGTGATATGTGTAAAAGCAGGAATGAATTATGACAGTATCTTGTTTACTAGATGGTTGGATTTTTTATCACCTCAAAAATGTTAACCCCACATTTAAATGTATATAACTATAGTGTTCCAACTTGGAGTTGAAAATAAGAATTCATTTTTAGTGGGCTCTGCAAATTTTATACTAGTGTGTAGTTGTGTTAGGTCTTGGACCAATAATCAATAAGCGGACTCTAGATGTAGGATCAGTCATCTTTATTGGAAAGGCAACAAGTTCCCCAACCTCAGGAAGCCAGTTCTGCTCGATCTGCAGTATTCATCTTCAGTATTCATTTTTATCCCCACTCAATGCTCCCCTAAATCCCCCCTCCCAAATTCCCAGATAATGTGGGAAAGCAAAGTGTGAACAAGAATGTTTTTGAAAGCAGGCATCCCAAGGCCAAGATGGAGATAGTCAGATAGCCTCCTGCCAAGTTCTGCTCCTTCCCCCTCCCAGAGCCTTGGCAACATCATCTACATTTGCAAGCACATAAGAACAGAAAGTAGGCCATTAATATGCCATAGAATTGGTTACATTGTAAAGCATAGATCAATCCCCATGCAATGGAACCAGCATCCCCTCATCCAGCTGTTAATCCTGTAACCATGTGTGCCCCGCTGAGTGATACCTGGAAGACGGGTGCCATTCCTGACAAGTTGCACTGTTTTTGTCTCCCATTACTGAAGTGAATTCATGATTAGAAATTACAGTCCTAATGGGACAGCTTTGTCCCACATATTTCCACATTACTGTCACACAAGAAGTGCAGTAACTCTGTTTTTGAATTGTCCCAAGTAATTAGCTGTTAAGCTGAATGATCAGAGCAAATATTAACAGGGAGCCCAATGTTGTTAAAGCAGCACTAGAAGATAATGTTTCTAGAGATGGGCACATTGGGTATGAATCAGAGGAAGGCCAAACACCTGTCTTAGTCTGGATTGAAGAAGTCGAGTGAGGATAGTTATTGTCATACGTGAATGAAAGCCAGTGTGGACTAGTATAAAGTACTGGTAAGAAAGTGGCCAAAGTCACACCTTCTATCTCCTACTTCAAGCCCTTTGCTTTGGAGACAGAGAGATCACTGGTAAGAAATATAAAATGTATCCCTGTTGTTAGGATCATACATTATGGGCCTTTGATCAGAGCAAGTGTCTGAATGTGAAGTAGACTAATAAACTGTATTCTGTTTCATTAGGATTTATGGAAAGAAAACCAGAATCCTAACTAGCTATTTGAGACTTTACAGTTTTTATAGATGCCTAGAATTTGGGGTTTTCAAGACTTCAGTGCAGCATTTTAGCCCTGCTTCCACTATTGGTACTGCCAGCGTTGTTTGTGGTGCTGTTCAGGGGTTAATGCATAGGAATGAATGGCCAATTTAAACCTTCTGCTTATTGAATACTGTGTAATCTTTTCAGCGCTTGAGGATATTGTATACAAAAATTCTTGCAGCTCTGCAGAACATTCCCAGAGATGCCGCCTACAGGACTTACACAGAGAAAATTGTAAATGAGAGATTTGATCTAGTAAAAACAGTAAGTACACAATATTAAATTCAAATGACATGAGTCAGTTGGTGTGTTATATTCCTCTCTTGTCATACCATGTGTTTCAAAGTACCGTATATACTCACATATCAGTCTAATTTTTCAGCACACTTTTTTTGTGCTGAAAAAGCCCCCCTCGACTTATACGCGAGTCAGGTGTATTAAAAAAAATATTTTAGGATTTTTACTTTGTTGGCCGCCAGGGGGCACAGTTTTTAGGCTAGCGACACCAAAATTTCAGGGATTTTTCAAGAGACTCTCCTGATGATACCACCCAAATTTGGTAAAGTTTGGTTCAGGGGTCCAAAGTTATGGACCCCCAAAGGGGGTGCCCCCATTGTTTCCAATGTGAGCTAATAATAGATGGGGCTACATGTTGAGGGTCCATAACTTTGGACCCCTTAAATCAAACTTCACCAAACCTTGGTGGTATCATCAAGATAATCTCTTGCTGATACCAACCAGGTTTGGTGATGTTTGGTTTAGGGGGTCCAAAGTTATGGACACCCAAAAGGGGTGCCCCATTCCCCATTTTTCCAATGGGAGCTACATTTTGAGGGTCCATAACTTTGGACCCCCTGAACCAAACTTCACCAAACCTGGGTGGTATCATCAGGAGGGTCTCCTAAAGATACTCTGAAATGTTGGTACTGCTAACATAAACATTCCTCCCCTGATCAAAAATCCAGTTTTGAAGGATTTTAACTCTTGTGTTTTAGCTTGGTTGCTGACTGAACTAAAGTTTTTGCACTTTTAAAGTTATTGTTGAGACCATATTATTTTTGTTGACCCTTTTTTCCACTTACAGAGCTAGTTTACTGTTTTTCTTGGAAATAAATATTCAAAAACATTTAACCTACTGATGCCTCAATTAATGTAATTTTATTGGTATCTATTTTTATTTTTGAAATTTACCAGTAGCTGCTGCATTTCCCACTCTCGACTTATACGCGAGTTAATAAGTTTTCCCAGTTTTTTGTGGCAAAATTAGGTGCCTTGACTTATATGCAAGTCGACTTACACACGAGTATATACGGTAATTGAAATGTTCTGAACTTAAAATTACTTCCATTAAATAGTTGTTCCAGTATTGATGAGATTTGAGATTTCCGTTGTTTTTACAATGGTGTTAGCTTTAGCATATTCTTGCCAGTCTCCAGAAACTACAAAGTTCCCTTCTTAATACTACATGGTCTTAGTCCTAAAGAAAATATATCAGATGCAAGAATGGGTTGAATATATGTTTCAGGGAGAAAAGGTATACTGAGTAGACCTTGACAGACACAGTTATACTGGGGCAGTACTGAAAGGATTATATATTGTTATTACGGGTATAGCTAAATATTCATCCATGGTAAATATTCTTCCATGGCAACAAAGCTCTTTATTGAAAATGCTGAGCACAAGTGTACAGCCCTTGAAAATCTTCATCTTGTTGCGGAAAGAATAGCCTAAAATATTTTCTTGTTGATGAAAAGATGTGAATGTATGTCACTGGTAACCACAGCTTTCAGTTTCAATTTTTCTTTCAGAATGAGGCATATGCATTTGTTGCTTACATATATAGTAGAACAGATGTGAGTCTTTAATTTTCTTTTATTTTAATTTGCAGGAGCCTGATGTGCAAAAACTAGAAAATAAAATAAACTGTGGACAGCTAGAAGAAGTGATTTTGCAGGTCAAGTTGGACATTACTGAACTACAAACAATTGAAGTTCATTGTAGCTTCTTTGTGTCAGCTGTAACATCTATTAAGAGATTGGAGGGAATCCCAACATCCTTTTTAATGCCTTGATCACTGAGGGATTAATGTCTTTTTGTATCTCCGTAGAGAAGAATATAGTATTTAATTTTCATCATTAGTATATTGTCATTAGTATATTAAGTTGTAAAGTGGCTAATCCTATGTATCTGTTGGGAGGTGGGATTTGTTCCCCCTGCATTAAACACATATGAACACATGAAGCTGTTTTATACTGAATCAAACCCTTGGTTCATCAAGGTCAGCACTGTCTACTCAGATTGGCAGCAACTCTCCAACATGTTAGGTAGAGATCTTTCACATCACTTACTACCTGATTTTTTAACTGAAGATGTCGGGGATTGAACCTGACCTTTTACATGCCAAAAAGATGGTCTGCCACTGAGCCACAGTCCCTCATTAATTCCCAGCAAACATCCCAGATGTGCACAGATACCAAAACTAGAAGGAAATCTTTAGTTACGCTTAGAAACATAATATTGTAATTAACCAAAAGGAACAAAAGCTACCTGCTGAGAACTGAGTGTTCTCAAGGCGGTTTGGGATTTTTAGAGCAGTTGAACCAACCAAGGGGGAATGGATTTGTTCATATCTTTGTGAGGTTATAGAAAGTTTTTGAAGGCAGGGTGGGATTTTCAAATGCATGCACCCCACATAATTTTAATGAGCCCACAGCTTTTTTTTCTAATAGCAATCTTGGTAGGTAACTGCTCTTCAATAAAGCACTGAAACAAGGCCACCCGCACACAAGTTAGCTATTCCTTCTCATTTGCCAGATAAGCAGAAAAAGTTTACATTGTAATTTTTTAATTAAAAAACATGTCCACATCCCAGTGGCTTGATGACAGTTGAGTATGCTTATTGCTGTTGGAAAGACTGGAATATTGAGATCAGTTAAAGCAGGAAACCATAGGATGGAGAAATTGGCCTGCTCAAGCCACAGAGAGCAGATAGTATTCTGGAATTCATCCTCCACTCGCAGATCTCACATGTGACATAGGGAGAGGAAGGTAAAATAAATTTCTTTGTTCTGTACCTTTCCTTAGTCACTGAATAAAGAGGCAGGAAAGGTAGTTTGATCTTCCCTCCGCAGTAGCCTCCTTACCCGCATGATCATTACTCCATAATCCTTGAGTCAGAAAGGGCTGCTATTGGGAGGGGAAAGGAGAAACTATCTGTAACAATAACTGCCTTCCATTTACAAATTGCTGCACTCAACCTAGTAGGACAGGTTGGTGCAGGATGATTTGGGCAGGTTTTAAAATTCACTTTTCTTTTTTCTCAACAGGCTGAAAATGAGCTCTCCCTTGCCCGGAAAATGGTGCAGTGGCGGCCATGGGAGCCTTTAGTTGAAGAACCTCCTGCTAATCAGTGGAAGTGGCCAGTCTAGTCTGCACTATTTCTAATTTCTGAAATAGAAAACTACTTCATTAAATGTAATATGGGTGTGGATGAAAAAAATCTTTAACTTAAATACAATTCTACGTCTAATATTTTTGTCTGCTTTAGTATTATTTGGAATTTTATTCTATATTCACAGAGTAGAATGGGGTCTGAATAATTTATTTACTTTTTCTAATACTTGGCAGCAAACTTTTTGTTTTGCAAATTGTTGCAAAACTTTGTTTCAAATGGCTTCTGATATTTACTTAAACTGGTAAGTCAAGTTAGTAATTATGTCTTGCTGATGTGGAAAACACCTTATTTTATTTTAGAAATCATACTATTTGATTACAAAGGACAAAGCCAGCAAGAAATGTTCACCATAGTTGTAACCTAGAATAATTCATACTTGTTCTGCACGCTTCTTCCTTTTTATGATAAAGCTTCGTATCTGCTATAATCTTAAATCTGATGGATTACATCATTTCCTGCAAAGATTTAGGAATACTTGAAGGGCATAACAGAGTCATTCCATCACTCGCCTCCCCACATTATTAAAAGGTTAAACTAGGTGGGGATATGAAAGTAGTTTATAGGCTTTCTGTTACTGGAAGTACTCTGGCATGGTTCCTGTGCATACATTCTGTGGGAATGTGGACAGGGTTGTATTGTGGGGATTTCTCCATGCATAGGGTTTTATACTTAGCAGACAGCACAAATCTTTACATTCCAAATTATCTCAGTAAAGGTGTCTTGGGGCAATACTTCTGCTCCCACATTCCAGGAGACTACAATCCCCACCTAAGACACATTGTGCCAGCAAGACCCAGAGCTGGAAAAGATGCCTATCTGATTGCAGCACAGCTGGGCCTGGTCTTGGCAGAATTTACTCAGGATGAGCTCAGCCAGTTTTCAGCAGCATCACTCTTCTTAGAGATTGCCAGGACAGTCAGCTATTTAAAGAAGTCCAGAGGGAAGGAACAATGAGCTCATCACTCAAAGACCATCCATTGGTCCAAGGGCTTGTCACTCCCCGGGGATGAATTGGGGAGGGAGGATTGGCTGAGCCCAGGGTTGGCCCTCTCTTGGGGAAGCATTTAAAGGACATGCCCAGGAACCCCAAGGGAGGAAAGAGGCATTTAGGACTAGGTAAATGGCAGGGCAGAGTGGAAAAATTGGATGAAGTTGTCCAACTGAAAGCAAACCCTGAATAGCGAGACATCCCTGGAGTCAAATCTGATGGCAGCAGAACCAGACAAAAGGTTATTCTTGAGTGGATTAACTCCCTCCACCCACTCACAGAAATTTGTGTGTACTATCAAGTCACAGCTGACTTGTGGCAATTGTAAAGGCAAAAGATGTTCAGAGGTATTTGGCCACAGCCTGCCTCTGCATGGGCTGACTGAGTTTTGAGACAACTGTGACTGGGTCAAAGTCACCCAGCAGGCTTCATGTGGAGGGGTGGGGAATTGACCCTGGTTCTCCAGATTACAGTCTTCTGCTATTAACCACTACACCACACTGGCTCACTCCCAGAAATAGCAGTATGGAAATCTTGTATGCTGCCATGAGGAGCCCACCCATGTTCTTTCCTTCCTCCACTGATACAGCAAAAATGCTTGCTCTCAGTAACTGAACATTTTGGTCTTACAATAGGAGACTTCATCATCCCTTCTTTCACCAAGTTCTATACTACTATAAACTTGTTAGCTGTAACCATATCCATCTAAAAACTGGAGTTTCTCCCTAGGGGTGGATAAAAAATTTATTGTTTGGCAGAACATTAAATTGTAGAAGGCTCTGAAATCAGTTACGGTATATTGTTCTTGCAGGAATCCTTGTGTTGAAGTCTTGCTTTTCCATCAATGGACTTATGCTAACTTTTAAATCAACCTAGTATAAGTATGTGCAAACAGGATGCATCCACAACACATTAACTGCACTGAAGTTCTCTTTTGATCAATGACCATCATGGCTTACAAACATTAAATACGTGCAGGGTTGCCAACTCTAGGTTTGAAAATACCTGGAGATTTTAGGGTGGGGTCTGGAAGAGTGAGGTTTAGGGAGGAGAGGGACATTAATAGGGTATAATGCTGTGGTGCCCAATATTTTGTTACCAAATATCAAGCCAACAGGATAGAGTTCTAAGTAACTTTATTTGCAAAGAAAGGGGAGCAGTCCTCACATGGGCAGACTCCATTACTATACAGCGTATTTATTCCCTTTCCCCAGTTCCGCCACATTCCATTCTCCCATTGGCGAAGGATACTTGGAATTACAACTTTCCAGTCCGCCTATTTACATGTTACTCCTTGATATGTGCCCCACACCCTCACCCCTCTCATATGTGCATTAAAATGAAGGTTATCGTCAGAGCAGAAGTTAATATGCATTAGCTCATTAAGCATACTCAGTTAACTCTGCTTGCACAGTTTTTGTCCTTTAGCCTATATACTCTAACTAGCTTCAGGTGGTTCTTGTCCAGCCACAAACATCCTCCCTTATGACTCATTTCCTCATTAGTAGAAAACACATTTTTCATTTACTACAATGCCATACAATCCACCTAATTTATTTATTTTATTTATTTATTTATTTATTATATTTGTATACCGCCCTCCCCGAAGGCTCAGGGCGGTTTCCAACAACATAAAAATTTAAAACATCATAAATATAAATATAAATTAGTTAAAATACATAAAATTTTAAACTAGAGATGGCTTCAGCTATCCAAAGCTATCCTTCAGAGAAGGCTTCACCTTCCAAAGCAGTCATTTTCTCCTGAAGTGGTATATTTTAAATAAAATGATTATGTAGACTACAGTTGGCAGTTCTGCTGAAAAGAGGTCAGAATGTCCTTAACCTTACACTGACAGCCGATAACCAGAGAGTAATGTAACCACTTCTTTCCAGGAGCGAACATTGCAAACAAGCTCCCTTCGCTACTATTCTGGCTGATGGTGGCGAGCCGAGCTACCCTTCTCTGGGTCTTAGGTTGTGTTTGAGGACTAACCATTCAGTAGCCTCACGCTTCTGTCCAGGAATACTTTTCCCCTCCCTTGCAGCCTGTTTCTTGCATTGGGCCTGAGGGCAAGGCCCATTGATTTCAATGGGATTTACTTCCATCTAGGGCTAGGCTTCCTTACGAAGCCGACTTCGCCATGGTGGCCAGCTGCAAAACAGTAGTGCTCAGTACCTTTTGAAAATTTCTGCAATTAAGTGATAATTTCTGCAATTAAAAACGTTAACAGTTTGCAGCTTTCTCCCCTCCATCCAACAAAAACAATAGTTTTATTTTGGCAACTGTGGAAATTATGTCAAGAAATCGCCTTTTTGAGTTGTTTTGCTGACATGCTTTTTTTCCTTGTCGCCACGGGCGTGGAGAAGGGGACGGTACTGACGGCTGTCTCCAAACCTCAGCCGCTTTCTCCTGCTTTACAGTGAAGCTGAGAAGCAGGCAGGGATAGTCTCGCTTTACTCACTCTCGCGAGAGTTCATGGCATCCTCGTTGCCATAGATACAGTGACTAGCGGCGGAGTGCATAGAACGATAATCGTTGATGTTCGATTAGCCAGGTAAAGGTGTTTGACTTCCTTCCTGCTTAGAAAAACAAATCTGAAGAGGAGGGAGAGCCGGAGCGGAGGTGCAAGAAACTGCGCCCACTCTCTCCTTGTATCACAGAGGGCTAAGTCCTTAGGTACATTTCCCAACAGGCCGTGCGAAAAGACCACCTTTAAAAGAGTACAGCGATGGCGGCACAAAGCCCTTCAGAATAAGTAGTCCATAGGCACGATTGAAGGGTCGGCTAGAGTTTCACTCTCTGATGTAACTACTCGTGATTCCCAATACATGCTGGGTGTTGCAATCCTTGAACGGCTGTTGAGAGGCTTTTAGAAGTCCGACAGTTTCTTTCATGGCGGAAGTCGTGCGTGGGGATTGCGGTTCAGATTTCACAGGGTTCCTGCCTCCTGGGCCTTTGGTGGCAGAATGAGCTTTAACAGGGGTAGCTGAAATCGCGGTGCTGCAGACTTTCTGTATATATTTTTAAACTGTCTCAGAAACACTTTCGTTTGGAATAAGCGTAAGCCCCACAGTAGAGCCAAGTCGCTAGCCCTCGAGCTAAGGAAGGGGACATGCAATATAACGAACTTCCGTGTATATGTATACGTGTGTGCATGTCAAGTCACGATTTATGGCAACTCCATAGCGTTTTCAAGGCAAGAGACTTCCAGAGGTGGTTTGCCATTGCCTGCTTCCGGGGTGGGCTGAGAGAACTATGACCGACCCAAAGTCACCCAGTGGGCTTCATGTGGGGAGTCGAACCCCATTTTCCAGATTAGAGTCTGCTGCCATTAACCACTACTCGGTTGTGGTTTTATGTTCCAGTAACAAAGCAGAAACTGACCTATTCGATTCGGGGGGGGGGGGGGATATGATTTAAATGTTATGTTCTGACAAATTCAGAGCTTTATGAGGAAGTTAATTCTATTGGTAACATTTGTAAATCTATAGAAAGCATAACATGCACTTTTCTTCTATATCATACATTTTAAAGAAACACTGAAAACCCTCTGAAAACTGTTGGTACACTCATTTTACTCTGCTGAAAGAATTGCTCATGATATGCTACAGACATAGCTATTCACTCATCTATTTCAGCAGAATTTGACTCTTTTACATGGGGGTCACTGGGGTGCCTCAGTTTCAACCTTTGCCACACCCCACACTTTACCCCATTTCAAAGGTGTTTTTGATCTCTCTTTTTTTAAAAAAAACATGGTTTGTTTGCACTGCTCTCCTCAGAACATTGTTTTCTGGCCACCATCTTTTTTTGTTTGCAATCTTCTTTCGTTTTGCCATCATCTTCTTTTCTTTTGCTCCCCCCCCCCCAATGCATTGTTGTAATGATTCATAGCATTGCTGATTTGATGATTTGAAAAAGTGGGGGGCAAAAAAGGAGAATACAAGAAAAATAAGTGGAGAGGGCAAAGCAGTGAGGTGAGGGATGAAAAAAGTGGCAGATGGGATGAAGGAAAGTTTGGACAGTCGCATAGGGGATAGGCTTTTTGGTGGACAAACTGTGTCAGTATGATCACACTGTAAGGGAAGATATCTCAGAACTGTTTCAAGCAAAAATATTATAGTACAAGTCTTTTCAGAAACAATGCAGAAAAGGTTAACTGGAAACTTTTCCAGAATGAAACGGGGGGTGGGGGGGATGTGTGGAACATCACAGGAAAAATGCAGCATTAGAGGGCTGGAAATGTTTTAAACCAGTCATGTGGAGAAGATCACACTTTCATTCTTCATAGCTTTACTTGTTAATTCCAAATGAGAATAATTAGATTGGTGATAATATCCCTTTCACTGTGTCAGAGAAGCTATGTAAATAATAGTTTGAAAACATGCATGTTCTCTCTCACACAATCCCTGAGGATAACCTGAAAAACATTTTTTATAAAATTGAAACTGCCAACCTTGTGTAAAATGTTTTCACAGTATTATCCATTCATAGTTACCAATTTTATGGAAGGGGGGAGATGGAAACTTTTTCTTTAGAAAGCAAAGCACTAGGAAATTGTCCATTTTGGAAAATTTCCACATCTGTCATTTAATCTGAAAAACTTTCTCTTACTGGTGGTTGTTGCCGTGTCTAGCGAAAAATAGGCAGCCAGTTACTTCAAATTGGGGATTAGTCTAAATTTCTAAGTATGGATTACCATTTATTTCAAAACTATGCCTGACTCTTACAAGAATGTCAAAATATGTATTCTTTAATTTCAGTGAAATGGCTGATCCAGAGAAAGAGGGTGATGACCTTGCTGAAGCAGAGGCTAATGTTTCAGTAGCTGAACAGCAAGTTGTAGAGGACCCATCAATAACTCAATCAACAGAAGAAATTATAGACTTTGTAGAGATTACAGAAAAACAGATAGATGCAACACAGTCAAATGAAACAGCTGAGCCTGCCAAGCAGGAGCAGCTAATTCTTGAGTCCAGTGCTTCTGAAGAGGTGCCAGAGAGCTTGGACACTGCATCAGACCAAGCCCATGCAGAACCACAGGTTCAGAGAGATGTTGCAGATGTGAGAGTAGACACTGCAGCAGAGCAAGAGGAAGCCCATGCAGAACCACAGGTTCAGCAACATGCTGCAGGTGTCAAAGAACTTAGTGATGAAATTCAGTCTGATGTTGACACACCAGCTCCAGTAGTTGAAATAACAGCAAAAGCTTCTGGAACTCTTGCTGAAAATCTGTCTGGATTAGCTGCAGAAACACATGATTTAGATAGCCCGCTATCGGGAACTTCGCAATCTCAAACACCAGACGTTCCAGAAGATACAAAATATTCTACCACAACAGGTATACTTTTTAGCTGGTATTGTAATTCTCTTTTGTTGCCTTTTTGTCTTCTCTAGTGCTTTCCCGTTTCTGGCCAAATTTCCTATCAAAGCAATATTGTGGTGTGCTGGGTAGGGGGTCTTTTTTTAAGGACAGAAAATAACCAAATTGCACTTGTCTGTTATCTGTGCCCTGGCTGATCTGCCACAAAAGAAAGGTAAGCTTGGTACAACGAGAAGCCCCATGTGTAAATGGCCATACAGTAAGTATGTATAATTGTACAGGAGTCAACAATTTTATTTAAAACATTGTTTCTGAAGTGATAATAAACTTGAAAAAAATTACCTTAGTTGCCTTGGAAAAGAAAAGGCATACAGTGAGATCTAAACTAGCTGAGGAAGTATGAGCATGGATTTATTTTGTTTTCTCATTTCCCCAGTTAAGATTATGCTACATCCTGATATCCAGATTTTCACAACGACCTTCAATATTAACAGAACTGTGGGGCAAATGAAAGAGTATTTTTCATCACGATTCAAAATACCACAGGATGTTTTACAGTTCATGTTACTAGGTATGTATCAAGTCGTATATGAACCTCTCTTTGTTCCCCAGATCTATAAGAATAATTATAAGTTGGATCCAGTGGCGAAACTCCCATGGGGACATCCGGGACGCTTTGTCCCAGATGCCACCAAAAGAAGTCACTTGGGGGGCGCAAAATAGCCAGACCATGGCCCCTCCTCCTTGCCTGGAGTGCCCTAATTATCTCTGTCTCTCCCGGGGCTTTTTTTTAAAGCAATACTCGGCTTTCAAAAAAACCCCAGGGAAAGGCAGAGATAATGAGGGCGCACCAGGCAAGGAGGAGGGGGTGTGGTCTGGCTATATTGCACCCCCAAGCCCAGAATGGAGGCTGCAGTGCTCCTCTTGGTACTATGGGCTTGCTCTGTCCCTTTCTCAGCTTAAAAAAAAGAGCAAGCCCATAGCGCCGAGTTTGCATCCCCTCTGCTCTCAGAAAGTCCCTCTGGGAGAGAAAGGGGCGCTGAAGCCTCTAAGCTCGGCGCTCTCCTGCCACAGGAACCGGCAGCGCCAAGGACCCCCTCTGCCCCACGGAGAAGAAGGCTCAGCTCCCTGCTCCATGGGGTAGAAAGGGAAATGGCGGTGGTAGCCTGCTCGGTGCCACTGGCTCTCCCGCTGTGGGAGCCGCTGCCCCAGCAGGGAAAACTTTCTCTGCCCCACTCCATGGGGCAGAGGGGGGATGGCGGCCTCCACATTTTCTCTCCCCCCCCCCCGGATCCCTGTGCCACAGCCACCGCAAAGCACTGTCATAACACATAAGTGGTGGCGCGTGGGGGGGGGGGAACTCGGAGGTCGCCCTGGGCGCAGCTTTACCCAGCTACGCCTCTGGTTGGATCCAGAGTAAGTGTGAATACTGCTGAATAGAATTGATTGATTTGTTTTGTATTAAGAGTCAATATATGTAAGTAGCCACCTTCTGGTATTCCTAGAGACTCACAGTGTTAGGTAGAACTCAGTGACTGCAGAGGATATTGTGTAGAACACTGGTTTCCAAACTTTTTTGGGCCTCTGCCCCTATGGTTCCATGAACTCATCCACAATGCCCCCACTCTATAAAAAGCATTATTAAAAATTGTGATTTGCATTATCCACCATGGAAGAGCATAACAATAATATTCAAAACAATTAATTAATTAATTTACAAAGTAAAGCTTTTAATTTATTCAACTAGATCAGGGGTAGGGAACCTGCGGCTCTCCAGATGTTCAGGAACTACAATTCCCATCAGCCTCTGTCAGCATGGCCAATTGGCCATGCAGGTAGGGGCTGATGGGAATTGTAGTTCCTGAACATCTGGAGAGCCGCAGGTTCCCTATCCCTGAACTAGATGGATGAACTCACTCCAATGATACCAGCTTTTCAGAGTCTGAATTTTTTTTTGATAGTTTCTACAAGATTTCCCAGCATGGTGATATAGTTTTATCCATTGTAAATGAGTGAACAACACAGTTGAAGGGTCCACCTCCAGTGCCCCCTGCCATCCCCTTGTCTCTTAGTGCTCTCCTGGGTAATCCCACTGCTCTCCAGGGGACAGAAACCACTGATGTAGAGCTTCTGCACATATGCAAGCATACTGGGAGCAGCAGTTGTGTGTTTCAGTTCAATCCACAGATTCTGTTTGCATGGTGAGCCTTGCCTCACAGTGCCTGGCTAGTCCCTTCACTTCAGAAAGTTTCCCTGTAACATCAGTATCTTCAGATTCCCATGCACTGGGACAGGACAAGGTGAGAAACCCATTTGTTTTGGAGGAAATGGCCAACTCAGAATATCAGTTGCAAGGGCATTCTCTAAGCATGCCCGCTTCTCCCAAACCAACCTGAATTTTATTTTGTGTTGATATTTATCCCATGTATATGATGTGAGACCTGGTAATTTTAACTATTTAAATTTTAGGGAAAATAATGGAAAATAATGAAACTCTACAGGATCTTGGTGCAAAACATCATGGAACAATTCAGTTTGATGTGTTCTCCCTAGACGAGGAACGCTTTCCAATCAAATCATCTGAACTCCTCCAAGAATACTATATGCCTGATGTTATAACTGTCAAAGTACAAACAGGTGAACAGCCATTTTCAAATGCGCATTCCAGCTTATTCTGCTCAGTTATTATACTGTCTTGCATTCAATTTAACACTGTTGTTTCTAAATAGATGCAGACACATTTCAGGATTTATCTGTAGAGATTACAAGGCCAACTTTCAAGAAACCATTTCTAGGTGGATTTAGACATAGGCTAACAGGTGTGGAATATCACAATGCAGGATCACAGACTGTACCCAAAAAACGTCCAGAGAAAGGATATGAAGAGTTTTGTCGGTCGACACAGGTAAATTTTCAATGATGAAATGATGAAATATTTCAGTGATGAAATAACATTAATGTGCACCTAATAGAACAGTCCTAAGGAGAGTTACTCCAGTCTAAGCCAATTCTTTTCAATGGTTTTAGTATGGAGTAACTCTCCTTAGGATTGCACTGAAGTCAGCAAACTAAGTATCTTTCAGATTTTTGAAGATAATTATGAGAATTAGTTTTCTACCATACATTCACAAACGAGCTTTTCATGCATTACAATTGGTAAATAGAAAAATGTGTTTTACAGTGCCGTCATAAGCACAGTGTAATTAAGCATCAATAACTCACACTCAGTTTATGCCAACCGACCATGGGATTTTGTGGAGGTGGTTTGCCATTGCCTTCCTCTCCATAGTAGTGCTGTTTGCCTCTCATCAGGTCCCATCTCATTGATATCACAACTCGTTGCTTTGACCCTGCTTGCTGAGCTTAGTATGACTTGTTCAGGCTTCCAGAGTTCCCAACTACCCTTCCATTACAGCACTTGTGTGGATTCTAGGGTTTAGCTCTGCTTAGATTTTCACTGTTATGGTAGCTTTTACAGCATAAAAATGAATATTTTTTCCTAGACGGTGGTTGAGAGAAAAAAGCTGCAACAGACAAGAAATACAGCTTCAACCCAGATGACTAAAATTGGTGTTTATGTTTCAAACATCACTGATAAATTCATCGAACCAAAAGGCTATGTCACAGCTGAAGAGTACCATGCTCGAAGACTTAAGGCAGTAAGTGTTCAGGTTATTGAATGATTATTATTAAATCACAGCATTGAAAACAGTAGTTTAAATCACCAGATCATGTGATGCTACCCATTAGCACTGGTTACTCTCAAGCCGCTGGATGGACAGATACTTGGGGTGCGGCCTTTCTCCTATTCTTCACAGTGATGCACCTAGGACCAAAACAGTATGACTGACTCACACAAAGCAGGAAAGGGCTTCTTCCCATGGGGAGGGAGGAGGTAATGGATAATGTGAGCAGCATCCTATCCAGTCATTCATCACAGATCCTCAAATGGTTCTGCTGCCAGTCAAAGAACATTTTTAAAATGTATTGTCGAAAGCTTTCATGGCCAGAAACATTAGGTGTTGTGTGGTTTTCAGGCTGTATGGCTGTGTTCCAGTAGCATTTTCTCCCGATGTTTCGCCTGCATCTGTGGCTGGCATCTTCAGACGATCTTCAGAGATAAACTTTGTTTTCTTAATTGGTTTTCAATGAGCATTCTAAGTACAGCTAAACTATTCAAAAGCTTGTTCATTTGTTTTCATATTTCCCTATAATCTCTACCTACGTTATTAAATCTCAAATTTTGAACCCCTGATGATGTGCTCCATGAATCCATGACAAAAAGAACAGCCTTTTCGGGGAGGGTGGTTAAAAAATCGAAAATATAAATAAAAATAAAAACAATGAGCATTTTTTCTAGAATAAGCAGCTGTGGGAGCTGAACTTGAACGTTAACCTCTTTGGCACTTTGGTATTGCTGCAATGAAACATGGAGTTTGTATAACTTAGATGCTTGTCAGATCCTGCTGTTCAGGATCTATTCTTGCACGGCACCAGTGCGTTGTAGATATCATACACACAAATTGAGAAATATCTGTATTCTACCAGCAAGGTTTCTTCTTTCCTGCACATATTTTTTTAATAGGAGTATATAATATCATTGCATTGGAATGTAGAAGAGGTCATGTTTTAGTTTGCAAGCATTTCAAGAAACATCCCATGTCTTTCTTTCAAATGCCAATAAGAATGTTTCTCTTTTTGCAAGAATTGAATATTTTTCTCCCTCATTTTCTCTTTTCCCTTCCCTTTCTATTTGCAGGTCATTGTCATACAAACCTATTTCCGACGGTGGAACGCTATCAACATAGTAGTGAGACTAAAAGAAGCAAGAAGGTTGAGATTGGAGTGGGAAAAACAAGAGGAACAAAGAAAAGAGCGAGAGAAGGCAGAGAAACTGCGGAGAGAGTATGATCGAAGGATGTATCCTAAAACAAAGGATGATTTTGAACTACTCTATCATGCTTTGGAGTGTAAGTTCCTTGAAAAGACACATTTAAATATAAATCCAGAACTGAAAAGAAGTTTTTATAGATTTGTTACATCAGTAGAATGTTTGTTTCCAGGAATGCTTATACGCAATCAGAGCTACTGTCCTGAAACCTTTGTCAAGTTGAGGTATCTTAAACTTCAGTAAAACTTAGAAGTCCCCATGGGTTTTCAGAACCTAAGCCATTGGTTATATGCAAATCCTGTATAGACCCAGTATCCATGTTTTACTTGAAATAAGTATCTGATGTCACTACTATATTTTACTTTTTAACAGAAATAATTTTAGTGAACACCTTAGTGAAGTTAGAACTACTGACATTTGTTGGTGTCCTGGAACTATTCTGCAGCAAGTGCTTTCAGTTTGATAATCTTTGCTTCAGTTTCCACAAACCTTCACATTACACAGAAAGGGGTCTTAGAATTCAAAAGTGTTGTCATGTCCTAATGCAGATGGGGAGTAATATTTTGGATGCTTTCCCAGTTCCCCAAAATCATGTGTTATTAGGACATCAAATGTAATACATGATGTGTTCCCTTACTAGGAATTTTAAATGATTCACCACTATTAAGAGAACTCTTACCCTCTAAACGTCGCTACAGAGCACTGCACACCAAGACAACTAGACATAAGAACAGTTTTTTCCCGAATGCCATCACTCTGTTAAACAAATAATTCCCTCGATAATGTCAAACTATTTATTATATAATTACTGCACTACTTTTTTCATCATTCCTATTACCCATCTCCTCCCACTTATGACTGTATGACTATAGCCTGTGCTGACATTTTATTTTATTTTAAGATTTTACATTTTATGTTTTCATTACTATTGATTGTTTCCTGATTGCTTACTAGACCTATATGACAATCATTAAGTGCTGTACCTTATGATTCTTGACAAATGTATTTTTCTTTTATGTACACTGAGAGCATATGCACCGGAGACAAATTCCTTGTGTGTCCAATCACACTTGGCCAATAAAGATTCTATTCTATTCTATTCTATTCTATTCTATTCTATTCTATTCTATTAAGAGAACAGTGAATTGCAAACCACATTTTGCCACCGTGGATGTACTCACACACTTTTGGTTGTCACAAAATTTGAGGCTACTCAATAAGGCTCTACATACAGTGGCAGGAGTTTGTAGCAGAGTTTGGGGCTTGTCCACATAGCATCAAACTGGGATCCCACAACTGGGATCCCACAAACATGTGTGAATTATTTCTTGGAGAGAATCTGTGGCTTTCTTCTGTAATATTTCTCATTACTACTGGGATTGCCTTTCTGGATTGGTATTAGAAAAAATGTCATTGTGAAGAATTCTTTTTTAAATTAATATGCGTGTTCCTGCTCAATATGAACATGTGCTGTTACCAGAGCTGGTTTTAAAGGATTAGATCCCGAAGTGTTCTTTTACTGATATGACAGTATTTAGATTAGTGAAAATGTCCTTTTGTTGTTGTAGGGGGGATTTTGGCCAGCATTTCTCCTCTTGCTGCTGGCTCATTCCCCCAGACAGGGTATTTTGCCATCCCCTGGACCCAGTTTCAGGAGTGTTCCATGAGCTGTGGTGGAAGGAGGAGGGAGTCTCATTCTGTGAGTTTCATTCCCCTCATAGTACTTTGTATCCAACCCATAGTTTACTTGCTGCCTATCAAGGCATGTGCATTGAGCTTGTGTAAAATCCTTGTGATGTTGCAGAAGCTTTTGGGATTGTATTTTCTTGTTTTTGAGGGAGCTGGCTCTGCTGGAAACAAAGCTGTAGGACAGAAACTGTTTTTGGCATGGGGGAACGAGGGCTTTGGAATATGAAAACTTGCTACCTCAGCTGTCTGTACTGAATAATGTCATATGCTTCTGTTTTTAATTTGTTGTTGACTAGTCGCTTCCCTGTATAGTGACTGGCAATCACTTTCATCTCCCCGAGAGAGCTTAGTGATTCTAGGAATCAGGGTTGTTTTTTTACCTGCAACTAGAACTACTTTTCACACTGTTGTAATGTCAATGATCTGCACGAGCTGAATTGCTCCAACAATGATCAGATGAGATTGTTGTCCTCTAGAGATCTCTGAAGGGCACTGCTACTGAATGCAACCATAGGATTTTTTTACTGAGGTCAGCTAGTGACACTAACTATTTTTACAACAGCCATCTTGTCTGCTTAAATATATCCCTGGTGTTTTCAGTGAAGGATAAGTGATTATATGAAAACAGCAAAGACAGTAAACAGTATTAAATAATTAACTTGGAAGTGTCAGTATTTTGTTACAGCCAGTTCTTTAAATTTGTTGGTCTGTCTTCTATTTTTAGGATGGAAATGATCAACACTTAAGCCTGGACTCTAGTTTATGCATGTCTGTAATATGGGGGTACAGTTTCAGGGAAATAATTTGCCAAGGGGTACATGAGTAAAAAACGGTTGGGAACCACTACCCTAAAATGATCTGTTGAGTTTATGGCAAAGGCACCGCTCAGACAGTGGCCGTCCCAGTTTTTGGTGCAATCCTAAGAACACTTTCAGGGAATTGGCTAGTAGATTCTGTGTAGACCTCCTTAGGATTGCTCTTTCAGTGTCTTAGCAGCTATGCTGCACTGTTTAAATACAGAGATTTAACTGGATTGTAAATTGGGTGGAAATGAAATCAGCACCAAAAAAGGCTGCTTTGAAAATTCGTTTCCTGTAGTGATAGGCTTGCTTTTGTTTTTGTTGGAACTGCTGCCCCCTTCTGGGACATCAAGAAGCGCATCCATCAATTTTGCTGTATCCTGTTGATGAGAGCAGAACTGCTTAAGCCTTAGAATAGTGTTCTGCTCTCAGGTAGCCATTCACAGTTAACTAAACTGAAAGAGTAGAAAAAGGAACTATCAAAATGACAAACAAAACAGGCTCTGCAGAAGAGGACTCTTCTCTGTGCTGTTCTATTTTTACTGGGTTCAGCTAATGCAACTTCTGTTAGAACTGAGAACAAAATCGAGCCCTTCGGGGATGAGGCGGCCTATAAATTTAATAAATAAATAAATAAAAATGAGAGATGTTTTTATGTGCAGAATGATTGACTCCACAGGTGGTCACCCACTAACCCCCCCCCCCCCCCCGGAGGAAGCAAACTTTCCAGAAATATATGGAGACTTTCAGGCTGTGATCAGCATGGTCCAGAGGGTAGAGAGTTGAGCCAATATATGTGTTATGTGCAGTGGTGGGATTCAGCAGGTTCGCACCACTTCGATAGAACCGGTTGTTAAAATGGTGCTTGTAAACAACCAGCTGTTAAATTATTTGAATCCCACCACCAGAACCGGTTGTTAAATTATTTGAATCCCACCACTGGTTATGTGGCCTTGAAGAAGTTCCTTTATTCTACCTCAATTGACACTCAGTAAAATGGGAATAACAGTTTACTGGGATGTCAGTGAAAATAAATGAAAAAAAAATTAGCAAAGATCTTTATTTATTTATTTTATTAAATGTATAGACCGCCCTTCCCGAAGAGCTCAGGGCAGTGAACTACCACAGTAAACAAAGCATTAAAACACAATAAAAACAGCACAGTACCCCAATAATTAAAACAGGAACCATATAAACATTAATATCAGATGGCGTCAGACTCCCCCTCCCTCCCCCACCCTTGCTCCCCCGGGAGGCCAGATGGAATAATGGTAGATGTACTTAGCCAGGCTGTACTTGGCATGTTACACACCTAATAGAGAAATATATCAAGACATAATGAGTTGAATTTTTTAAAAAATCTATTCTTAAGCACACCTCTCCCATAAGTTTGGTAAATGAAACATGTGTGCTCAATAGCACTACATTTTAACTGATGGCTGATGATTATATCTAAGCAGTGGTAGATTATCATATAAGTGTCAGACTTTTGTCACAACTTGTGAGGGATAAGTTGAAGGTGATAAATATTGAACTTTTGACAATCTAACACATCCTATAAAGCTGATGGAAAGCAATGGGAAAAATGTAGCAGCCTCCTTCATTGTTGTCAAGGTACTGAAAGTGAGAATGGAACAGAACTAATCTGTTTAGCTGGCTTGCATCATTGCAAGAATGTTTTGTGTAGCTATCCATGACTGAAATAGACCTTTATGCAACTGGGAGTTCCTCTTCAGATACCCTCTTTTCAAAGATACAGAATGCAGTCCAGCATTCATGGCTGATATTTACTTCTATGACAAAGAAATTGTGAGGAATAACATGGTGTGTAGTCCGGCTCAATTGTTACATTTTTGGCTCTTCCATCTCATGACGCAGGTGCTCCACACAGTTCTCTCAATGCACGCAAAATAAGGTTAAAGTTGAATCTTTCAGCTTCAGTATGTGCAATTGGATATGTTATAGACATGCATCCACACATAGTCCAGTGCTTTTTTGTTTTTTAAAAAACATGTTGGTGCTCATATAAAGGGTTGTAGCAGTACCCAACAATTCTCTCCTCAGGACTTGTGACAGCTCCTCCCCTCAAAATGTGCTGTTACTCTGTATCACTGGGTACCTCTTCAAATAACTCTTGTGCATTCTAATGCTTGAAAATGTTCACCATACTCTATTCACACAAAATGGCGATCACACATATCAGGAAGGATTGTGAGTAGCATAAGGAACAGTAGCAGGGAAAGCTAACCTTGACTTCCAAGCTCTATCAGAGCATGTCACATAATGGCATGTAGCAGATCAAGTCAGGGGCATACCACCCAGGGGGACATATGGGGTCAAATGTCCCTGGGCTGTGGCCATTTAGTCATGTGGGGGGGGGGGTGTTGAAAATTGTCCCCATTCGCCTCGTCCTTCCTCCCAGGTCCATACACTGACTTCAAGACCTGGTCCCAAAAATGTTGTTTGGTTGTGGTAAGGGAAGGCAGTGGCCCAGAAGTGGGGGGAGGAGGACTCAGATTTTGGACAGGGCTACATTTTCCCTAGATACACCTCTGGATCAAGTAGATATTTATACTCCTCTATGAGAAACTTTGATGACACTTTGAGAATGCTGAGTATAGAAGACAAAATCCAGAAACAGATTCACTTAAACATATGTTTTACAGAAGCTGGAATCAGCAGTCAAAACTGTGACACACTTTGCAGGGCCAGGAATTTCAGTCTCCAATTTCAGTTTGGTTATCTTGTTCTCTGTGGGTATGAGCAAACCTACTGAGACCAGATGATCTAATCTAAGTATTTCCCTGTCACCTGGATAGTTTAGCTTGATGTATTAGGCTTGAGGATCATAACATTGCTGAATCCTGAATATGACAATCATGTTCTGACTTCAGGAATTATTAGAATTATGTGCATCAGGCAATCCTGTCTCCCCACTGCAGAGTAGTTTCACATGGAGAATAATGACATTCTCTGCTCCTAAAGAGATTATTAACCTGGGCACAAGAGCCTAATTGGATAATTGATGGTCTAGCTCAAAGCGTTTGCCTCCTTTTGCCAATGTTCTTCTAATCGAATTTTGCATTCTCATATAAATGTAACATTTAAATTAAGGTTGAGGTTTTAGTGCTAGCATGATCTGCGATATTACATGGTGTAATTTTCCACAAGTAGAGATTGTAATTGCAAATGTTGTGATTAACCAGTCTTCTTATTTTGTGCAAGATAATGTCCATAAATTGCCACCTAAATGCTCAGGATATTTTAGATAATTATAGGTGAAATACGTTTAGTGAGTTCCAGCTGAAAAGGAACTTTACTGATGCAGTATGTAATGGGATTGATTAAATTTAAAATTAAGGGCTAGTTCTTAAAAGAACTTTTGCTCAACCTGGAATCATGATTAAACAAATCAGCATTTTGGGGAGACAAGTATAATGTGCGAACCAGGAAACCAGCTTTTTTCATGATCACACTGGCATTTCCCCCATCTTATGCATTTAAAGCAGTAGCTGTTACCAATCTCTATGATTATTTTGCTTTACATGGTACCCTTCCGACATGAATACAGAGCCAGGGATGGTTGCCAATTGTATTTCTGTAGACTTTCAGTCCATCTGTTTGGAGCTACATGAGGACGTACCTTGTTGCTTTGGGAGACTTTCAAAGGAAGAGAGCCAGTCGTGTGTAGTGACACTTGGCTCTGGGGGAATCAGGCTCACTCTGGCTCTGGGGGAATCATCCTCCACTCTGCCATGGAAGCTTACTAGGTGGTCTTGGGCCAGTCACTCTCTCTACTCTCCCTCAGCCTAACCTACCTCTCTGGATAGTTGTTGTAAGAAAAATGGAGGAGGGGAGCATACTGTTGTAACCCACTTGGAGGCCCCCATTAGAAAGAAAAGGAAAGTATTAATATGTGCATAAATATTTACACTGCTGCGAATTTTGCATATAGGCATGACAGCATGCACTGGATTGGCACTGTCTAATATTTTGTGGCAAATTATCAATGTCCTATGATATGGGGAAAGGGACAGGAGATCACAAGTCTGTGATCTGCAGGACAATACAAAACATTTGCGTAAGGGGAAGTAGTACAAGATGCCCTTTGAGCGGAAAAGCGGCAGCATGATGTAAGTGGTTAAGATAAGCTAGAACTCTTATCTGGCTAACCACAGGGTTTTGTTTCCCCATTCCCTCACACACAGGCTTCTATTGGCGGGCATGACCTTGGGCTAGTCACAGTTCTGTCCAAACTCTCTCAGCCTCACGAGTGGTCTGTTGTGGAAAAGGGAAGGGAAGGAGTTTGTAAGCTACTCCTTATGGTTAAGAAAAGCGAGGGATAAATCCAAAGTCTTCTTCCACTCTTCTGCTTCTTTTCATATAATTAATCTTCCATCCTTTGTTATGTATTAAAATGCAGTAGTAGAATAGGCAGGCATGGAACACCAACAAACTAGGAAATTTCAGAAAAGCCTTTTCATTTATGTATGTAGCTAAACTTAGTATAGCTTCATAGTGGGGGTGGAGGAGCCATTTAATCTCCTTTTTCCTCTGATTAAGTCTGTTTCTAACTTAAAGGATCGATTTAATATGATTAGTATATTAAACAAGAAACAACGGTTGAAAAACAGTAACACTGTCTTTTGGGTTGCTGCAGTGTGGAGGCAGGAGGAGCTTGCACGCATAGACAGTACCTTCACTGGAGCTGAGCGCAAGGCAGCACTTTGTGTACTTTTAGAGAAAGAGGCCCAGCTGATTGCTTCCATTGGGAGGCACAAACTCAACGCTGCTGAAGAAAATGAGCAAAAGGCAATCCTGTATTTCCTGGAAAAGGTCAGTGAAAGAATTTGAAGATGAACCTTGACTGTAGCCAGAGTTCAAAAGCCTGAGTTAACTTTACAAACTAACAGACAAAAGAAACCTTTGACTGGTTGAACATAGGAACTGGAGACCTTCTGCATGCCTGGCAGAAAATTGGTTCTGTAGGTGTCCTTGTTCAAAGCCCTTGTATGTGCCTGCAGAATTTGGCAAGTGCTTCTTTTTGCCTAAGCCCAGAGAAACCTCTGCTTACACCTTGGTTTACTTAATTGAATCTTCCATCTTTAAGGTGATGAGTGCTGGGCACCATGTAATCCTCAGTTAATGCTGCATTGAGAGGCCCGTGGCTAATAGTTCAATCCTATGAAGTGTTACCTCAGTCTTAAAAACATATTGATTCCAGTGGCTTGAGACAGAAGTAACTTTGCATAGCATTTCATTGTAAAATGTACTACAATAGGTCTTATTCTTCCTTTTTTTTAACCATCAAGTTGCCATCAACTTATGGTTACCCTGTAAGGTTTTCAAGGCAAGAGACATTCTGATGTGGTTTGCCATAGCTTACGTCTCCTATCCAAATACTGACCAAGACCAGTCCTGCTTATCTTCTGCAATCTGACGTGATCTGGCTTGTGCCAAAAATAAAACAAAACAGAGTGTTTCATTCATACTTAGCTAAATTTACATTCTAAGGAAAATTCAGCGCAAGACTTGATCTTTTAAAGAATTACTTTCAGTGTTGTAGGGTCATACTTCTTTTTACTGTTTCAGTATTGCAGGAGAATATGTACTACTTTAGATTTTGAAATATGTGAACTATTCATGAAGAGTAGTTTTTAATATGCGGTTTTTAAAAGAACTTTTGAATCTGTTCATTGGGAGCAGCTCTATGACATCACTTGATCAAAACTAAGTGGTTACAATTCTGTTCATTTAGCCTGTCCTGTACAGAGCTGTGCACCTCACTCATCACACTGCAGGCTTCTAGACAGTTTGCAGGAAATGGAGGCCCTTCCTTTGTTCTTGAACCTTTGAGCAGCCGTTGTTGGGTTGCTTGATCATGGGTTTGCAAATCTGATATACCGTATCACTTCAGAATTTTTAAAGTCAATGGAACAGCGTCGGATGTAATCTGGAAGCTTGCATAGAGGAACAGTTGGCTGCCACCTTTACTTTGGGTTGAGTGCTTGTCCCCAGGTTGCTGTATCCTGCTGTACTGAAGGAATGGTGGACTGCAGCTTTTGTTGAAAATAGGATATGAGCCAGTTCACATTGGAGCCATTTGAAATCTGGTCTAACAGATGAAGCTTTGAACTTTTACTTTCCATCGTGTTTGGAATTCATTCAGCTTCAGGATCAGTCAAACACAGGTTTGATTTGTTTGGCCAACGGATAATAATATGTTAATTGAACTTGATGTTCTGCTCTACCTTCTTTCAAATATAATCCTATAAGCCAGAAACCCTAACTATTGGTTTGCATGAAAGTGAATTCTTTGCTGTCTTCTGGCTTATAGATTGAAACTGTAGATATTCAGAATAAGTAATTTGCCACTACTTAGGAATAAAAGCAGATGTTTTCAAGAATAGGTTTGTAGATCAGCTACATTTGCATTATTTTAGTTTGTTTTATTTTACTTTTGGCACAAGCAGAAAAGTACATGTCAAAATGGGGAATTTGTTTTTTAAAAATAGAATAAGTATGTGATTTATTCACCTACCTCCAGATGTCGCTGGCAGCCACTGCAGTAAAAATTCACTTGGAAGCTTTGAAATGAATTGCAGTTGAATGGGAAGAAGTGCAACTGTGATGGTTTGACAAATTATTGTAAAAAAAAATTGAATTTGGAGAAGAATGGGAATGGGGAGAGTGTCAGGTTCATGGTCGAGGACATTCAATCACAATTCAAATTCTGTTTGCTGCTATATAATCACCTGCAGAGGAACACTATGACTGCTTGTGGTCATGTTACCCAGCCACAATTTTGTGGAGGCCCAAATAATGTTGGCTAGTGGTTTCACAAGGAGGATGGATATGCGGTTGCTGACTTTTACACACTCATAGTGGTTCTAAGAACTACTGCAACTACACCAATCACAATGGATTGTTGATGATCATGCCTGTGAATTGGATACAGAGGAGTCATGGAAGGAAGGGATCAGCAGAAAATATCCCCCTTCAGACTACTGTAAGGGGACATTTCCCCATCTTCATCTTTTTCTTTTTTAACATACTCTCAGCAGCTGTCCACATGTTGTGGTTGGTGAATATTCTCAATCCTCATCAGACCCATTAGGGCAGCAGAAGGGGGATATTATTTTCATTTACAAGCAAATATTTTGTTCCCTAAGTGTGTAAAAATGCAAATCTTCTCTCTCTTCTTTTTTTGTTACCTAACTCTCATCTGCCTTCAATGTTCTGCGCTTTCTGAGGTATATATGGTACTCATCAGATCATCAAGGAGCTGCTGAGTATGTGGGGAGCTCCTCAAATGTGTTTGAGGTTGTCACAGGCCACTGCTTTAGTATTAGTTATGATACCATTCTGGGGCAGAGAAAAATGATACGGGGGAGAATTGGGAACCCCTACCATTTTAAAATAGTTAGAGGCCAATTTGTTTATCTTCCTTTGTCCCTCTGACCCCTCTTTTTAATTGGCAGTCTGTTGAAACTGCTTAAAGGTAGGGATGTTTTTTGAAAGAAAAAAAATCCTAATTTTTCTACATACCTTTGGAGTCCCCAAATATGTAGAAATACAAGGCTGTCTGTGGGTGGGCTGCAATTGTAGAATTTGACTGCAACTGCAACATTTGCACAGGAGGGGAATGATAATTATGGTATTTGTACAAGGTGTGTGTTATGTTTAGAAGTTTTCTGAAGTTGTCTTCATTTCATTCTCAGTTATTCTTTAGTCTGTCTTTTTCTTTATCTCCCAACAAATTTTCCACCTAGTTCTGATATTTTGGTCTGCTTTCATGTGCTGATAACTGAATATAATTTACAACAGACTTGTTCTCTGAAGTGATTTAGATAACAGGATTATTATAATTTCTGTGTTGCAGCCACCAAACTAAAAGGCAGAAGAGAACTGGCAAAATAAATCAGGAGATTGAAATGCTCCTGTATCACTTTTAAGTGTATAAAAATAAGTCTGAAAATAGAACTTGGGCATGGATAAAAGGCAGTCTTGCTGAGATAGCACTTGGCTTCTTGGTTTCTTTGCTAAAGATTTAACATAGTTCATTCAGTGACTCTTCTTGCTTTTCTAATAGCCTGTGAAAATCTGATGTACCATTTTTTTTACCATTATCTGAATGTTCACCACAAGATTATCATATTTTACCCCTAACAAAAGGCTTATTTACACATACACACGCACACACACACACAGTGGAACCTCGGTTTTCGCCGGTTATCCGTCCAGCAACACTCAGCGAAAACTGAGACCAGCGAAAACCGAAGCTTCGCATGCGCTACGCAAACGGAGTAGCAAATTTACGCAAAAAGTGTAAATTTACGCAAACGCCGTAGCCAAAAACCAAGGCACGAAAACCGAAGGCTACGATTACCAATGTTCCACTGTGTGTGTGTGTGTGTATATATATATATAATTGTGTGTGTGTATACACACACACACACACACACACACAATTAAAATTTCTACATGATTATAGTACCAAATAAAATTAACATTGTATTTTAATTGGACAAACAGGAAAACAAAACTTTAAGCTAGGAAAATAAAAAGTCACTTTCTCAGCTGAAATTGTTTGGGCATAGAAATATCACCTGTGAGTGCTGAGTGATTAAAATTTTATTCACAATAAAGACTTACAGTGTAAACCTTTTAGTACCTTAAGAAAGCTTTATTGTGCTGTGTATAGATGGGGGAACAAATTAATAAACTTTCCGTTATGCTAGAGCAATAATCCCCTCTTTCTAATTTTGCTAGCTCTAATTGAATGATTTAAAACTTAATTATTCAGCCAAACTTGTTTCCTGTCAGATTCTATTTTGGCTTCAATTCATCAGTTTCAATTATCAGTGCCTAATTAAATTATAATGCTAAATTTTCTAAGAATCTGCCAGATTCTCACTTATGAACTTTTTTTTGCTATTTTTTTGGGGGGGGGGGCAGTATTTTAGATTTATTACAGTCTATTTGCAAGCCAGCATGGTGTAGCCAGTGGTTGTGGTTCAGGTGTCCAAGTAGGATCTGAGAAACGTGTGTTATGGAAGCTTGCTGGGTAACCTTGGCCTAGTCATATATTCGTAATCCTGATCCTGGCAAGAATTTGGATGGGAGACCTCCAAGGAAAACTAGAGTCATGACTGAGAGACAGGCAATGACAAACCACCTCTTGCCTTAAAAATTCTTCAGGATTGTCCTAAGTCAGCTGTGACTTGATGGCAAACTTCTCTTCTAAACAGTAATTTGAGAAGTATCTCAGAAGTATCTTCAGACTAACTGTACTATGAGAAATAAGAACAGAATCATCAGCGGAAAGCAGCAGTGATAATTTTCTTCCATTGCTACCCACCCTACACACAGTCCTGGCCTTGGCAGGATGACCCCAGAGTTGCTTCAGGCTCACCCACTGAGGCTTCTTCTACACACACGCAGTCCCAGTGTCGGCAGCGTGGACAGAGTGGCTCCAGGCTTGCCTGCTAAATCCTCCAAGCCCCTCTTATTGAGCTTTTGCGAGTCTATCAGAATCCTCCTTTGGTGCACCAGGTCCAAGCGGCTGCTGGTGTCTTCACCCCCAACTGAGTATGCATTATCTGTGCATGGGTAGAAATGTTTTTTAAAACCGTGGAATTTAAACTCTCTGGTGTTCTAACTTTTTAGATTTTTCTGCAGACCTAGGGAGTCCCTGACTCTGAGAAAAACCTATTGGGAGGAAGTATTCCCCCTACCTTCAAATATAAGTGTCTGTAGGCAGGGGGCATATGTGAAAATTAGATATATAGATTGTGGAATGTTTCCAAATGGGGGGAATTTCACTCCTCAAATTTGTCTGAGAAAAAAATTGGTACTAATATTCAAACCTCTGGGAAGGGTCTACTTTAAATAAGCAATTTGGGACCCTATCCAAGCCTGGAACCTTATCAGATCACATACAACAGATCATTCTTTATATATCTTTCCCAAGTGTGAGGGCTCTATTAGGAAGATACTCAGGTATTGTACTCTCTATAACAGTATTACAGGAGAGACTAAAACAGAACAATTCCATAAAATATGTCATCCACTGAGAGGCATGATGGAAAGTTAAACCTCAGATTCATAGCCACAGAAACGATTTTCCAAAAACCCAGTAGATAGTTGTTATCAAGTCTTATAATAAGAAGTTTCTATCCCTTATACTTTTCTTTCCTGGTTTCTTCCTTTATTTTATTATTGTTCCTTGCTAAATTATTAATTCTCCAATAGCTTCAGCTAACATCTCATAAGTCACTTCATCTAGAATTGCCACTTTCTCCCCTCTTCCCCTGATACAGACAGTTTGTACTTTTAACAGCAGAAATGTAACCGTTTCTATACAAACTTATCAGTATTCATCAGGCTGGTATAATGTGAAATTCAGTATTACCAGTAGGATACTGAATATTTGAAAACCAGAGCCCCTGAACATTTTTTAAAAGGTTGCTAGTTCACTTCCATGCTGTATCGAGCCATTTTCGTAACAATGTTGGAATGGAGTATTCCTCTTTTTAGCCATATTTGTTTTGATAGCAACCATAAATTATCTAACAGTATACTGTTTATGGGTGGAACAACATCTTCCCTCCAGCTTTTATTTATTGCTCTCTAGTTTTGTGTTCATCAGGAAAACTGTACATTTATCTACTGACTTTTGTAATTGTAAAGTGTCATGAGACTGTTATGGTTGTTTGCATAGCAAAGATAGAAGCAAGGACCACTGGTAAGTTTTCAAGTATTGCCCTTTATTCAGCTGTTTATTCTGTTATTCTTACTCTGTACTTCAAAATGTTTTTGCAGTGTGCTGAACCCAAAAGATGGAAGGCTTTTGATGGTAAAATCACAGAAATGGATACCCAATTTACTCTGCGTGCCAGGGAACTCCTGGAAATCTATCACAGTATTAGTATGAAAGACATTCTTCAAGATGAGCGGTTAGATGTTCTGCTGACACTGAAGCATACAGTGAAGGTACACTTATCTCAAGTTTTCTTTTTTAGAATATCTAGCCGGTTCACATGCAGAAGGCGTCATCAAGATCACACAGCCAAACATAGAGAAAAGGGTCCACGGGAGCACTGCCGATTCCGCTACTTGCAACAGTGGTGTTATGTAATGTTCTGATTTCTTAAATTGGCCACAATCCTAAAATACTTGCATACAAGTAAGTCCAGTTTAATTTAGTTTAAGATACGGCTCCATTAGTTAAGAATGGGGGGGGGGTGGGGGGGGGGGGGGGTGGGGGGGGGGGGGGGTGGGGGGGGGGGGGGGTGGGGGGGGGGGGGGGTGGGGGGGGGGGGGGGTGGGGGGGGGGGGGGGTGGGGGGGGGGGGGGGTGGGGGGGGGGGGGGGTGGGGGGGGGGGGGGGTGGGGGGGGGGGGGGGTGGGGGGGGGGGGGGGTGGGGGGGGGGGGGGGTGGGGGGGGGGGGGGGTGGGGGGGGGGGGGGGTGGGGGGGGGGGGGGGTGGGGGGGGGGGGGGGTGGGGGGGGGGGGGGGTGGGGGGGGGGGGGGGTGGGGGGGGGGGGGGGTGGGGGGGGGGGGGGGTGGGGGGGGGGGGGGGTGGGGGGGGGGGGGGGTGGGGGGGGGGGGGGGTGGGGGGGGGGGGGGGTGGGGGGGGGGGGGGGTGGGGGGGGGGGGGGGTGGGGGGGGGGGGGGGTGGGGGGGGGGGGGGGTGGGGGGGGGGGGGGGTGGGGGGGGGGGGGGGTGGGGGGGGGGGGGGGTGGGGGGGGGGGGGGGTGGGGGGGGGGGGGGGTGGGGGGGGGGGGGGGTGGGGGGGGGGGGGGGTGGGGGGGGGGGGGGGTGGGGGGGGGGGGGGGTGGGGGGGGGGGGGGGTGGGGGGGGGGGGGGGTGGGGGGGGGGGGGGGTGGGGGGGGGGGGGGGTGGGGGGGGGGGGGGGTGGGGGGGGGGGGGGGTGGGGGGGGGGGGGGGTGGGGGGGGGGGGGGGTGGGGGGGGGGGGGGGTGGGGGGGGGGGGGGGTGGGGGGGGGGGGGGGTGGGGGGGGGGGGGGGTGGGGGGGGGGGGGGGTGGGGGGGGGGGGGGGTGGGGGGGGGGGGGGGTGGGGGGGGGGGGGGGTGGGGGGGGGGGGGGGTGGGGGGGGGGGGGGGTGGGGGGGGGGGGGGGTGGGGGGGGGGGGGGGTGGGGGGGGGGGGGGGTGGGGGGGGGGGGGGGTGGGGGGGGGGGGGGGTGGGGGGGGGGGGGGGTGGGGGGGGGGGGGGGTGGGGGGGGGGGGGGGTGGGGGGGGGGGGGGGTGGGGGGGGGGGGGGGTGGGGGGGGGGGGGGGTGGGGGGGGGGGGGGGTGGGGGGGGGGGGGGGTGGGGGGGGGGGGGGGTGGGGGGGGGGGGGGGTGGGGGGGGGGGGGGGTGGGGGGGGGGGGGGGTGGGGGGGGGGGGGGGTGGGGGGGGGGGGGGGTGGGGGGGGGGGGGGGTGGGGGGGGGGGGGGGTGGGGGGGGGGGGGGGTGGGGGGGGGGGGGGGTGGGGGGGGGGGGGGGTGGGGGGGGGGGGGGGTGGGGGGGGGGGGGGGTGGGGGGGGGGGGGGGTGGGGGGGGGGGGGGGTGGGGGGGGGGGGGGGTGGGGGGGGGGGGGGGTGGGGGGGGGGGGGGGTGGGGGGGGGGGGGGGTGGGGGGGGGGGGGGGTGGGGGGGGGGGGGGGTGGGGGGGGGGGGGGGTGGGGGGGGGGGGGGGTGGGGGGGGGGGGGGGTGGGGGGGGGGGGGGGTGGGGGGGGGGGGGGGTGGGGGGGGGGGGGGGTGGGGGGGGGGGGGGGTGGGGGGGGGGGGGGGTGGGGGGGGGGGGGGGTGGGGGGGGGGGGGGGTGGGGGGGGGGGGGGGTGGGGGGGGGGGGGGGTGGGGGGGGGGGGGGGTGGGGGGGGGGGGGGGTGGGGGGGGGGGGGGGTGGGGGGGGGGGGGGGTGGGGGGGGGGGGGGGTGGGGGGGGGGGGGGGTGGGGGGGGGGGGGGGTGGGGGGGGGGGGGGGTGGGGGGGGGGGGGGGTGGGGGGGGGGGGGGGTGGGGGGGGGGGGGGGTGGGGGGGGGGGGGGGTGGGGGGGGGGGGGGGTGGGGGGGGGGGGGGGTGGGGGGGGGGGGGGGTGGGGGGGGGGGGGGGTGGGGGGGGGGGGGGGTGGGGGGGGGGGGGGGTGGGGGGGGGGGGGGGTGGGGGGGGGGGGGGGTGGGGGGGGGGGGGGGTGGGGGGGGGGGGGGGTGGGGGGGGGGGGGGGTGGGGGGGGGGGGGGGTGGGGGGGGGGGGGGGTGGGGGGGGGGGGGGGTGGGGGGGGGGGGGGGTGGGGGGGGGGGGGGGTGGGGGGGGGGGGGGGTGGGGGGGGGGGGGGGTGGGGGGGGGGGGGGGTGGGGGGGGGGGGGGGTGGGGGGGGGGGGGGGTGGGGGGGGGGGGGGGTGGGGGGGGGGGGGGGTGGGGGGGGGGGGGGGTGGGGGGGGGGGGGGGTGGGGGGGGGGGGGGGTGGGGGGGGGGGGGGGTGGGGGGGGGGGGGGGTGGGGGGGGGGGGGGGTGGGGGGGGGGGGGGGTGGGGGGGGGGGGGGGTGGGGGGGGGGGGGGGTGGGGGGGGGGGGGGGTGGGGGGGGGGGGGGGTGGGGGGGGGGGGGGGTGGGGGGGGGGGGGGGTGGGGGGGGGGGGGGGTGGGGGGGGGGGGGGGTGGGGGGGGGGGGGGGTGGGGGGGGGGGGGGGTGGGGGGGGGGGGGGGTGGGGGGGGGGGGGGGTGGGGGGGGGGGGGGGTGGGGGGGGGGGGGGGTGGGGGGGGGGGGGGGTGGGGGGGGGGGGGGGTGGGGGGGGGGGGGGGTGGGGGGGGGGGGGGGTGGGGGGGGG